>NC_138868.1:87191074-87791074 GCF_965194805.1 Balaenoptera borealis | reverse complement strand
CTCCCTTGCTTCTCTATTTCTAAGACTTAAATTATACAAATTTCAGACTGCTTGGTATTTTTTATTGACTACTTGCTCTGCTTTTTTTTTGCTTTTGCCTTCCATTCTTCCTTTTGGTTGTTTTTCCTGTAGTATCTAATGTGCTGTTAATCTGATCCAGTGAACTTTACATTTCAGCTATTGTATTTTTTGTCTGTAGAAGTTCTAGATGGGTCTTTTTATGCTTTCCATTTGTTTCCTCGCTATGTTCATGTTCACATATGGAATAATTTATAGTAGCTATCCTGGCATTCTTTTTGGCTAATTATGTCAATTCTATAATTTCTGGGTCAATTTCTAATGATTAAATTTTCTCTTGGTTATAGGTTATATTTTCTTGCTTCTCTATATGCTTGGCAATTTTGGATTAGATGCCAGACCTCATGAATTTTGTGCTGTTCACTGCTGGATTTTGTTATATTTCTTTAGAAAGTGTTAGACTTTCCTCTATTGCATGGTTATTTGCAGTTAGCTCAAACCTTCTAAGGTTTACTTTTATGTTTTTACGAGGGTGGGTTTAGAGCAGCCTTTAATATAGGGTTAGTTAGCCTCACTACACAGGTGATACCTTGCTGAGTACTCTTTCTGATGCCCCATGTATTGTGAGATTGCCCCATTCTCACTGGTGATAATATGAATTATTCCTAACCCAATGTGAGCTCCAAAATTATTTGGTCTACTTATTTCCTTGCAGAGTTTCAGGTCGTGCATGTGTGGATTACTATTCAGCCAAAAATTTGAGAATCCCCATCTATATATTTCTGATGCTCTCTCTGTGTAATTACCCTCTTTCCACAGTTCTTTCATGTAAATTCAAGCTACCTCGGTCTCCCTGAGCTCCTGTCTCACACTCCTCATCTCAGAGAGAATGTGTGCTCTGTTTGGATTTCCCTTCTCTGCTCTGTGGCCTAGAAACTGCCTCCAGGCAATGATCTGGGACAATTATAGGGTTCACTCCATTTGTTTCTCTTTTCTCAAGGATCACTGCCCCCTGCTGCTTGTTGTCCAATATCTGAAAACCATAGTTTCATATACTTGGTCCAACTTTCTAGTTGTTTTAAACTTTTTTTTTTTTTTAAATTTTTATTTATTTATTTATTTTTAATTTATGGCTATGTTGGGTCTTCGTTTCTGTGCGAGGGCTTTCACTAGTTGTGGCAAGGGGGGGCCACTCTTCATCGCTGTGCGTGGGCCTCTCACTATCGCAGCCTCTCTTGTTGCGGAGAACAGGCTCCAGACACGCAGGCTCAGTAATTGTGGCTCACGGGCCCAGCCGCTCCGCGGCATGTGGGATCCTCCCAGACCAGGGCTCGAACCCGTGTTCCCTGCATTAGCAGGCAGATTCTCAACCACTGCGCCACCAGGGAAGCCCTCTAGTTGTTTTAGATTGGAGGGTAAATCTAGACCCTGTTATTACATCCTGGCTGAAAGTGGAAGTTTTCATCCAAACTTTTAGGACAATATTTTATTGCTTTTTTGGGGGGGGATGTGGTTGTGTAAAATACTTATACTTTCTCCTTTTAGCTAAATTCTACATGTCTTTTAAAACATTTGAATAAGAAAACCCCAGAAATATTGGAGCCAATATTATAAATTTCAATCTTTCTATTGATTTTCTCTTATTTCTGTTACTATATTATAGTTTTTCAAGACGTTTTAATCATTCTCTGTTCCTTTTTATAGTAACTTATTTTTGTCTATTCTTATGTCATGAATATAATCACATCCTACATATAATTCTATGACTTGCTTTTTAATATTTTATTCTTGAAAACAATTCATGTTGAGACATGTCTAATTGTGTTTTTGTTTAATTAGTTTTCCATATTACGTATCACTGGTACTATATAAACACTCCAAAAAATTGCAAAATCCATTCCAGGTAGCTGTCCTTTGGTCATTTTCCTCCCTCCTGTGTAGGATCCTCTGCTTCTTATATGTTGTGCATTCCTTTTCTTGGTTTGCTTCCACTTTTTGACAGATAAATTCCCCTGTTACTTCCTAAGAAAGGGAGCATGGAAAATAGATTTTTTGAAACCATGTTTTCTACAATTATCTTTATTCTACTATTTATTGCACACTTGATTGATAATTTGTATAGGTACTAGACTGAAATAATTTTCCCTCTGATTTGTGAAGACAATGTTCTGTTGCATTCAAGCTCCCTGTGGAACTGACTCTAGATAGATTATCTATTCCCCCCTCTGTGTAGCCTTTTGAGAGCTTTTCTTTTAGCCTTGATCCTCTAAGATTTCAAAATTTATGTGCATTAGTATTGTTTTTGATAACTTTACTAGGCACAGATTGTAACTTTGTAATCTGGAAACTTCTATCCTTTATTTTGGGGAGTATTAAAATATTATTTTTTAAAAATAGCTTTATCCCCTCTGCTTTTCTGTTCTCTCCCTTTGGATATTTTCCTGTTGAACATCCTGGACTGATCTTACCTCTCCTTTTTTTTTTTTTTTTTTAAATTTCTTTGTCTTTTTGTTCTATTTTTTGGGACAAGTCCTCAACTTTATCTTTCTACCTTTCTGTTGATTTTCTCTTATTTCAGTTACTATATTAAATATTTTCAAGATGTTTTAATTATTCTCTGTTCCTTTTTATAGCAACCTAGTTTTGTCTATTCTTATGTCATGAATATAATCTCCTCTTATTTCTCTGAGAATATTACAGTTCAAAAAAATTGCTCCTCCTCTATTTGTTGTCTCCATTTTCCTTTTTTTCTGATTCATTTGGTCTCCTTTTTCATCCTGGAGGAATTCTTCAAAGGTCTTGATACCCTTGGTTGACCCTTCCTATTTAAGAGTGAGACACTGAGGAGAGACTGGTTGTGGGTGGTGCTTGTTGACTGGTGTGCATCACTGTGGGGTGGTCAAGCAAGGACCCTCTTGTTTCATTTTGAAACTCACAAATGTCAGTATCTGTAGTTCTGTTCTTCTGGGCAGTTTCCCCAAAGAAGAATCCACCAATTTCCTGTCTGGAATATATTCACTTAGGATTATAGCTTGGAGCAAAGCAAGGAAAGGAGGCTGGGAATCTCACTTTCACCAAATCCTGATTTTAATTAGGCATCTGTCCTCCACTCTTTTGTTGGCATAGTCCCCTTGAGTATGGAGCTCCTTTGG
This sequence comes from Balaenoptera borealis, assembly GCF_965194805.1. NCBI lineage: Eukaryota > Metazoa > Chordata > Mammalia > Artiodactyla > Balaenopteridae > Balaenoptera > Balaenoptera borealis. The sequence goes on along the minus strand of NC_138868.1, from coordinate 87,787,904 downwards.
CTTAGTTTTACCGCAGAATGAATCATCCATTTCATCCTGGGGTGGGGAAGGGCTGTTGCTTGGGTCTGTAATGGGGTGGGTGTGTGGGGACGAGTACTTGGAGATCTTCTTTTTCACTTCCATTTAGTCCATCTTTTTCAGTCCCAAGTCCTACTGCTGCCTTCCATAGCTCCTAGTGTTACAGAACAGGGAGAATTTCCAGTGTTCAGCATCACAGTTTGACATTGGCATCCTCCTCTGCATGCACTTGGTATTCAACTTTCTCAGGGCTGTTAATACATTTTCCTTTTCTATATCATCCATCATTTGGTGCCATCTCTCATCTTCTATTCTCTTTGTCCTTGTGGGTTTATAGCATTTTAAATTCTTTTTTCTTATTTTATTGGGATATTGGGAAGGAGAAGAGATAAATTTATGTGTTCAAACAACCTTATTTAACTGATAGTTGGCATATCTGTTTCTACCTTTTAATTTTCGAACTTTTTTTTCATTACCTATGCTACATGAAAAAGCAGCTCATTTTAACCACCATCTAAGCTTCCATTTTTAGGTGGGAGCACAGTCCCCCTTCTGGGCTTCATGCAGGGGGAGAGACTCCAGTCCTTTGCCACCTTTTACGCACATTTAGTTCGTATTCTTTTATAGCATTAAAATCCCAGCACCCACTGATCATTTCTTGTCCTGTTGCCCTGAGGTTACCATGGGTCTCATGACTCTAGCCCAGCAGTCCCCAACCTTTTGGACACCAGGGACCAGTTTCGTGGAAAACAATTTTTCCACGGATGGGGGGGTGGTGGTTCAGGCCGTAATGTGAGTGATGGGGAGTGATGGGGAGCGATGGGGAGAGGCAGATGAAGCTTTGCTCACTCTCCCGCCACTCACCTCCTGCTGCGCGGCCCAGTTCCTGACAGGCCGTGGACTGGTACCAGTCCACGGCCTGGGGGTTGGGGATCCCTGCTGTAGCCCACGGTAGTTTCTACTCTGTTTTCATAGATATTTTTAATCTTTAAAATGTCAATTTTAATCTTTTTTTTGAAACACCCACATGTACACACATTTCCCTCCTAAGTTTGGAGTATATAGGGAAGTTCTCTTAAAATACCTCTATCTTGATCACAAGCCCTTCCTGTGCAACTTTGACATGAAGTCCCATACTTGTTGTGATTTATTGTAATCTTCCATCCTTCCGTCTTAATTGCAAGTACTTTTGCTGTAGTTTCCTAATTTCCAGACCCAGTGGACTCTCTTTAGTTCTTTTTTTTAAAATTTATTTATTTATTTTGGCTGTGTCGGGTCTTAGTTGCACATGGGATCTTTTGTTGCAACATGCAGGCTCGTCATTGTGGTGCACAGGCTTCTCTCTAGTTGTGACACTCAGGCTCATTAGTTGTGATGCATGGGCTTTCTAGTTGTGGCAGGCTCAGTAGTTGTGGTGTGGGCTCTCTAGTTGTGTTGCGCAGGCTCCAGAGCACATGGACTCTGTAGTTGTGGCACGTGGGCTCCAGAGTGCATGGGCTCTGTAGTTGCAGTGCATGGGCTTAGCTACCCTGCAGCATGTGGGATCTTAGTTCCCTGACCAGGGATCGAACTGGCATCCCCTGCATTTTAAGACAGATTCTTAACCACTGGACCACCAGGGAAGTCCTACTCTCTTTAGTTCTTATCTTAATTTCCTTGTTGCACTTAACATTCAGTTTGCAACCTCCTTGAAACTATTATTTTGGCCTCTGTGTGCCATTTTCCTACTGTCATCTGTGTATCTCTGGCCAATACTCCTGTGACTCATTTGGGGCTCCCCTTTCTCCATCTGCCACTGGAATATTCGTGCTCCTCCAGGTTTCAACCTCAGCCCTATGCATTCCTCACTGTACATGCCTGTCCTGGTTGATCTCATCTGCACTTGTTGTTTTAGTTATTAATCATATACTGATGGGGATGAAATCTCAATCTCTAGCTCAGACCTCTCCCTCAGATTTCAACTCATAGATGCCTCTACCTGAAAGGCCCACAGTCATCTCAAATCAAGATGCCCAAGGATAAATATATCATTCTCCTTCCTAACCTTGTTTCTGTTCTTGAATTTTCTATTTCAGTTGATGACACCAACATTTACCTGTTCACCCAAGCTAGAAACCTGGAGGACATCCTTGAATCCTCTTTCTTCTTACCTTACTTATTCTAGTTATGTCTTTGGCTACCAAAGAACAGAGATATAGTCAGTCTTGAGTAATGGGAGCTTATTTGGCCAGAAATGGAGGTGGGCTCTAATGGCAATGAGTCAGGCCTCATAAAAAGTGCACATGGACCCAAAGCAGGTCTAGAAACCTCAGGACCTGCAGTTTATAGAACTTCCTGGCCAGTGTGATTCCAACATCTCTCCTGTACTCACCTCTGCAGGTTAATTTCCTTATTCTTTTCCTCCATCCTGTATCTTTTCTCTCCATCCTAGATTATTCTTGTAACTTTGGCTTGCCATGATCTCTCATGGTTCTAACCCTACTTCCTCCTTCATGTAGCCTCTAGTTGATCTCATTTGGGCCTTTGGTCCTACTGTTCACAGCCTGTTTTTCTCTGTGTTTGATGTTTTGGATTCCTGGGATCAGGAATCAGATTGGCCCAGATAGTCTTCTCACACTGGGCTACATTGCAGGGTCCTTGTCAGCCTATTGAAAGGTTTCCCTTACCTCAGGTGCTCATCCCACTCCAAGCACCTGTAAAAGGAAGAGCAGGTGAGTGTGATATGAACTATGACCACTTAAGTCCATCCCGCAAATGATGTGTTACCCTTCATAGGGGAAGCTGGCTTAGAAGACACTGATTGACATGGATAGTATATTCCTTATTCAATATATCATCAAGTCCATCAAATTTATCTTCTAAACAGTTTTCAAACCTGTGTCCTTCTCTCCATTCTTAATCTCAATGTTTTCATTTAATTCCTTGTCTTCTTTCACCTGCCCTATGGCAACAACTGGGTGCTCTTTGTCCTCCTCCTCCTTCTTCCCTAACTGGTGATAATGTTGATTGTAAGTGATGAGCAATGGCATCTGTTACCTATCATCAGGAGTAGACATCTGAGCACTTTCTTGGTATCAGAAAAGCCAAGGAAACACAACACAGTCAAGCACTGGATGGAACAATGCTTTATTCCCATAGAGAACAAACAGCAACATCAAGTCCAGTTGTGAGCATCAGTCTCCAATGGCCAGCAGGCCCCTCTCAGCAGCCAGTGCAGCACAACTGGCCCGCATGCACCCTTCTTGTGCTGCAGCAGAAGGACCCTGTCCCCTCCCCACAAGGGGATGTAGCAGTGGGGTTGGCCAGGTGCCATATGACACACATACTCAAGCAGAACAAAGGAACAGATGTTGAGTCTGAAACAGGGAAAGATAATCCCACACAAGGTGAGAAGTTCAGAACAAGTTGTGAGGGTTCTTTATTTCAGTAAGGAAGTGCTCCAGGCCCACGGCCCATTCTCAGGGGGCTGAGCAGGGGGGTCAAAAGTGAGTACACATGAGACTGCCTTTCCCAACATTAAGTGTATTCAAAATATCTCTGTATTTATTGCACACTTCTTGTTCTTAACTAAATTAGTAGATGAATTCAACTTTTTATTTGTTCCTTAAAAGAAATCCAGAGACACTAACCAAATTAAGTTGTTTTTTCCTTCCACATGATTAATTTTTCCTCCCTGAGGGTCAGTGTTTCATCAACCCTGTCTTGGATGATTGTAAAAGCCTCCTAATTGTCTGCGGGGCCTCAGTCTCATCCCAAATCCAATCCATCTTTTAGATTTATTTCTTTAAAACATATATCTGATTGTTTCCCCTCTCCTACTGAAAAAGCCAAGGTCCCTTTCAGGCCTATCTTCTATCACTTCGTCCCTGCCACACCCTTCCCCTTCATAGGGGAAGCTGGATTAGAAGACACTGATTGATTTGGATAGTATATTCCTTATTCAATATATCATCAAGTCCATCAAATTTATCTTCTAAACAGTTTGCAAACCTGTGTCCTTCCCTCCATTCTAAATCTCAATGTTTTCATTTAATTCCTTGTCTTCTTTCACCTGCCCTATGGCAACAACTGGGTGCTGTTTGTCCTCCTCCTTCTTCCCTAACTGGTGATAATGTTGCTCTACTCTCCCCTGTAGACTCCCTGTGAGGTTTCCCTATTCACACTCCCCACAATGGGCAACGGGCTGGGGCTGTCATCTGGAGTATGACTTGACATTCCTACTCTGCTCATGGAGAAGACCATAGTAATTTAGGTTTTGGTGCCAACATCTGTCTGTCCATGTGATACAATCTCATTATTTGAAATGTAAAAGAATCAGTTATTTAATGTGGTGTTTTTCTTACTGCCGCCAAGCTATTGATTTAGCTGACAGAATGCTGAGTCCAAGCTCCGAGCCACTAGGACACATTACCTCTGGGGCAGGATTGCATTCTATTCATTTTTATATAGTCCCCTCCTCTGCACCCCTCTACCCCAGGGGACCTAGCCCTGTACTATACTTGTGGGCACAGCAGCAACAGTCTTTTCTCCAGAGTCCTTGGTTACCAGCTATCTGGGAAAGGAGTTAACATAATACCCCAAATAAAAATTCTTAGCGTAAATTTATTTTTTAAGTCCATGTTTATTTTAGATCTTTGTCTAAAGGGTTAATTTGAGGGTGATCTGAGGGCAGATAGGGTGGCACTTAAATACACAGTTGGGACTGGTGCCACCTGGTGGGTGGTCGGGGTGGTGTGTGTGTGGGGTGTATGGGGTCAGTGACTTGAGTCCAGTGGCTTCTCATTAGGATCAGGCTGATTCCTCCCTGGCAGGCCAATTAGATTTTTTTAAAAATTGAGGTACAATAAGCTGCACATATTTAAAGTATACAATTTGGAAGTTTGACATTATATATATATATATATATATATATATATATATATGCACCTGTGAAGCCATCACCACAATCAAGATAATGAACATATTTATCACCCCCCAAGTTTGATGCCCCTTTGTAATCCCTTCCAATTGCCCTCCTTAACCTCCCTATTCTCTCCCCAGGCAACCAATGGTCTGCTTTTTGTTCACTATAGATCAGCCTACATTCTCTAGAATTTCATATAAATGGGATACTATAGTATGCAGTCTTTTTTGCAGGGGTGGGGGACTGGCTTCTTCCATTCAATATAACCATTTTGAGGTTCATCCATGTTGTTTTTTCTTTTTTGTTGCTGAGGAGCAATACACTGTGTGTACCCCAATTCATTTAATCATTCACTTTTTGATGGACATTTAGGTCGTTTGCAGGTTTGGGCCATTGCAAGTAAAGCTGTTATGTACATTCATGTATAACTTTTTGTACTTTCATTTTTCTTCGGTAAATATCTAGGAGTGAAATGGCTGGCGTATGAATACATATATGCTTAACTTTTGCATTCTCATCAGCAGCATGTGTGAATTCCAGGTGCTCCATATCCCCACCACACTTGGTACAGTCAGTCTTTTTGATTTTAACCATTCTAATAGGTATATAGTGAGCCGTTTAGATTTTGAACTTAAAAAATTTCAGGTTCCTGGGTTCCATTCCAGGCCTAGTAACTCATAACTTTGAGGAGGGGACTTGGGGTGTTATATTTTTATTTTTTTAAAATTTATTTATTTATATATTTTTAAACATCTTTATTGGAGTAAAATTGCTTTACAATGGTGTGTTAGTTCTGCTTTATAACAAAGTGAATCAGTTATACATATACATATCCCCATATACCCTCCCTCTTGTGTCTCCCTCCCACCCTCCCTATCCCACCCCTCTAGGTGGTCACAAAGCACCGAGCTGATCTCCCTGTGCTATGCTGCTGCTTCCTACTAGCTATCTATTTTGCATTTGGTAGTGTATATATGTCCATGCCACTCTCTCACTTCATCCCAGCTAACCATTCCCACTCCCCATGTCCTCAAGTCCATTCTCTTCATCTGTGTCTTTATTCCTGTCCTGCCCCTAGGTTTTTCAGAACCTTTTTTTTTTTTCAGATTCCATATATGTGTTAGCATACAGTATTTGTTTTTCTCTTTCGGACTTACTTCATTCTGTATGACAGACTCTAGGTCCATCCACCTCACTACAAATAACTCAATTACGTTTCTTTTCATGGCTGAATAATATTCCATTGTATATATGTGACACATCTTCTTTATCCATTCATCTGTCGATGGACACTTAGGTTGCTTCCATGTCCTGGCTTTTGTAAATAGAGCTGCAATGAACATTGTGGTACATGACCGTCTTTGAATTATGGTTTTCTCAGGGTATATGCCCAGTAGTGGGATGGCTGAGTCATATGGTAGTTTGATTTTTAGTTTTTTAAGCAACCTCCATACTGTTCTCCATAGTGGTTGTATCAATTTACATTCCCACCAAAAGTGCAAGAGGGTTCCCTTTTCTCCACACCCTCTCCAGCATTTATTGTCTGTAGATTTTTTGATCATGGTCATTCTGACTGGTGTGAGGTGATACCACATTGTAGTTTTGATTTGCATTTCTCTAATGATTAATGATGTTGAGCATTCTTTCATGTTTGTTGGCAATCTGTATATTTTCTTTGGAGAAATGTCTGTTTGGGTCTTCTGCCCATTTTTGGATTGGGTTGTTTGTTTTTTTGATATTGAGCTGCATGAGCTGCTTGTAAATTTTGGAGATTAATCCTTTGTCAGTTGTTTTATTTGCAAATATTTTCTCCCATTCTGAGGGTTGCCTTTTTGTCTTGTTTATGGTTTCCTTTGCTGTGCAAAAGCTTTTAAGTTTCATTAGGTCCCATTTGTTTATTTTTGTTTTTACTTCCATTTCTCTAGGAGGTGGGTCAAAAAGGATCTTGCTGTGATTTATGTCATAGAGTGTTCTGCCTATGTTTTCCTCTAAGAGTTTGATAGTCTGGCCTTACATTTAGGTCTTTAATCCATTTTGAGTTTATTTTTGTGTATGGTGTTAGGGATTGTTCTAATTTCATTCTTTTACATGTAGCTGTCCAGTTTTCCCAGCACCACTTATTGAAGAGGCTGTCTTTTCTCCACTGTATATGCTTGTCTCCTTTATCAAAAATAAGATGACCATTGTGTATGGGCTTATCTCTGGGCTTTCTATCCTGTTCCATTGATCTGTATGTCTGTTTTTGTGCCAGTACCATACTGTCTTGATTACTGTAGCTTTGTAGTATGGTCTGAAGTCTGGTAGCCTGATTCCTCCAGCTCCGTTTTTCTTTCTCAAGATTGCTTTGGCTCTTGAGGGTCTTTTGTGTTTCCATACAAATTGTGAAATTTTTTGTTCTAGTTCTGTGAAAAATGCCAGTGGTAGTTTGATAGGGATTGCATTGAATCTGTAGATTGCTTTGGGTAGTAGAGTCATTTTCACAATGTTGATTCTTCCAGCCCAAGAACATGGTATATCTCTCAATCTGTTTGCATCATCTTAAATTTCTTTCATCAGTGTCACATAGTTTTCTGCATACAGGTCTTTTGTCTCCTTAGGTAGGTTTATTCCTAGGTATTTTATTCTTTTTGTTGCATTGTTAAATGGGAGTGTTTCCTTAATTTCTCTTTCAGATTTTTCATCATTAGTGTATAGGAATGCAAGAGATTTCTGTGCATTAATTTTGTATCCTGCTTCTTTACCAAATTCATTGATTAGCTCTAGTAGTTTTCTGGTAGCATCTTTAGGATTCTCTATGTATAGTATCATGTCTTCTGCAAACAGAAGAAGGTTTACTTCTTCTTTTCCGATTTGGATTCCTTTTATTTCTTTTTCTTCTCTGATTGCTGTGGCTAAAACTTCCAAAACCATGTTGAATTATAGTGGTGAGAGTGGGCAACCTTGTCCTGTTCCTGATCTTAGTGGAAATAGTTTCAGTTTTTCACCATTGAGAACGATGTTGGCTGTGGGTTTGTCATATATGGCCTTTATTTTGTTGAGGTAAGTTCCCTCTATGCCCACTTTCTGGAGGGTTTTTATCATAAATGGGTGTTGAATTTTGTCAAAAGCTTTCTCTGCATGTATTGAGATGATCATTTGTTTTTTATCCTTCAGTCTGTTAATATGGTGTATCACATTGATTGATTTGTGTATGTTGAAGAATCCTTGCATTCCTGGAATAAACCCCACTTGATCATGGTGTATGATCCTTTTAATGTGCTGTTGGATTCTGTTTGCTAGTATTTTGTTGAGGATTTTTGCATCTATGTTCATCAGTGATATTGGCCTGTAGTTTTCTTTCTTTGTGACATCTTTGTCTGGTTTTGGTATCAGGGTGGTGGTGACCTCGTAGAATGAGTTTGGGAGTGTTCCTCTCTCTGCTATAGTTTGGAAGAGTTTGAGAAGGATAGGTGTTAGCTCTTCTCTAAATGTTTGATAGAGTTCACCTGTGAAGCCATCTGTTCCTGAGCTTTCGTTTGTTGGAAGATTTTTAATCACAGTTTCAATTTCAGTGCTTGTGATTGGTCTGTTCATATTTTCTATTTCTTCCTGGTTCAGTCTTGGAAGGTTGTGCTTTTCTAAGAATTTGTCCATTTCTTCCAGGTTGTCCGTTTTATTGGTGTATAGTTGCTTGTAGTAACCTCTTATGATCCTTTGTATTTCTGCAGTGTCAGTTGTTACTTCTCCTTTTACACTTCTAATTCTGTTGATTTGAGTCTTCTCCCTTTTTTTCTTGATGAGTCTGGCTAATGGTTTATCAATTTTGTTTATCTTCTCAAAGAACCAGCTTTTAGTTTCATTGATTTTTGCTATTGTTTCCTTCATTTCTTTTTCATTTATTTCCAATCTGATCTTTGTGATTTCTTTCCTTCTGCTAACTTTTGGGTTTTTTTGTTCTTTATTCTTTAAGTGCTTTAGGTGTATAGTCAGGTTGTTCATTTGAGATGTTTCTTGTTTCTTAAGGTAGGATTGTATTGCTATAAACTTCCCTCTTAGAACTGCCTTTGGTACATCGCATAGGTTTTAGGTCATCATGTTTTCATTGTCATTTGTTTCTAGGTATTTTTTGATTTCCTCTTTGATTTCTTCAGTGATCTCTTGGTTATTAAGTAGTGTATTGTTTAGCCTCCATGTGTTTGTATTTTTTACATTTTTTTTTCCTGTAATTGATATCTAGTGTCATAGCCTTGTGGTCGGAAAAGATACTTGATATGATTTCAATTTTCTAACTTTACCAAAGCTTGATTTGTGACCCAAGATATGATCTATCCTGGAGAATGTTCCATGAGCACTTGAGAAGAACGTGTATTCTATTGTTTTCGGATGGAATGTCCTATAAATATCAATTAAGTCCATCTTGTTTAATGTATCATTTAAAGCTTGTGTTTCCTTATTTATTTTCATTTTGGATGATCTGTCCATTGGTGAAAGTGGGGTGTTAAAGTCCCCTACTATGATTGTGTTACTGTCAATTTCCCCTTTTATGGCTGTTAGCATTTGCCTTACGTATTGAGGTGCTCCTATGTTGGGTGCATAAATATTTACAATTGCTATATCTTCTTCTTGGATCGATCCCTTGATCATTATGTAGTGTCCTTCTTTGTCCCTTGTAATAGTCTTTATTTTAAAATCTATTTTGTCTGATATGAGAATTGCTACTCCAGCTTTCTTTTGATTTCCATTTGCATGGAATATCTTTTTCCATCCCCTCACTTTCAGTCTGTATGTGTCTCTAGGTCTGAAGTGGGTCTCTTGTAGACAGCATATATATGGATCTTGCTTTTGTATCCATTCAGCGAGCCTGTGTCTTTTGGTTGGAGCATTTAATCCATTTACATTTAAGGTAATTATCGATATGTATGTCCCTATTACCATTTTCTTAGATATTTTGGGTTTGTTCTTGTAGGTCTTTACCTTGTCTTGTGTTTCCTGTCTAGAGAAGTTCCTTTAGCATTTGTTGTAAAGCTTGTTTGCTGGTGGTGAATTCTCTTAGCTTTTGCTTGTCTGTAAAAGTTTTTATTTCTCTGTCAAATCTGAATGTGATCCTTGCTGGGTAGAGTAATCTTGGTTGTAGGTTTTTCCCTTTCATCACTTTAAATATGTCTTTCCACTCCCTTCTGGCTTGCAGAGTTTCTGCTGAAAGATCAGCTGTTAACCTTATGGGCATTCCCTTGTATGTTATTTGTTGTTTTTCTCTTGCTGCTTTTAATATTTTTTCCTTTATTTAATTTTTGATAGTTTGATTAATATGTTTCTTGGCATGTTTCTCCTTGGATTTATCCTGTATGGGACTCTCTGTGCTTCCTGACTTGATTAATTATTTCCTTTCCCATATTAAGGAAGTTTTCAACTATAATCTCTTCAAATATTTTCTCAGTCCCTTTCTTTTTCTCTTGTTCTTCTGGGACCCCTATAATTCGAATGTTGGTGCATTTAATGTTGTCCCAGAGGTCTGTGAGACTCTCCTCAATTCTTTTCATTCTTTTTTCTTTATTCTGCTCTGTAGTAGTTATTTCCACTATTTTATCTTCCAGGTCACTTATCCTTTCTTCTGTCTCAGTTATTGTGCTATTTATTCCTTCTAGAGAATTTTAAATTTCATTTATTGTGTTGTTCATCATTGTTTGTTTGCTCTTTAGTTCTTCTAGGTCCTTGTTAAGCGTTTCTTTTATTTTCTCCATTCTATTTCCAAATTTTGGATCATTTTTATTATCATTACTCTGAATTCTTCTTCAGGTATACTACGTATTTCCTCTTCGTTTGTTTGGTCTGTGGGTTTTTACCTTGCTCCTTCATCTGCTGTGTGTTTCTCTGTCTTCTCATTTTGCTTAACTTACTGTGTTTGTTTCTCCTTTTCACAGGCTGCAAGTTCTTAGTTCCTGTTGTTTTGGATGTCTGCCCCCAGTGGCTAAGGTTGATTCAGTGGGTTGTGTAGGCTTCCTGGTGGAGGGGACTAGTGTCTGTGTTCTGGTGAATGAGGCTGGATCTTGTCTTTCTGGTGGGCAGGTCCACATCCGGTGGTGTGTTTTTGGGTGTTTGTTACCTTATTATTTTAGGCAGCCTCTCTGCTATTGGGTTGTGTTGTGCTCCTGTCTTGCTAGTTGCTTGGCATAGGGTGTCCAGCACTGTAGCTTGCTGGTTGTTGAGTGGAGCTGGGTCTTGGTGTTCAGGTGGAGAGCTCTGAGAGAGCTTTTGCCATTTGATATTACGTGGAGCTGGGAGGTCTCTGGTGGACCAATGTCCTGAACTTGACTCTCCCACCTCAGAGGCACAGGCCTGACACCTCGCCAGAGCACCAAGACTCTGTCAGTCACATGACTCAGAAGAAAAGGGAGAAAAAAAGAAAGAAAAAAAGAAAATAAAGTAAAATAAAGTTATTAAACTAAAACTAAAAATAATTATTAAAAATAAAAAAATTAAAAAGTAATAATAAAAGAAAAAGAAAGAAAGAATGAAAGAAAGAAGAGAGCAACCAAACCAAAAAATAAATCCACCAATGATAACAAGTGCTAAAAACTATACAAAAAAAAAAAGAAAGAAAGAAAGAACAAAACCCCCAAACGGACAGACAGAACCCTAGGACAAATGGTAAAAGCAAAACTATACAGACAAAATCACACACAGAAACATACACATACACACTCACAAAAAGAGAAAAAGGAAAAAAAGAGAAATATATCGTTGCTCCCAAAGTCCACTTCCTCAGTTTGGGATGATTCCTTGTCTATTCAGGTATTGCACAGATGCAGGGTACATCAAATTGATTGTGGAGATTTAATCTGCTGCTCCTGAGGCTGCTGGGAGAAATTTCCTTTCTCTTCTTTGTTCGCACAGCTCCTGGGGTTCAGCTTTGGATTTGGACCCGCCTCTGCGTGTAGGTCGCCTGAGGGCATCTGTTCTTCACTCAGACAGGACAGGGTTAAAGGAGCAGCTGATTCAGGGGGTCTGGCTCACTCAGGCTGGGGGGAGGGAGGGGTACGGATGCAGGGTGAGCCTGCCGCGGCAGAGGCCAGCGTGACGTTGCACCAGCCTGAGGTGCGCTGTGTGTTCTCCCGGGGAAGTTGTCCCTGGATCACGGGACCCTGGCAGTGGCAGGCTGCACAGGCTCCCGGGAGGGGAGGTGTGGAGAGTGACCTGTGCTTGCACACAGGCTTCTTGGTGGTGGCAGCAGCAGCCTTAGCATCTCATGCCCGTCTCTGGGGTCCGCGCTGATAGCCACGGCTCCTGCCCATCTCTGGAGATCCTTTAAGCAGCGCTCTTAATCCCCTCTCCTCACGCACCAGGAAACAAAAAGGCAAGAAAAAGTCTCTTGCCTCTTCGGCAGCTCCAAACTTTTTCCTGGACTCCCTCCCAGCTAGCTGTGGCGCACTAGCCCCTTCAGGCTGTGTTCACACCGCCAACCCCAGTCCTCTCCCTGCGATCTGACCGAAGCCCGAGCCTCAGCTCCCAGCACCTACCCCGCCCCAGCGGGTGAGCAGACAAGCCTCTCGGGCTGGTGAGTGCTGGTCGGCACTGATCCTCTGTGCGGGAATCTCTCCGCATTGCCCTCCGCACCCCTGTTGCTGTGCTCTCCTCCATCGCTCCGAAGCTTCCCCCCGGCTACCCCCTGTCTCCACCAGTGAAGGGGCTTCCTAGTGTGTGGAAACCTTTCCTCCTTCACAGCTCCCTCCCACTGGTGCAGGTCCCGTTCCTATTCTTTTTTCTCTGGTTTTTCTTTTTTCTTTTGCCCTACCCAGGTACGAGGGGAGTTTCTTGCCTTTGAGAGGTCTGAGATCTTCTGCCAGCGTTCAGTAGGTGTTCTGTAGGGGTTGTTACACATGTAGATGTATTTCTGATGTATTTGTGGGGAGGAAGGTGATCTCCATGTCTTACTCTTCCGCCATCCTGAAGGTCTCCCCATCAGTGTCCGGGGTGTTATGTTTTTAGAAAGAGAACCAGCTGATAGCCAGTTTGCAGAGCCATGGCTCTATACCACACTGCTCCAGCTCCTTTGAAGGGACTCAGACAGGACCCTGACACAAGTGGTACATGAAGGCAGGGAATGGAGTCAGAAACAACCTTTTCTTCAGGATGAAATGTGTCTAATTGGCTGAGCTTGTGTTGGATCAGTCATCACCTACCAGAGCTAAAGTGTCAGCTTAGAAAGCCCCCAATTAGAAGAGAAGAACCTTGATGTACCTCTTCTGGGTGATGTGCTCTTATGTTGTTGGAGCGAGTGATGCCATGCCAGGTGGTGCAGTGAGGCTTAGTGGAACCAGCATCAGAATCTGAAGAAGAGTCAAGATGGTGCCATAGTTGTTGGTGGGAATCTAAGTGTGCAGCCACAGTGGAAACAGTATGAAGGCCCCTCAAAAATTAGAACTAGAACTGCCATATGATCCAGCAATCCCACATCTGGGTATTTATCTGAAGGAAACAAAATCACTATCTCAAAAAGATATCTGCACTCCCACGTTCAATTGCAGCATTATTTACAACAGCTGAAACATGGAAATGACCTGTGTCCATCGATGGAAGTATGAGTAAAGAAAATGTGGTCTATACACAATAGAATATTATTGTTGAAACCTCAATTTCATCATTTGTGAATTGGGATTTTGAGGCTTTGATTAGATAATTTATGTGAAATGGTTTGCAAATGGAAATGTTCTCTCTAAATACTGTATAAGGGAAAATATAGCTTCCTTTACTAAGGTCTTGCTCTGTGCTAGGAATTAGGCATATATTACCTGTAATCCACACTAGGATGTTTTGAAATACTTACCATTAACCCCATTGTATAGATGAGGAAATTGAGATTCACAGAGATTTAGAACCTGTTCAAGGCCACACAGCAGGTAGGCAGTGGAGCTAGGAGTTGTGTATTAAGGGTATGTCTACACTGTCTCTTGGCCTGTATTTTTTTCTTTTTTAAAAATTGAAGTATATTTTTTTATAATTTACATATAATAAAATTCATTTATTCTAACTACACAATTAAATGACTTCAGTAAATGTGTAGAGTTATACATCCATTACCACAATTCAGTCTTAGTATAAAAATTGAAATATAATTGACTTACAATATTATATTATTTTCAGGTGTACAACATAGTGATTTGATATTTTAATGCAATACTAAATAATCACTACAATAAGTCCAGTTTCCATCTGGCCTGGTTTCTAAATGACAATATACCTCTGAATTTTGGAGTCAGAGGATTACTTATGTTCTTCGAATATTGGTCAGAAACAAAATTTTCACAAGATTACATATTTTAGACAATATCATCTAAAATGAAGGCCCACTGAAACATTTAGCAGGGTATGGAAACTCTATGTCAGATCTTCGCCTTCCTCCAACATTGAGTAGGAAATCCCAAAGCTGCTTCTGAGCCAGAAACACTTTCAGGCAGCTTGATATAGGAGGAATACTGGATCCCACATCACAGGACCAGTTTGTGTACCATCTCTGTCATTGCCCTAACTTCTCAGATTCAGTCTTCTAATCTGTAAAATGGCTATAGTAGTCTTTCTTGTGGCAGAGATGTTACAGGGTTCAAATGAGAAAATTTAGTGAAAACACCTGGCAGCTATATATCTATACATATCTATCTATCTACCTATCTATCTATCTATCTATCTATCTATCTATCTATCTATCTATCTATCTATCTATCTATCATCTTGAAATTAAAAAACAATTTTCCTGCAAAAGAGAGCAGAAGATTCTCCTCTATCATCTTATTCCAAGTTCTCAAGTCTCTAGCTGCTGTATAATTTTTCATTGTCCTGTGTCAACTACCCAAAAGCAGTTTTCCCCAACAGTGTGTGCAAGTAATAAGATGGCAGATTCAGACTTTTCTTGGCAGACAGTACAGTCTTTTTTCTTTCTTTTCTTGATTATACATCCACCCTCTACTCTAATTATGAAAGTTACACATATTCACAACAGAGGATTAAGAAAAGTAATTCTACAACCCAACAATGTCTAGTGGGTCAGGTTTTTGCTGCATTTCCTCTAGGCTCTGTTTTATGTTGCCTCAGTCTGCTTGGGCTGCATAACAAAATATCACAGATTGGGTGGCTTAAAAACTTACATAAATTTAATTTTTCCAGCTCTGGAGGATTGGAAGCCCAAGATCAAGGTGCCAGTAGGATTGATGTCAGGGGAGAACTCTCCCCTTGGATTGCAGATGGCCACATTCTTGCTGTTCTCATATGGTCTTTCCTTGGTGCTGCCTGCCTGCCTGTGCACAGAAGGTGGGGGGATGGAGAGAGAGTGAGGTTTCTGGTGTCTCTTCTTATAAGGCACTGATCCTATTGGATCTGAGCCCCACCCTTATGACCTCATTTAACCTTAATTACTTTTTTAAAGACACCATCTTCAAATACAGCCACACTGGGGTTTAGGTCTTTCACATGTGAATTTTTCAGGACACAAACATTCAGTCCATAACATATATCATACACCTATGTATATATGTTATCTAAAATAATTATGGTATGTAATATATATGTAATACTCAATACCATTCTCTAACTGTTAACATCATATCCTGATTTTTCTCATGCCATTAAAATTCTTAGAAAAAAACTTGTTATCAAATGCCTAATACAAGTACCATAATATTTTTTTTCACCATACCTCTGTTGTTGAGTTTTTTTTTTTAAACATCTTTATTGAAGTATAATTGCTTCACAATGGTGTGTTAGTTCCTGCTTTATAACAAAGTGAATCAGCTACACATATACACACGTTCCCTTATCTCCTCCCTCCTGCATCTCCCTCCCTCCCACCCGCCCCATCCCACCCCCCAGGCGGTCACAAAGCACTAATCTGATCTCCCTGTGCTATGCGGCTGCTTCCCACTAGCTATCTATTTTACATTTGGTAGTGTATATATGTCCATGCCACTCTCTCACTTTGTCACAGCTTACCCTTCCCCCTCCCCATATCCTCAAGTCCACTCTCTAGTAGGTCTGTGTCTTTATTCCCATCTTGCCACTAGGTTCTTCATGACCTTTTTTTCCCCTTAGATTCCATATATATGTGTTAGCATACTGTATTTGTTTTTCTCTTTCTGACTTACTTCACTCTGTATGACAGACTCTAACTCCATCCACCTCATTACAAATACCTCCATTTCATTTCTTTTTATGGCTGAGTAATATTCCATTGTATATATGTGCCACATCTTCTTTATCCATTCATCCGATGATGGACACTTAGGTTGCTTCCATGTCCTGGCTATTGTAAATAGAGCTGCAATGAACATTTTGGTACATGACTCTTTTTGAATTATGGTTTTCTCAGGGTATACGCCCAGTAGTGGGATTGCTGGGTCGTATGGTAGTTCTATTTTTAGTTTTTTAAGGGACCTCCATACTGTTCTCCATAGTGGCTGTATCAATTTACATTCCCACCAACAGTACAAGAGGGTTCCCTTTTCTCCACACCCTCTCCAGAATTTATTGTTTGTAGATTTTTTGATGATGGCCATTCTGACCGGTGTGAGATGATACCTCATTGTAGTTTTGATTTGCATTTCTCTAATGATTAATGATGTTGAGCATTCTTTCATGTGTCTGTTGGCCATCTGTATATCTTCTTTGGAGAAATGTCTATTTAGGTCTTCTGCCCATTTTTGGATTGGGTTGTTTGTTTTTTTGTTATTGAGCTGCATGAGCTGCTTGTAAATCTTGGAGATTAATCCTTTGTCAGTTGCTTCATTTGCAAATATTTTCTCCCATTCTGAGGGTTGTCTTTTGGTCTTTTTTTTTTTTTTAAACATCTTTATTGAAGTATAATTGCCTTACAATAGTGTGTTAGCTTCTGCTTTATAACAAAGTGAATCAGTTATACATATACAATATGTTCCCATTTCTCTTCCCTCTTGCATCTCCCTCCCTCCCACCCTCCCCATCCCACCCCTCTAGGTGGTCACAAAGCACCGAGCTGATCTCCCTGTGCTATGCGGCTGCTTCCCACTAGCTATCTATTTTACATTTGGTAGTGTATATATGTCCATGACACTCTCTTACCCTGTCACATCTCACCCCACCCCCTCCCCATATCCTCAAGTCCATTCTCTAGTAGGTCTGTGTCTTTATTCCCGTCTTGCCACTAGGTTCTTCATGGCCTTTTTTTTTTTTTTTCCCTTAGATTCCGTATATATGTGTTAGCATACTGTATTTGTTTTTCTCTTTCTGACTTACTTCACTCTGTATGACAGACTCTAACTCCATCCACCTCATTACAAATACCTCCATTTCATTTCTTTTTATGGCTGAGTAATATTCCATTGTATATATGTGCCACATCTTCTTTATCCATTCGTCTGTCGATGGACATTTAGGTTGCTTCCAGGTCCTGGCTATTGTAAATAGAGCTGCAATGAACATTGTGGTACATGACACTTTTTCACCTATGGTTTTCTCAGGGTATATGCCCAGTAGTGGGATTGCTGGGTCGTATGGTAGTTCTATTTTTAGTTTTTTAAGGGACCTCCATACTGTTCTCCATAGTGGCTGTATCAATTTACATTCCCACCAACAGTACAAGAGGGTTCCCTTTTCTCCACACCCTCTCCAGAATTTATTGTTTGTAGATTTTTTGATGATGGCCATTCTGACCGGTGTGAGATGATACCTCATTGTAGTTTTGATTTGCATTTCTCTAATGATTAATGATGTTGAGCATTCTTTCATGTGTCTGTTGGCCATCTGTATATCTTCTTTGGAGAAATGTCTATTTAGGTCTTCTGCCCATTTTTGGATTAGGTTGTTTGTTTTTTTGTTATTGAGCTGCATGAGCTGCTTGTAAATCTTGGCGATTAATCCTTTGTCGGTTGCTTCATTTGCAAGTATTTTCTCCCATTCTGAGGGTTATCTTTTGGTCTTGTTTATGGTTTCCTTTGCTGTGCAAAAGCTTTTAAGTTTCATTAGGTCCCATTTGTTTATTTGTGTTTTTATTTCCATTTCTCTAGGAGCTGGGTCAAAAAGGATCTTGC
Organism: Balaenoptera borealis; assembly: GCF_965194805.1. Classification (NCBI taxonomy): domain Eukaryota; kingdom Metazoa; phylum Chordata; class Mammalia; order Artiodactyla; family Balaenopteridae; genus Balaenoptera; species Balaenoptera borealis. The sequence goes on along the minus strand of NC_138868.1, from coordinate 87,769,952 downwards.
TGTGATTTATGTCATAGAGTGTTCTGCCTATGTTTTCCTCTAAGAGTTTGATAGTGTATGGCTTTACACTTAGGTCTTTAATCCATTTTGAGTTTATTTTTGTGTATGGTGTCAGGGAGTGTTCTAATTTCATACTTTTACATGTACCTTTCCAATTTTCCCAGCACCACTTATTGAAGAGGCTGTCTTTTCTACACTGTATATGCTTGCCTCCTTTATCAAAGATAAGGTGACCATATGTGTGTGGATTTATCTCTGGGCTTTCTATCCTGTTCCATTGATCTATGTTTCTGTTTTTGTGCCAGTACCAAACTGTCTTGATTACTGTAGCTTTGTAATATAGTCTGAAGTCAGGGAGCCTGATTCCTCCAGCTCCATTTTTCGTTCTCAAGATTGCTTTGGCTATTCGGGGTCTTTTGTGTTTCCATACAAATTGTGAAACTTTTTGTTCTAGTTCTGTGAAAAATGCCAGTGGTAGTTTGATAGGGATTGCATTGAATCTGTAGATTGCTTTGGGTAGTAGAGTCATTTTCACAATGTTGATTCTTCCAATCCAAGAACATGGTATATCTCTCCATCTATTTGTATCATCTTTAATTTCTTTCATCAGTGTCCTATAATTTTCTGCATACAGGTCTTTTGTCTCCTTAGGTAGGTTTATTCCTAGATATTTTATTCTTTTTGTTGCAATGGTAAACGGGAGTGTTTTCTTAATTTCACTTTCAGATTTTTCATCATTAGTATATAGGAATGCAAGAGATTTCTGTGCATTAATTTTGTATCCTGCTACTTTACCAAATTCATTGATTAGCTCTAGGAGTTTTCTGGTGGCAGTTTTAGGATTCTCTATGTATAGTATCATGTCATCTGCAAACAGTGACAGCTTTACTTCTTCTTTTCCGATTTGGATTCCTTTTATTTCTTTTTCTTCTCTGATTGCTGTGGCTAACACTTCCAAAACTATGTTGAATAATAGTGGTGAGAGTGGGCAACCTTGTCTTGTTCCTGATCTTAGTGGAAATAGTTTCAGTTTTTCACCATTGAGGACAATGTTGGCTGTGGGTTTGTCATATATGGCCTTTATTATGTTGAAGAAAGTTCCCTCTATGACTACTTTCTGCAGGGCTTTTATCGTAAATGGGTGTTGAATTTTGTCGAAAGCTTTCTCTGCATCTATTGAGATGATCATGTGGTTTTTCTCCTTCAATTTGTTAATATGATGTATCACGTTGATTGATTTGCGTATATTGAAGAATCCTTGCATTCCTGGAATAAACCCCACTTGATCATGGTGTATAATCCTTTTAATGTACTGTTGGATTCTGTTTGCTAGTATTTTGTTGAGGATTTTTGCATCTATGTTCATCAGTGATATTGGCCTGTAGTTTTCTTTCTTTGTGACATCTTTGTCTGGTTTTGGTATCAGGGTGATGGTGGCCTCGTAGAATGAGTTTGGGAGTGTTCCTCCCTCTGCAATATTTTGGAAGAGTTTGAGAAGGATAGGTGTTAGCTCTTCTCTAAATGTTTGATAGAATTCGCCTGTGAAGCCATCTGGTCCTGGGCTTTTGTTTGTTGGAAGATTTTTAATCACGGTTCAATTTCAGTGCTTGTGATTGGTCTGTTCATATTTTCTATTTCTTCCTGGTTCAGTCTCGGTAGGTTGTGCATTTCTAAGAATCTGTCCATTTATTCCAGGTTGTCCATTTTATTGGCATAGAGTTGCTTGTAGTAATCTCTCATGATCGTTTGTATTTCTGCAGTGTCAGTGGTTACTTCTCCTTTTTCATTTCTAATTCTATTGATTTGAGTCTTCTCCCTTTTTCTCTTGATGAGTCTGGCTAATGGTTTATCAATTTTGTTTATCTTCTCGAAGAACCAGCTTTTAGTTTCATTGATTTTTGCTACTGTTTCCTTCATTTCTTTTTCATTTATTTCTGACCTGATCTTTATGATTTCTTTCCTTCTGCTAGCTTAGGGGTTTTTTTGTTCTTCTTTCTCTAATTGCTTTAGATGCAAGGTTAGGTTGTTTATTCGAGATGTTTCCTGTTTCTTGATGTAGGCTTGTATTGCTATAAACTTCCCTCTTAGCACTGCTTTTGCTGCGTCCCATAGGTTTTGGGTCGTCGTATCTCCATTGTCATTTGTTTCTAGGTATTTTTTGATTTCCCCTTTGATTTCTTCAGTGATCACTTCGTTATTAAGTAGTGTATTGTGTAGCCTCCATGTGTTTGTATTTTTTACAGATCTTTTCCTGTAATTGATATCTAGTCTCATAGCATTGTGGTCAGAAAAGATACTTGATACGATTTCAATTTTCTTAAATTTACCAAGGCTTGATTTGTGACCCAAGATATGATCTATCCTGGAGAATGTTCCATGAGCACTTGAGAAAAATGTGTATTCTGTTGTTTTTGGGTGGAATGTCCTATAAATATCAATTAAGTCCATCTTGTTTAATGTATCATTTAAAGCTTGTGTTTCCTTATTTATTTTCATTTTGGATGATCTGTCCATTGGTGAAAGTGGGGTGTTAAAGTCCCCTACTATGATTGTGTTGCTGTCGATTTCCCCTTTTATGGCTGTTAGTATTTGCCTTATGTATTGAGGTGCTCCTATGTTGGGTGCATAAATATTTACAATTGTTATACTTTCCTCTTGGATCGATCCCTTGATCATTATATAGTGTCCTTCTTTGTCCCTTGTAATAGTCTTTATTTTAAAGTCTATTTTGTCTGATATGAGAATTGCTACTCCAGCTTTCTTTTGATTTCCATTTGCATGGAATATCTTTTTCCATCCCCTCACTTTCAGTCTGTATGTGTCTCTAGGTCTGAAGTGGGTCTCTTGTAGACAGCATATATATGGATCTTGCTTTTGTATCCATTCAGCCAGTCTGTGTTGTTTGGTGGGAGCACTTAATCCATTTACATTTAAGGTAATTATCGATATGTATGTTCCTATTCCCATTTTCTTAGATATTTTGGGTTTGTTATTGTAGGTGTTTTCCTTCTCTTGTGTTTCTTGCCTAGAGAAGTTCCTTTAGCATTTGTTGTAAAGCTGGTTTGGTGGTGCTGAACTCTCTCAGCTTTTGCTTGTCTGTAAAGGTTTTAATTTCTCCATCAAATCTGAATGAGATCCTTGCTGGGTAGAGTAATCTTGGTTGTAGGTTTTTCTCCTTCATGACTTTAAGTATATCCTGCCACTCCCTTCTGGCTTGCAGAGTTTCTGCTGAAAGATCAGCTGTTAACCTTATGGGCATTCCCTTGTGTGTTATTTTTCCCTTGCTGCTTTTAATATGTTTTCTTTATATTTAATTTTTGATAGTTTGATTAATATGTGTCTTGGCGTGTTTCTCCTTGGATTTATCCTGTATGGGACTCTCTGTGCTTCCAGGACTTGATTAACTATTTCCTTCCCCATATTAGGGAAGTTTTCAACTATAATCTCTTCAAATATTTTCTCAGTCCCTTTCTTTTTCTCTTCTTCTTCTGGGACCCCTATAATTCGAATGTTGGTGCGTTTAATGTTGTCCCAGAGGTCTCTGAGACTGTCCTCGGTTCTTTTCATTCTTTTTTCTTTATTCTGCTCTGCAGTAGTTATTTCCACTATTTTATCTTCCAGGTCACTTATCTGTTCTTCTGCCTCCGTTATTCTGCTATTGATCCAGTCTAGAGTATTTTTAATTTCATTTATTGTGTTTTTCATCGTTGCTTGGTTCCTCTTTAGTTCCTCTACATCCTTGTTAAATGTTTCTTGCATTTTGTCTATTCTATTTCCAAGATTTTGGATCATCCTTACTATCATTATTCTGAATTCTTTTTCAGGTAGACTACCTATTTCCTCTTCATTTGTTAGGTCTGGTGTGTTTTGACCCTGCTCCTTCACCTGCTGTGTGGTTTTTTGTCTTCTCATTTTGCTTATCTTACTGTGTTTGGGGTCTCCTTTTCACAGGCTCCAGGTTCGTAGTTCCCGTTGTTTTTGGTATCTGTCCCCAGTGGCTAAGGTTGGTTCAGTGGGTTGTGTAGGCTTCCTGGTGGAGGGGACTAGTGCCTGTGTTCTCGTGGATGAGGTTGGATCTTGTCTTTCTGGTGGGCACGTCCACGTCTGGTGGTGTGTTTTGGGGTGTCTGTGGCCTTATTATGATTTTAGGCAGCCTCTCTGCTAATGGATGAGGCTGTGTTCCTGTCTTGCTAGTTGTTTGGCATAGGGTGTCCAGCACTGTAGCTTGCTGGTCGTTGAGTGAAGCTGGGTCTTGATGTTGAGATGGAGATCTCTGAGAGATTTTCACCGTCTGGTATTACGTGGAGCTGGGAGGTCTCTTGTGGACCAGTGTCCTGAAGTTGGCTCTCCCACCTCAGAGGCACAGCCCTGATGCCTGACTGGAGCACCAAGAGCCTTTCATCCACATGGCTCAGAATAAAAGGGAGAAAAAAATAGAAAGAAAGAAAGAAAGAGGATAAAATAAAATAAAATAAAGCTATTATAATAAAAAATAAGAAAAAAATTATTAAGAATAAATGTATTCAGAAAAAAATTTTTTTTTAATTTTTTTAATTTTTAAAAATAGATTTATTAATTTTTTATATTAAAAAATAAGAAAAAAATTATTAAGAAAAAAAATTTTTTTAATTTTTTAAAATAAAAAGTATGAAAAAAATTATTAAAAAATTTTTTTAATTTCTAAAAATAGAAAATAAGGAAAAAATTATTAAGAAAACATTTATTAGGAAAAAAAATTTTTTTAAGTTAAAAAAAAAAAAAAACACAGACGGACCTAACCCTAGGACTAATGGTGAAAGCAAAGCTATACAGACAAAATCTCACCCAGAAGCATACACCTATACACTCACAAAAAAAAGGAAAAGGGGAAAAATTAATATATCCTGCTCCCAAAGTCCACCTCTTGAATTTGGGATGATTCGTTGTCTCTTCAGGTATTCAACAGATGCAGGCACATCAAGTTGTTTGTGGAGCTTTAATCCACTGCTTCTGAGGCTGCTGGGAGAGATTTCCCTTTCTCTTCTTTGTTCGTACAGCTCCCAGCATTCAGCTTTGGATTTGGACCCGCCTCTGCATGTAGGTCGCCTGAGGGTGTCTGTTCCCCGCCCAGACAGAACGGGGTTAAAGGAGCAGCTGCATCGGGGGCTCTGGCTCACTCAGACCGGGGGAAGGGAGCGGTACGGAGAAGGCGGGGCGAGCCTGCGGCGGCAGAGGCCAGCGTGACGTTGCAGCAACCTGAGGTGCCGTGCGTTCTCCCCGCGAAGTTGTCCCTGGATCATGGGACCCTGGCAGTGGCGGGCTGCACAGGCTCCCGGGAGGGGCCGTGTGGAGAGTGACCTGTGCTCACACACAGGCTTCTTGGTGGCGGCGGCAGCAGCCTTAGCGTCTCCTGCCCGTCTCTGGGGTCTGCGCTGATAGCCGCAGCTCGCGCCCGCCTCTGGGGTCCGTGCTGATAGCCACGGCTCGCGCCCGTTTCTGGAGTTCGTTTAGGCGGCGCTCTGAATCCCCTCTCCTTGCACGCCGCGAGACAAAGCGGCAAGAAAAAGTCTCTTGCCTCTTCGGCAGCTGCAGACTTTTTCCCAGACTCCCTCCCAGCTAGCACCGAAGCCCGAGCCTCAGCTCCCAGCCCCCGCCCGCCCCGGCGGCTGAGCAGACAAGCCTCTCGGGCTGGTGAGTGCTGCTCGGTGCCGAGCCTCCGTGCGGGAATCTCTCCGCTTTGCCCTCCGCACCCCTGTGGCTGCGCTCTCCTCTGTGCCTCCGAAGCTTCCCCCCTCTGCCACCTGCAGTCTCCGCCCACGAAGGGGCTTCCTAGTGTGTGGAAACCTTTCCTGCTTCACAGCTCCCTCCCACTGGTGCAGGTCCCGTCCCTATTCTTTTGTCTCTGTTATTTCTTTTTTCTTTTGCCCTACTCAAGTACGTGGGGATTTTCTTGCCTTTTGGGAGGTCTGACGTCTTCTGCCAACATTCAGTGGGTGTTCTGTAGGAGCAGTTCCACGTGTAGGTGTATTTCTACTGTATCTGTGGGAAGGAAGGTGATCTCCGCGTCTTACTCTTCCGCCATCTTGCCCCTCCCTCTGTTGTTGAGTTTTAAAGTTAATTCAAATGTAAATAACACTTTATACATAAATCTGTGTATATCTGATTATTTACTTTTAATTTTGTTTCTTTGAGATATTTAATATAGGAAACTGTTTTCAAGTTGGTAAGTTTTTTCGCCTGATCATTTTTGTTATTAATTCCTACTTTTATTATGTTGTCAGAGAATATTGCTTACAACACAATGCATACATTTAGGAACTTATTGAAGATTTCTTTGTAGTTCAGTATCAACTTTATAAATGTTTCATGGGCACATGAAAGGAAGGTGTATTTGGTGATTGATGGGTAAATTGTTTGATGTATTTCTATTAATCCCATTCTATTAATTTTATTATTCAAATCCTCTGTCTTTATTTATTTTTCGTTTTTAATCTATCAAGAAATAGTTGATGTTTAAGTATTCACAATTATGGTGTTTATCAATTTTCCTGTGTTTCCAACAATTTTTGCTTTTTATAGTTTGATGCTGAATTATTTGATACATAAAAACTTATGACTCATATTTTCATTGTGGATCATAACTTTTATGAACATTAAGTGACATTTTATATTTTGTTGAATGCTTTTTGCTTGGAATAATACCTTTTCAGAATTTAATACTGCCATTTCTATGCTGCATTGTTTTGTATCCACCTGAAAAATCTTTACATGTTCTTTTATTTCACACCATTTTTTTCCCTCTTTTGCTGTATGTCTATTTCTTATAGGCAGCATGTAGTAAGATTTGAATTTGTGGTACAATTGGAGAATATTTTTATTTTAATAGGGTAGTTAAACTCTTTATATTTATTTCATGATTGATTTATTTCTTTTTATATTTGCCACCTATTTTATGCTTTATATTTTTACGCTTGTTTGCTTTTTCTTTGTTTTCTATCTTAAGCTATATAGAATATGTTTTATATGCTTTTTATTCTTCAATGATTTGGAAATATGTCCTATTTTAAATTATGTTACTGATTACCTTTAAGTATTAAAAACATTTAAATATGTACTTTTAAAAGTTTTTATTGTGATAGTAAAGAAAATGCATAAAATATGTTTAGTATTGTATAATTATTAAGCAAATAACTATGTAAATGCTATCTTTTACTTTCAACCTTTCTATATCCTTATAGTTTTGATGTGCTTCTTGCAAGAATGATACAGTTTAGTTTTTATTTATTTTTTTGTTAACATTTTGTAGAGTATTTTTGCATCTATATTAAGTAGAGATATTGGCCTTTAATTTTCTTTTCTTTTCTTTTTTTTTTTGTAATGTCTCTGTCTGGTTTTGGTATCAGCGTAATGGTGACCTCTTAGAATGAATTTGGTAGTATTTCCTCCTTTTCAATTTTTTGGAATAGTCTGAGAAGGGTAGGCATTAGGTCTTTTTCATATGCTTGGTAGAATTCCCCTGTAAAGCCATCTGGTCCTGGAATTTTGTTTTCTGGGAGTCTTTCTTTATTACAAATTCGATTTCACTACTAGTGATTGGTATGGGCCGTGGTGGTTCAGCCTCAGACAGAGGTCAGGGCTGCTTCTGATGTGCTGCATGTGTGAGCACCAGTAATGGCTGCCCCTACCCTGCTCAGATGTCACTTGAGGTCTGAGACACCTCTGTGTCTCACAGACAAGCCCTTGCCCCAGTGTGGAGCTGCTTTGTGAAGCAAGCTGGGCTGGAGTGCTCACTCTGCTCAGGCTATGGTGTATGCCGGGGTAGTCTAACCTCGTCTGCCACCTGAGCAGTTTTCAATCTGCCCTCTACCCCCTGCTTGGGGAGCAAGTGTGTGTGCACTCCTCAGGAATGAAGTCCAGGCTTCCCACAGCCCCCTGTTAGTCCCACTGGCCCTCCAACAAGCCAAGGGGCTCATCTTCTCTATGTAAGACCCCAGCCTCCGGATAGGTGGCTCCAATCACCCATTCCCCAGGGCGAATCTCCACCCATATAATCTCCCTTTTCCGGAGTCTCTTCCTAGGGGCACAGGTCCCGACATGATCACCTGATCGCTTCTCTTCCGTTTGTACCTGATTCCATGTGGATCTTTCTTACAGCCTTCGTTGTACAGGAGTCTGACAGTTTCCAGTTAGTTTTCAGTTGAAGTTGTTCTACATGTAGATGTATTTTTGATGTCTTTGTGGGAGGAGGTGAATTCCATGTCCTCCTACTCCACCATCTTGATCTCCTCTCCAAAACGTAATTTATATACAAAAAAATTCATAGGTGTTATGTGAAGTTTAATATCGTTTGTTAATTATATATACCTGTATAACCAACACCTAAGACATGGTATAGAACATGTCAATTACTCCCAAAATTCCCTGACACCTCTTTCAGTTTCATTCTCATCTCTATGGCCAGACAACCATTTTCTGGTTTCTCGTACTTCACAGAAATGGAATCATACAGTATGTATCTTGGTGTGCTTGGATTCTCTCACTCAAAGTAATGTTTCTGAGGTTTATCACCATTATTCCAGGTATCACTAGTTCACTCCTTTTTATTGAAACAGCATTCCTTTGTGTGAATTTACCACAGTTTGTTTATCCATTCTCCTACTGAGTACCATTTTTCCCCTGCTTTTTGGATTATGAATAATGCTATGAAAATTTGTGTACAAGTTTTTATGTGGATATATATTTTCATTTTCTTTTGGTAGATACTTAGGAGAGGAATTTTGGGGTCATAGGTAGATGTATGTTAACTTTATAAGAACTTGCTAAACTATTTTCCAAAACAGTTGTGCCATTTTTCACTAACATTGTTAACTCCAGTTGCTCAGCATCTTTTCCGAGGTATTTTCAGTCTTTACAACTTTAGTCATTTAGACAAGCAGACTTGAAATTGCATCTCAGAGTAGTTTAAAGTTCTATTTCACTATTGACAAATATTCAGCATCATTTCATGTGCTCATTGGCCATCTGTATATACTCTTTTGTCAAGGATCTGTTTATGTTTTTGCAATCTTTTTAAATTGAGGTTTTGGTCTTAATACTGACAAAATTTTAAAAAAATTTTATTTTCATACAAGTTTTAAAAGTTACTTTCCATTTACAGTTATTGCAAAATATTGGCTATATTCCCTGTATTGTGCAATATATCCTTGAGCCTATCCTACACCCAACAGTTTGTACCTTTCACTTCCCCATCCCTATATTGCCCCTCCCCCCCTCACTGGTAACCAATAGATTGCTTTCTATATCCGTGAGTCTGCTTCTTTTATGTTATATTCACTAGCTGTATTTTTAAAATTTTAATCCAACATGACTATCTTTTTTTTTTTTTTTTTAATTTGGAGCATTCAGTCCATTTAGATTTAATGAAATTACCAATATGTTTGCATTTTAGTCTACCACATTATTTTGTGGTTTTCATTTGTTTGACCCATTTTATGTTCCTTTTACTCTCCTTTCTTGCATTTGTTTGGATTTATGGAGTAGTTTTTTAAAAATAACTTTAATTTTTCTTTCAGCCAGCTTGGAAATATTTATTTTATTTCTATTCATTTGGTGGTTTCTGAGAAATTACTATATGTGTATTTAATTTATCAAAGTCTGAAGTTAATTGGTATCTTTCATTTCCTTCTGATAATATAAGAACCTTAGACCTTTTCACCAGCTCCCTGGCTTATATATTATTATTGTCATATATTTTAAATCTTTATTTATTTATCCCTTGAGACATTTAATACTATTGTTTTATAAAGTCAATATCTAGATTTACCCATATTCTCTATGTTTTGAGTTCTTCATTTCTTCTTTAATCTCCATCCTTTTATCTGGGATTACTTTCTACCTGAAGTACATCTCATGAATTTCCTTTGGTTAAAGTAGTCCTTTTATCTGGGATTACTTTCTACCTGAAGTACATTTTGTGAATTTCCTTTAGTTAAGGTCTGCTCATGGTGAATTCTCAGTTACTGTTGTTCTGAAACTGTCTTTATTTAACCCTTCTTTTTGAAAGATATTTATTTATTTATTTGCCAAGAATAGATTTCTAGATGGGCATTTGCTTCCTTTCAGTACATTCAAGATTCTACTTTGAGTTTTGGGTGCCACTGTTGCTGTTGAAAAGTTGATTATCAGAGTGACTGTTGCTCCTTTGAAGTAATTGATCTTTTAGGATTAAAAACACTTTGTTTTTCCTCTCATGTTCCTCTATTTATCTATGTTGGGACTAGGTGTGGATTTCTTTTTAGTCATCCTTCTTAATATTTGTTTGGCTCCTTAAATTTGTGTATTGGTGTCTTTCATTAATTCTGGAAAATTCTCAGCCATTATCATTTCAAATATTGCCACTCTCCTATTCTCTCTCCCTTTTCTTGCTGAAACTTTGTTTTGTATTCTGAATTATTCCTTCTGCCCTGTCTAGTTCACTAATTCTCTCTCTATCTAGTTCACTAATTCTCTATCTATCTATATAAATAATGCTCATCCATTGTTTTTATCCTAAGAAATTCCTAGACATTCTTTTTACTTTAAAATACATATGCTATAATTTTTATAGCTTCCTTGTGAGATTTATTGTAGATATTTAAAAATTGGTCTTTTATTTCTTAAACACAGTAAGGATAATTGAATTTTAATCTAGCCTGATAATCCCAGTGTCTGAAGTTTTGTGGATCTCCGCTCTATGTTGTTTCTGTTGCTTTTACTCTTTTTACTTTATCTGTTCTATAATTTTTGACTGTATGAATGTCATTGCCCTCAATTTTCAGAGATTTTTATAGATTGTTTAAAACATAGTATGAAGGTGCATTCTTCAGATAGGATTTCTTTTTACTTCTGCTGCACACCTAGGGGAACTACCAATCTAGAACTGCTTTAAATTAAATTTATGCCCTGAGGTGTTTTTCCCCCCAACGAATTTATGTGAATTTCAGCTACAAATCTTCTCAAGAGCTGCTTTTATTTGTAACATAGAATGGGTCAAAACTTACTCAGGTAAGTTTTTGTTTTCACTTTTTCCCCTCTTCTGACCAGTGCCAGAACAACTTTCCTACTAGTAGTCTGGGGTGGTACTTGTGAGAGGTGGGAACAGAAGGGGAGTTTTACTTCTAATTCACCGTTATTGTGAAGATGTAGTCTTTTAGGATCCCAGCTTTATGTGGGGAGAGTTGCTGGAAAAATGTTGCAGTTACACCTGACCCTTTTGTCTAGTTCAGGCACTGACATTTTATGTCAAAAGTGGAGCTCATGTTTGCAGAGATAAACACCCTCAGAACAAAGATTGCTTTATTGTCCTGTTTTCCTGGCTGTGTTTCCAATCTCACTTACACTTTGGTCTAGTAATTCCTTGGTATGCTGTTAGAACTCCTCTGCTTTTAAAGAGATTTAATAAATACCTTTCTGGAATTTTTTGTTGTTTCCAGCAGGAGTGTTGGTTCAAATTTTCAGCCCATCATAATCTTATAAATGGAAGTCAATGTATATATTTTGAGGATAAAAATAGCAAACAAAATAATATTTTTTGGCTATATATATATAGGATAAAAAACTTGACATAAATATTTTACTTTTTTCCACCATCACTATTCTTTTCTCCTCTTCCTTCCCCACTTTCCCTCTGTTTTAATATAAATTGGAGTTTTATTATACAGAATATTAATTATAAAATATTAAAAAATTTCCATTATATGTCTTCTCTTTCAAAAATTATTTGACATTTGTATTTAGTTTACAATAATATTTACAGCAATTATTTAGATTTATATTTAGTGGACTTCAGTAGTCAGCAAATAACTTTCCCCATTCTTAACTCAGTTATATAGCTTTTAAAAAATATTGAATAGACTATATTTTAGAGAAGTTTTAGTTTACAATAAAGTTGAGGGGAAGGTACAGAGATTTCTCATATACACTGTCCCCACTCATGCCTCCCTCCTTATCAACATCTCCCACCCAGAGTAGTACAGTTGTTGCAATTGATGAAGCTACCTTTACACATCATTATCAACCAAAGACCATGGTTTATATCAGGGTTCACTCTTGGTGTTGTACATTGCATTGCTTTGGACAAATGTATAATGACATGTATCCACAACTATAGTATCATGCAGATCATTTTCACTACCCTAAAAATCCTTTGTGCTACACCACTTCCTCCCTCTTTCTCCCCTAACCTCTGGCAACCACTGTTTTTTTTTACTGTCTCCATACTTTTGCCTTTTCCAGAATGTCATGTAGTTGGAATCATACTGTATGTAGCCTTTTCAGATTGGCTTCTTTCACTCAGTAATATACATTTGAAGTTTTCTCATGTCTTTTCATGGCTTAATAGCTCATTTCTTTTTAGTGCTGAATAGTATGCCATTGCCTGGATGTACTACAGTTTTTAATCCATTCACCTACTGAAGGAACATCTCAGTTGCTTAAGTTTTGGCAATTATTAACAAAGCTGCTATAAACATGTGTGCAGGGTTTTTTTATGGAAATATGTTTTTTCAACTCCTTTGGGTAAATACCAAAGAGTGTGATTGCTGGACCATATGCTAAGAGTATATTTAGTTTTGTAAGAAACTGTCAAACTGTCTTCCAGTGTGGCTGTACCATTTTGCATTCTCATTACCAATAAATGAGATTCCCTGTTGCTCCACATCCTCACCAGCATTTGTTATCTGTGTTCTGGATTTTGGCCATTCTAATAGGTGTCTAGTGGTATTCTGTATTTCCATGATGACATGTGTTATGGAGCATCTTTTCATGTACTTATTTGCCATCTGGATATCTTCTTGGGTGAAGTTTTTGGCCCATTTTTAAATGAAGTTGTTTCTTGTGTCGAGCTTTAGAGTTCTTTGTATATTTTGGATGTGTCCTTTGACAGATGTGTCTTTTGCAGATATTTTCTCCCAGTCTGTGGTTTGTCTTCTCATTCTCTTGACATTGTCTTTTGTAGAGCAGAAGTTTAATTTTAATGTAGTCCAGCTTATCAATTATTTCTTTTATGGATCATGCCTTTGGTGTTTTATCTAGAGTCACTGACATACCCAAGGTCATCTAGGTTTTCTTCTATGTTATCTTCTAGGAGTTTTATAGTTTTGCATTTTAAATTTAGGTCAATGGTCCATTTTGAGTTAATTTTTGTGAAAGGTATAAGGTCTGTGTCTAGATTCATATTTTTGTATGTGGATGTCCAGTTGTTCCAGCACCATTTGTTGAAAGGACTAAATATGCTCCATTGTACTGTCTTTGCTCCTTTGTTAAAGATCAATTGACTATATTTATGTGGGTCTAGTTTTGAGTTCTCTATTCTGTTCTATTGATCTATTTTCTATTCTTTTGCCAATACTACACTGTCTTGATTATTGTAGCTTTATAGTAAGTCTTGAGGTTGGGTAGTGTTCGTCCTTCTACTTAGTTCTTTTCCCTAATATTGTGCTGGCTATTCTGGGTCATTTTTCTCTATATATAAACTTTAGAATGAAAATAACTTGCTGGGATTTTGGTCGGGTTTGCATTGAATCTATAGATCAAGTTAGGAAGAAATGACATCTTGACAATGTTGAGTTGAGTCTTCCTATCCATGAACATGGAATATGTCTCCATTTATTTAGTTCTCCTTTGATTTTTTTCATCAGGGTTTTAGCGTTTTCCTAATATAGCTCTTGTACATATTTAGTTAGAGCTATACCTAAGTATTTAATTTTTGTAGGGTGTCAATGTACATGATATTGTGTTTTTAATTGCAGATTCCACCTGTTCACATGCTGGTATATAGGAAAGCAATTTATTTTTGTATATTAATTTTGTATCCTGCCACCTTTTGATTTTATATTTAGGGACAAATGAAGGAAGGTCTAGGTTAGGACTTCCAACCAGACAATAGTTTAAATGAGAAATCCTTCTTCCTTATTTCCTTACTCCCTTTCTCTCTTTCTTTAAATCTAACAGGAAGTGAGGATAATTTATCATAAAAAGAGGAACATGATTTACTCAGCTCTTTCTGCAATTGATGTAAAACAAACAAACAAACAAACAAACCAAAACCAAAACCACAACCAAAAACCTACCATGTTAAGATAACACAGTGCTGGGGAAGGAGGCTTGAGTTGGAAGTTTGGAGCTTCAATTCCTGGTCCCTGCTCCACATGGACTTGCAGGAAAGACGTGTGGCAATGATGAGGGCAACATTCAGCCCTGAATTACCACTTCTTTGTAAAGTTTGGTGATCCCACTGCCTGAGGGCAGATCCCACTTCTAGGGTCTCTGCCTGAGGGCAGAGTGGGCTGTAATTGAAGTTCCAGAAGCATGAAGACATTTAGTGGAAGATTAACTCAGGAGAGCACTGTATTTGGAGAAGGAACAAGGCAACTGGCCTGGGGGTGGGGGCAGTGATGGGCCTCTGGCTCCCCACCACTGAGTGGGAACCAGGTAGCAGCTATCTGCTTTGTCCTTATAGGGCTGGGCTCTGCCTTAACCTCAAAGACAAACACATTCCCCACAGCAACACTATACCCCAGCTCACAGGTGAGGAAGGGATGCATCCACTGGAGGACTGATGTGTCCCACCTCTTCAGGGAGTCATCAGTTGTCTTCTGGGGCTAGGCTGTCTGCTGGTTCCTCTAGCTGAAAAATAACCAGTGACTGCATGAATGGGTGGATGAATGGGTGAGGGTTTATGGAGGCCACTGAGGTCCCTGTGGGCCTTGGTGGATACTGTCATTACATGAGCAGCCCCCTCCCTGCCTGCTGCTCATTCTGGGTCGTCAGGCTGTCCAGGGCTCCTCGGGCAGTAATCGGGCCTTTGTCCCTGTGTCTGCTTCCTCTGGAGCAGCAGGGGACGACCTCTCTCCATTCTGGGGTAGGAGGCAGGTAATGAGTGCCTGGAAAAGCAGAGGGTTAGATTTTGTTTCATGCACAGACCAAAGAAAGCAGAGAGAAATTAGGGGAAGCTGTTGTTTGTGCCTTAACTACCATCTCTATACCAGGCTTAGGGTTTCTCATGATAAACCTTGACATTAACAAGATTGGTTCCCTGATGCACAGACTCACATATGTCCACAGAGATTTCTGGTGAGATGAGAGTTACATGGCACAGGCCAGAACTTCTTTCTGTAGCTGGGTCCTCTGGGAGCCTGGGTCTCCCCTCTGCTTCTCCCAGGAGCACAGAGGCAGCTGGAGCAGGCCTCACCCGATACCCTCCTGCCTGATACCCAGTGCAGCACAGAAGGTCCTGTAGTGGCCTGGGCAGGGCTGCCAGTCCAGGGCAGATATCTCCCATGACAGCGACGGGCAGGTGCCTCCTCTTCTCTCTTCTTCTGTCCTCAGGGAGCTCACATTACCTGGTGCAGAAGAGGAAATTAAGCAAACCATTATCATAGATTTATTTTGATTGCACAGAAGAATCTCATCTGCATATATTAGAGTAATACAGGCAATAACCAAAGGCATTATAGGCATATTTTCTTAAGGTAGAAATATCCTGGTTTTAGAGAAAGATCTGACATTGGTACCTCTTGGCCCATGAGGTACCTGATGACCAGAAGGAACAGATGGGACCTTCCACGTCTGACCCCAGAGGGGCCTCGAAAATTGTACTGTTTTCTACAGTCTCCCCTTACCTGCCTGCCACAGTGCTTGACAATCCTACAGTACCCATTCCCTTAGATTTAAGGAACCAATGCTACTTTTAAAAATGTAAATGTTGTCTGGGAAGGGCAACATATTAAGCCATAATTTGCATTAGTTTGAATTAATTTATCCCGGTTAGAACTAGTCTCTTATGAGTGCTCGGAATAAGTGGAGATGGGTTTTGATTAGGGCTGGGGAGGGGAGCAGGGAGGGCTGGCAGGGTAAGTGTGGTCCCCACAGGGGGGACAGCCTGAGAGCACTGGCCATCAGGCTCTGGGATGGAGTGGATGCAGAGCAAAGAGCAGGGACACCATAGCCAACTTTCATGCAGTTGCTTTCTTAGGGAGCAGCCTATCAATCACACACATGCAAAAAATGCTTTATGTGGCTCTCCCCTAATCTGCACATCAGTTTAATCTCCTCTGCCAAAACTAAGGCTTATCTGTCTTTGCACCAGTTCTTCTGACTCTTTTCTGCACAGGAGTAGCAATATCTTTAAGCCAAACCCTAAGTCATTTTTATTAAATTGCAGAGTAGCTGGGGTTTTTTGTTGGATGCTGTTGAAATGAAGAGTGCAACCCAGGTTTCTGTGAGCTCTACCAGATGGGGGAACAAATGGGCCATTTGCTTTTCATGAGCTCATGCTTCTGCATGCTAATGCAGGGCCCCCAGCCCAGCCCAATGTATCCCCCAGGGTGGGTGGGTAGAGGAAGATGCCATAGAGCAGCTCTTGATTACTCAGGGCCCCTGTTTGCTCGGGGGCTAGGGGATAACCCAGTCTTTGTGACTTGGCAATGTTCACCATTTCTTATACTTCTTGGTGGGCAGAGCTGGTCCCTGGGAAAGCTGTGGGTGCATAAAGGGCCGAGGAGCTTCCTGGGAAAGGAGACTTAGACCCCAACCCCTTCTATTTTGAAGTTCAATGTGATAAGAACATCCCTGACAGATTGGGATGGTCCTCCACGGAGGTTGTTAGACAGGAAATTTAGAAAGTCCTGAGGGGGACTCGCTGTGAGGGCAGAGGGGTGGAGGACCTGTGCTCAACCCTGAGAACTTGGCTGTGTCTTGAGCTCATTTCCGCCTCACCCTCCTCTTTACATCAATGCTCCTTCAACGCAGGCCAGCTCTGTCCTCCCTGCCTGTGCACAGTGAAGAGGGGCTGAAAAACCAGCCCACATGAAATTGATACCACTCAGCTCCTTCTGGTACTCCTCCTACATGGTCTTATTTTACTCTTCAGGTCTGTAAGATCCTCTCTGCCTCTTGCTCGCTCTATCCTTAACGTCCAAAAGCCCTTCCCCGTCTTGTCAACTGATAACCTCACCGTGCATTTTCCCAAGAAAATTGTAGGAGAAATCAGAACAGAACTACATCCTTCCAGGCCCAAATCCATGAACCCACTTGCTTCTGAGAGCCCTGTACTCAGCCCTGCATGGAGTCTTGCACTCTGCCTCCCTCCTGTACCAGGGATGAACAGTCCCTGCTCTATGGAGGGACGCCTCCACCTGTAGCCTAGACCTCATTCTCTCTCGTCCACCCAAGGTTGCTGTGTTCTCACTTACCCTTTCTCTCCTGGATGATTTTTTTTTTAAACATCTTTATTGGAGTATAATTGCTTTACAATGGTGTGTTAGTTTCTGCTTTATAACAAAGTGAATCACCTATGCATATACATATATCCCCATACCTCTTCGCTCTTGCGTCTCCCTCCCTCCCAAACTAAGATTTTTTTAAAATTTATTTTTATCTTTATATATTTACTTATTTACTTTTGGGTACGTTGGGTCTTCATTGCTGGGCATGGGCTTTGTCTAGTTGTGGTGAGTGGGGGCTACTCCTCATTGCAGTGCACGGGCTTCTCATTGAGGTGGCTTCTCTTGTTGTAAAGCATGGACTCTAGGCACACATGCATCAGTAGTTGCAGCTTGCGGGCTCAGTAGTTGTGGCGCACAGGCTTAGTTGCTCTGCGGCATGTGGGATCTTCCCAGACCAGGGATCGAACCTGTGTCCTCTGCATTGGCAGGCGGATTCTTAACCACTGCGCCACCAGGGAAGTCCCTCTCCTGGATGATTGATTAGTTCTTTTCTCCTGGCCTACAGATATGCTATAATTCTCACTCAATCCAAAAACAACGTAAAACAAAAAAGCAAACTCCCAAATGTCCTTGATCCTAAGTCTCCGCCTGGTTGCTGCTCCAGTGCTCTGTCCCTTTTATGGCGGAATTCCTCAAATTGTCCGTGTTCAGTTTGTGGCCACTTCCTCAGCCTCCATTCTTTTTTCAACCCACTCCAAAGAGGCTCTTGTCCTCAGTCCTCCTTTGGAGCTATTCTTGTTCTGGTCACCAGTGATGTCCATTTGCCAAATACAGTGGGTTAACTCCCTTCCTTTTCTTACTTGATCTCTCAGCAGCATTTGATACAGTTGATCACGTTTTTTCTAGATATGTATTTATTTATTTATTACCATTTTAAATCGACGTATAATTAATTTACAATGTTGTGTTTAGTTTCAGGTTTACAGCAAAGTGATTCAGTTTTATATATATATATACACACACATATATATGTGTATATATACATATATACACATATATATGTGTGTGTATATATATATATAATATATATATTCTTTTTCAGATTCTTTTCCATTATAGGTTATTATAAGCTACTGAATATAGTTCCCTGTGCTGTACAGTAGGTCCTTGTTGTTTATCTATTTTATATATAGTATTGTGTATATGTTCTGTATATTTAAATAAAATGTTTTATTCCTATGAAAGTTACAAAAAGGACAGAATGCTGTCCTCCTATATATGATCGCAAACATTACTGATACAGTTAAAGCCCTCTGTGTCTCTCCCTCTTGAATTACTTTTTTTCTTTATCGAATCTTGCTTCTGAAACCCCACACCCAGTTTTTCTCCCATTTCATGGGCAGCTCCTTTTCTATCTCATCTGCCTCTTGACCTCTAACCCGACTCAATCTTTGGACCTTTCTATCTACAGACCCTCATTAGAGGGTCTCATTTAGTCCACAGCTTTAAACGTCGTGTATAGGCTGATGACTGCCCAGTTCACCTCTGCACACCTGCCTCTCACCACGATTCTAGATGTCTGTCTCCACTGGATGTCTTTCTAACAGAACCAAACCCTTGATTCTGAATCCTAGCACATTCCCCTCACACCTGCTCCTCCACAGGTTTCTCATGGTAATGATGTACCACCTGGCTGCTCAGGCCCTCTCCTAGCACTCATACTTGATGCTGCTCTTTCTTATTCTGTCTAATCATCAGTGCTCACTTTAAGTATGTCCCAAATCTGACTAGGTATCATTTCCACCAGCCCAAGTTGTTGTCATCTCTCTTGCCTGTCTGCCATTGCCTCCTAAATGGTCTCCCTGCCCACACTCTTGATTCCCTATAAGTGATTTTCCTCATAGCAGCCAGAATGATTCTTTTTTAAAATTAAAGTCAGGTCATGTCACTTCCTTGCTCAAATTCCTCTGTTTCCCATCATATTCAAAGCAAGATCCAAACTCTACTGTGACTCATGTGACCTGATGTGATTTGCATCCTGTGTACATCTCTGACCTGATTTTATAACAGACCCCTGGGCTAACTTTGTTCCAGCTACTCTGGTCCTTCAACAGGCAAGCGTGTTCCCCCCACAGGACCTTTGAACTTGCTCTTCCCTCTGCTTGAAATGCTTTCTCCCCAGATTTTATATGGCTCATCTCTCACTTCATTCAGGTCTCTCTGTCTCTTCCTTTCTCAGACAGCCTTCCCTGGCATCTGTGTAGCCCTGCTCCCTGTTCCCATCACTCTCTATCCCTCACCCTGCTTTGATGTTTTTGTACCTCTGTTCATTTGTTCATTTTCTGTCACTGCTTTCTCTGTGAATGTAAACTCCAAGTGGCCCAATTGCCTAGCATAGAGTAGATGCTCAATAAATATTTCCCAAGTAAGTAATAAATAAATGAACACAAGAAAAGTGGCAAACTCCAAAATTCTGAGTACACTCTAACCACAAAGGGATAGTGTCAAGTGTTCTGAGGTAAAGTGAACGGCAGGATGCCATGTCATGACATTAACCGCTAGTTAAAAACTATGGATGCTAGGAACCCTAGTGGGTGAGAACCATCACAGATGGCCCTACCGCAGGAATCAGAAGGCAAGGCAATGGAAGTTGAACCAATGAGCAAGTGTAAGACACCCCCGTAGATGTCTTCCTCTCAAGCTGGACTTCCAGAGCAGCTCTTCCCTATTCCCCTGCTATTCTTTCCCAGGGGGCTCCTCGGACCCTTGCGGAGAAGGGTTTCTGGCAGTTTGCCTCTCTGAGTCACCAGATATTCCAAACAAACTGAAGGCCAGAAGTGCACTCAGCTTTGGCTAGAGCTGGGAGCTTGCACTGGGAACAATCCAAGACCCCTCAAAAGAAAAGTTGTTGCACCTGTGGTGGCAATAGAGGAATATTAGGTTAGGACCTCTCCAAGTTAGAGTGAGGGTGTTCTGGCCTCTTGACGGACGTTGCCATTTTTGTTTCCATTTTAAGTGTGTGCATTTGGCCTTTTCCCAGTACATCCTTCAGAGTCCCAGGCTAAGCAGAGAATAGGAGGACAACTCATAACCCAGGGAGAGATGGTGGAAAAGTTGTGGAAGGAAGCCCCTCAAGACAACGGGATGGTTCACAATGCTTCTTCCAACCAATAGGTTCTGGGGAGGTTAGGCCCAGGGCAGGAGATGACGTGAGGGAACGACAGATTCTTGGGGAAAGAACTAGATGAGATGTGAGTTCTTCTGGACTCCCATTTCAATAAGTCTATGATGAAAATGATAACGGTGAGCAGAGAACCATAGTCCCTGAGTCCTGTGAAGATGGGCAGAGAGTCGGTCTATTTACCATTGTAACATCTACTAACACAGCATCTGACAGATAGTAGGTACTCAGTAAATATTTATTGGTTCAGTGAATAAAAGAAGATATTCTAATACTGACTTCATAGATGTGGAGTAGGAATACGGTGCAAATGTAAAAATATCCTTATTTTTTGCATAGATTAAAATGACCTTGAGCCAAAAATATGCCCTTCTGGAATCTCTAGATCAGATTGGTGGGAAGGAGAAGAAGCATTCCTGTGAGCATCCTAGGCCTGTTCTCCCCTGAATTGGTGTCTGGGGCAAGAGTAGGGAGACATATGTAAATACTTAAGCAGGGGGTCAAACTCTTTCTGGCTATAAAACTCCTTTGAGGCTCTGGGGGAAGCACGACCTCTATGCCCGGAAATATTAGCATGCACACAGAAGAAATATGGGATGGGTAGTAAAAAATACCTTGTCACGAATTATGGAAATGAGGAAGTTTGTGCATATTTTTTGTTGGGTATGTGGTAATCACAGATTTCCTTTATTTTCTCTTCTTCTTTCCTTTCCCCTACAACAAAGTTTCCTAGCCTTGCCACTCTTGACATTTTGGGTCAGATAATTCATTGCTAAGCTGCAGGAAGTGCTGTAGGCTTTTTAAGAGCATCCTTGGCCTCTACCCACCAGGTGCCTATAGCGCCCCCTAGTTGTGACACTCAGAAATGTCTTCAGACTTCAGGGGAAAAATCACCCCCAACTGAGAAGCCTTGGTCTACTTTTTAATCTGAGGAGTGTTGGTCCTTAGATAACTGACCAGCCAGAAAAGGACTGTATATTGCCTGGAGATCCTGGCCTTGAGGGGTTACTGTAACCTTCACTGGTGTCTCCAGCAACAGCCCCTTCTGATCTGTGGCTCCAGCTCCTGTGAGCAGTTTCACTCTGATTCTAGCTTCTTGCATATGCTTCTTCCTTTTGGTGACAGGATGCTGTTTATTGATTTGGAGGATCAGATAGCAAGCAGTTCATGATGGGCAACTCAGGTCCCATGGTCGCATGATATCTCCTGTTTGGGTGTTTAGTCTCTGCTGAGGCCCAGTCACGAGCCAGGAATGGCTTCTCAGAAGGAGCAGAGATGCTAGCGAGGAGGGCATGTCTTTGCTCCTGCACCCTGGAGGTCTGTGTTGTGATTCTCCTATTGGGCTTCCAGAGGCCCCAGAAAGCCTCCTGATTTGCCACAGATGCTTTGAGCAAGGTCGTGTCTGGTGGTTCAAAGGCCAGCGACGGCAGGACTGCTTGTCCCTTGCTGCTCCGGTCTGGACCCACTCAGAACTCACAGTTTCACTTCTTCCTTGGTAAATGGGTCAGGAAAGCATGCCCGCTGTGATATGTTCATTCTTCACAACCCAGAGAGGCTCAGGGCTAGCACCTGTGGATAATTAGAGCAACAAAGAACTACATCCTCCTCTGTTTCCCTCCTCATGGGTCAAGGGCAGCACCTACTGGGAGACAAGACTTTCTGTAGAAGTTTCTTTGAGGAGCTGTGGAATGCTAATCACTGCCTCAAAGGGTGAACTGACAGGCAGAACTCTGCTGGGTATTTTCACAATGCCTCATTCTCATGCTTCGATCAATTATTAGCATTTGCTTTCTCAAGTTGTTAATTAAGCACAGATTCTGTGTCTGTATGTTTCAGTGCCTGAGTTGTCACAGCCCCTAATTTGCAGGAAAACATAGTTAGCTGGGTTCCTTCTTCAGCTCTCTGTGTGCAGTGGGTGACTCCTTGGCTACTCACGGATGTGCTTCTCTAAGTATTAATAGTGAACAAAAGTGTAGACAAGAACCCTCTAGTCAACCTTCCTTGAAATCTGGGAATCCTCCTCTACAGCATCCCTGAAGATGCCTAGAGGAGACACAAGAGATTAACTTTATAAGGAGAGAATGCATTCTATTGTTGGGGAACTTCAGTTGTTAGAAAGCTACTTATCTTATTGAACTTTGTGTAATCAAGCTTGCAAGTCAGCCCTCAATTGCCAGTTTATTCCCTTTTAGGTATTTTAGTTTCAATTAGGAGACCTTGGTTATTGTCTTAAGGTCCCAAGAGTTTACTTCCCAAAGATATGTTTAGCTGAAACTAAAAGATCTTCCTTAAAAAAATAGAGCTCCCTATTTAAAACAAAAACAATGAAAAAAAAAAAAACCCAAATATCAAACAAAGCCCAATTATTGGAGCCTTGAGTAAGAAGTATCTTTCAATCCACCCTAAATTTTCCTGTTATAGTTTAAATCTTTTTGGATTGTGAGCATAGCTTTGAAGCTTCTGACCATTTATTATTTCCATTTACAGATGAGAAACCTTTGGTCCAGGAAGGCTAAGCAACTTATTTAAGTGTACACAGAAAGTCTTAGGGCTGGGATTTGAATCCTACTCAGCTGGGAGACAGCCTACGTGTTATCTATCATTTCACCCGAGTGGGGAGCCTCTGAGAGGTGAGACAATAAATGACTGCTTTCTGAAAATCAAAGAGAAATCCATAGTTTGTGAGCAAGTTTTCTTCTCTACTCCTAAACCAGAACTATGTGAATCATCTGTACTTGCCAGAATGAAGAAACTCTCATTTCCAACTTGTTCACTGAGTTCTTTCTCCATCTGACTTTCCCTTGCTTGTGAGTTTTTTTGTTGATGTTTGATAAAAACTTGCTCTAAGTTCAATCTTTTCCAAAGGTATTTCTTTGAATTTATTAGCTAGAGTCCTAATAGGAACCAGCCCTATATGTTAGTTACAAGGCCTTGGTTTGCATTGGACACGACCGATTTCTAGAATGGTGGGACCCTTCCAGATCAGCATTTGTCCTGCGCATTCAGACCAGCCCTGACAAGGGCATCAAGAACCCACTCAGCAGTAAGTGTCCACTTACCATGCACCAGATATTATGGTACCAAGTAGATTTCACATCGGTACAGAGTTGCAGCAAATAGTTCTGGCAAGTATATGGAGGCATAAATCATATATTGCAAATAAATTTTAGAAAAACCATAAAGAAATTTTTAAGAAGTGGTTTTGCCAGTAGGTCAAGTATCTCAGGCTCCGGAAAGATCCATTCGTTCTGAAGATCTCATCAATCTCTAGAGATATGCAGCAACTGTTTGGGAACATCAGTAGCCTGAAAGAATAGTCTCATCAGGTCTTTTTGAGTTTTATGAATGTCTATCCTCCTGCAGGATGACTTTGAGACCTTGGCCAGGGACCTGTGCTTTTTGTCAGTGGGCATGAATATGATATTTCCTTAATAATCCATATATGTATGTAAGACTGTTGAGCACCTGCTTACCTAGGCACTTGTGACACATGTATCTCATCTTCCTAACATCCCTGAGATCTGTATTATCCCTTTTTTCAGATGAGGAAACTGAGACACAGAAGTTAAATAATTTGCTAAGGTCACATAGTAAGTGGCAAGGCTGATTCAACCTTGGGTCGGTTTAACCCTCTCTTCTTCTCCTTCCTTCTTTCATGTCCCCAGATTATCAATTTGAGGAGCCCCAGGGTTGCCTGTTCTAGACACTCACACCCACTCTTTTTTTTTTATATATATGTATTTTTTTTAAAAAATAATTAATTAATTAATTTATTTATTTTTGGCTGTGTTGGGTCTTCGTTTCTGTGCGAGGGCTTTCTCTAGTTGTGGCGGTTGGGGGCCACTCTTTATCGTGGTGCGCGGGCCTCTCACTGTCGTGGCCTCTCTTGTTGCGGAGCACAGGCTCCAGACGCGCAGGCTCAGTAGTTGTGGCTCACGGGCCTAATTGCTCCGTGGCATGTGGGATCTTCCCAGACCAGGGCTCGAACCCATGTCCCCTGCATTGGCAGGCAGATTCTCAACCACTGCACCACCAGGGAAGCCCTCACACCCACTCTTTAGTCATCAATGGCCGCACTTTTGGGATGCTCTGCTGAAAGCAGCTACATGGTGCCATCTCTCCTGGTCCACTGGTCCACGCAGGATTTGGGGGGAGAGGAGTGGTTGGTGAGTGGGGGAGTGGATCATGTCCTTTCCTGCAGAGGCTACTGCCCTCTCTTGCTTCCTCCTGTCTCAGCTGAATGACATTTGTACCAGCTGCTCCCCAAAGGAGTCACTTTGGTGAAATGTCACAGGCTTCGGCATGAATGATCCTTCTCCATCCTCCACTTCTCTCCCTGCTGCCTCCTGTCCAACCCTCAAGGGCCTTTTTTTTTTATTTTGAAAGGACACCACCTTGAAATTCAAGTGCAGGAAAAAGTAATTACATTTTCTCTTCAGGTCTGTTTCTCAAAAAGCCTCCAAATCATCTCTGGCTGAAACACAGGGATTATTCCAGATGGAAAACATTATTAGCCACAGCTTTGCCTGCTCCCCCTGTGGGTTTCATCCCCCGCTTCTCTCCCATGCTAGGGCCGATGATGACAGCGTGGTTGATTGCTGCTGTCTGCCTTCGTTGCCACCGTGGGAGGGCTGAGGCCCCTTTCCCAGGGGAGATCAATCGTCTTATTCAATGTCACCCAAGTAGTAATTGGTGGGCTTACCTGGAGTCCCAGCAGGGCCTCTCCGAGTCCAGAACCATGCTTGTAATAACTCTGCCGTGTAATTGCGGTGGTTATTTTTTGCAGAAACAAAAATTGGGAAACATCAGCTGACAAAAGACTTGCTTTTCCTGATTTATTGCTTTTTTCAAAATTTTAATGTGAAAGGCCGTTTGAAGTTACCAAAATGAAATCATCTGTTGTTATATATTTAATATAATTACCATTATTAGAAAAAATAAATTATGTATAATCAGAATTATCCCAGGAAATCCAGCACACAGAGTTGCTCTTTGGTAGAAATTACACTTGACCAGGAGCTAGGCGTCCTAGATTTAGCTCGTAACTAGCTCTGTGATCTCAGTTAATTTACGCCACCTGTCTGTGCCTCGTTTTCTTGGTTGGTGAAGTGAGAGGGCTGGATCAGGTGATGTCCCAGGACCTCCCTTGCACTGGTGTTCATGACCTTGTAATTTTGGGTGCTGACTTCATTATTTGGACTGTCAGCAATATATAGATGAGATTCTACCTTTAGAAATGATTTAGCTCCTCTTCTACTTTGGGTGAATCTCGGCAACATATGAACCCAGTCCTTTGCCATCTGGGACCCTCTCCCATTCCCTGGGGAGGCTACTTTCTTTTTTGTCAGACTGAACCCTGGGAACTTATTTTTCTGTTTTTTCCAGTAAAATGATCTCTTGGACTTGCCTTCCCGCTTGCCCCTTGCCCTCCCTTCAAGCTAGACGCCCCCCCCGCCCCGCCCCCCGCCTCCTCCTCTCTACCGCCCGCCCCTCCCGCCCCTCCCCCTCCTTGCTGCTTCCACGTCTTGCCTACCCCAGCGTCTCCCACTCTCTCTTTCATATTTCAGTCTCTGCTGGCTCCTTCCTCTTCACATAAAACATAGGCTCAGGTCTCCCTAAACTGAAAGGGACAGATAAACAAGCCTTGGCTCTGCTGTCCCTGCCACAGAGGATAAAATTCTCTCTCCCCTCTTCCGGGCTCCCTCTCCTCACTGCCCCCTAAGCCATTTAAATTTCCTGCCCTTTCCACTGCTGAATTGCCCTCTTGAAGATAACCAGAGGTAGCCTTTTCCTGAAAGCCAATAGCACCTCCCCTCGTTCCCCTTGCCTTTCTGCAGCACTGTCACTCCCACCTTTCTGGAACACTCTCATTTGGCTTCAATTGTCACTGCATTGTCCAACTCTGTCTCCACTTGGAGAGGTTCTGACTTTGACTCCTATTCTACTTTCTCAGAGATCTCATCTAATCTCATTTAGCTTCTCATTTAGCTAAATCTCTTGGAGATTTTTGACACCAAATGCCCCCTGGGCATCCTTACTTGGGTGGTCCTTTGTCACCTTCTTCAACATGTTTACAGCAGAATTGACCATCCTTGGTCAAAAGCACACTTATCCTGATTTCCCATGGCTGTCGATCCAGTGAAGTGGGTTTGAAATCCAGTCCATGTCCCTCCTTCCCCTTGTCCCTCACCCACTCCTCATTCATCAGTCACTAAGGCTGCTCTGCTTCTGTCTCTCAGATGTGTGGCCTCCTCTTTATTTTCACTGCTGCTCTCCTGGATCTGACTCACACAAAGAATCCCTTCATGAGTCTTCAGTTTCCTGATTCTCCAACCCTTCCTGTTTTCCTCCAGGCCAATGATCTTTCTAAAATATCACTTGGCATATTTCACTGCCTTCTTCTGGTTCCTGCATTCCCAATCCCTAAACAAACTTTCCAAGCTTCCCAGAATAACACTCAAAACTCTCAGGTCGATGTTCAAAGTCACCCAAACTTTGACCCTAATTTATTCCCCTCTTATCTCCCACGCGTCCTCTTCTTAGACGAAGTGTGTATTCTTTGTCTGCCTCTTTGTGTATCCAGAGCTTGTTCCTCCTCAATCCTATGTGCTTGGGCCTCCATGAGACTCAGTTTCCTTATTTATAAAATGCTAATAATACCTCCTCTGATTTTCTTAGGGCCTTGTGAGGATAAAATTCACTTTTCAACAAATATTTATTGGAGAGATACTTGGGATTTTCTAAATGTTTATGTGCCAGGTTCTGGGACTTTGCAAAGATAAATAAGTTCTAGTCCCTTCTTCGAGTTGCTCACGTAATTGGGGAAACGTATGCATAAAACACCCACAGTATTAGTGGGGGGGGGGTTGAGCAAGGCATAGCTGCGTGCCATGTGCTGTGGGCCCAGCCTGGCCCTGTCTCTGGTCCTGATGCCTGCTCAGGTGTCTGCTACATCACCCTTCAGTGATGACTCCCTGTCCCCCTCCATCCCCTCGGGGCCCAGCTCTCCTTAATGTGAAAATGAGTGATAAAGGATGCTAATTTAATGTGTTACTTCTTCCAGGTGACATAGTTACATTTTAATAGACAATTCAAAGGAGGATATTTTAAGCCCTGTGGCAGGTGGGTGGGGACAAAATTTGAGTTAGGGAGGATTTGGGGGGCCTCCACTCACACTGTGTAGGTACCCACTGATTCTTCTCATGGGTCTGGCTCCACTCAGGAGTCCAGAGATGAGGATCCCTCCCCAGGCTGTGCCGCCTCCACGTGGTCTCCGAGTATCTGGAGGGTCGGAGTCTCGGTGCAATGACGGATGAGACACCTGTTCCAGGATGGGCTATTACCAACAAATCATTACTGCAAAATGGACTTAGTCTCATTAGCCCAGGAGCTCCGAGTTTAATGTGGCGTTCTGCAATCTCACAGATTCTGCTGCACACATTGAAGGCGTGCATCACATTTTATAGAGCCAGGAAACCTGAACTTCACAAAACAAAAGAGATTAGCATGCCTCTTGAATTGGTTGACATATTTACTCTTCACGAATATGCCTGTTTTCGTGACACACTGTAGCTTACAGCCTCATTATTAGAAATTAATTCGCCCCACTGCCCTGCCCAAGGACGTGGTTCTCCTTGGGGAACAGTTTTGCCCTTATCATCCTGGTGCTTGGAGTAGGCAAATAGGTTTCTGAAGTTCTGGCCTGGGAATGTTTCTCTTGGGAGATGCGGGGAAGGGGCTGCACCTGTGGTCCCTGACGGCCCTTCATCACAATTCGCCTCTGTGAAATGTGCACATTCTGCATCGGGCCATTTCGGGAAGTTTTCTTTTTTCCTTTGTAATGCCTTCCAGCCACACTTTTTTGGGGGAGTGAATTATCCAGAACCAGTAATCAGTTCAAATAATGTGTGACAGACACGGTGTCAACTTCCTAAACTTTGATATCATAGGCGCTGCTGTTGACGCGTGAACTCCCTGCCTGGGCTCAGCGTGTCCTCGGAAGTTACACAGGCACTTGTCACACTCCCACAGAATGACAGCTCTGCTTTCAGGCTTCTTTTTCTTCCGTAGCTCAAGGATCTCTAAGGTACCTTCTAGCTAGAAATTTCTATATTGTCATTTACCAAATTACCAATCATAAATTGGGAAATTCTTTAAAACCCAGTGCTAGATGTCCTGCTTCATTCGGGGTGGTGATGGCAGATGAGGAGGATAATACTTTGGGGCCAAAGCATGGTCAATTACCTTATTTTTTCCCTTAGGAGTTAAACTTGGTACTTCATTTTCCTCACTCATATGTCTCACAAATATACGATAACCTGTCTCCCAGGCTCAAAGGTACTTATTCACTTAATCATCCATCTCTTTCACAAATATTTACTGAATGTTCATTAGGTGCAAAACATTGTTAGGTGCTGGGATTGTGCTGGGCATGGGGTTTCCAAGAGACTGTTTGGCTCCAGCAGAGATAGAATTCAATTAGATTTATCAAGCGCTTGTTGAGTATTTGCAGTGGATCAGGCCCTGGGGTGACAGGAAACCCAGACACTCCCTGAAAGGTACACACAACATCCCTGCAGGTCATAAGAAACATGTTTTCAGGTGTGCTGTTCCTTCTCCCACACAACTTGCTTTTCTCCTGCTCAGACCGGAAGATTGAGGGTTCTAGTCCCTTTCGTGGTTGCCAAAACTGTTGACTTGAAAAAAAATGCACAACCTAAAAGTTGAGAGTTATGTTTTATTTGGTAAACATACTGAGGACTTAAGCCTGGGACACAGCGTCTCAGATAGCTCTGAGGGACTGCTCCGAAGAGGCAAGGGATAGCCAGGATTTATAAGAGTTTTTTTGCAACAAAACCAGGTGGTCAGAATATCAAAAGATTACTGTCAATTAAAGAAAACCAGATATCTCAAGGAATTGAGTGCTTTTCTATGTATGAGAAGATGCAAGAGTCCGGGCTCACTGAAATCATTCCTCTTATATGCACCTCAGCTATCTGTGGCCAGTATCCTGTGTTTCCTCATCCGGAATTTCAGGGTGCACTGTTGGAGGGTGGCTGCAGTGTCTGATGATTTGACTTCCACCCGGAGATGACTTTGTCATTAGGATTCTCATCTTAGATCCTTTACAATTTGTATGGAAATATAGGGAGAATGTCCTTATGTTCCAGGGATACCTTCTTATCTACCGCCTTAAGCTTCTTTCCTCACCACCATCTTCTATTCATTTCTCTATTATCATACTTGTGGAGATAGATAATCAGGGGTCCTGTCTAATTTTCATTTACTCAGAAGAAGAGGTTGTGTGACTTGGGGCAAGTTTTTATCCATTCATCAGTTGATGGACATTTGGATTGTTTCTACTTTTTGACTATTATGAATAATGCTGCTATGAACATTTGTGTACAAGTTTTTGTGTGGACATATGCTTTTATTTCCCTTGGGTATATACCTAAAAGTGGGATTGCTGGGTCATATGGTAAGTCTGCGTTTACCTTATTGTCGAATTGCCAGACTGTTTTCCAAAGCAGCTGTACCATTTCACATTTCCACCAGCAATGTCGGAGGTTCTACTTTTTCCACATACTTGCATACACTTATTATTTGTCTTTTTGATCATAGCCATCCTAGTGAGTTTGAAGTGGCATCTTATCTGGGTTTTACTTTGCATTTCTTTGATGTCTAATGACATTGAACATCTTTTTCATGTGCTTATTCGGCTATTCATATATCTTCTCTGGAAAAAAGATCCTTCGCCCATCTTTTGCCCATTTTTAAATTGAGTTGCTTGTCCTTTAAAAAACTATGACCTGTAATGAGTTTATATACTCTAGATACACGTTCATTATCAGATACATATTTGCAAATATTTTCTTCCACTCTGTAGGTTGGATAAGTTTTTAAACTTCTCTGAGCCACATTTTCCTCATTTGTAAACTTGAGATAATAATGGTATCCAGCCCTTAAATTAGGATTAAATGAAATAATAAGTGAAGAGCACTTAACACAGGGTTTGAAACCCAGCAAGCCCTAATACATGTTAGCTATTTTATTGTATTTTTGAAATTCTTCCTCAGGTCAAGAGCCTTAGTTACATAATCCTACTTTGTCCTGGAGGCCACTGGTATATGAAATGAACTTTAGTTTCAGGCAGAAGCCTTACAGTAAAGGACAGCATAATAACAAGAATCAGGGTCATAGTGGCTGCCCTTCCCTGAGGGTTTCCTACTTGCCAGCCCTGCTTCTAGTGCCTCTTAAGCTGGGAGGGGGAGGGCTTCAGTAACAACAGCTGCCACTGAACCTCCCCTGGCTGGTGCATGGAAGGCAACTGGGTCAGCTGGGAGTCCAGGGCCACAAGACAATGGACATTATGTCGCCCCTGTGGAATCAGGACTTGGCATGAAGAAGTCAGAGGCCAGAGGTCTGGGGCTGGTCTGGCATGTTCTAAAACAAAACCTAAGAAAGCAGTTCAGTTGAAAGTTGTCATCATCAGTTAGGACTGGGAACTTGAAAGAAGGGAAAAACATGTTCCTGATGAGAATTTTGCCATCACCATTGGCTGACAAGCCGTGGCTCACACTGTGCCAGATACTTGCCAGGTGACTAGACCCAGTCTGAGAAAAAATTACCCCATTGCCATGACTATGATATTTGGAAAACAAATGCACATGTGGTTTCAGGGTTGGTGAATGTTGGATATTTACTTACAAGATGGTGTTAAACCAAAGCCAGGCAGCATAGCAGGTTCCTAGCACCCTCCCCCATGTCCCCCGAATCCCTGAACTACTGATGCTGAAGTTCCTTACAAACCCTACAAAGTGGGAATGTCCCATATTTTTGCCAGTCTTTCCTGCCCTCCTCTCTCAGTAGGTCCCTTCCGGCATTAAATATTTGGTTCTCACCCTGGGTAAACCACTGGGCAAGGTGCGGAGTGAGAGAGACGGAAGGATAAAACATGGTCTTTGCCCGTAAAGGTATCATAGCTTAGGAACCCTAGAAAGTAGAGCCTGAGGCAAAAGTCTGCTAACATGTTATTGGAGGGTAAAAACCAAAGAAGTGGGAGTGAGGAAGAAAGAGGAGCCAGGCAGGGAAGGAGGAAGATGAAATGCAAGGTGGGTCCTTGTGTATAACAAGAATCAGGGTCATAGTGGCTGCCCTTCCCTGAGGGTTTCCTACTTGCCAGCCCTGCTTCTAGTGCCTCTTAAGCTGGGAGGGGGAGGGCT
The DNA here is from genome assembly GCF_965194805.1 of Balaenoptera borealis. Classification (NCBI taxonomy): domain Eukaryota; kingdom Metazoa; phylum Chordata; class Mammalia; order Artiodactyla; family Balaenopteridae; genus Balaenoptera; species Balaenoptera borealis. The sequence goes on along the minus strand of NC_138868.1, from coordinate 87,738,366 downwards.
TCAGTACCAACAGCTGCCACTGAACCTCCCCTGGCTGGTGCATGGAATGCAACTGGGTCAGGTGGGAGTCCAGGGCCACAGGGCAATGGACATTGGCGGGTCCATTGGACAGGTGGGTCCATTTCCCAGGTGGGTCCATTTCCAGGTGGGTCCCTGCTTCATACAAAGCACCAATAACTGCTCAGTCTCCTGACACCGTCTTCAGAGAGGCCATTTGAGCTGCTAAATCTCAGGACAGTTTGTCAAAGGGAAGGAAGGGCACGGAGAGTGGGTGCTTTCCATCTCTTATTCCCTTTCAGCAAACTTTGCCCTGAGGAATTAACTAGTTTGCACGACATGGTCCTTCCAGGGTCACCATGGAGGCCAGGTCACGCCACACACTATGGGGAAGTGATTGTCCGAGTCTGGGAGAGGTGGCTGGGCACTGGTTGGTGAATCCACACAGAGCCAATAGCTAGCATGGAGCACGTGCCCAAGGGTCCCGAGACAGGTGAGGCCAACAGGATCTGAGGGGGCGTCTGGGAGATGTCGATGCAATGCAGGCCGGCACCACTCAGCTCTGCCAGTGCTCTCCCAGCCTGCACACTAGGATACGAGCCTCCATTTCTGTGAGAACAAGATACCCTCACTTTTTCCCTGAGGGGGAGATACAAATTAAATCACTCACCAATTCTCCATCAGGGCTGTAACCAGCCACTCTCTCTCTGAAAAGAGGATAAATGAAAGAATCTACAGTTCCCACCGCCACCACTGGTTTGAGGATATTAACATTCACCTCGCCACCCACTGTCATTACTCATTCTAGATTTCTCTCACCTTCAGCTGAAAGATCTAAGTTGCTTGCCTAGTGGGTTGCCTCATAGGCTTCTCTACTTGAAGTTGCATGTGAATTAAAGGTTGTGCTAAAATGCAGCATCTGACTCAGAGGTCTGGGGAGGTGCCTGGGCTTCTGCAAGTCCATCGAGCTCTCTGGTACCACTGCTGCTGCTGGTGGGCACACGGGGTAACAAAGACCAAATTTATTACTCAGTTGCCCTTGGTTGCCATGCTTTTGCTAGCCCATGGTTGCTGCAGTTGCCCCTTTATAGTTTTTACTGCACTTAGAGAAGTCCCAGTGAATCCCCTGGGTTCTAGAAGTAATCCCCTCTGCACCCATTGTGTAGCAACAACTTAGCTCTTTCTGGGGATCAGGGTTATTAATCTCATGAGTATAGTAACTCCTGCCTTTGCCTGTTTGCCTGCTGGCATGAGGAGTGCCAAGGGACTAAGTTACAGTCTCAGCTTTGAGGTCAGTGGAACCCTGACTGACAGGAGAGTTTCCTCCCTGACAACCAGCACTCTTACCTGGCAGGGCCTAGCGTGTAGACAGAGCATAGATTCTGCAGGTGGAGAAGAGAGGCGTGGGGAGGGGGTAAGTCCTCCATCCACTGTTTGGTTCCCAGAGTCTATATCATGGCTGTTGGGGACACGGCACCATATAGGATGTTGGTTTACCTTCCAGATGACAGTGCCCTGACCCTTTGGGGTGTCGTCACTGAGCTGGTACCTTTGTTCATTCTGCCATGCCTTCAGGCTGCTGCTTCTGGACAATGGGGAACATGGTAAGACTAGTGAACCCCACAGTCATGCACCCATTGTGTGTCTCCTTTGCTGAGGCACAGTGGTGTCAGGTGCCAGCGGTTGGGCAGAGTCCATGCAGAGCTGGTCACTGTGGTGACAACGGAGGTGGAACAGTGGTGATAAAGGGCCCGAGACAGGTGAGGCTGGGGTCTGAGAAGATGCATAAGAAATATCGTGATAGATAGGGGTTACACTCTGGTTCAGAAAACAAGATACAAACACTTAAAAGAAGAGGCAGAAGAAACAGTGAATACCATGGAGTTTGGATGTGGTCAGGGCAGAGCAGATGACCATGGCCTGGGGTAGTCAGGGTGTTTTCAGGAACAAGTATGACTGGACCTGCTCTCAAGGTCACACAGACATGAGACTGGTGGAGAGGAAGGGGGAAGTATTCCAGGTGGTCAAGACCAGTGTGAACAAGGACCCAGATGTGGGAGTTCATGAGGTTTATTCAAGGGACCAGAACACAGACCAGCTTGGAGCTGGTGTGTGTGTGTGTGTGGTGGGGAAGTAATAATTATTTTAGTAGTAATAGAACCTTTATTGAGCACTTACTATATGCCAGCCATCATTCTGAACTCTAACATGTATTACCTTATTTAATTCTCACAATTACTCCTTAAGTAGGCAAGGCCAGGCTGGAGCTGGATTTGGGGGTATCTTGAATGACCAACCAAAGAGTTGGGACATTCATGGATGGACCCAGAGATCAACATATTAAGTGAAGTAAGTCAGACAGAGAAAGACAAATATCATATGATATCACTTACATGTGGAATCTAACAAAATGATATAAATGAGCTTATTTATAAAACAGAAATAGACTCACAGACACAGAAAACAAACTTATGGTTACCAAAGGGGAAAGGTGGGTGGGGGGCTGGGAGATAAATTAGGAATTTGGGATTAACATATATATGTATCTATGTATAACATAGATAAACAACAAGGACCTACTGTATAGCACAAGGAACTATATTCAATATCTTGTAATAACTTATAATGGAAAAGAGTCTAAAAATGAATATATATGATATATTGCTATTTTATATATATATATATATATATATAAACTGAATTACTGTGTTGTACACCTGAAGCCAACACAACATTGTAAATTAACTATACTTCAGTAAAAAAAAAGATTAAAAAAAATTGGGACTTTACCCTCACTACACTGGCATTGAAATAGATGTGGGCCTTATGAGGATAAGGCCAACTTCTTGCAAACCTTTATATTCTTAATTCATTCTGTAGGGCCTGGCACATGGGAAAGTTGTCATGATTTCATATTAAAACAGCTCTTCTTAATAAAGCCATCATTACATTCTAGGCACTGTTTTAAGTGCTTGACATGGAATAGATTATTTAATTCTCACACAATTCTGTGAGGTAGGCACTATTAATATTCTCATTTTACAGATGAGGAAGTTGAGGCACAGAGCAGCTAAGTTACTTGTCCAAAGTAGTAAGCAAGCAAGGGCCAGAGCTAGGTTTTATACCCAGGCAGTCTGACTTTAGAGTCCGCACATGAAATTCCTACTCTACATGGCTTCTCAAAAACCATTAAGGAGAAAGATTTGGAAACCGTATTGGAAATGAGGTGGTGGTGAAAGTTTAAGCCTGGGTGAGTGGGAAGTCAGGTAGGCAGCTGTTTTAGGGGGTAAGAGAGGATGTGCTTCATTGGGTCGTACATGGTCTACCTGTCTGCCTCCCCCAGAGAGAAGGCATGTTCTCCAGGCCTTAAATATCAACTCTTAGATATGCAACTCTGAACATCAGTAGGTGGTTTGTGTGTGTATGTTTTCTCTTTTCCTCCCACAGTGTATTTACACTCAAGATTGAGATAAACATCCATTTGCTTTAACACACGTGAAAATACCTTAGCAACTTCCTGCAGCTCTGGTCTGTTGCTAAGCAGTGACCCTAGCGTTACCATGGCAACATCATCCGAGACTCTGGAGTGCTGCTGGTACCAGCCTGCTGCTCGTGACATGACTTTGGGAAACGGGGTTAGCAGGGCCTCGGGAGAACATTCACTGTCTAGGCTCAGCCTCGCCCTGTTTGGCCCTATCAGAGAGCCCCATTTCTGCCTGAGGGAAGCTGCCTGGGGAGAGGAGCTCTCCGATGCCCAGCTGACAAGGCCTGTGGTCGTATTGGCTGTGCTTCACCTTGCTACTGTCTCCCCATCCTGCGGAGCCCCTTGGAGTGGACTGGATTTCAGGATGGATGCCTGAGAAGGGGGAGGGAGCTATTTCTCCACTCTGCTACTGAGAAAGGCCCATTTCAGTACCTCTGTTCGGAAGGGAGGAGCTCTGCACACGTTGGGGTGTGGTCAGGCAAGCAGGGGTATCCGTTGGGGTCCAAGCAGGAAACAGAATCCAACTCAGAAGTTCAGGAGACTTCAATGAAGGGACAGCTTACAGAGGTGTGGGCAGGGCTAAGGGAACAGGTACAGATCATGATGCACTGGAAATGTCAGCGGGAAGCCGTTCCCACCCTGAGTGCTGAAGGAAGGAAATTGTTTTATAGAAACAATTTTCCAGTTTTAAATCTGGAACTGGGGTGGAGGAGCCACCCAGTAGGTTGGATGCAAATATTGCGAGAGATACAGCCCCAAGGAGGAAGGAATGTAAAAGAGATGCTGGAACTCCTCTCCTTGACCCCCTACCAGCCCCTCCCATTAGTCAAACTTAACTGGAAACTAGATGCCCAGGTACTGCAGTCTGTTAGGGCATCAGCCTTAGGGGCACAGAGCAGAGAACAGGGGAAGAATGGATTTGGTCGGTGTGTACAAATGATAAATGGAAGAGGGCTGGGGCACAAACAGAGAATAAGTAGCACCACTGGGTTGAGTCTAACGGGACCAGGTAGGCTGGCAGGACCAAAAACTCCAACTAGATCTACCAGTGTGTTAGGACAAGACCCAGAGAGCAGAGCCCATTGCAGACACTGGGAGGAAGCATGTTTAACAGGTGAGCATGGCCTCTGGGATAACAAGCAGTCAACTTCAGGAAGCCCAACATATCATTGTCTTAAATGATGCCAACAGTGTAAGCCCTCCGACCCATTGGCAAGGCTGAGGGGATTTTATAAAAACTGGATTGCAGGCCTGAAGAATATCATTCAGGTTCTCCCTAAGCCTTTTCTCTTGCTGCTTCTGCTTGACATTCCATTGCTCTCAATCTGGTGGTCCTTTCTCAGCGCAGGTGCTTTTTAAAAATTTTAATTAAATTAATTAATTAATTTATTTATAGATCTTTATTGGAGTATAACTGCTTCACAATACTATGTTAGTTTCTGTCGCACAACAAAGCAAATCAGCCATATGCATACACAGGTCTCCATATCCCCTCTCTCTCTCTCTCTCTTTTTTTTAACATCTTTATTGGAGTATAATTGCTTTACAATGGTGTGTTAATTTCTGCTTTATAACAAAGTAAATCAGTTATACATATACATATGTTCCCATATCTCTTCCCTCTTGCATCTCCCTCCCTCCTGCCCTCCCTATCCCACACCTCTAGGTGGTCACAAAGCACAGAGCTGATCTCCCTGTGCTATGCGGTTGCTTTCCACTAGCTATCTATTTTACGTGTGGTAGTGTATATATGTCCATGCCACTCTCTCACTTTGTCACATCTTACCCTTCCCCCTCCCCATATCCTCAAGTCCACTCTCTAGTAGGTCTGTGTCTTTATTCCCATCTTGCCACTAGGTTCTTCATGACCTTTTTTTTTCCCCCTTAGATTCCATATATATGTGTTAGCATATGGTATTTGTTTTTCTCTTTCTGACTTACTTCACTCTGTATGACAGACTCTAACTCCATCCACCTCACTACAAATAACTCCATTTCATTTCTTTTTATGGCTGAGTAATATTCTATTGTATATATGTGCCACATCTTCTTTATCCATTCATCTGTCGATGGACACTTACGTTGCTTCCATGTCCTGGCTATTGTAAATAGAACTGCAATGAACATTTTGGTACATGACTCTTTTTGAATTATGGTTTTCTCAGGGTATATGCCCAGTAGTGGGATTGCTGGGTCGTATGGTAGTTCTATTTTTAGTTTTTTAAGGAACCTCCATACTGTTCTCCATAGTGGCTGTATCAATTTACATTTCCACCAACAATGCAAGAGGGTTCCCTTTTCTCCACACCCTCTCCAGCATTTATTGTTTGCAGATTTTTTGATGATGGCCATTCTGACTGGTGTGAGATGATATCTCATTGTAGTTTTGATGTGCATTTCTCTAATGATTAATGATGTTGAGCATTCTTTCATGTGTTTGTTGGCAATCTGTATATCTTCTTTGGAGAAATGTCTATTTAGGTCTTCCACCATTTTTGGATTGGGTTGTTTGTTTTTTTGTTATTGAGCTGCATGAGCTGCTTGTAAATCTTGGCGATTAATCCTTTGTCGGTTGCTTCATTTGCAAGTATTTTCTCCCATTCTGAGGGTTGTCTTTTGGTCTTGTTTATGGTTTCCTTTGCTGTGCAAAAGCTTTTAAGTTTCATTAGGTCCCATTTGTTTATTTATGTTTTTATTTCCATTTCTCTAGGAGCTGGGTCAGAAAGGATCTTGCTGTGATTTATGTCATAGAGTGTTCTGCCTATGTTTTCCTCTAAGAGTTTGATAGTGTCTGGCCTTACATTTAGGTCTTTAATCCATTTTGAGTTTATTTTTGTGTATGGTGTTAGGGAGTGTTCTAATTTCATTCTTTTACATGTACCTGTCCAGTTTTCCCAGCACCACTTATTGAAGAGGCTGTCTTTTCTCCACTGTATATTCTTGCCTACTTTATCAAAGATAAGGTGACCATATGTGCGTGGATTTATCTCTGGGCTTTCTATCCTGTTCCATTGATCTATGTTTCTGTTTTTGTGCCAGTACCAAACTGTCTTGATTACTGTAGCTTTGTAGTATAGTCTGAAGTCAGGGAGCCTGATTCCTCCAGCTCCATTTTTCGTTCTCAAGATTGCTTTGGCTATTCGGGGTCTTTTGTGTTTCCATACAAATTGTGAAACTTTTTGTTCTAGTTCTGTGAAAAATGCCAGTGGTAGTTTGATAGGGATTGCATTGAATCTGTAGATTGCTTTGGGTAGTAGAGTCATTTTCACAATGTTGATTCTTCCAATCCAATAACATATACTATATCTCTCCATCTATTTGTATCATCTTTAATTTCTTTCATCAGAATCTTATAATTTTCTACATACAGGTCTTTTGTCTCCTTAGGTAGGTTTATTCCTAGATATTTTATTCTTTTTGTTGCAGTGGTAAACGGGAGTGTTTTCTTAATTTCACTTTCAGATTTTTCATCATTAGTGTACAGGAATGCAAGAGATTTCTGTGCATTAATTTTGTATCCTGCTACTTTACCAAATTCATTGATTAGCTCTAATAGTTTTCTGGTAGCATCTTTAGGATTCTCTATGTATAGTATCATGTCATCTGCAAACAGTGACAGCTTTACTTCTTCTTTTCCGATTTGGATTCCTTTTATTTCTTTTTCTTCTCTGATTGCTGTGGCTAACACTTCCAAAACTATGTTGAATAATAGTGGTGAGAGTGGGCAACCTTGTCCTGTTCCTGATCTTAGTGGAAATGGTTTCAGTTTTTCACCATTGAGGACAATGTTGGCTGTGGGTTTGTCATATACGGTCTTTATTATGTTGAGGAAAGTTCCCTCTATGCCTACTTTCTGGAGGGCTTTTATCATAAATGGGTGTTGAATTTTGTCAAAAGCTTTCTCTGCATGTATTGAGATGATCATATGGTTTTTCTCCTTCAGCTTGTTAATATGGTGTATCACGTTGATTGATTTGCGTATATTGAAGAATCCTTGCATTGCTGGAATAAACCCCACTTGATCATGGTGTATGATCCTTCTAATTGCTGTTGGATTCTGTTTGCTAGTATTTTGTTGAGGATTTTTGCATGTATGTTCATCAGTGATATTGGCCTGTAGTTTTCTTTCTTTGTGACATCTTTGTCTGGTTTTGGTATCAGGGTGATGGTGGCCTTGTAGAATGAGTTGGGGAGTGTTCCTCCCTCTGCAATATTTTGGAAGAGTTTGAGAAGGATAGGTGTTAGCTCTTCTCTAAATGTTTGATAGAATTCACCTGTGAAGCCATCTGGTCCTGGGCTTTTGTTTGTTGGAAGATTTTTAATCACAGTTTCAATTTCAGTGCTTGTGATTGGTCTGTTCATATTTTCTATTTCTTCCTGGTTCAGTCTCGGCAGGTTGTGCATTTCTAAGAATTTGTCCATCTCTTCCAGGTTGTCCATTTTATTGGCATAGAGTTGCTTGTAGTAATCTCTCATGATCGTTTGTATTTCTGCAGTGTCAGTTGTTACTTCTCCTTTTTCATTTCTGAGCCTCCCTCCCATCCTCCCTATCCTGCCTCTCTAAGTCATCGCAAAGCACCTTGCCGATCTCCCTGTGCTATGCTGCTGCTTCCCACCAGCCAACTATTTTACATTCAGTATTGTATATATGTGTATGCTACTCTCACTTCGCCCCAGCTTTGCCCTCCCACCCCATGTCCTCTAGTCCATTTTCTATGTCTACGTCTTTATTCCTGCCCTGCACCTAGGTTCATCGGTACCATTTTTTTTTTTTAGGTTCCGTATATATGCGTTAGCATAAACTATGTCGCCACATAGTTTAGCCATCCAATAGCTCCATATTGAGCCATCCCATCCATATTGGGATGAAGAAAAGAGAAACTTAGAAAGTAGACATGAAGAATAAAATGAGGATTGATAAATTTTACAAAAAGCAGCACAGAGCCTTCGATCATAATAAAATAGTTAGGTTCAGTACATCTTGTTGGATCTTATCTCAAGGAAGCCAAAATGAACATGAACACCAATCCTCAGATTCCTAGTGAAGAGTAGAGCCTGGGAAACTGTACGATACACACAGTACAACTGAAACCACAATGGTTATGAGGAGGTTTTCTAGAGAAATAACAAGGCCAATGAACAAGAACACACTGGCTGCCTTAATTTTCCGACATCACTGCCAAAAACCACAGGACAAACCTGTGAGCAGCAGTGACTCCTCTCCTGCACTCCTGTTAACTAAGTTCTTGGGGGTTTTTTAAACATCTTTATTGGAGTATAATTGCTTTACAAGGGTGTGTTACTTTCTGATTTGTAACAAAGTGAATCAGCTATACGTATACATGTATCCCCATATCTCTTCCCTCTTGCGTCTCCCTCCCACCCTCCCTATCCCACCCCTCTAGGTGGACACAAAGCACCGAGCTGATCTCCCTGTGCTATGCGGCTGCTTCCCACTAGCTATCTATTTTACATTTGGTAGTGTATATATGTCCATGCCACTCTTTCACTTCGTGAGAGAGCTTACCCTTCCCTCTCCCTGTGTCCTCAAGTCCATTCTCTACGTCTGCATCTTTATTCCAGCGCAGGTGCTTTGGATCGACAAGGTCTACACCAGGGCAGCATCAGCACCACCTGGTTACTTGTTAGAAATGCATATTTGCAGGCCTTACCTCAGACTTAGTCAATCAGAGATGTTTGAGGTAGGGCCCAGCATCTGTGTTTTAAGAAGCCCTCCAGGAGGATTCTAATAACACTGAAGTTTGAGAGCTACTGATTTAGACTGTATGATTAGCGTGTAACCCTCCCTTTGGCCTGGGTGCTGGTCTCCCTACCTTCCTTGGCTCCTTGCTCTGAAGCCTCAGGTCATCTCTGCCCCATTCTTATGTTGTGTCCCAGCTCAGAGAGTTCCCACCATAGGTCAGAGCCTTGGGGACACATTTGCCTGGAAAGAAAGTTTGGATTACTCTCTTTACTTGGGGGAGTGCAGTCATAGACAACTCAGGTGGGTAGTTGGCATTAGGAAGCAGGTCTCAGTGACAGAACTGAGTTTCAGAGGTAGGACATGAGCTCTGACAGAACTAAGAAGGGCAAGGGAAGCCCCAGCAGCCCTGACCCTACACAGATGAGTTCCTGCACAGGGTGTTAGAGCTGGGGTGCTGATGAGTGTCCATTCTACATGGGTCTCTCGCATTTCTGCACCTCTTGCAGGCAGAGCACTGAACTATCTTTTCAAGGTGAAGAGCTTGGAAGACAGAGATTGTGTCTCTTGGAGCAAAGGGCATGCGTGCTTATTGTGCATTATAAAGGAACTGGGTTTCCTAAACTCAGGCTTCCTATCTTATAATACAACCTACTTTGTGTGTAGGTGCCATCTTGCCTTCTTCATGCCCTGTGGATATTGGGGCTCAGGGAACTGGTGCAAAAGTGATATGCTGCTATTGCAGTAAGTAATAAACTGTCCCTTGTCTCTGACCCAGGAATATCATGTCTTATATCAGCGTACATGAAAATGCAGCAGGCTAACTTCTTACCTTGCAAGTATTAAAAAATCCCAGACTCTTCACGGTTCTTGGCAGGCACAAGATGGGACCAAGCCTCGAGAAGTAAGGGACTGGGTAGTGTCTGGACCAGCAGTAAAGACGACTGAGCTTAGATTGAGGGACCTGGACTCAATCAAGGATGGTCCAACAGGTGGGGCAGAGCTGAGCCTAAAGTGTGGGGCTCAAGGGACTCCACTTGAAGGGAAAGGAGGGGAGAAGAGACTAGAAATCAAGACACCGATATAGGCACCAGATAATTGGCTCTAAAAGAGATGCCTGGGACCTAATAGTTCATTTAGCCCATTGATTCTCAATATTGCCTGTACATTTGAATCATCTGAAGAACTTTCAAAAAATACCACTGCTTGGGCCCCAACCTCAGAGATTTTGATCTCATTGACAGCAGAATGGGGCTGGTTACTAGCTCATTAGTTTATCCTAATATTCAGCTAGATTTGAGAACCACTGATCTCTCCCAACTGTGTCCTGTAAGGAAACAGGCTCAGAACACTGAAGTGACATGATTGAAGGTCTGCTCTCTTTACATTTTACTAGGCTGAATTCTTTGATCCCCAGGCTTTGTGCCTGGCTCAAGCCCTCACAGCTGAGGAGGTTGCTTTATGAGGCTCAAGACCTAGACTCAGCTCTGGCCAGAGTCTCACCTGGAGCTTGACTAACAGAGGCTCCCTCTCCAGAGACCCAGAGGGAGGGCTTCAGCTTTATCTTATCCAGTAGGAGTCTGGGTTGCTAAGCAACCAGACATTTCCAGGCAGCGTGCTGCTCTGCGGTGGTGCTTTGCATGTTAAGTTTCCTGGGGTAACTTCTGGAGACTCTCAGGAGTTCTGAGTCAAGATGGGAGCTTTGTGTGTGAGCGTGTGGGGTCCCCTCCCCTTTACCTTGTCTTGCCTCTTCCACATCAAAGATTCTGGTGCCTCACAAGATTTGGCATTAAGAGAGTCAGGGCTTTTTTCTTCTGCCTGGTGGCCAGGAGCTTATCTTGAAGGAGGCGGGGGTGGGTTATAGCCTAAAGGCCCCTTAAAGTTTTTAAAATTTGGAAATAATTTCAAACTTATAGAAAAGTTACAAGAATAAGAACAGTACCAATTACACCCAGATTCCTCTATTTTTAACCTTAAAGTGTTTGCTTTATTATCTCTCACTATCTCTCTCTCTCTCTCTGTGTGTGTGTGTGTGTGTAATATCGTTTCTTAACCATATGAGAATAAGCTGGATACATCATGGCCTGTTACCCTGAAATATTTCAGTGTGTATTTCCCCCAAATAGGGGCATTTACTTTTTCTTTCTTTTACAGATCCACAGGACACTTATCAACTTCAGTAATTTAATATTCATACAATATCTTTATCTAATTCATTGTTTGTATTCCAATTTTGTCACTTAACCCAATGATGACCTTCAGGACATTCTTTTCCCTCCAGTGCCGGCAGGATCCAATCTAGGACACTGTGTTACATTTTATTGTCTTGTCTCTTTAGTGTCCTTTAATCTAGAACATTTCCACAGCCTTTCTTCATCTTTTATAACATTGACATTTTATAACATTTTTGAGTATAGAACCATCCCCCCACCTTTCTTTAAAGGATGTTTCTCATGTTGGATATATTTTATACTTCCTAATCTTCAGATTTGAGCTGTGCATTCCAGGCCAGAGCAGTCCTTCAGTGGTGCTGTGTCCTTCTCAGTGTGTCATATCTGAAGTCATACAGTATCAATCTGGCGTTTCTTAATTTCCATCAACTGGTCAAAGTGTTGTTCAATTTTGCTATTGTATAGTTACTATTTTATCATTTGCAACTAATAAACAATCCATGGGGAAACATTTTAAGTCCATGCAGGCATCAGAATTTCCCCCTAGTTTTAGCATCCTACTGATAATACTTGCCTGAACCAATCTTTACTCTGATGGTTTCAAAATGATGATTTTCCAACACAAGCACTCTGAGGACTCTTTTTAGAAGACTGTGAAAGGGACTTCCTGGCAAGATTCACTTCTGATCTTGGGAGGCAATTCAAGGCTGCTGAAAAAGCTCTCTGATTACCCATCTCCAGGAGGGGCTGCATACACTGCCTACCCCTAAGTTTCTCTCCCCTCCAAGTGCACTGCACCTTCCTGATTTGGGTTTTCAACCTCTAGGATAGGATCTCTGTAATCAGTGGCATTAGTACAGTGTTTCTGGGTTTTGGGGACAATCCATCCTTGTATTTATTCTTTCAGATAATTAACAAGCATTTGAATGCCTATAATTATCATGCACTCTACTAGGTGCTGGGGAAAGTAGGAAATAAGGCAGGCACGGAGCCTACCATCAAGAGGCTTAAAGTTGAGTGGGGAAGACTGACATTGTACATATAATTAATAGTATACTGAATTTTACAAAAGGGACAAGTATGGTGCACCTTATGAGCATGAATCAGCAGAAGCTAGCCTCATCTGGCAGCAGGGAAGCTGTTCCTGAGGAAATAAAGATGAGTCCAGCTGATCTCAGCAGACAGTGGGTGAGCTGCAGCAGAAGCTGTAAACTCTTAGAAGTGGGAGTGCAGGGGTGAACTCCCGTCTCTGTGGCTGGGTGTTGGGGAGTGTGGCTCAGGATGAGACCGAGAAATGGGAAGGACCCGAATTCTGGAAAGCATTTCGATTCTTGAAAGGATTTTGGTTTTTTATCCTAAGAGCCAAGGGAAGTCTCCAAAGGATTTTAAACAGAACAGGGATAAAATCTTATTCATAAATTAAAAAGAACACTCTAGCTGCCATGTGGGAAATGGATCCAAGTGAGTGGAAAAAGAAGAAAGCCAGAGTAGAAGTAGGAAAATCAGTTAGGAGGCTGGAGCAGAGTCCAGGTGGAAAATTATGGTGGCCTGACTAGCGTGGCAGCAGAAGGGATGGAGGGAAGGCTTTTGATTTCTCCGATTTCCCGCATCTCAATAGGGATGAGGGGTGGGATATGGAGGGTGGGAGGGAGGTAGATGCAAGAGGGAAGAGATATGGGAACATATGTATATGTATAATTGATTCACTTTGTTGTAAAGCAGAAACTAACACACCATTGTAAAGCAATTATACTCCAATAAAGATGTTAAAAAAAAATAGGAATCATGGATGCTGTATGAAGCTTAAATTCCTAAGAACCTAGCCACTCTTTAGACATAAGACAGTGCTCGTTAGAGAAACCAAGCTCTCAGTCCAGCTGGGAAACACATAAAGAGTTCCTAAGAAAGAAGTTTACTGATATTTACTAAAAATAGCTGACAATGGACCAGGATCTCACTTCTAATTAATGAATTAGGTTTGCTGGCAATTTCTCATTTGCTCCTTTCTATTTTTACAAAAGGAGATGATCCCATTACTAACTATTCCACAGTTTAGTTTGATTTGAGTAACCATTTGCCCTTAGAAGTGTTATGGACATGGCCATTTTGGTTCGCAGACAATACAGAGTTATAGTGGAATCTTCTTCCCCAACCCAGCATTCTTTGCTTTGACTGCAGTTTTTATGGCATATGATACTTCCCCATTAACTTTTATTAGATCCATAATTTTTTTTATTATCATTGAGTAATGACTGTTTTCAATGGCATCATTCTTCTGAGGAGTCCTCGATTTGTAGTCCATGATAACAGTTGCTAAATTGAAGTTTCTTCTGCCAGCATTTCACCTGCAGTAAATCCAACCATTCAACCTCATCTTGCTTAAAAAGCCATGAAATTCCTGGACATTATCAGAAAAATGACCACAAAGTGTTCTAAATGGAGATGGAAATCGAGCTCTGACCTATTTGAATCAAGATGTTTCATAGTTATGGGCTGGGAGTGGGAACATTCAACCCCAAGTGACATCTCTCCTCTCTGTGAGATTTCTATTAAAGGGAGGTTGTTGGTTGATCCACAGTTCCAGATTGGGACTATGTCTGATGGAAGCTAAGGGAATATCTTAACAGTAGCATAGTAGTTGTTTTTCTTCCCTCACATTAAGGATGAAATGAGCTTCAGGTGGGAACCTGCCCAGAACGGAGTGGGCAGGGGTGTAAGACTAGTTGCTCTCAGGGATGTGCTGTCAAGTTCAAACATCTCTTACCTGAGTTTCCAGTAAAGTTTCTCTTATTTAAAAGGACATGACTTTAGTATACCTAGTGTGAATTCAGTTCAATTCAATTCAATCCAACTCAATTCTATTCAATTCAATTTAATAGAAGATTCTTGATATTTTTCATGTTGTGTCCAGCAGGAAGCCTATATTTGTTAGATTAGGTAGGCTGCAAGTGATAGAAAACCGACAATTTCTCTCATGTAAAAGAAATATAGAGCTCGAGAGTCCAGGGCTCATTGGGCAGGCCACAAAGTGATCAGGAACCTAGGCTGATATCTTGCTGCTCTCATGTCCTCAGCATGTGGTTTTCAATTCATGGTTCAGTATGGTTGCCTGAGATCCAGCTATCTTATCTGTATTTTAGTAGAAGAAAGGAAGAAGGGATGAAAACCAATCCTCCCTTTCTTTAAGGATACTTCCAGGAAGTTGCATATGACCCTTCTACTTAAATCCCATTAGTAGAATTCAGTCATATGATCAGACCTATCTACAAGGGAGAATGGAAAATGTTATTATTCTAGGCATCTTGTGGGGAGGTAAAATTTGGAAGTTTCATTACTAAGAATAGGAGAATGCATATCGGGAGACATCTAATAGACTCTAACAAAAGACATGCAAGCTATCTTTTCTAAATTTCTTTTAAACTCTCCCCAGTTGTTTCTGAAGTATTCAGGAAACACATTTTAAAAATAGATGCTACCTATCCTTGGAAAAATGAAGTTCAAAGTTCAAAATCCAAGGACTAGGTGCTGAGAAAAAAGAATGTTTTCTGTGTATATGTAGCTGGTGACTTTTAGAAATACCCAGAGGCTTCAAACAATCATCCATCTATCCATCCATCTATCCAGTCAACACATTTATTGAGTATCTGCTACATGCCAGACACTGTGCTCATAGCTGAGGAAATGGATATGAATAAGATAGTCCTCATACTTACGGAACTCATGATCTGGTGGAGGAAAATGGTAGGTAAATTAGTTATTTCAGGTGATAAATGCTATAGTAGAGATAATCATTCATTTATTTTTTCATTCAACAAATACTTATTGAATACCTCTATACACTAGGTTACAAAAATGAAAAGTCAAGTTTTCTACCAGATAAATTAAAATGCAGGGTGTTAAGAAGGTCTAATGGAGGTATGGATAAGGACCATTGGAACATATGGAGGAAAGCTTAAGTCTGCTTGGCAAGTCAGAAAATGTTTCTTAGAGGAGGTAGCTCCTGAGCTGAAACATGAAGGAAGCATAGAACTTTTCCAGTACAACCTTGGGCCTCCTTCTTCTTCCATCAAGCACTGAGGGAGTTAAACTCCTTTTTTTTTTCTTTAATGCTCTTATGTAATTCAATATGTCATGGGTGGCTGGTATTTGCCAACAATCTATACTGAAGACTTTTGAATAATTCTCTCTGCTACCCAGTTGGGTGCACAAAGATACTTATTTGGTAATATTTCTTGTGCGAGTGGGTAATGGGAGATGTTTACGATATTTCTTGGTTTTAAGTAGAGTTGTATGGCAATATTTTAATCCCATCTTGGTGCTGGAGGGCTTGATGAACGCATTTCCACCACGGTAGGGGACAGGAATCCAAAAGCGACTGTGTCTCAAATGAAATGAAGAGTTTGACAAAATACATCCTATCAGTGGAATGAAATTAGAGATCTGTCAAAATGCATTTGTCCTCTAAATAACCATCCATATGTTTTATGTTTCGGTGTAAACAGACATTCATCAGTTTATCACAATTGCGCTGCCAGAGACCCAGCAATTTGAAACAGAATTTTAAAGATCCTTCTTGAGCAATAACCTAGGAAGACTTTGGTGGGGAGGTGGTTTTTCTTGTTTCTTTTTTCTTCTCTTTTCTTCTTTTGATTTCTTTCGGCTCCCTTTTGAGCCCACAGTTCATTACTAAAGAGAAGCGAAACGTCTATTTAAAATCAATCCAATAATACTATGTTTCAAAGCATTAATACCTGCCTGCAATCAGCTCCTTGCAGAGAGTGTTGTTTGCTTCCTCAGCCTTCCTTCTTCAGGTGTGGCCTGTGGGGGGATGCTGGGTTTGCGACCCCTGGGTGCCTGAGGTGTGGGCTTTCTCTGGCCCTGTAGCTCCCTTACTGCTGGGGAGAGTGGACTTGGGTCAGGCCTAAGAGGGAGAATGGGTGGGGAGGCTCACTGAGAGCTCTCCCACCGTCGCTGGGCCACAGTCTTTCCTCATGTGTATGGGGAGTGGGCCACAGGCAGCCAATGGGAAATTCTGAGGAGGAGAAGTAGGGGCCTGGCATCTATGAGCCTCGGTGGTGGGCATTTCAGTCTGACTGTTTCTGAGCAGGAAACAGGCTGCTAAAACAATTACTATCTTGTCAAACATTCTGTCCAATGAAGAAAATTAATAGAGTAACTTTGCAGACAAAAGCACATTTTGACCAAAGCCCCAAACTATGCATTTAAATAAACCCTGGAATTAATGCTGTGATTAGCATTAATATTTGCCAAGGGCATAAATTCATTCTTTAAAAAATAGTTTAAGAGCCAAGCCAACCAAAGCTGCCCTGGAGGAAGGAAGAAAAATGTGGAATTTAAACAGGTTTTCATGAGGGCGGTTACAGTCCTGATGCAGGGTGGATGGCGGTCTCCTCTTGGGAGGTCAGCTCCCTGAGCCTCTGTTACGTGGGGCTCTAAGCTCTGCTCCTAAGCCCTGATGGAAGGATGGGACAAGGGCGTGGAAGGGGACAGTAAGGAAAGTCGGGTCCAGAATCTCTAGGAACTCAGGTTCCAGATTTAAGTTCCAAGAAGAGAGACAAATGTGCCAGAGAGGAAATATATGGAAGGAAACATAAATTTGTCTACACAGGACTCTCTGAATCCTGGCATTAAACTCTTCACTCCATCTCCACTCTCTGTGTTTACCTGCCCCCATCTCAGCACACCTTGTCCTGTTAACCAGAGCAAAGCTCTCAGCTGGACAGATCTCAGAGCTTCAAACTCCGTCAGCTCGCTGTGATAAATTCATTCCTATTCTCAGGGGCCCAAACATACAGAATTCGTTTATGATATTTGTAGCACATCACCATTAGCCTTAATTCACTATGGTATCTTTATTTCTTAGGTATCTGAACTGCCCATAAGACAAATTTTTTTGAAGGAAAGGAGTTGGTCTTTTCATCTTTACAACCCAAGCCCCTAGCACAGTGCCTGCTCAGGATGTTTTGACTCTACTCTTTGGACCCCACAGTAAAGGTACTTTGTTAGGTGTCACACAATGAGTTTTGACACCATCAATCAATTTGAGAGTTGTTGATACCATTGTGTGATGAGCAATTTGTTTTTGGCTTTTTCAGTGGGTTGGAGAGACAGTATAACATCTTTCAAAGTGTTCAGAAGGACATCAAAGAATTAGCTTCAAAATCTAACAGGCCAGTCTTGGCCCACAGAGTAAGCCTGGAATATCTTAGGAAGAATGCTTACAGTTTTCTCATAGATTAGCTATAAAACATTTAGCCAAATCATAATGAATATCTGTGGTTGAAATAATCAACACAAAATAAAACTGACAGCAACTAAAATTACACATGCTTTATTGGTAGGGATCCATATGGTACAATTTAGATATGCAAAATTGGATTCAAGAAAATGGGGCTTGTTCAAAATGGTGGTAAAGGAAACTTCCTAATGGTAGAAATAATAACTAATCATTATTTGATATGGATAAACTTTATCAACGATCAATATTTGTTTAAAAAGTTATATGGAAAATAATTCTGATAAAAATTAATTTTGTTAAAAGGAAACAGGTAGGGGAAAATGGAAATGATTTAAGGGTAGTAGTATATAAAACAGAATTTAAATCAACTCAGTGGAGTTCATAACTGAAAAGACTTGCTCTCTGGAAGGAAGTACATTAATGTTGGTATAATTTTGAGTAAAATGTATAATATGTATTGGTAAACATGGAGAAAAATGTCTCTGGAGTCAGGGGGTAAAACTGTAGGTCAAAAGATAGGATAAAAACAGTGAGGTCCAAAAGTTCTGTATTTTTCCTGGCATGCACTCAAAAGAAATGTAAGAGCATTTTCTTTACTACAAAAAACATAATTAAAAAAAATTTTTTTTCTTTTTGTTTTTATCTCATCCTCTTTTTTAAAAAAGGAAACTGAATAGGTAATAAAAATAGTACAAAGATATGTAGGCAAAGTCATTCTCCTTCCCACTTCTGACCCCACAGTCCCCAATGTCAGTCTCCCCAAAGACTATTTACCAATTGGTTCCTTGTCTTTCCAGAGAAAATTGATACTAATGCATTTTAAACATTTTTTTCTCTATAACCCGGAGTAAGACATATACTTCCCATCATAACCCACTATACAATTATATAACTGTAACAAAGTCACACAAAACGATTTTTACCTTTACCATATATGATATAGAAAAACATAATAAGGATATCAAATACGATTTAATCAATATTTAAATAAAACATTAAAAAACCCCAAATGAAACATGCAAGCATGAAAGAACACTCGTTACAAATCACTAAATTGATTTTGTAACCTACAAATGGTTGCCACCCAATTTGTATCTACTGTATGTACAAGTATGTATCGACGTAACTGACTTTTTAAAAAAACACAAATTGTAGAATATTATACAGACTATTCTGCATTTTGCCTTTTGCACTAAACATTTTGGAGATTGTTATATATAATACATATAGGTTTGCCTGTTCTTCTTAATGGCTATATTCATAGTCCATTGTACCAGAATTTACACAATCAGTTTCTCACTGATGCACATTTAGATGTTCTTTCTATTGCTACTATAGATAGCACTGCAGTGAACATCCTTGTGTATCCTATCTATCATATACATTTTTAGAGGTGGAATTTAAAATTTTGATACATACTGCCAAGTTGCCCTCCTAACAGGTTGTACTGTTTGGAACTCCCAACAATAATTCATTAGAGTGCCTGTTTCTCCAATCAATGCATTATCAAACTATTGCTCTATGCCTATCTAATAGGCAAACAAACGAAATCTCATTGTGATTTCAATTTGCATTTCTTCTAATATAAGTGACATATATCTTTCACATGATTAAAAGCCAATTGTATTTTTTTTTCCTGTAATGATGTTTTCAAAAAAATTTGTTTCTTTTGGGGTTTTTGGCTTTTTCCGATTGATATCTTTAAAACTCTTTATGTATGTGATGAAATTAACTCTTTGTAATGTTTTTGCAATACTTTTTTTATTGCTTGCTTTCAACTTGATTTATGATATTTTTGTCATGAAGACATTTTAAATTTTGTATAGCCAGATTTATTCACTTTTTTATGTGTTCTGGGTTTAGTGATTTGCTTAAAGAAGGGCTTTCCACAAAATTATGTAATTTGCTCTTATGGTTTATAATTTGCAAAATTATGTAGTTCTCTTATGGTTTATGTGTTTACATTTAGATATTTTATCCATCTGGAATTAATTTTGGCATGAAGAAATGGATGGTCCAGCCAGTTATCCCAAAGCATTTATTGAATAATGTATATTTTTCCTATTGTATTGAAAACCTCTCTCCACATAAACCAAATTTATGTATATGTTTGGGTTTACTCCTGGTTTTTCTATTTGCTTCCATTCATCTGGCTATTAATTTCTGAGCCAGTGTAAGACTATTTTAATTACAATGACTTTATATTTTAATATCTGATATGGCTAATACGTCCCCCATACTCTTCTTTATCATTCATAGCATGGCTTTTCTTGCATTTTATTTTTTGATATGAATTTTAGAGTCCCGCCCTCCCTCTGCCCCTCCCCTAATTGTCTTCTTTTGGTATTGATCATGTTAAATTTATAGATCAAAGCAGGAAGATGGACATCTTTGTAAGGAATCTTTCTATTCAAGAAAAGGGAACATCTTTCTATTTATTTAAACATTTTACTTGCCATTAGATGATTATTTAAGTTTAATTCATATGGATCTTACAGATTGCTTCTTAAGTTTTTACTAGAAATTTTTTCCTTTGGATTACAAGTCTAAATGGTATCTTTTCTTTCATTAAATCTTCTGGTTGACTGTTGTTTCTAGAAAAGCTATTGATTTTTTAAAAATTAATTTTATAAAGTTATTTCAATCTTATTGTTGGTATACTTTTTAGTTGATTCTCTTCAGTTTTCCAGACATACAATCACAATATCTGCAAATACTAATAATTTCCCTCCTCTTGTCTAATTTTTACCTTGTTTCTTGTGGTTTCAGAGGGGCCTTGTTATGAGATGTTTCTTCAGCCTGACTTGGAGGATGGTCAGACACCTGTGCCAGCAGCTTTGACCTCTGAACCTCTAGTTAGAGGTGGCAGAGTGAAGGAAGAATCAGCAAGGTCTCTAGCTCCACATTGCTGGATTCACATTCCAGCGCCACCATTTATGGTCACACACACAGCAATGTGTGTGACCTTGGACACACTTAACCTTACTTAACCTTTCCGTGGCTCAGTTTCTCAACTTAAAATAATAGGATCCACCTCACAGGGTGGTTAGGAGGACTAAGTTAGTGCACATAAAAGTACTTAGTACTGTGTGGTCGGCATATGGAAAGCATTAAAAAATATCTGTTGATATTGTCATTAGAGCCATTAGTCACGGACACTTCTAGCAGGGCTTCCCTCTACAAAAATCTATAATATATTCACTGGATCTTTAAACATTTAAGAACCACCTTCAAACTCTTCAGGCTTTTTCCTTCATTAAAACTTGTTCTCTATAAAGAATCTAAGTCTGATAAGTTTATTTAAATAAAAGCAGGCATGACTGCGGGGTCTTAAAGTAGTAGTCTCTTTTCTGTAAGGACTGTCTTTTGACTGCAGACAGAACCTGAAGAAACGAAGCAGCCCAGAAGGACCACCTCGCATGAGAAGGCAATTGACATCAGAGTTGATGGCCATTCTTTAATGCAACAGCTGTTAATGATCAGGTGTACTCAGTGACACAAAGATCAATAAGACCATTTCCTGTCACTGAGGGACACACAGTCTAACATGTGAGACAGATGCTCATGCAGCTAACTAGGACTTGTTTTGTAGGTGTCTCAGTTTGTCTAGACAGTTTTGGAGGACCTGCTAAACAAACCCTTAGGAATCTCTTTGTATGAGGCACTGATGAGGTTGGGGGACTCACCCTGAGGCAAGAGTGGAGGTATGACATCTTCATCCTAGGCGGGAGGTGGGGGATCATTTTAAGTGTCTATCACTCAGCAGTTAGCTGCTATCAATTGAGTTCTTGTTACGGACCGGACACCTTAGACATGTCCGTATTATCTCCTTTCATCCTCTCCACAGCTCTTAGAGGAATACATTATGGACTTCATTGCACAGCTAAAAACAGAGGTTCGAGGAGATGAAGGACTTGCCTCAGGCTAACCAAGCAGTGAATGGCAGAACTGGGATTTGAACTGCTGTCTGTCTGTCTGCTGCCATCAGCAGTGCCTTATCCTGGTTGTCCTCTGATTTAGCTCACACGGGCTTATATTGGAGCTCCACGGGAGGGGGTGAGGGGGCTGAACTAGTGAGGGAGTAAGAACTGGAAGAATTCATTGGCTAAAATCTCTGGGACATGGATGCTTAACTCAACCATGTTGAGTTAGGTTGCCCAGCAGGGTTACGTAGGTTGTTTACTGCACAAGGGCACTCAGCTCGGGGGTGAGAGGGGCTGAAATTCAGACTGAGCTCCACTTCCCAGAGGCAGCTTGGTGAGGGCTGCCCGTGTCAGCGGAAGGAGTGCCTTTTTCCAGTTCCTGCGATGGCGACTATAGGCTAACTCCAGCCCTGACTCACGTGGCGGCACAAAAGGGAGTTACCGGTATTTTCCTCACTTGGAGCGGCCTCTGGAGGACAGAAACGGCAGTGCCCCGGGCCATGGATCCGGCAGCTTTCAGGTATGTCTAGGTCTGTCTATTCTGCTCCAGGCTTTTTAAATGAACTCACTGGTTCTTGATGCCCAGCTGTGGGCACCCTCGCTCCATATCTGGAACTGGCTGGTTTGTAGTCCGTCCTCTGCTCCACTATTCTGCATCTCCAGTTTTTCTACTTTCTCTACCTGGAACAGAGTCAGGTTTTGTGGGACCTGAAGCTTACAAAATTTTAGACCCTCTTTCGGAAAAAAATGTCACACTTGGAATACAGAGTCAGGTGCAGAGCCTGGGAAGGGGCCCCGGGCAAGTGAGAAGGCCCTACAGCGCATGCTTCATAGCCTCATTCTAAATCTGCCTGTTTTCACCATACCCTTCGCTCACCCTTTCCCTCGGGCCTTGTCTCTTGTCTCCGCCTGGTCCTTTGGATGCACGTGGCCTAGACTTTGGCCTTCAGTGTTCTGCCAGCACATGACGCTCAGTCTCGGTGCCCCACTCCCACCCACAGCCACCTGGGGAAAAGCAGCTGCTCCCCCAGCTGGTGTGCAGTCCTCTCCATCCTGACCTGCCTCCATGCGGCACCGGCCTGCAGGGGGAGACGACAGGCTGGACCAGGGACGTGTGGAAGGACAACTGGCTTTGGTAGCTTCACAGACTAGGGGTGGCCTTGGGGGGTATTGCCAGCAAGAGGAGACATCACCACCATGAGCCAGAGCCGGAGGAAAATGGAAGATACCAGAAGTCAGCGCTGGGAACACCCCCCCCCCCCCGCTCCCCCCACCCCCTGTGCCCCAACACACACACACACACACACACACACACACACACACACACACACACACTGGTTGGGAATAAACTCAAGGCTCTGACCTTACTTGGGGCAGATGGGAAACAAGCCAGGGAAGCCTGCTGGGTGGTCGTGGGAGAAGCATGGGTTGCACACACGTTCACGGAATGAACCCAGGGAGTGGGAGTGCAGAGGAGGGAAGCCATGAGGATGCCAGGGTGCTTAAGGCTGCCCAGAGGTGACCTGAGAACCTGGCTTTGGAGGGTAGGAAGGTGTCTTTCAGGCAGTGAGAAAACGAGGGCAGGTGTTAGCTCAGCGTCACCTCGGGGGGAGGTGAATGGGACCTGCGAACCTACTTCAACTTTTCAAGGAAAGCCCAGTGGCAGCCTGGGCACAAGCAAACGTGTCCCGTCCCCGCCCTGGGCGATGGGTGGCTCTGGTCGGTCGCAGGGGAGCATCCACGTGGCCCTGGGGCAGCCGGTGGCAGACGTGGTCCTAGAGCCCGGCTGGCTTTCAGACCCAGCTGATTAAGGCCCCAGGAGGTCCCCGGGGAAGTTGGTACATCAGCATGAGATCATGAAACGCTTTCACTCACAGACACCCTGGATAACCACAAAAGAGCGAGCTAGCAAGGGAGGGAGCATTTTTTGAGTTTAAAGGAAAAAAGGTGGGCAAACCAGAAGGGCTCTGACAAGCTACTGAGGGCAGACGCAATTACAGAGCTGTCAGCGGTGCAGAGATTTAAGGCAGCTCAGCCTGCGCGCCGCTGCTGCTCCGGGAGGACAAAGGGAGCCGCCTGCCGGGCGAAGGCAGCGCCCCCGCGCCCCACGGGAGCCCAAGGCCGCGGCGCGCGGCGGGCAGGGTCTCGGCCGGCAGGGAGGGGGCGGCGGCGGCGGCGCTCGGGGAGGGCGCCCGGAACCCCGAGTCCGCGGCCGGGGCAGGCGAGTCGTCGCCTGCGAGCAGGGCGGGGCCGCAGGGCTGCCTCCCGGCCGGGGTGTGAGTGTGTGTTGGTGGAGGTCCCCTAGTGCAGCCGACCGGCCACCTGTCCCAGGAGAGGCTCACAGCGCGGGTCGCCACGTTACCACCTGGAAATGAGAATTTTTAGTAACCTTCAAAACCCGTGCACTACCTTTTTTATTTTTAAAATTTTTTCTAATTTTTAATTTTATTTTTTCACATCTTTATTGGAGTATAATTGCTTTACAATGGTGTGTTACTTTCTGCTTTGTAACAAAGTGAATCAGTTATACGTATACATATATCCCCATATCCCCTCCCTCTTGCGTCTCCCTCCCATCCTCCCTATCCCACCCCTCTAGGTGGACACAAAGCACCGAGCTGATCTCCCTGTGCTATGCGGCTGCTTCCCACTAGCTGTTTTACATTTGGTAGTGTATATATGTCCATGCCACTCTCTCACTTCGTCCCAGTTTACCCTTCCCCCTCCCCGTGTCCTCAAGTCCATTCTCTACGTCTCAGTCTTTATTCCTGTCCTGCCCCTAGGTTCTTCAGAACCTTTTTTTTTTTTTAGATTCCATATATATGTGCTAACACATATATATGGACTTACTGACTTACTTTCTCTTTCTGACTTACTTCACTCTGTATGACAGACTCTAGGTCCATCCACCTCACTACAAATAACTCAATTTCATTTCTTTTTATGGCTGAGTAATATTCCATTGTGTGTATGTGCCACATCTTCTTTATCCATTCATCTATCGATGGACATTTAGGTTGCTTCCATATCGTGGCTGTTGTAAATACTGTGCGCTACCTTTTAATGTGACCTGCAATGTTGCTTTTTTTTCTTTCGTTTTGAGTCCCCTGCCTCGCCCTTTTATTTTTGTCATGATTGCATAAGAAAACTGAACTTTTGATAGCCCAAGGGAAAAGAAAACCACAGAATCTAGAGTCCAACAGACTTGGCCTCCTGGGCCAGCCTGCTAGCCCTGGGACCTGGAAAGGGTCATTCAACTTTTCAGAGCCTTGGTTTCCTGATCTTAAAATGGGGAAAATAATAAAAACCACAGCCCAGTATTTTTTTAAAAAATATACTTTTTATATTAGAATATATTTAGATTCATGGAAAAGTTGCTAAGATAGCACAGTTCCCAAATATCCTGCACCCAGTTCCTCCTATTACTATATCTTACATTATATGAGCCATTTGTCACAATTAATGAACCAATACTGGTATAATATTATTAACCATAATTCATACTTGATTTAGATTTCTTTAATTTTATCTAAAGTCTTTTTTTCTGTTCTTCATATTTCTGATCCTATATTTCATTTAGTTGTCATGTCTCATTTTGGCTGTGACAATTTCTCAGACTTTGTTTTTGATGACCTTGACAGTTTTGATGATATGGATGAGGTATTTTGTAGAATGTCTCTCAACTGGGATTTGTCTGGTGTTTACTCTTGATGGGTTTTGGGGAGGAAGACCACATAGGTAAAGTACCATTTTCATCACATCATATCAGGATATGTACTATCACCATGGCTTATCATTGTTGATGTTGACCTTGATCACTTGGCTGAAGTTACTCCTGTAGAAATAAGTTGCTTTACACCCCTTGACCTCTTTCCATACTAAACACTTTGGAAAGAAGTTACTCTGCACAGCCCACACTTAAGGGGCGGGGGGTGATGTTGCATCTCCCTGAGGGCAAAGTATCTACATAAATTACTTGGGATTCTTCTGCACTAAGGATTTTGTTTCTTTTCCGCCATTTATTTATATCAGTATGAGCTCATGGATATTTATTTTACACTTTAGGTTCTAATCCAATACTACATGACTTATTTTATTGCTTAAATAGTTCCAGCTTTGGCCACTTAGGCTGTTGCTTTAGTTTTAACTTGATTGTTTGTTTACTTATTGTTGAATTTGAAGAGTTCTTTGCATATTTTGTATAGAAGTCATTTATGTGATATATGTTTTGCAAATATCTTCTCTAAGTCTGTGGGGTTTTTTTTCCCATTCTCTTAACGATGTCTTTTTTAGAGCAGAAGTTTTTTTACTTTAATGGAGTCCAGCATCACTGTTTTTCTTTCATAAATGGTGCTTTTGATGTCGTATCTAAAAACTCATCATCAAACCCAATATTATGTAGATTTTCTCCTATGTTTTCTTTTAGAAGTTTTATAGTTTTGCATTTTACATTTAGTTCTATGATTCATTTCAAGTTAATTTTTGTGTAAGGTGTAAGGTCTGTTTCTGGGTTCATATTTTGCATTATATTGAAAAGACTTCTTTCTCCATTGAATTCCTTTGCACCTTTGTCAAAACTCAGTTGACTATATTTGTGTGGGTCTATC
The DNA here is from genome assembly GCF_965194805.1 of Balaenoptera borealis. Lineage (NCBI taxonomy): Eukaryota > Metazoa > Chordata > Mammalia > Artiodactyla > Balaenopteridae > Balaenoptera > Balaenoptera borealis. The sequence continues at coordinate 87,712,224 of NC_138868.1, read as the reverse complement.
TCTGGGCTCTTGCTTCTGTTCCACTGATCTATGTGTCTGTCTGTTCTTTCATCAATATCATGCTGTGTTGATTACTGTAGATTTGTAGTAAGTCTTAAAATCAGGCAGTGTGAGTTGTCCAACTTTGTTGTTCTTCTTCAGGATTGTTTTGGATACTCCAGATTTTTTGCTTTTCCATAGGAATTAGTCTGCTTGGGCTGCCAAAACACCACAGACTGGGTAGCTTAAACAACAGAAATTTATTTTCGCACAGTTCTGGGTGCTGGAAGTCTGAGATCAGTGTGCCAGCATGGCTGGGTTCTAGTGCGAGCTCTCTTCTTGGTTTGTAGACCGCCTCCTTCTTACTGTGTCCTCATATGGTAGAAGAGAGCAAGACCTGGTGTCTCTTCTTATAAGGACACTAATCCTGTCAGACCAGGGCCCTACTCTGATGACCTTTTTTAACCTTAATTACTTTCACAAAAGCCCTATCTCCAAATAGAGTCACACTGGGAGTTGGGACTTCAACATATGAATTTTGAGGGGGACACAATTCAGTCCACGGCACCACATAAACTTTACAAACAGTTTGTTACTATTTACAAAACAGTTTGCTGGGATTTTGATTGGGATTACATTGAATCTAGAGATCAAGTTGGAAAGAACTGAAATTGTTACCAAATCCAAGCTCAGTCTGTTTGCTGCACAACAGGCCAATAGTCAGAAGACAACGTGTTGAGGCAAGGAATAGCGACTTTATTCAGAAAGCCGGGCGTCTGAGAAGATGGCGGACTAGTGTCCTAGAGTACCATCTTATCAGGGTCTGGATGCTAGTTTCTTTTATAGAACAAAGAAGGGGAGGAGGTGAGGAAGTAAAGTAAAAAGGCCATAAGTCTTGCAAAATAGCTCCTGGTTTTGGCCAGCATCAGGGAGGGGCTGTGTTAATTTCTTCTTTTCTGTAGCCATTCACAGGTGGGCAGGGTCAGGGTGTTTCCCTGTGAGCTGAACAAAGACACTTTAGTTAACATTCAGGCAGAGGGGCAGGGTTCCCAAGGCAGGCCATTATGTATGCCTATAGCTACAGGCAGAATAAAAGCAGTGGAAAGCAAAGGTCAAAGTAAAAGAAACAGATCCAACATAGAGTCAGATTTTGTTCTTTCCTGTTACAAAATCTTACCAATACTGAGTCTTTTAATTCATCAACATGGAATATTTCTCCATTTATTTAGATCTTCTTTGACTTATTTCATCAATGTTTTGTATTTTTCCACATACAGATCCTATGCCTATTTCATTAGATTTATACCTAAGTGCTATTGTAAATGGTATTTTTAAAAAATTCAAATTCCAATTGTTCATTGCCAGTATATAGGAAAGCATATGACTTTTGTATATTGAACCTGTGTCCTGAGACCTTGCTGTACTTGTTATTAGTTCCACATTTTTTGTTTTGTAGATTTTTAGATTTTCTACATAGACTATCATGTTACCTATGAATATAGTTTTCTTTCTTTCACATCTGTATACTTTTTGTTTTCTTTTCTTATCTTATTGTATTAGCTAAGACTTCCAGTATGATGTTGAATAGGAGTGGTGAGAGAGGACATCCTTCACTTGTTACTAATTTTAGATGGAAAGTGTTCAGTCTTTTGCCATTAACTCTGGGTAGCTGTAAGTTTTTTAGGTTTTTTAAAAAATAAATTTATTTATTTATTTATTTATTTTTGGGTGTGTTGGGTCTTCGTTTCTGTGCGAGGGCTTTCTCTAGTTGCGGCGAGCGGGGGCCACTCTTCATTGCGGTGCGCGGGCCTCTCACTGTCATGGCCTCTCTTGTCGCGGAGCACAGGCTCCAGACGCGCAGGCTCAGTAGTTGTGGCTCCACAACTTAGTTGCTCCACGGCATGTGGGATCTTCCCAGACCAGGGCTCGAACCCATGTCCCCTGCATTGGCAGGCAGATTCTCAACCACTGCGCCACCAGGGAAGCCCCTAGCTATAAGTTTTTATAGGTGTTCTTTGTAAAGTTGAGGAAGTTCCTCTTAATTTCTAGTTTGCTGAGAGATTTTTCATGATTGGGTGTTGGATTTTGTCAAATGCTTTTCTGCATCAATTGTTGTGATCATATGATTTTTTTTCTTCAGCTTGTTAATATGGTGGGTTACATTGGTTGATTTTTGAATGCTGAACCAGCCTTGCATACATGAAATAAATCTCACTTGGTTGTGATGTGTAATTCTTTTTTTATAAATTGTTGGATTTGATTTGCTAATATTTTGTTGAGGATTTTTGTGGCTATGTTCATCAGAGGCATTGGCCGTAATTTTCCTTTCTTGTAGTGTCTTTAACTGGTTTTAATGTTAGGGTAATGCTAACCTAGTAGAATAAGTTAGGAAGTGTTCCCTCTGCTTCCATTTTCTGGAAAAGATTGTGGAAAATTGGTGTTATTTCTTTCTTAAATGTTTCATAGAATTCATCAGAGTCTGGGCCTGGTGCTTTGGGTCTGCTAGATCTATAGTCATGACTTCTCTAAGTTATCTTTTTTCATAAATGATTACACTCTGTATGTGTGTTTCCCATTTTATTCTTCCTGATATATGGTTGAAGATACAGAATAACCTGAAATAATTCCAGGAAGGTAACAGTCACTATTCATTTGGCTCCATCTGCCACATTAATTCTGATCAGATATGAACCCTCTGAATAGACAGCAGGTGTCAGATAGAAACCAATGTTTTGTGTGTTTGTTTTGCTTTTCTCTTCCCCATCATATTTACAGGGCTACGAGTCTAAAGATAATGCCCAATAGAATTACAGAATTGTGTTCCTCAGATGGGTCCAAGAAAAGACATTGATTTTCCATTTGTTCAGCGTTTTCTTGTTGTAAAGGTGAGTGACGACTTCCAAGCTTTTTACATGGCAGAGCATAAACAGGAAGTCTCCAACACAGTTTTTATGAGAAATCATACATGTGAAAACTCTTTGTAAACTGTAAAATATTATAGGGTCTTGGTTGGTTTAACAAGTGGGATTAGGTTAAGAGTAAGTGGGAGAGAGAAGGAAAGACAACCATGACCAGCTTCAAGAACATAATTTCAGGGCTTCCCTGATAGTGCAGTGGTTGGGAGTCTGCCTGCCAACGCAGGGGACACAGGTTCGAGCCCTGGTCCGGGAGGATCCCACATGCCGCAGAGCAACTCGGCCCGTGTGCCACAACTGCTGAGCCTGTGCTCTGGAGCCTGAGCTCTGCAGCAAGAGGGACCATCGCGATGAGAGACCCGCACACCGTGGCAAGGAGTGGCCCCTGCTCGCCGCAACTAGAGAGGACCACGTGCAGCAGCGAAGACCCAATGCAGCCAAAAATAAATAAATAAATATATATATTAAAAAAACATAATTTCATTCAAATGGGATATGGCAAAAATAGACAGAAAGGAGAAAACTGAGATGAAGAGAAATATTCTTTCCCCTTGTGCACCTGCCCTGCTTTCTCTCCCCATCTCCATTCCATCAGTCACTTCTCTGAGTTCCACCAACTCAGTCCTCTGGCATCTGCTAAGCAACCAGCCCTGGGTTCTTTCAGGCTGTCCATCTTCAGATGCTTGTTGCCATTATAGTGGTTCTGAGCCCACAAGTGTTGCTTAGAAGGGCTGCAGAGGAGTCTCACGGCTGGCTGTGATCCTCCTCTCATGGAAAGCACAATTACAGAGCTCATCATCTCTGGCTGCCCACACTGAAAAAGCATTTCCTTTACTAAGTTAGCTTGGGATACGAAATGAGACAACCTACACTCCTTAAAAAAATGAAGGTGAATAAGTGATGTCAGTTCACATAGAGAACAAATCCCACTGCTCTCCCAGAGGAAGGGGCAGGCTGAGGCCAGCTGGAGTCTCAGCTCCCCAGTTCTACAAGTGAATGGCTTTGGTGTCTGACATAAAACACACAGAGGGATCCACTACCCTGGTGAAGAGGAAAGGGCACCAGCTCTGACTCTGACATTGGCTCAAATTCTAGCTTCTCTCTCATTATCTGTGTGGACTTGTGCAAGCTACTTGGTTTCATTGAGTCTCAGTACGCTAATTAAATAATAGCTAACCCTTAAATAGAACTTCCTATGTGTCAGACACTTAGGCTCTTTGCATATATCTCATTCAGTTCCTACAATAACCTCTTGAGGTGGGATAATATTATTCCCATCTTTCGGTTAAGGAAATTAAGGCTCAGTAAATGGGGAGAGGGGCAGAGATAAAATGTACCTCTCTGGCTCATTAGGATGATTATATAAAGTAGTTTATGTAAAATGCTTAACGGAGTGCCTGACACACAGTAAGTATGCAATATATAACAGTTATAAGAAAGCCTGACCCTATTTCTTTTCTTTAAAACTTTTATTTTTTTGCTGTGAAATTTAACATAGAAAAGTGAACAAAAGTGTCCAGATCAATTATTTATCACAAAATGAACACATGTAAAACAACACTTGAGCACCTCAGAAGTACCCCATAATCATTACCTTTCTTTGTCCCCAAAGGTACTAATCCCTTGACTTTTATGGAAATCATTACTTTACTACTATTTATACATTCCTAAACACTAGTTTTACATGCTTTTTGAAATTTATATAATAAATTATGCATTCTTTTGTGTCTGACTATTTTGCTCAGCATTGTTTGAGATTCATTCATTTTATTGCATGTAGCTGCAGTGAGTTTATTTTTAGCAAAGCTTTTTTTTCCCAATAAAGCTGCATATTGCTTTTTTGTGTGAATATACTGCAATCTTTATCCATCCTGCTATCCATAGGCATTTATGTAGTTTCCAGTTTGGAGCTGTTACAAATAGTGCTGCCATGAATTTTCTTATATGTATTTCTCGGTGCTTATGCCTGAAATTACTGAGTCATAGGGTATAGGTTTGTTCAACTTCAGTTTTTGAAAGTTGTTGTACCGTAAGCGTATGAGAGTCCCCTTTGCTCCACATCTTCATCAACACTTTATATTGTCTACTTAAAAGCCACTTTAGTGAGTGTGTTATGGAATATCATTATAATTGTAATTTATATTTTCTTGTTATTAATGAAGTTGAACATGTTTTTGTAAGTTTATGCCTTTTGGATATCCTATTTTGTGAAGTGCTTGTTCAAATTTCTTGTCCTTTATTCTACTGGGTTGTTTGTCTTTTTAATTTTAATTGATTTGTAGATATTCTTTAGATATTGAGTAAGGGGCCCTTTGGAAGTAACCTGATATTTTCTCTGGCTGGTATTAAGATATTTTTGTGTGTGTTTAATTTTCAGAAGTTTATGAATGCTGTGCCTAGTTGTGAATTTATCCTTAATGCGAATTCTTGAACCCATGATTTTGATGTCTTTCATTAGTTTTGGAAAATTCTTAGCCACTGTCTTTTCAACTTTTGCTTCTATCCTGTTTTCCATCTCTTCTCCTTTTGGAACTTTAATTAAATTCATATTAGACCTTCTCATTTTATCTTCTATATCTCTTATTCTTTCCTTTGTATTTTTCATTCCTTTGTTTCCTGTTTCTTTCTGGAAATTTTCTTCATGAATTATCCTTTCATCTTTGCTGATATGCTGTTTAACTTTCAGTTGGGTTGGATTGTAACTTTCAATTATTATAGTATTTTGTTCCAGAAATTCCATCTTAAAGTTTCTAGTTCTTGGCCAAAATTTTTGATCTTCTCTTTTATATTCTTGAACATAAGAAGCACAATTATTTAGCAGTTTAAATGTGATAAAACTAATATCTGTAGCCCCTGTGGGCCTGATTTTATTGCTTGGTCCTCTTGCTAGTGTTGTCCATGTAGTCTTTTTTCCTCATATGGCTGGTTATTTTTGATTGTGTGCTGGGTATTGTTTTGCAAAATTGCTTGTAGGAATACTTTGAGGTTGAAAATGTTATCCCTTTCCAAAGAAGATTTATTTTTGTTTCTGCTAGGTACTTGAGAGAACTAACAATTTGAGATAATCTCAGTTCAATTTTAGGTTCTGAAATTATTTGAAGTCCCTAGGAAGGTCTGTATTCTTTTGAATCCCAACCCAAGAGAATTCATCAGGACTTTTCGTGTGCTGACCTCTAGGCTAGTAACCTCTTTTTTTATTTTTTTGACCCCACAAGACAGTTAGAGGCATTTATCAGCTTATAGGTCACCCCCTCTGGAGTTAGTAAACATCCCAAGGGTTTTGAAAAGCAGCCCTAAATGCCAGTTCATCTCCCAGGGGTTCCATCATTTCCCCCAAATCCTGGAGCAGTAATTTTACCCTATTTTTTTGTTTGTTTATTTGTTTGTTTGTTTAGTTCTCTGATGCTTCAAGCAGATGTTCTCATATATTCCTCAGATTTTCAGTATCATATTTGGTTCTAATGATATAGTTTGCCATTATCAGAATCTTAAGTCTCCCATCTTCACTTCTCAAATTTAAATTCACATGTCTTTCCCTTTTTCCCTTGTATACGTTGATAAACCTACAGGTTACTTTAGTACTGTGATTGTACCAGGTAAAATCTTAAAATGGATGATCTTCATTTTCTAGGTCTCACTGCTTCAAATTTTGTCTTTCAGCCCATTCAGATGTCCACACTTCTACCCGACTCCTACCATTCATTATCTCTCACCTCTTATCAATCAACTCCACCTTTTTTCTTCTTATCAATAATCTTATCTCTTATCAATAAACTCCACCTCTTCCCTCAAGGTAACATCTCTATATAGGCTACCCGTATCACCAGAGCTCAATATGACCTTTCTTTCTTTTGAATTCCTCCACCACTTTGTGGGTAATACAAGTTTAACAGTTAACCAGGTATATGTTAATTCATTCCTTAACATTTTGTGTGTGTGTGTGTGTGTGTGTGTGTGTGTGTGTGTATGTGTGTGTTGTGAAGTCCTTGAGGGAAGGCACATGTTATCTTCTTTATAATCTCCTCAGCTTCTAGTCCTATACCTTGAACATGGTGGGTACTCAAAATATTTAATTGATTGAGCATCTCAGGTATGCCTTGCAAAAACTGTGCCATACCTAGGCCTTCATATCACAGCATAGCACAACATCATGTACATCACATCACAATGCGTCCCTGTATTTGAATGGTTCTACTGCCTTCACTGATCACAGACCTAATCTGGGAGTCCCCACTGAAGGCATATACCCAGTCATGAGCCCCATTTCCCTGTTATAGCTGAGTTGACTGGGGTATATCCCTATCTAATCCCTCATCAGTTCTTCTGTCAAGATTTTAGATAAAGAGATACGGAGCTTGAAACGGAAATGCTTCAATCATAGCATATCTGTAAAAAGGTCATATAGATTCCATGTAAGAATCCAGAAAGAGGAAATAAAAGTTATGGAGATAAAGAAACTGTGAGTAAACAAAGGAAGCTGACCAATAAAGCAGAGGAAAAGAGATTTTATGCAAAAAGACTGAAAGAGTTGAGCGTCCATGTGGCCTCTGAGGGTCAGCTTTTGTTCCTAGCAATTTCCCAGTATCTTCTCCCACAGTGCCTCAGTCTCTGTGTCTGTGATCTTAGGCCTTGCATCCATCTGAGGTAAGTTGCATGGGCTTCTATTTCTGGTAACCAAAGCACATGGACTAGAATAATAGTACCTATATCCTTAATTCTATCAGTTTGGGTGCTTTTGGTTGCATGTAAACTAAACCTGCTCTGGCTATCTTAAGCAAAACAGGGTGTACTGAAAAGACAAAGGGAGCCCAGAACCATCAAGTGGCTAGAGGATCAGGTATGGGAGACAGACAGGAACTGAGCAGCACTGGAGGACCAAGAATAGGAAGCTCAACAACTGCGTTTAGCAGGACTTGTCTGGCCAGAGCACTTCCACTCTTGCTGCTGGACACTTTGTGCCACCACTGGACTCCACTGCTAGATGCTGCTGACCCCTTTGTGATGCAGTTCTCTTCATTCCTTTTTCATGTGTCATTTCTCTAAGACTGAAGCTACTGAATAGTAGTGTCTGATTGTCATGACTGACTGGGTGGGTCCCATGTTTTCACAATTATCAAAAGGCAGGGAGGGAAGGATATGGTTCCTTTGGGTTTTGTAGTGGGAAGCAGGGCCCTGTTCCTGATAAGAGGACACACAGTGACGAGGAGGGGGGTCCTCCAAAAGGAGAAGGAGATTGGATATTATTGGACAACCAACAACGGCAAAGACAACATGAGTCTCTACAGGAAACTTTCGGGTTAAGATAAATATACTAGAAATGTAAATATTTATATAAGGTTGATGGGATGCAAAATGATTTTGTGGGGGAAAGAAATAAAGCAATAGATTTGGAACAGCCTCTTAAGGATGGGATATACAGCTAGCACGTGCCTTTTCCCCCTTTCCTCCTTCTTTATCCTTCCTGTCTGAAATATGGACATGATAGCTGGGATACCAATAGATGTACTGGAATCTTAAAAATGGAAACCATGAAACAAAGATGGCTGAGTAGAAAGGAGCCCACGTGCCGCAACAAAGTAGACAGCAAGCCGCAACTAAGTAGACATCAAGCTGCAACTAAGGAGCCCACCTGCCGCAACTAAGAGCCAGCGCAAACAAACAAATAAATATTTTTAAAAAAAGATGGCTAAGTAGGAAGATAAAAGACTTCTGTGTCTTGATAATGAGGGAGGCACCCTACCAGCCTCCACATTTCTTTTACACGAGTAAACCCATGTGTATTCAAGGCACTGTGGTCTGGTCTCTGTTTGTAGCAGCTGAACACAATTCCTAATAGATAGAGCCATTATTATTATTATCGTGATTGTTGTATTGGCCACCAGATTGAGTCTTTTGCAGCATGGCTATTGTTCCCTGATTTCAGAATTCCTGTCACTCCTTATGTTCTCCAAAAATAACTGAGAGGTGGATAGTAATTTTTTAACAAAAAAAGCACTAAAATGAATTGGGTATAGATTTTTTAAAAGACTTTCACAATGCACTTTGAGAAACTAGGAGATTTCCTGGCATATAACTTGCTCTCCGGTAAGGGCTCTTCGCTACAAATAAAGAGGAACACTGTTTTAAGAGCATATTACATCCATTCATTAATGATAGTGATGTGGGGTGAAGGTAGAAACTGAAGCATGAAAATCCAAAATAAAGAGAATCGTAAGAGTAGTTTTGATTTTTGATGTTTTAGAATTTTGTATCATCATTTGAAAAATATCTAAAAAACAAAATCAACTTGTGACTATTCAGCTTGGGGTAGGTCAATGTCTAGGTCCCTCTTCGTGGCATACCTCTGTCGGCACTGCTCAGTTCTTCCTCATTCCCTTTGCCTCTGGCATGGAGTGCAGACAGCATCTCTCTCACTCCAGCCATGTATAAACCAGAGAGGCTGTCTTCTTGTTGAGATCGTTCTATTCATTCCCTTTTGTTTTCTTTGTCAGAGGTGAGTGCTGGGGTGGCGGTGACAAAAAATGAGGTAGAAGAGGGCTGCAAGTGCTGAAGAGCTAACTGACAAACTGTTTAAAGGTAATTAGGTGTTTTGTTTTCTTTTTTCCATCTCTTGTTGGATTGCAGGCTGCATTTAGGAATAAAATGAAACATGTTGATAATATTGCATGGACGTTAAACAAAGGAATTAATTAAGGGGAGGAGGCAATAATAGCAAAGAAAACTTTAAAAGGTGGCTTAGCACAGATTATCCACAAGGAAGGTGTTGACAATACAGAGTATAGTACAATTGGCAGCAGTTATGTTGTTAACCAGAACATTAATACAGGCAACAGAGGCTCTCAGAGACCAAAGTCTAAACCATGGGGAATGATATCATCTCATCTTTCCCAGGTAAAATTTTCTTATTTTCTCTTCAAAATAAGATTTCAAGCTCCCAGAGGGCAAAGCACCACATCCACATAAACTAACCTACCCGCCCTTGTTATAACACCCAGCAGAGAACTTTAAATAACAACTGCTTAACAAGTGTTCCATAATGAGGTCTGCAAAGAAAAGAGCCAAGTGTTGCTAAGTCATTGACTATAAAGGGCACTAGTGGTGGCGGTGGAGTCTGAGCAGCCTGGTCCAGGGCCCTGCTGGGTGATGGGGTGGACAGCATGGCGCCATCTCACCAGGCCTGAGCCAGAGCTGGGTTTTCTGCTCCCATACCCATCCCTCCACTTACCAGTATGTGGGGGGAAGTTCCCAGCCTGAATTTAAGTGTCCACCCCTGGCATTCAGGCATGTCCAGATATTTTTGAAGACAAAGAGAGAATGGGTCTCTGGGATGCTGTTTCTCTGAATAGCTGAGGAGCTCTGGGATAGAATAAGGTCAAGGAATACAGGAGCCAGAAACAATTTTGTCCCATCAACAGAGCCTTAGCCATTTGTGGTGAAAAGGGATGAGTAAGCCTTTCTGGGTGATAAAGAATAGAGGTGCATTTGGGGTGCCCCAGATGCTGGTGATGTGTTGCAGGACACAGGGGCAAGTGGGGGACCACAGAAAACACTGCAGGCAGACTTTCTGCAGACCAGGAATGTTGTCCAGAAGCAACAGCCACTCCAGCAGGTTCTCCTTTCCTTGTGGTTCAGCTTCTGCTTTCTTTTAACAGCTTATTCTTCAAAGAGCATGATAAACCTCCCTCCCTCTACTCAGCTTCTCTACCCCTTAGGGCTGCCTTCACTCATAACTTCAAATCCCATGGATATTGCTTTCTTCTTTCCATCGGAAGTTTCTCCACTCCTGCCTTCCCTACAGCTTATCTCAGAGGACCCCCTTGGGCCAGTTGAATCATCGTGCAGGATGGAACCTTCTTTGGTCATTATCTTCCTGCCGAGTCATGTCATGTTATGAGTCAGAAACCTGTTTGGTCTTGCAGATGGGATTTTGGTGTCTGAATCCTACCATTCATTCCTTCTCTACTCAGGGGTTCCCTGCTAAGGGAAGATACCAGAAAGGAAAAGAGCCAAATGGAAAACAAAGCACTATTTGTATTAAGCATTACCTTGTCTACCACACGATGGTAAAAATTGCCTTGAAAAATGTGGCTGAAGCTGAGGATGTTCAGTGAGGCTTCCAGCTTCTTCCCCCGGAGTCTGTCCACCCAGTCTTCTCAGGTGGAGAGGCTGGAATGGAGGATGGAGGAGGGAAGCCAGACCTGACTCAAGGGCATGAGCCCTGCCAGGTGGGAAACATCCAGTATCATCTGAGAAGCTAGACCTGCTTATGGAACCAACTAGTTGGAAGAAAGGAAGCAGAAGCAAAGAAGACGAACATTGATCCTGACCATGAAATGTGACCCTCTTAGAGCCTCACTGTCTAACATGGGAGCCACTAGCCACATGTGGCTACTGAACACTCGAAAACATGGCAAGTATGAAGTGAGATGTCTCGTCAAGTGTATAATACAAACTTGATTTTGAAGACTTAGTACAAAAGAATGTAATGTACCTTATTAATATTTTGTATATTGCTTATTTGTTTAAATGATATTTTAGATATATTAGGTAAAATAAAATATATTATTAAAATTAATGTCACTTGTCTCTTGTTCCATTTTAAAAACATGGTTACTAGATAATTTAAAATTACATATATGGCTCCCGTGATACTTCTATTGGGCAGCATCATTTTAGTTCAAATGTGTCAGCTGTCTGGGGAACAGGGAGGAGGGAGGTGGGGAGAGGCAGGGCTGCAGCGGGGAGAGGCAGGAGCAGCCCTCGCCAACATTGCAGATCTCTGGTTCAATCAGCAGTGGCCAGGGTCACAGGGTCACATGATCCAGAACATGGCAAACCATGTGGAAGGACCTGCTTGTGGCTCCTTTGCTCAGAAGTGGAGCCTGGGCTGGGCAGGCACCTGGCATCTTAGATTCTTCTCCATTATTATTAAATAAAAGTTATTTTACTTGTTCATCTATTCAACGGACCTCTATTGAACTCCGGCTACGTGGTGGCACTCTTCTAGGCTCTGGGAATACAGTCTTGGGTAACACAAGATCTTGTGGAGTGGATGCTAGCAAGGGAAAAAAGGCAATAAACAAATAAGAAACCCAGTCTACCTGTGCCATAAGGGATAGGGCTGTGAAGCAAAACAAGGTAAGTTAAGTTTACAGAGAGTGTGTGGGAGGTGGGGTGCTATTTTAGAGGGTGGTGAGGGGAGGACCTCACTGACATTTAGCGGAGACTAGAAGATGGTGAGGGCGAGAGCCCTGAAGACACCTGGGGGAAGAGAAGACCCTATGGCAGGAGAAGACCCTACACAGCATGCTCAAGGACAAGGCAGGAAGGCAATGTGCATGGAGCATGGCGAGAGGGTAGGTGCAGGAGTGAGGGCCCTGGGTCATATCCTCAGATGGATGGGAAGCCATTGGAGGGATTGGAGCAGAGCAGTGATGTTATCTGTCTAGGTCTTAAAAGGATAAGTCTGGACACTTATTGAGAATAAAGTGGGCAGGCAGAGCCAGAAGCAGAGAGCCCAGTTACAAAGTTATTGCAATAATCTGGGAGAGAGACAGTGAAGCCTTAGGCTAGGGCTGTAACAGTGACAGATAGGTCTTGGAGGCAGAGCTAAAAGGATTTGCTAATGGATTGGATGCTGGGTGTGGGGGAGGGCCGGAGTCAAGGATGACTCCAAGGGTCCTGGCCTGAGCAATTAGAAGGGTGCAGCTGCCATCAGCTGAGATGGGAAGAGTGGGAGGAGCAGGCTTAGTCAGGAAAGATGGGGTTCAGTTTGGGAGCCGTTCGAGTGTGAGATCTCCAGCAGATGAGGAGATGAAGGGGGATGGCAAGTAGGCAGTTGGATATATGAGTCTGGAGTTTTGAGAACAGGTCAGGGCATGAGAAATCAATTTCTCAAACCTCAAGGAACAAGTGAGAGTCATAACATAGAGATAATATCTGAAGCCCTCAGGGATTACCTAAGGAGTGTGTATAGCTGGAAGAGAGAAGGCTGCAGCCTGGGACCCCTTCTCTGCTTAAGGGTGGGGAAGATAGTGAGGAACCAGCAAAAAAATACAAAAAGAGAATGGCCAGTGGGACAGGACTGGGAGCCTGGAGACTGGTGCCCTGGAGTGCTGGCCTTCACACCCACGTCTGTCTGATTCCAAAGATCACACTTCACCGCCTGGCATCTATTTTAACACTCACGGCAAAGACTTGTTTTGATGTCTGTCTCCCTCTTGTATCCCCAGGTCTAATACAGATTCTGGCATTCAGTAAACTCAGTAAATATTTGTTGAATAAATTAATAAGCATTTAAAAAAGGAGAAAGTGTATCTGACATATTTATGTATTTTTCATATGCATTGAAATGCAATTTTTTTTTTTAACACATATTCTCTTGGGTTAGGGGTAGGGAGGAGGAAGGGTGAGGGTGACAATGGGGGATGGCAAAGGGGCACCACTGAACACAGCCTTGGTCCAACTTTGCCCTGTGCACAGGCAGAAAGTACAGAGGCTCCGCCATCCTTGCAGCCCACGAACCACGTGAAGGGTGAAATCACCAGCAGGCAACCCAGGCGTTTCCATTGTCACAGTCCCTCGTGCTCCCGTCAGGGGACTTAGCTGAGGTGTCGCCAGACCCAGAGCTCAGCCCCGCATCTGCATGAAGCGGAGTGCCCCCAGGAATCATCCTCCAAATTGGCGTCTCTCGGAAAATCAAGCTCCATTTTGTGCTCAGCCAGAGTGTCTGGATGGCTGCTTTATTATTGATCAAACAGGGCTCTACAGAGAGCCGCCCTGAGATGTGAAAAGTCTTAAAAGGCTCCCTTGGCTATGATTCAAGTCAGAGAAACAAGCCCTGAGCTTATTTCAGGACCAGAGGCCTGCCAGTGTGGAGACAGAAGCTGAAAACCTTTCTATCTGACTGCGCTGGACCAGGAAGTCTGTGTAGCTTCCACTCCACGCTGTAATGCTTTCATTACTGTGATCAGAGCAAACCACACGCACAACTCTTCCCAGACCATGCTTCCTCCCTTGGCGGTATGGGGGGAAACGTCAGCCATTTGGAGAGCCGCCGGCATCTGGGTGTTCAGCGCCGTGTGGTAAGTCCTCATTGAGCCAGCATGGGGCTGTTGCTTCCTGCACGTGCTTTATGGACGATGTCTCCCGACTTCTCAATCTCAATGCATAGGGAGGATGCAGATTTCTCTTGAAGAAAGCCTACTTAGGAAAGGAAAGAGAGAGAAATAGGGATTTTGACCAGGCATTTCATATTCCTTTCTCCATTTACGCTGCACAGATAGTGTGAATTTGACCCCCTGCTGTGAATGCTCTGAGAACTGATGAAACTCACATGCTTGTGAGGAACAGAGGTTGGAATCAGATCCAGGAAAATAGCAGAGGTGAGATTCAAACCCACCACTTTATGCTGCTGAGGTGAAGGCTCTAGAAAGAGAGTGGCTAGGGATAAAGCTGAGGGGATTATTGATGGAATCACAGCAACTGGAGGGACAATCTCCCCTCCTCCAATTATCCTTCCCCCAGACTGGGAAAAAGAATGGCACCTTGTTTAAGAACTTCCTTAATCAAGCCCTTGTAAATGGTGATTTCACATCATCAGCAGGGTCTTTATGTAGCTAAAGGAACAGTCATTAAGGAGTGGGAGGTTAGTAATAGGTCCATTTTTTATTCTCAGTGGCGCAAAGGGGTACAATTTGAAAGGAGTTTGGGGATTGGGAGAGAAGAATTAAACTAACACTGGTGCTCATAGTGATGTAGTTTATTAACTCCATTGTGGGCTGAGCTGGCCTTGCAAATTATGGAATATTTGGTAAGATTTCTTTTCCTTCTTATGCTCTGAGAATTAATGTTCATCCTTGGGAGGTGTGTGTGAGTGTGTGTGTGATATCTCTAGGGCTCTTTGTGTCTGTGTGTTTGTGTCTGATTAAAAAATTGCTTCTAGACCTGAACAATCTACTACGGTAGCCATGAACCACATATAATAACTATTTAAATTTAATTTAATTAAAGTTAAAATTAAATGTGATTAAAAATTCAGTTTCTGGGCTTCCCTGGTGGCGCAGTGGTTAAGAATCTGCCTGCCAATGCAGGGGACACGGGTTCGAGCCCTGGTCTGGGAAGATCCCACATGCCACGGAGCAACTAGGCCCGTGAGCCACAATTACTGAGCCTGCGCGTCTGGAGCCTGTGCTCCGCAACAAGAGAAGTCGCGATAGTGAGAGGCCCGCGCACTGCGATGAAGAGTGGCCCCCACTTGCCGCAACTAGAGAAAGCCCTAGCACAGAAACGAAGACCCAACACAGCCATAAATAAATAAATAAATAAAATTTAAAAAAAAAAAAAAAGATGAGAAAATACTTATATGTTAAAAAAAAAATCAGTTTCTTAGTCACACTAGTGACTAGTGGACAGCACAGACGTGGAACATTTCTATCATTACAGAAAGTTACACGGGACAGCGTTGCTCACGACCCTCGGAAGAACAGACAGCAACTCACACCTGCAGGGTGACCTCAGAGGGGACCAAATTTATGCCAAGTCATACCTGAATTGTCTTGGTGCCCGATTCTAGATTGATGGATTGAACAAATGGATGAATACATGTGATTACTGTAGTGAGATGACTGTCAGGGTGGGAGGCTAAGCACAGAGGAGTAGTATTAGACTTTTTAGACAGGAAGCATGGAGTTAGGGGTGTGGAGCCTGGTGTGTTTGGGGGTTAAGGCCATGGGGATGATGGAGGTCAAAGCACTGTGAAGCAAGAATGTTTGGTGAGTCACCATGGGTGGTCTGTGTCTCTTTTCATCTTTCTGTCGACTGGAAGAAAAGGGGTGAGGGCAGAACCAACAGATGGTGCCAACATGGCCCTTCCTTCTTACACGAGCCTCCTAGAACGTGGTCTACACTTGTCTGCTTTCTCACCGAGTTCTTCTGGGATTGTCTCTGGACCCTGAGGGAGGCATCAAATACCTTCCCCCAAAGGTCCCTGTATTAGTTTCCTAGGGCTGCTGTAACAAAGTGTCACAAATTGGGTGTCTTCAAATGGCAGAAATTTATTCTCTCACAATTCTGTTGTCTAGAAGTCCAAAATCAAAATGTTGACAGGGCCATGATTCCTCTGAAGATTTTGGGAAGAATCCTTCCTTGCTTCTTCTAGCTTCTACTGGATGTGGGCAATCCTTGGCATTCCTTGGTTTGTAGATGCATCACTCCAATCTCTGTCTTTGTTTTCGCATGGTCTTTTCAGCCGTGTGCAATATCCCTCTGTGTCCAAATATCTCTCTTTTTGTACGGACATCAATCATATTGGATTTAGAGCCCATTCTCATCTAGTATGGCCTCATCTTGACTTGATTACATCTACAAAGACCCTATTTCCAAATAAGGTCACATTCACAGATTCCAATTGGGCATGAATTTGGAGGGGGCACTATTCAACCCAGTATAGTCCCTGACTTGGAGGAGCCCCTTACCTACTGGTTTAATGCAAGTAGAAATAAAGATCTTATATTTTCACCTTATTCACTTAACTCATTTTAGAAAGTTTCCCAGGATCTACCATGCCCAAGGCTGTAGCTGGAACCAGGGACACAAGAGACACAGCCTTTGACCTTAAGCTCCTTGCAATCTCACATGTGGCTGGGTCTGAATTTCAGTTTTCCTTTGTGAAGGTGATAGTGAGTCAGAACTGTCTTGTGTTTCTAATTTATGGAGTTTGGGTAGGCACATGGGGGAGGAAATCGGAGACAGCAGTGGAACCAGGAAGCTTTGAGAACAAGCCTGCAATGTGCAGAGTCCCATCTGCAGCCACACCCTTAGTTGGAAGAGTGTCTTCTTAGCCTGGATGCTTAAAGGACCCTAAAAATCTGACCTACACGAGGTGTTAATAACATCACCTCCACATTATCCCTGTGCAAATCTCATTTTGTGGTGGTTATATAAATCATATTAATGGAAGTTCCTTTGCAAAAGAAATCTATTTTGATACCATTATAATTTATGGCAATGAACAATTTTAATATACTCAAGAGTTATCTGGATGTGATAATGAGTCATCCACACAATGGGATTTAAAAAATTATCTTTTTATTAGAATTTGATATTGACTCATTAAACAATAATGAATTTCCCTCAGTCCAGCCCAGGGGATAGGGGTGGGTGGAGGGAAAGAGCTGAGGATTATTTTTTCAAATGGGATTGATGAGACCCATATATCCAATTGGACACACTTCCTAGACTCTGCCAGCTGCACCCCACCTTCCCCCCAGGCCTGTCAGTCCCGCCCTTGGCTTGGATATAATGCTCCCTGTTCCTTAGGAGGGAACCACTTGCATATATTTTGTATAGAAGAAAATGCCTAAAAAATGGCTCTGGAATTCATGGTGTACAATTGGACTTTGCATTAATTACCCCCTGACTCCAATCAAAAATTTTTCTCTCACGGTGAAGTGCCTTAGGCTGGCCCAGTTCACACCAGGGTGGAAGGACGTTCTGCTGGTACCAGATAAATCTGATAAACAACCTCACTACTGCCCACATTAGTCCTTTAGAAAGATCTACAAT
Source organism: Balaenoptera borealis (assembly GCF_965194805.1). Classification (NCBI taxonomy): domain Eukaryota; kingdom Metazoa; phylum Chordata; class Mammalia; order Artiodactyla; family Balaenopteridae; genus Balaenoptera; species Balaenoptera borealis. Next base: position 87,694,765 of record NC_138868.1, on the reverse strand, counting down.
GGTTTTTGTACAAAGCTAATGTGAATGTTGAGTGTTGCAGGGCTCTCTCTGGGTGACCTCCAATTACTGTGTCATTATTCACAGAATCTCTTCTTCTGTTTCCTCTCATTATGCAACTCAATTACAGAGACTTGTTCTCAGCTGTTATGTCCTTTCCATTTGTTGATCATTGGTGTGTGCGCATTTTCAGGTGGGGCCGATCCACGGGGTGCTAAGGAGTGTGGCCAGTCCTATGTCTTCTAATAGAAGCATGTGTCACACTATTATTTTTCAAAACAAGAAAATTGCAGTGGGGACAGAAGAACACTGATTGTAAGTGAAGTGCTACTAGAAACAATTAAAGAGCTGGGAAGGTGAATTTCATTAATGTTGTGTTATCGTGAGAGCTCGGCCGCTGCAAAGAACCATCTGGCAAATCTCATTTTCTCTCTTCAGTGGTAAAGGTCCTGGGAGGTCTCGGGGAGTCTAATGAGGCCTAGGAGAAGCTGGGTCCAAGGAGGACCAGCAGTTCCTCCGACTGCTGGTCAAGAATTCGAAACAAGCCTTCAATTTAGCACAAAGATGACCTCCCTTCTACCGAGACCCTGCACTTCAGGTGCAGAACTCTTAACTGTGATGAGATAAAGTGGGAAATGAGGCAGTTAATTGAATTGGGTGATGAGGACCTGCTAGGGAGAGAAAACACTGTTTGTAGCTTCAGATTTTCCAGGTTTACCTTTTAAAATATCCATCTAGATTCCAACCTTTCAAATAGACTCCAAACCAAACCCTTTATCTGGCACAGTCTTAACTGTCAAAATGTTTCATTACACAAGAAAACATGTGTACTGCTCATATTTTCAAAACAGACACATACTGCAGCAATCACAGGACAGGCGAACAGATGACTCGGGACTGTTAGGAAAGTCACATGCTTCTGGAAGTTCCTACCCGTGTCGTCTTTTGAGGGTAGGGCCACCCAGCGGTGGAGATAGATGAAATTTTTTTCCCAAACACTCTGCTTGTTAAGATGATCCAGTCAATGGGAAAAGTGAGAAGACTCTGGAGAAAAGGTTTAAAACAGTGTTTCTGTCTCTTGGTGGCACTTTAATCCCTCATCGCAGGTGTGTCTAATCAGCTCCAGCATCCCAGGCCCAGGGTCCTCTAGGACTGGCACTCAGTGTGCAGTATGGTGTTTCATGAGTAAACACACAAGGCCCATCACTGCAGCTACAAAACAACTTTCCTGATGAAATTCATTTTTCCAGCCATTAGTATAATAACCATAATCAATCTTCTCATTGCCAAGCACAGAATCTCGGTACAGCCAGTTCTCAGTGATGCAAAGTAACTGATATGCCAATCAGACAAATATTGTGTTAAATTGCACTAAACAACAGTGACAAATGGCACGTTGCACATACATTAAAACTGTGCTTCTCCTTAGATCCATCATAGAATTCAAGGGCATCAGAGTGAAGTCCATCATCAAATCAGTGAGTGACAGAGTGGAGGTTGGCAGGTCTTTCTGGGTACTTTGATATTTATTGCATAAGAAATCACAGCAAAACTTAATAGCTTACACAATGACGATGTTTCATTTTTCATGATTCTGCACTTGGGGCTGAGTTTCGCTGGGTGGTTGTTTGGTTCCATGAATGGCTGCTGGGTCTAGACTACCCAAGATGAATTCTTCACTCCATGGCTTCCCCCCTCAGCTGGGGTAGCTGGAGTGGTTGGGGGCTGGCTGGGGCATTCTCTCTCTTTCCATGTGGTCTTTCTGTGTTGCTGGACCTATTCTTATAGTGGCTCAGGGATCCAAGTGAGAGCATTCCAAGAGGACAAGCCTCCGTGTGCAAGCACTAATTCAGCCTGTTTGAGTCATTCTTGCTAATGTCCAATTGATCAAAGCAAGACAATGGCTGAGCCCAGAGTTCCTGTGGGAGGGGACTACACAAAGAGGGTGTGATGACAAGAAGGCATGGCTTATTGGTGGCCGCCAAAATAATAACAGTCCACTATACTGGGAGTGTTCCTGACTGAGCCTAGGGAGTACATACACACACACACACACACACACACACACACACACACACACACGCACACACACACGCACACACACGGAGGCATGCACTATCTGGGGACTAGAGTATATTACCCCTGGCATCAGAAAACTATCCTCTGTGGCTTTAAAATTTTCTCCTTGTTCTTATTCTCTTCCTCCTCCCCCCACCCTGTCCCCCTCCTCCGTCTTGTACAGTTTTCTTGATATATAATTTACATATCATAAAGTAAACCTGTTTAAAGTACACAGTTCAATGGTTTTTAGTTTACAGAGTTGTACAATCATTACCATAACCCAATTTTAGAATATTTTATCACCCCCCAAAGAATACTTACTAGCATTTACTCCGCACCCAACCCCTGCTTTCCCGGCCTCCCAGCCACAGGCAATCACTACTCTATTTTCTTTCTTTATAGATTTGCCTATTCTAGACATTTCACATAAATGAAGTCATACAATATGTGGCCTTTTGTGAGTGGCTTCTTTTGCCTAGCATAATGTTTCCAAGGTTTACCTAGGTGGTAGCATGTAACAGTATTTCCTTCCTATTATTGATGAATAATATTCCCTTATTTGGATAGATATACCACATTTTGTTTATCCATTCATCAGATGATGGATATTTGGGCTGGTTCCATTTTTGGCTCTTATGAGTAATGCTGCTATGAACATTCACATATAAGTTTTTCTGTGGACATATGTTTTCATTTCTCTTGGGTAGTTATCTAGGAGTGTAATAGATGGGTCAAAACTCTATGTTTATTACTGTGAGGAACTGCCAAACTGGTTTGCAAAGTGGCCACACTGTTTTACATTCCCACATTTGTTTGCTTTTATGCTAGTGGAGGACAGATCCTCCCCTGTTTAAGATGGCTCGGTAAGGAGGTAGAGTAAAGACAAGATGCTATCTCAAAACCACTTTGGGCCCCAGGACTCTGTAATTAATGGTTGATTCCCAAAGCCAAAACAAATAATGGAATCAACAGAAATGTCTGAGTATGTTGTTGTCCTAGATTCCAACTTCTAAGACAACAAAGGGCAGCAGTGGTTGTGGGCAGTGGTCTAGCCTCCGTGGACCATGGGTCTTTGCTGGTGGCTAGGTTGGTCCACGCTTGGCACTTCTGCTGCCTACAGAACCAAGTGCCTTCTTCACTAGGTTGAAGGTTATTGGGCCTTCAGAACCCTGCCAGTCGGACAAACTGAGGGAGGCTTGAACCACTTGGCAAGAGTTTAGTAAACCTGTGTCTAACCAAGGTCATTTTCCAGGCATTTCTTATTTTGCTGACTACCAGTTCTGCAACCTGGCCAGCCAAGAAGGTTGTGCCTCAAATTCCTGAGGTAGAGCTGAGAGAGAAGCAATTCAAAGCCCCCAAGTGTCTCCAGCGTAGAAAAATCCCAGCTGTTATGTCCTGCTCCTTGGTGCCTGGTGGGATGCTTCTGTTGTAAGAATCAGAGGTCCTGAGGGGCCAGGGGGGAACTCAGGACATGGACTGAAGAGATGCCATCTTCCTTGTTGACTTGACCAGAGGGCCAGGGAGCTATTTTCCCTCCCTTCTCCCCAACTCCTCTTTGGAGACTTAATCTCTTGAGGTAACAACTCAAGGGATTGCCTCTTAACAGCTGTGTGTGGGGTGGTTGGATCTAGATGGCAGAATCTATCCACCAGCTTGGCATTCCTCCTTCTAGCCAGCTGGACCCTCTTGTTCTCATTTACAATGCTCCCCTCTGGATCATGGCCTGGGATGGAAAAGCTACAGCTAGAACCTTGTACACTAAAAATAACTTTATAAAAATACAGCTAACTTCATTTTAGTGGATTCTTAAAATGCCCTAGAAGGCTGGGCCCTTCTCTCAGTTTCTAATGTGTGTTGACATTGTCCACGCACTCTCTGACTCCCACAGGAAATTCTGGGCTGCTGGGGGCAAGTCTGGCTTTCTTTACGGCTGTCTTGCCAAGGCCCAGTCACTGCACATCACAGAGCAGGCTTGCAGGGAGCATTTGGAGAGGGAATGCATACATGGATGAATGAGGACAGTGATATGCATGAGAAGACTGTCTTTATGCATCTAGTGGGCTCTCACATGATGAGGAACCAATCTAGTCTATGTAACTTCCCAGTGAAGACCATGGCCCAGGGGATGGATGTCATAGGTAGATTGGCTCTCACTATAAGGAAAGCATCCTCAGCATTAGAACTGCTGCCTTAGGAAGGAGTGATTGCCCAGTCACTTTGTGTTCAAACAGAAGCCAGCTGTCTATCCAGAGAAATAGGGGAGAGGATTCCTGGTGAAGACTTGGATCCTCTTTGGATCCCTTTCAATACTGAGGTTATCCAGCCGCAGCAGAGGGCAGCTTCTGCCCTTCCAAACTAACCTTAAAGTAGACTCAACTCTTCCTCCCAAATTTGTTCCAGAAGGTATTTGGGAAACATAGATTGTACTTAAGATGTTGTAGTAGAAACTGGAGAAGGCAGCAGCTGCTCTGTCCCCCAAGTTCTCCTTTGATGTCCTCTCCCTGGTCTCCCCTGTTGGCCACCAGCATCTGGCCTCTTGTTGGTTTCTCCGTCCCTGTGTTTTTGCTCTGGGATCTTCCCTCCTTCCTTCAGGATCCCTCTCTACCCTTCTCCTTTTGGGACAGAGCCGTTTGACTTCTTGGCTTCTCTAATCTTGAACACACACACCCATCACCTCTGCTCCACATGCCCTTCACCAATAAAGAAGCCTGCAGCCACCAGGATCCATTCTGTAGAAAGTGGTCTGTGTGTTTAATGACGTGGATTTTCCTTTGGAATCTTTGTGGGAATTCAACATTTTCAACTATAGAAGAGAGAGAGGAGAGAAGGAAAGGAAGAAAACAAGTGAGTTCATTTTTCTCTCTGATTTAGAAGGGCTAAGAGCCTCTTTCCAACCCCACATCCTCCTCTCCACCCAGGAAGAAGAAACATGATGAGGTCAGGGAGGGTAGTGATGGTGAGGTTAATATTGCTCAAGAAATGGAGTCAATGTCCTCAGGACCGTCCCTGGTCCCCAAGATGAGGTGAGCAGCCCTTCCCTCCATGCTCCACATGCCTCTCCTTATCATGCTTACCTTAGCTGTGATTTTATATCCATATATGAGGGTATTTGATTGCTTTTTTGCTTCCTCAAAATATTTTAAGCTCCATAACAACTGGGACTGTGTCTGTTTGGATTCACCATGGAATCCACTCAGGGCCCAGAGAAAATTCTGGACAGAGAGTAACTGGTCAATTAATGTTTGTGAAATGAATAAATGGATGGAAATAGAAAGAAAAAACATAATTTTTATATGGACATATTTTTAAAAATATATTTATTTATTTATTTATTGGCTGTGTTGGGTCTTGTTTGCTGCGCGTGGGCTTTTCTCTCTAGTTGTGGTGAGCAGGGGCCACTCTTCATTGCAGTGTGCAGCTTCTTACTGCGATGGCTTCTCTTGTAGTGGAGCATGGGCTCTAGGCGTGCAGGCTTCCGTAGTTGCGGCATGTGGGCTCTGTAGTTGTGGTTCACAGGCTCTAGGGCGCTCAGGCTTCAGTAGTTGTGGCTTGCGGGCTCAGTAGTTGTTGTGCACGGGCTTAGTTGCTCCGCGGCATGTGGAATCTTCCCGTACCAGGGATCGAACCCATGTCCCCTGCATTGGCAGGTGGATTCTTAACTACTGCGCCACCAGAGAAGTCCCTGGACATATTTTAAATAACTATTTATATGGACTGCAGAACAGTCTTTGGAAGGAAATTAATCGTCATAGTTGTATTTGGTTTCAGGGACTTGAGTGAAAACCAGATGAAACCCCAATAAGAGTCCCCACCATCCCCAGCCTCACTCCCTTCCACTTCCAAGGGACCAGAGCTCACCCTTCCATTTCCCAGCCAAGCCTGCAGATGCTGAGCCTGGAGCCCAACCCTCCCCTTAGGGAACCTGCCAAACAGAATAGCGAAAGCCTTTGACATGCCTGTGGGCATATCACAGGAAGGGACCCAAGCACAAGGACTTCTTTATCTTCTAGGGAGGGTGTCTAGTCAAAAGGAAAGGAAGAATGGTCAGGAAAATTGGTGCAAAGTAAGGGCTTCCAAGGATAAGACTAGAGGAAGAAGGAGAAGTAGGAGAGTTAGGGAGTGAGGGAGGCTCCGTGAGGCTTGTCTTCCAGAAACCAGGGCAATGAAGTGTGCTTTGTGTGCAGCACAGGGGGACAAGGTGGCCAGATCAGGGACTAACACCAGTAAGGAGAAGTTCTCTACTAGTTGAATGGGCAGAAGGGAAGAGAGACAGAGAGGAGGAAAGAAGAAGAGCCAGAGGCAGGTGCTTCCGCAAAATTTGTAAGCAGGCCAGGTTCACTCAGCAGCTTATTTGCATCTGATATGATCCCTGGGATGGTGGGAAATGATGCCTACAATTTCAGGGTCATTACATCCAACGATCACACTCCCTCCTTCCGCTTCCCAGGTGTTGTCTCCAGCACCAATTGCATGGTTCCACTCTAGACCTTGAAGAATGGTGAGGGAGGGACAGTGGTGCCAGTGGATCCCTAGGAAGGGGACTCAAGAAGAAAGGATATTTCCAGGGGACCGCTGAGGAGGGGGCTGCAGTATGTCAAGAGTCTACCCCCATCTCCACCAGCTTGCCAGCCCACTGCCAAACTGCCTATTGATATTTATTTGTTTCTTGTTTCTTTGACAGCACCACATACACACAAAGCGTTACTGGCATACACAATTAATCAGGCGGAGTATTTCTGATTTGTTGTTTAACCCTGCCTTGCACTTAACAGGTCTAGGTCCCAGGGCCCCATGGCTGTCTCACATGGTTCCCTAGCAACCAAATGAGACAGGGAAATGTGCACAGTTTCATCACGACAAGATGTTAGGTCAATTAATATTCATTAGCAGTGCCTGTGTTTGGCTGCTAGGAGACATTTCGGAGGAAAAAAAAATCTGTTTTGCCTGAGTGGGGGATGGAAGGGGTGTAGGGACCAATGAATATATATTATGTACGGAAGATGTGTTTTCTTATACTTACACTAGCACATTGGCTTGTGCATGCAGATTTTAAAAAATCATTGTGTATTTATAATTATTCTTTTAAGTTAATTGTATGGGAATAGGTTTCAGAAACAAGAGGAAGGTTCTACCCCAAAATATTTATCATGGCCCATTCAGGTCACCTGAAATTATATCACTAGTAATTATTTTATTGATTCTATGATTTTTTTAAGACTTTGTTGTATGTTCAACAGAGTCTGAAAAGTACAGAAGAAAATCCAGATATTTCCTATATACTCATCATGTTAAATAACCGCTTATTAGCCTCTTGGTATAGGCCCTTTCAGTGTTTTTTTTTTTCCCTCCAGAAATCACACAATCACACACACACAGAGTCACATACTGTTTTACAAAAAGAGTATTCTATACATACTGTTTTATAGGCTGCATTTTATAATTCAGCATTATGATGAACATTTTCTTGTGTTTATAAGGATTCTTCTACAACATCATTATTAGTTGCATAATATTTCAGAAAGTGTATTTCCTATGGCTCATTTAACCAAAGTCTTATTTTTATTCATGCCTTTAAGTTGTTTACATTTTTTGATGTTATAAATAATGCTGCAATGAATGTCCTTGCACAGTCATCTTTGAGACTTTGTCCAATTATTTCCTGAGAGTAAATTCCTAGCAGCAGAATTACACATTTAAAGGTCTTTTAAACACTTCGTCATGTTTCTCTTCAGAGAGAAGGGAACAATTTCTACTTCTCCTGAAAGTGTATGAAGGTACACCTGTAATCTTTTTAAGTAACCCTAGCAAAGATCACACATGAAGTTCACAATGTCCATTGTCTGAGTTTTATCAGAAACTTCCCTTTACCACAACAAGACTGGAGCTCTGAGCCCCTTTGAGGGAGAGGGTGCAAATTCTAAAAGAGGGGGAACTGGGGGTGCAGAAGACTGGTGATTTTACCTCAGCTGTGTCTATGTTTTCAGGCAACTCATCCGCCATAGCCCCAAAGTGCAGCCTGAAACCAGCCAGCACAGAGATGAAACACTCTGCCGGCCTCCAGCCTCCTGCCCATATTGTGTTCTGGAAAGACTGCTCCTGACCCTGGAGGTGGCCCCCAGAGCTCTGGTTTTAGTCTTGGGGCTCTGGTAGCCCCTAATCCCAGCTCCAGAAAGATGATGGGCGGGGAGGACCAGAGAAGGCCCTGAGGATTGTTGGTGGACCTGAAGGGCTTGCCTCAGGGAGAGAGAAGGCAGGTCGCAGCCCCCTTGGGAGTTCCGGTGAGGGAGACAAGGATGGGATCACTAAGGGCAGGGCTGCCTGTGGCCTCCGAAGTCCTCCTGTGGCATTGTTTCCTTTTCACTCCCAGAAAACAGAAAACTCCTCCCACCCTCAAGCTACATGCGACAGGAGGTGGGGCTGGGGAGTGGGAACAGGAGGCCTGTTTGTCTCCTTTTCCTGGATTCTGTTTAAAAACAGGTCCTGGTCAAGCACGATCAAGTACCATAATTTGAACTTCCAAATCAATGAGACAAACGCAAACTCTTGTGCCTGTTGGCCCAAACTGGGCAAAGGATCGCACTCTGGGGACAGTTAGCGAGGCTTGATGTGGTCTGATGGCTTGTGATAAGGACTGGTGGCCAGAAGTGGGGTAAGATAGAGCAGTGGTTCTCACAGTGTGGTCTGTGGGCCAGCTGATCAGCATCTGGGAGCTTATCAGAAATGCAATTTCTTGGGCCTCACCCAAATCTACTGAACTGGAATCTCTGGGGAAGAAACCCAGGCATCTGTGTTTCAACAAGTTCTGCAGATGATTCTTACAGAGGCTTAAATCTGAGGACAGATAGAGCATGGGGTTGTAAGTTTTCAGTCCTGACTTTATCTGCCATCCTGTGAGACACCATGTAAGGCCCCTTATCTTTCTTGGCTTTAAGTAAGGAGAAGGAGACTTGACCCTTTTTGCTGCAACTCTCTCCTCTTTAAGTATATCATCTAAATAAGGTGTGTGCTGCTATATTTAAAATGGATAACCAACAAGGACCTACTGTATAGCACAGGGAATTCTGCTCAATATTATGTAACAAACTAAATGGGAAAAGAATTTGAAAAAGAATAGACAAATGTATATGTATAACTGAATCACTTTGCTGTACACCTGAAACTAACACAATGTTGTTAATTAACTATATTCCAATGTAAAATAAAAAGTTAAAAGTACATAAATAGGGGCTTCCCCTGGTGGTGCAATGGTTAAGAATCCGCCTGCCAATGCAGGGGACACGGGTTTGAGCCCTGGTCCGGGAGGATCCCACATGCCGCGGAGCAACTAAGCCCACGTGCCACAACTACTGAGCCTGTGCTCTAGAGCCTGTGAGCCACAACTACTGAGCCCACGTGCCACAACTACTGAGCCTACGCTCTTGAGCCCGCGAGCTACAACTACTGAAGCCCACGCACCTAGAGCCCGTGCTCCACAACAAGAGAAGCCACCGCAATGAGAAGCCCGTGCACTGCAACGAAGAGCAGCCCCCGCTCGCCACAACTAGAGAAAGCCCACGCGTAACAACGAAGACCCAACGCAGCCAAAAATAATAAATAAATAAATTTATATTAAAAAATACATAAATAAATAAGCTCTGTGTGTGTGTGTGTGTGTGTGTGTGTGTGTGCGTGCGCGTATGCACGCATATGTGTGTATGGGTGGGTGGCTAGCTTGGCCTGATCCTTCTATTCCCTTCCCTTTCCTCTCCCATGAGATGATAAAGATAAAGCTTGTTGGAAACAAAAGCCCAGAGTAAAAACCAGCCACTGATGTTTACGGCAAAATCCGCTGGGAAAGAGGATCTTTTGGTCCTCCAAGGAGCTGCCTGGCTGATTCTGGCAGGATAACAGATTTCATGGAGAAGAGGGAGAGAGGCCCTTACATTTTAGAGCACAAATGCAATACTGGTTTGGATTGGACATGATTTGACTTTATGAATTTCTGTCAGCTTTAACACTTCAAAAATGCTCAGTTCCAGTTTGAACTGCTTAGAATGTGCTTTTTCTTTTGTCTGAAAATTAACTGGTTGTGCTCATGATTCAGCAAAACATTGCTCTCTGGGTTTGATTAAGAGTTCAGCAAATTGGTGAAGTCCATTTTCGCGGGGGGTATCCCCTGGAGCTAATGTGCCTGGGTGGGAATCCAGGCTCTGATGCTTAGAAATGTGTGACTTTGGGCAAGTCACTTAATCTCTCAGGGCCTCAGTTTCTTCACCCATAAAAAGGGAATAAAAATTATAACTACCATGAAGTTCTGTGAGGATTACATGGTTAATATATGCCAAGTACTGAGGCGGCAGCTTGGCACAGGCCCGCTCTGCTCACTATTCAGATGAATTCGGTTCAGGTCTCCTCAGGTCAAATTCAGACTCACATGTGGCTTTCATGCAGCTCCGCCTCGCTGGGGACAGGGCTGATATTAACTTTTTCTGTCATTTCTACAGCAGGATCTAGCCGCATTTGGAGCTAACTGCATCTCATTTGTTTGCAAGGTAACTGCTTTCTCTTGTTTCATCTCCCTCTCCCTTCCCGCCAATTTCCATTTCTTTTGTGAAATGGTTAAAGTGCTTGACATAATTAGCTGTTAATTGTTAGCAGCTGTACCCATTATCAGTTTAATGCCTAATTAATTGCAACAATTAATGCTGCCTATCCTGTCTTAGGAACTGTTGATGAGGGAAGGCTTGTGTTTTTAAGTTACATCTTAATTAATTTACTTCTAATTTTTAGCATTTAACTAAAATTCCTAAACTGGGGGCTCCTTTCCTCATATGAATAATGAACAGAGGGTCAGTGCAATATGCAGTGGCCTGGGGTCCATCCTGTGAAGGTTGGGTGCCCTTCCTAGCAGCTCCAGGCCATCCTACTACACTGGGGGACCATGTACACAAATGCACTTTCTGTAAATTTTTCTGTGCTTCCCTGTTTTGAGAAGGTGAAAAGCCAAGCACCTCAAGAGCAAATGGTTTCCTCCCCATGACTGTGTTTAATCTGCGACAGAGCACTCATGCCCCTGTAGGTGAATTGTGTGGGACTCAGACCTGGGGCATGAGCTCCCGCAGAGCAAGACTGTCTGGGTCATGACTGCACCTCCAACATCAGTAGGATGTTCAGTCAACTATCGGAGGGAAAACAGAATGAAAGAAGCATAGACTCCATTTTTCGAGCTTCTCGCGGGAGCCAGGCATGGTGCTACGTGCTTCACACACATTTACAAAAAATTCTCACAACAACCCGCAAGGTGGATGTTATTATCCTTCCTATCTCCATTTTGCAGATGAGGAAACCAAGAGGTGAAGTGTCTGGCAAATGACCAAGTTATATATAGCTCAAACCTACATTATTCCACATCCAGTCTAGGCTTGCCACCGAACAGCTTCCATTTTCTTTGAATAAATTAATAGGTGAATCTTTCAGCACTGTGTTCCAAGGTGACTGGTTTACTTTTAGAGCCTTAGGACTGGACCACATTGCTTTGGGCAACCTCACTGTCAATCATCCAAGGAAGAGGCCAATCCTGGTACAGGAGATGACAGTGGGGTGGGTGGGCTTCTGACTTAGCAGTAGGGTATGAGGCAGCAGGCAGGGGCAAGCATGGGGGACACATTCCTCTCTCTGGGCCTGGAGGAGTTGGGAACTCACACCCTGGCTGTGGGAGATGTGCTCCAGGACACTGTGCAGGATGGTAAGCTTGTTTCTGCAGCGTAGCAGCAGGCTAACGGCTGGGGGACGGACACCTCTGTAAGGCATCACTGTGGTCATAGATCTTAAGCTCTGAGAGGAGCCATGCTTAATATCCAGGTGTGGAAGGCTAAAATGATGGCCCCCAAGATACCCACGTCCTAATCCCTGGAACCTGTGGAATGTTACTTGATAAGGCAAAAAAAGGACTTTGCATACTGATTAAGGACCTTGAGATGACGAGATTACCCTGGATTATTTGTGTGAGCCTGACATGCGATCGCACATATCTTTGTAAGGGAAAAGCAGAGGGAGGTTTGATGCAGAGGCAGAGATTTGAGTGATGAGACCACAGCCAAGGAATGCTGGCAGCCACCAGAAGCTGAAGGAGGCCAGGGAAAGATCCCCCATAGAGCCTCTGGAGGGAGCAAGGAAGTTCCTGCTGACACCTTGATCTCAACTGCGTGATACTGATTTCAGTCTTCTGGCCTCCAGAACTGTGAGAGGATAAATTTCTATTGTTTCAGGCCACCAAGTTTGTAGTACCTTGTTACCAAAGCCCTAGGAAACAAAAACTGGTTTAAGGTTTTCCTTGTTCTAATCTCTTTATGTTATCCCTGAGTGTTCAGCAAAGTGTAAAAGAAAAGAAAAGACAAAATTTTAAAAATAAAAGAATTTATGATGAGAGCTTAAGTTTCCTGTTCTCAGAATTATCTAGTTGAGAAGTCCCTTGGGGTAAATATATAACCCATTATAGTGATTTTAAGGTGGTAAATTGAGGATTAAGTCTGAATGCATATTTAAGAGAATCCTCGCATATTTCGCTAGAGAGAAGTTTCTTTTTTAAATTTTTATTTATTTATATTTATTTTTGGCTGTGTTGGGTCTTCGTTTCTGTGCGAGGGCTTTCTCTAGTTGTGGCAAGCGGGGGCCACTCTTCATCGCGGTGCGCGGGCCTCTCACTGTCGCGGCCTCTCTTGTTGCCGAGCACAAGCTCCAGACGCGCAGGCTCAGTAGTTGTGGCTCACGGGCCTAGTTGCTCCGCGGCATGTGGGATCTTCCCAGACCAGGGCTCGAACCCCTGTCTCCTGCATTGGCAGGCAGATTCTCAACCGCTGCGCCACCAGGGAAGCCCCTAGAGAGAAGTTTCTTTCTGGCATAAAATGAATCTGGAGTTGGGCAGTCCTGGTGTGACAGCTCCACAGGGTTGTCAGGAGCCGAGGCTCCTTCTATCTAATTGCTCCTATGTGAGGTTTTCGTCTTCATGATCCAAGATGACTGCTAGACTAGAGTTCCTGGTATTGCTTCTGAGTTCTAGAAACAAAATGGAGAAGAAGGCAGAAAGAAGGGTCTGCCCTCTCACTCTTAGGGAGACTCCAAGGAAATTTCTTATGTAATTTCTGCTTACATCTCTTTGGTTAGAAAGTAGTTTCATGGTGACACAGCTTCAATGGATGATTGCAATTGAAATATTTTACCTGGGTTGCAATGTGCCTAGCAAAAAAAAAAAAAAAAAATTAGGTTCTGTTAAGTTAAAGAAGGGGAAAAAGATATTTGGAGGCAACTAGCCATTTCTGCCTCACCAACTATTCAAGCTCTAGAGTTCTGCCAATAAGGGAGATAGAGAAGGATCAAACTGTAATTAACTAATGTGGATCTTACTTTTTAAATATCTCACCTGGAGTAGTTCCTGGTTCTGATGCTACAACTAAGTCCAGTGTGTATAAACTGGAAAGTATCCAGGCAAGAGTGAATAGAATGGCTATGGGTCTGAAAACCATAAGGAATAGGAGGGGAAATGGGTTGCTCAGCTGGTGGAGAATTTTTTTTTTAAGGAAAAAAAAATCTATTTTCATATAAATTCAGGTCTGACCCATAGATACGAGAATGAATTATATCTCTGATGAGACAGAAAAGGAAATGGGGTGGAAGAGAGATCAATTATAGCTCAATGGGAGAAAGAACTTTCTAACAGCTGAAAAGCCAGCAGTGGAACAGCTGCCTCTGGGGAAGTGACTCCCTCATAGGCTGGGAGCTGTCAGGGTCGCAGAGGGTGGGTCCTGGGTAGGAGGTTGGACTGGATGGCCTCCCTTCTGACCCTATGAGTCTTTGGGGAGTCAGGGAAGACCCTCCAGGGGCTTGTCAAGGACCGCAGTAGAGGACACAGCACTGTGGTGGTCTGTGTGTTAATGAGTCGGATGATTTATGCTCTCAGGGAGGGAAATTTCCATGCCCCAGGATAACAAAGCCGATGTTGTTGCTGGGCTAAGGCCTGGAGCTCTGTGGCAGCATCCCAAGGAAAGAAAGAGGGGAGTGTGGCTCAGCTTGGAGCTGAGCCCTGAAAATGGATGGTCCAAGGTGGGAGGGAGCCAGGAAAATTCGATGGCGGGGGCCTCATTTGATGTGACTGCTGCAGTGCTGGACTTGGTAGTGGCAGTCAGCCCGTTGCCTGCATCTTCTGAGACAAGCCTGGCAATCTGGGATTCCCAGGGTCAAGGGCAAGGGCCAGAGGGGAGGAAGAGGCCTGGATCTTTTCTCTGACTAAATCTACACGGAATTAGACTGGAGCCTTCTGCAGACTTAATGCTGCAATTTCTCCAAGAGGCTGAGACTCGCTGCATGACTTTAGGCTGGTATTTTTGTAGGTGTTTGGATTGTGTTGGCTCTTTTGCGAGGTGCTCATAGGTAAAGCATGAACAAGAGATGCCTCTCTAGCCAGAAGAAGTACAATGGCCCAACTTTCGCGAAATGATGGCTCATTCCCACTAACATCAGTGGTGAGCATATGCAGAACTTGAAACATGTATAAGACTCTATGAAACTAGCTTGAACAGCAAAGGACGCTTCTCGGCTCCTGAAACCAGAGGAGATTTGGCACAGAGGGTGCACGGCCTCACGCTTTGCCATCGGGGCTCTCATCCCTCTCCCTCTCTCGGCTTGGCTTTGATTCTTTTTGCACATCAGCCAGGCAGTTGCCTGGGAGAGATTGTTCAGGGGGCTCCAAACCCACAGTTCATATTTCAGCCGCCCCGTGTCTTCATCTCCCCTCTGTCCTTAAGCCTAGAAGCCAGCTCTCTCTGAGACAGTTGTCCTGATCAGAGGGTCTTCAGGAAACAGGAAGGCCCTTAGCAGGGAGCTTGTAGACACATGCCCCAGGGCCTGCCATGCCTTTCTTCTTCAGCTCCCCAGGAGTCTGGGAAGGTTAATTTGTTTATGCTCAACCAGGCATGCTGCCAGCATTTCTGTTAGCAGTGCCAGGACCCTTTAAGGGCTTAAAGTGGTGGCAGCTTCCAAGCTCTGGCCAGGAGGAGTTGCAGGCAAGGAATCACAAACACATCCCGCTGTGTCGGCCTGAGCTTCTCAGTCTTTCCCACCACTCTTCCAGCCTCGCCTCGGCCTGGCGTCTCAGACCCCTTAAGCTCTGGACTCAGGTGTGACCGTTGTCCCTTTGCTTGGTGTATGTCCGCTGCCTGGGAGAGACCTTTGGTCTCAGCCTGTAGCTGTGGCCCCTGGGGGCTGCTTTTGGAACCATCTCAGCCAAGGCAGCCCAGCCCCCTGCCGTGGACGAAGCTGTTTTGACAAATGCTCCGATGCTGTTCATTCCTTCTCAGACCACAGTGCAGGCCCCCAGCCTGCTCTTCTTGCCTAGAAACCACTTGAGTCTGAGTCTTTTTCCTTTGGGGCAGTGCCAGGGGCACAGGGAATTTAAAGGAACTGAACAGATTTATTAAGAGATCTCAGTAAAACTCAACTTCTAAACTGTCATCATGTGATGTTCACCTGTAAGAATCGAGGTTCTTCATTGCAAGCAATAGAAGCCAATTCTGGCTGATTAAGCAGGAAAGGTTTGGTACAAGGATACTGGGTGTCTCACAGAATCAGTGGAGCCTGGAGAACCAGGCCTGAGGCTACACTTCCAGAACAATGTTCCATTACAGGCTCTGGAACTGGCCTAATGAGAAAACTGCTGTTACTGCTGCTGCTGCCAACTGGATGCTGCAATTTGCATCACTGCCAGGAAGCTGATTATCGCCACCACTGCTGCCTTCGGTGTCAATGCCACATCTGGCCCAAGAATGTGACCTTGGCCATCCCTGTTGCCCCTTAGTCACCTGCTGTGTCTTAGCTACAAAGGAGGCTGAGGTTGACTGCTCTAGTTTCTACCTTTGGGAGGCAGAATCCATAGGGTGGGATATTCCTCAAATGTAAAAAGGGTGTTCAGAAGGTGCTGGGCAGACAGAAACCTTGACAACTGCCCACGTCACCCCCTGTCTAAGGTGTGCACCCGCACCTTTGTGGGAGAGCAGTTTCCGTTTTACTCAAGGGTGCTGCCTAAGGGGGTTGATGCATTGACTGTTTTGGGGGCAGCAGGCGGGAGGAGCAGGGAGTAGCACATGGAGGAGGTGAGGCCTCCAGGGCCAAGTTTTAAGTGGGAAACACAAGTTCCTGGTGGCAGTGATGGGAGGACAGTTCCTGCAGGGGAGGTTGCAGCAACAAAGTCCAGGGTCTTACCTGTTTGTCTCCTGGGACAGATGGTGGGATTCACAGCTGGTCACTCTTGGATGGTCCTTGCCCTTCAGCCCCAGGTTTCTAGGCTGGAATAGAAGACTTTCTAGACTGTTTCTCCCCTAGAGCTGTTTGATGTAAAATGCTGGGCCACCAGCTAAGACTCACCTACAAGAAATCAAAGGAGGAGGGCAGCACATGGAGTCCCAAAGTGGGACTGAATCCATCAATGTCATCTCTCTTAAAAAATACCTTCTTCTGGGCTCTGCCATCAAGATGTGGCTCCTACAGAGTCTTGCTTGGGAACTGTGCTACCCAACATCTGAAAGAAGCTTCTGAGACTAAAGCTGATATTTATTGATGCTATGTGTCAGGCACTGTACAGAGGGCTTTACATAAATTATCTCAATTAATCCTCACAGAAACACCATGAAGGATGAGCTATTATTACCCTTACTCTACAGTTGAGGAAACTCAGGCTTAAAGGGGATCAGTAGCTCAGCCAATGGTTAGCCACTCGGCAACAGAGCTGGGATTTAAAGCTCAGCAGCCTGACCTCAAAGTCTATGCAGCTAAACTCCCTCACCAGGATCTTGCCCTAGAAAGTATTTTGACACCTCAAACATGAGCCTTGGAGTCTCCTTCTCTCTTCAAGGGTTCAGTCTACGTCAGGATTAGGAAAACTCTGCTGTAGAGATATCTGTGTTAGGTCTTGCATACAAATAGAAGATCCAAGTGACAGGGTGGCAGCCCCTTCCTAGGTCACACAGCACATCATCCTCAGATGCTTAAATCTGGAGCTCAACTAAGTCACTCACTTGTGAGCAATGAGTGTGACCGGGGCATAGAGGAGCTGAGACTGAAGGCAATGTCTTCTAGGAGGACTTTGACATATTTGAGACCCTCACTATTTAGAGAAGAACCAGGAAGCTGGTGGGCAGGAGGACCCAGGTGTCCAGGGCAGAAGGAAACGTGAGGAATCACCAAAAAGGAAATGAATGGAGAGAAGAGGCTTGATTGGGAAAGAATAAAATGAACATCACCCAGGGAAGTCTCAGGAGGCTGGAGGAACGCCCTCAGGCTGTATTAGGCTTCTTCCTCTGCATCCCCTACTTTCCATGTATTTTTTTTTTTTATATTTATTTATTTGGTTGCACCAGGTCTTAGTTGCGGCAGGAGGGCTCCTAAGTTGCAGCTCATATGTTTTCTAATTGTGTCTCTAGGTGGTTGCCTCTCCTAGTAGACTGCAAGTCACTCGAGACAAAGGGCCCGGCATGCAATAAGTGCTCTATACATGTTTGTTTACTGAGATGAATGAATGAATCCTATCCTAGGCACAGCAAGGATTTGGGGGAACTGAAGGAAGATCCAGCCTGAGAAAGGAAATCCTAAAAAAAGGGAAAAAAAATCCTCTTTGAAGTTAAGTTCTGCCTCTAGTCTAGGCAGAGGCAGTCCCCGAGAAGTGAACACCTGGCTGGTGACGTCCTGCCTGTTAGAGGATGCCCCCACTGTGTAACACCCCCTCATTCCACTGAGGCTGCTCAGGCTGATGGAGACCCCAGGGTGACATTTTTGCTGTTCCAGCAGAAGGAGGGGGTGAACTCTATACTCTAGAGACTGAAAACTGTCAGGAAAGAGACAGAAGTGGCAACGGGGGTGGGGAATTGTAGAATGTCAAGAGTTAGCGCAATATCTTGGAAGAAGCTTTGCATTAGAGTCCTTCATTCAGTAGACATTTATTGAGCATTTATTATGTATCAGACCCTACTAACCACAGAGGACTGAGCGATGAGCGAGACAGACAATCCCTGCCCTCATGGTGTTGATAACCAGTTGGAGAAGACAACCCACAATTATCACGTAATCTGAGTAAACTACGTTGGAAAGGTCCAGGGTGCTATGGGGGACACAGGAAAGGCATGGAACCCAGGTTTGGGGAGCTGGGAAGTGGCACCTAAGCTAAAACCTTACGTAGGAATTGGCCAGGGGAAGATGGTTTCAGATCCGGGGAGAAAAAGCCTGGCCTGTTAAAGGAGCTGAAATAAGTTGCATCTGGCTAGATGTAAACTATGACTGGAACAATGGTGACAGGTGACTCGGGAGAGTTAAGGCTGTGTAAGGCCTGGTTAACCATGTTAAGGAGTTTAGACTCCATCCTGATACAACCTGAAAAAAAGCCATGGTCCCGTGTGGATTAGTTTCTATATAGAGTTGCATTTAGAGAAGGGTGTTCCAACCACCAAACAATAATTAAAATCTTGACTTAGATCTCATAAGGAATGTTAAGAGGGATCTTCTCACAACCCACAGGAATCCTTCTCAGAAGTCCCCTGTTCTCCTCTCCAGTTGTCTCACTCCCCACAGCTGCCTCTGACACCCCAAATCCCAAACTACTTCTCCAGCCCAGCTCACATGATTTCCCTTCTCTTATCCCTCACGCCTGTGCCGTGTGGATTGACGATCCCTACGTTGAGTTAGTTTAAAACAATATTAATTCAGGGCTCAAAACATGAGCCTGGCAAACCTTTCTCTCCCAACCCCAGTCCCCATCTTATGTGTGTCCCACCAGCTTTACAAAATTCGAGTATTTGGGCCATCTTCACATATGGGCTTTCCTGAAGCCACCACACACCTTGATGCCTGTACTGTGACACAGCCCTGGATCCAGACAGAGTAGAGATGAGGGAAAGTGATACAAGAAGATCCAATGGGAAAGGAACAGAAATCAGAGCCAAGGTCACCCAGCCAAGCCATGAACCCAAAAGAGCTGGAAAGAGATGGCAAGTCCGGATAAAAGGCTGCTGGGCAGAAAATGGGAAATTACATGAAAATAAGAAACTTTTAAAGTGAAAGATGGAAAGTGGAGCCAGCAAAATTTCTCTAAATTGGAGAGGGTGTCGCTAGAGTTTTCAGAAAGTGACTGCAGCCTCATGATCTGCCATCAAGGGAGAGAAGACAGGCCATGGGAGGCGGGCAGCCAGCTGAGTGCCCACAGTTTTACACTTTAATTCCTCCAAACCACAGAGAGATGGGGAGAGGTAGAAAGGTAGAAGAGGAAGACTAAGAAGTAGAAGGAGGAGGAGGAGGAGGGGAAGGGGAAGAATCAGGAAGAAAGAACGGAAAAGAGGGAAGAGAGGTGGCGTGTCATTCCCTCTCTACCCACAGGCCCATCACAAACTTAATTGCTGGACTCTCTCCAACGATCCTAATTCCTGATTTTACCTCAAATAGGTTTTAGTAGGAATGGTTGTGGAAATGTTTTTTTTCTTTAAAAAATATCCAAGCATATTTATGCTTCTAATTAGCTTTCCGGTTCCTGGAACTCTCTGTGGAAAAGCCATTGTCCCAGAATTGAGCTCTAATCCTCAGCAGATAGGCAAGTTCTCATTGAGAGACGCTTCTCAAGGGCTTCCTGGGGTAGAGCCGCCCAGCAGAGAGCCTGGCAGGAAGGGCCTTAGGGATACAGAAGCAGACAACTTAGGGCCAGGCCAATGGTGAGAGTGTCTGGACTACAAACCACCAGCCATCCAAACGTTTCTAGAAGCTGAGTCCTGGGCCCCAGTCCCTGTGATTCTGATTAGCTGGTAAGCCACTGAAGGATCATCTAGATAATGACTGTCCTGGTTAGGAAAGGATACATTTGCTAAGACACTCACATTGAGAAGGCAACTTCTCAGGCCTTAAGTCACACCCTAATGCGCCCTCATCTGGAGTTAGCACCTGGCAACCAGCCTGACGATGTATATGGATGAATCTAGAAGCCGATGTGGATGGGGCTTTTTGAGTGAGCAATCCAGGCCCTCCCTTAGCTCTGTGGGCCCTGCTGCCAGACCCTGAGAGAGCCAGGCCAGCTGGGCCATTTCCTGGACCACAGTCTCTAAAGAGCGTGAAAACATCACCAAAAATGTGATAAGATGGAGAAAACTTCTCTCAAGAAGAGTATTCCATGAACTTATTAGAAATGTTTTGATAAACTTCTTGGAGGTCAGTGGTGAAACCCCCTCAAAGGGCAAGCTTGATCAACAAAAACACTTGCTAAACTGTCTTTTTATTTTTTTTAAATTTATTTATTTTTGGCTGCATTGGGTCTTTGTTGCTGTGCGCGGGCTTTGTCTAGTTGCAGCGAGCGGTGGCTACTCTTTGTTGCGGTGCGTGGGCTGCTCATTGCGGTGGCTTCTGTTGTTGCGGAGCACGGGCTCTAGGTGAGCGGGCTCAGTACTTTTGGCACTCAGGCTCAGTAGTTGTGACTCTTGGGCTCTAGAGCACAGGCTCAGTAGTTGTAGCGCACGGGCTTAGTTGCTCCGCGGCATGTGGGATCTTCCTGGACCAGGGCTTGAACCCGTGTCCCCTGCATTGGCAGGCAGATTCTTAACCACTGCACCACTAGGGAAGCCCGCTAAACTGTCTTTTAAGGAGGGTGGGTCTAATTAACATGGGAATCTTGTTTTAAGGATGGGGGTACTGTGTGTGGTGTGAGAGCAGTCGCTCAGGGAGATGAGAGCTGGCAAGGATTTCCTCCTTCTCTGCTTCTCCCCTTCTCAAGCGTAGTCTCTTCTAAAGCCTCGGGTTTCTGTGTCCACATCCCTCCTTCTCCAATGGCATTTATAGGAGCACATTGCTTTTATTAAAAAGGTCAACTCCTCTTCTTCCCCACCCTTCTGGGAGCTTCCCCTCTGCCAGCTCTCAGTTCAGGGCTCATAACGGCAGGCTCCCACTCCTGCCTGGTCTCAGCCCTCTCCACCTGCAGGCCCCTTGCCACCTGCAGGTCACTCCCTGGCTCCTGCCCTCATTCCCACGAGCACAGTCATGGCTCCAGGCCCCTTGAGGACTGGACTTTAACCTCCAGCACTTTGATTTTGGTGACACCCTCCCTTCCTGGGGTTTTGAACTTTGGATTCTTACAGAGTTTGATGCTGTGGCCACTCTTTGGGTTTTGGGGAGGTCCCTGCAGCCTCAGAGGCAAAGATTTTGCCCTAGTTACTGATCATGGAACCCCTTCTCCATCAGTGCTCTGGGCACCCTCATGCATACGAAGAGGAGATTGCGTGTCCAAGCCTTCAAGGCGCAACCCACTGTGGATCCTGTTGGGCCTTATACTTTGTACTGGGCTGTGCAGATCTGAGCCTGGGGAAAAAAAGTGGACTGAGAAGCAAGGCCTCTTTGTGGGTGGGGAGGTCTTTTAAACCCACCGGCAAGGGTTGCCTTTTATTGAGAACAGCACCTCCACGTTTGAGTTCCAAGACCATCCTGTGAAGATATACTTCCTGCTAAGGAGCACTTACTACAGTCGGTTCTTGTCCTTTGCAGTCTCGGGGTCTGTAAAGTCTCCACGATGCTGAACTAGCGAGTGATGAACTGCAGTTCCTCCGTAGGTACCGGGTTCGCTTCCTCCCAGCCTCTGGTCACCACTCTGTTGTCCACCATCCAATACACACCCTTGTTTTCTGTGTGTTTGTAAAGACACCTTATATTTTTTGATTCACTAATGCTGAACTCACGGCCAACAGCATGATCACTCACGCTCAACGGAGCTTGTCTGCTATGGGGACTTTCTCCGTGGGGCACGCTCAGCCTCCTTGCTCGTGGGAACCTAGATGGCACTTCAGCACGAAGCTCGGTGCCATTCGAACGGTGACATCTCACACACACACACATGGGCAAAAGCACAAAAATATGAACAATGTGGCACTAAATAGACCGTGAAAAGGACATTTGTTTGCAGTATGAGCTCAGCACGGACGCCGAGCCTCTCCTGGTGCCACCTCAGCTGGGACTGTGTGTGCCAGGTCATTCAGATTTGTCACTGCTCCCTGCGTGCGTGTCCGGGAGTGGCCGTGGATGTGCCATGAGTCTCAATTTGGAGATGACAGAAAAATTTAGCAAGTAGGCAAATTTGACAATGCGGAATCTGCAAATAGTGAGGATTGACTTGCAGTGCCAGGCACTGCCCTGGGAGGTGAGGCTGGGGTGACCCGTGCTCTGCAGATATTCTTGGAGGGTCTGCCTTTGACCTTCCTTCTTGGCCCACCAGAATCTGATGGCTTGAGGGGAGTTTTCTGGCTGGACAGTCTGTGTGTTCCAAATGAAACATCTCCTGGGGTTCAGTTAATCAGCAGATGGAGGGGTGACCTTCAGTGGGAATCACCTTAATATTTAAGGTGCAGAATATCCGTGGCAGCTCTGTTTGTACTGTACAAAGAACAGTCCCTTGTAATTTGGTTCTTTTTGAAGAGTTGCTAATAATTTTGCACTCAATTTCCATTTAAATAGAAACATTAACCTCTGGAGCCTGGAGAGGAGAAGGGGTGCGTAAGAAGGGGTGCGTAAGTATGGCTCTTATCTCCATGGCTCAGGATGTCCCCGGAGCCAATCCAAACAGACTACTAAATCACATTCCTCAGCAGATGAGGGGCTGACTGCTGCTCTGAAAGACCCTTCCCCTCTCTCCCAGAAAGTCCACTCTCTCATTTACTCACCTGCTGCACGGTGAGGAAGTTCTCCCTTAAGTCTACCCTAAAGTTTTCCCGCTGGAACATAAGCCTTCTTTTTCCTGGACCAGCTCAGGGCAGACAATGGAAACCCACTTCCTAAGCTGACAGTGAAGTGCCTAAAAAACTGAGCAGGAGACCCAGGTGGAGGTTGGAACAAAGCCCAGGTGTCATCGAAAATAGCGTTTTATCATTCAGCAACTACAAGAAGCCTTGTAATGCTATGTGAGTCACAAAACATTTTCATATGTATTCTTTCACTTTATTCTTATACTTCCTCTGTGAAAAAGGTACTCTACTTACCTATTTCTTCAGAATAAGGAAGCGGGAAGTATAGTTACCCCAGATCAGTTAGTAATTGGCAGGGCCAGGACCCCAGATCTTCTGGCCTCCACTCGCAATGATTAGGAAGTGCTGGGAGCAGCTCTGCTTCTATATCAAGAAATTAATGATAATAACAATAATGATGATGATTATGATGTAAGCTAGAATTCAGTCACTGGATATCCCTAAATCCTCCAAATTCTTCCTTTAAGATTTCAGTGAACTTGGCCTTCACTGGCCTATCACGTAAGACAGAGAACCCAGCGCTCCTCCCGGTCTCTGTCATGGGTACGCTGTACCCTCAGGCCCTGAATTACTTCTAAACCCTTGTTTCTCACCTCGTGTCTTGCACTGGGTCTCACTTTTCTGTAGATGTTATTCCCACATATGGTGAAGACAAGCTGAGGTGCACAGCTGTGGAGGGACTCCTGTCTGCCACGTTCATTGGGCAGCTGTGCCCTGTTGAGAAAGGGTAGAGGGTGGAAATCCAGCTGCACACCATTTGCCGAGTCAGGGACCCTGAGGTACTCTGTCCAACCGAGAAAGTTCACTTATTTACCTGCCTGAAGGGAATGTCTTCTTCTAATCTGCAGAGAAACACCCTGTAGTCTGGAGCTGGCCCTCAGGAATACATCCAAGGTCACACAGCTAGAAAGTTGTGTGGTCAGAGTGGAAATCCAGGCCAACTTCCACCATCTGGCCCAGCGCGCTTTCCTCCTGGCCCATACTTAGTTCCTGGGATGGGAGAGGAAGATGGGTGGGGAAGGCAGGAGAGGGCAGGAGGGGAAAAGGAGGAGGGGCAGGACTGCCCTCACCCTCCCTGGGGAAGTGCAGCCTCCCTGGTCCCAACTTCCCAATCCCCCTCCTCAGCCTCTTTCCCTTCTGTTTCCAACAATGAAGTGACCTCTTTGGTCAGCTTCCCTGCTCTTAGGGGGCATGCTTTTCTCTTTCCAGTCATTTACTGTCTGCTTTCTAAAAATAGTAACAATTAGAGAAGTCTGCCCATCATTCCTGTTTTCTTTTCCTTGTCTAAATTTAAATTCCATTGGTTTTATCTCCTGTAATTTTTGAGCTGAAGGGGCCTCTGCAGGCTGTGAGTGACTGTGGAATGTGCATGTGTGCACGTGTGTATGTGTGTGTACGTGTGTGCATATGCGCATGTGTCTCTGTGCATATATGTGTGTGCATGTCTGTATGTGTGTGCATGTGGCACACTTACACATGTATGTAGGGGTTTTTGAGATCAGTAGAAGGCAGAAAGGAGTGTGGACCAGTTATCTGTTGTTGTGCACTGGTTGCTTCTCACAGCATCCCTAACACGCAGGGATCCCTCATGGATGCTGGTGACGGTGAGATACTTTCCATTTGCTCGCCAGATTCTCTCCCCAGCTCTCTGCACTGCTCTCACCCCCTGGGGCCGACCTGATGGACAGCATCAATGTGCTCCTTGCCCTTTAGCTTTCCGTTGAGTTTGGTCATTGGGGAGCCCCAGTGGTTGATGGGAGGGAAAGGAGAGTGTAAGGTCAGAGCATTTATCACTGGCCTCTTTCCCGTAGGGTTGCCTTGGGCTGGCCACGTTCCTAGACCACTGCCCGTATCAAGGCAGCCCTTTCTGCTGGTTTGTTCCTTCCAGGTTATGGACACTGCCCCTTCCCTTATTCCTCCAGGTTACTGTGTTCTCTCTTTCCTCTGTGTCCTGCCTACATTTTTGTGGATAGTCTTTTGTTAAACCCTCCTTGAATCTTCCTGATTTGAGAGTGCTCTGCGTTTTCTATTGGGATCCTGACTGATCTAGAGGCTCTTTTGGTGATGGCCACCGGCCAGCTGCATTTGTAATCCGTGCGGGGCTCTCCATTTGTCTCTGTCCCTCTGTGTCTGTGTCTGGCCCCAGTCTCCATGGAGGGGGAAGCTGGGTGATGAGCTTTGTCGTTTCTCCAACTGAGCTGTTTGCTACAGGTGTTGCTTCTCTCTGCCCAGGGGAGCTGCAGCTCTGCTCCCCTGGAAGAAAGAAAGGACGGTGCCATCTCTCTGCTGCCTGTTTTAAATATCCCTCCCTCGTTGTTCCTAAAGAGTACACCCTGCTGGCCAGGAGGAAGATTTAGCAGATTTTTACTGAGGAAGGGGGGGCTGTAACCCTCGTTCGTTGCCCCTCCCCCACACTTGGGGCTAATCCTTGCAGCTGAACTCTTGACGACATCATCCATCCTCCATACGGACGCTCCTGGGCTGTGGGTGGATTTCCAGCTTGGACCATGATACTTCTCCCTCCCCACCATTTTCTTTTAATCTTTTCTTCCTCTGGTGTCCTGGCTCCACCTCTTTTTCCCTGGACATTTCCCCTTTTTTACAGAGAAAACAAAGCCCATGTGAATTCGGCACTTCCTTTCCCTGGTGGGGTTTAAGTCTTGGGTGACTATGCAGCTAGATAGCTGTGTTCTTTGGGCCTATTTTCTGCAGGCTGCCTGTGGTGGACTGTGACCTCAGTGACTGCTGGCTCCACAGGGGTGGGTGGGGAGGAAAGGGTGAATTCTTGTTCCGTGAATGGGGAACAAGGGGGTGGTGGCAGGGGTTAGAGGCAAGACCCATTTGGAGCAATGGTTTGTTTTGCCCCTAATGTCCTAATTCATAGAGATTAATTTCCTTCCAACAACACTCATTTCTTTTTAGCAACTTAATTTCATCTCTATTTCTTGTGGAAAATTTCCCCCTCCTATTCTAGACTAGTTGCAAAGCTCCTTTATATTCAATGATAATTAAGGGTATTGTTCTCAAACGCCTTCTTCCAAATCTTAGGGTGGAGAAGTCCATATTACCCCACTGTAAGAGGCAAAGGGCAGAGGGGCTCTGAGGTGGAAACTCCCCTGTGATGGTCAACTTGGCTGGGCTCTGGTGCTCCATTGTTTAGTCAAATACCAGTCTAGACGTTGCTGTGAAGGTAGCTTTTAGATGTGATTAACATTAAAATCAGTAGACTTTGAGTGAAGCAGATGACCCCCATAATGTGGGTGGGTCTTATCTGATCAACTGAAGACCTTAAGAGCAAAGACTGAGGTTTCCAGAAGTAGAAGAAATTGGGCCTCAAGACTGCAACATAGAAACCCTGGATGAGTTTCCTGTCTGCTACCCTGAGGAATCTGGACTCGAGCTGCAGCACCAGCTCTTACCTGAATCTGCAGGCTGCCAAACAACCCTATAGATTTTGGACTTTGCAGCCCCTTCTTCCCTGTTGTGTGAGCCAATTCCTTAAAAGAAACCAATCTCTCTCTCTCTCTCTCTCTATATATATATATATAGGCTCTCTCTCTATAGAGAGAGATAGGAGATGCATCCTTCTCCACAGGATGTATCTTTGGGAAGGGGGTAATGTGAGTTGGATGTGCATGAGTGGATTCATTACAAAACTTCCCTCTCCTAAAAATGCAAAAATGGTCACCTAAGGAACTTGGAATGCCTGGAGGGCAGAACCACACCCTATACTGGCTGTCAAGAGTCCCCAGATTAGGGTGGGTGGTGGGCCTGGGGTGAAAGAGGACAAGAGCAACAGAGACTGGGGAAAGCCTCTGGAACTGGCTGGAGGCTCAGAGTGGGTGCAGAGCAGAGTTCTCGGTGCTCCTGGATTTGCTGTCCAGCCCCTGATCCCTGGCCCTGCTTCTCAAAAAAGTCCCGGGGAAAATAAAGAGGGAGCATTGGAGAGGGGTCAGGTAGTCTGGGCTCCAGACCCAGGGCTCGTTCTGCAGTAACTAACCCTGGGGTCTTTTCTGCTGCTTGCTCCTTATGGATACCTTGGCTGGGTCACTTAATTTTTAGGTTTCCTTTTCCTTTTCTGTAGGTATGGTGAGAGTGACTTGAGATTGCATCTAAACTATAGGCATGCAGTGTATGTTAATTCTACTTTTTTTCCCCTTTCCTGGGAACAGAGTGGAACATTAATATCATAAGTGACTTCAAATAAGTTGTTCCCTTGTGTACACTGTAAAAGTTAAGCATCAGTAAATGTTAAATGAATGCATGAAGGAAAGAATGAATGAGCAAGAAGGGACCTTTAAATCTTGTAGCCAGGAACTTAGAAAGATTTTTTTTAAGCAGTAGGATACTCTTATCAAACAAAAGCTTACATGGGAGCCCAGTATGTAAAACTAACAGAACCACATTGGCTCTGATTGCAGCGGGTGGGAGGGGGCACGGCCCTGGGTACTTCTGGCCCTGTTTCTCTTTCACAGCTTTGTCCAGCTCCCCACCCTCTGTGGGGAGTGATTACTAGTAGGTAGATTCCAACTGGCTCTGGAGAGGGGGAGCCCTGATTTATAGCATTTTCAGATTTCCATGGTGTAAATTCTTGCACTGATTTCAAGCTACCTGTGTGATGTCACTGGATGTGAAGCTGGGAGCATTGCTCAGAAGCACATCATTGTGTAGTATTTTCACCATAAACATAAAAATGATGTAAACAACCTCAAGAACAAAGATAATAATACGATGTGATAAAATAATTGAGTGATAAATTCTGAATATTTATTACCTTTGCTTGAAATAGAATTATAAGTTTGTACACCTGTGATTTAATGTTAATAATGGCTTCATTTAACAACATGCTAACAAAATTTCATAGAACTTAGCAATCCATGTTAGAAGCCAGTACCAGCTGGCTCCATCACACCATTCCTTGTAGGGCACCTGTTTTGAAGTCCAGGGTTCCAAAGGACAGAGTTTGAACAACAGATGTATATCCCTAGTTTTACAGGATGAGGAAAATGAGAGGCTATGACCTTCCCAGGGTCATAGAAACAGAAACAGCACATTTTCCCCTAGAGTTAGACATTGTCCTCTTCCCTGCGGTAGAGAATCTGCTGTCCTCTCCCTCTTAGACACACAGCTACACTGCATTCCACAGCTCCCTTTGCATCTGCGTAATCCATGGGATTGACTTTGGTGGATGGAATATGAGTATAAATGATGTGTGCCGATTCTAGACCTTCTTACCATAGCACACTCAGTGTAATCCTCTATGGTCTCTA
Source organism: Balaenoptera borealis (assembly GCF_965194805.1). Classification (NCBI taxonomy): domain Eukaryota; kingdom Metazoa; phylum Chordata; class Mammalia; order Artiodactyla; family Balaenopteridae; genus Balaenoptera; species Balaenoptera borealis. The sequence goes on along the minus strand of NC_138868.1, from coordinate 87,666,654 downwards.
CCCCGTCCCCAACCTCATGGCAGAAGTGAATGGTATGGAGCTCTAGAAGATGGAGGAGTTGCATATTGGAAGAAGCCCAGATCTCTGAAACATCATTTGGCCAAGAGCCACCTAGGACAGATCCCCAACTAGGAATATCCACACTAGATTTTGTGCAAATGAGAAATAAACTTTAACTGTGTTAAGCTACTCTGATTTGAGTTGTTTGTTGCAATGGCCAGTGCTGCTTATGGGGACTAATACACCTTGGAAATAATCAATGCAAAGCAGTCCTACTTAATTCATAAGGTATGAATTTATAACTGAAAAGAAGTAGAGGATGAAAAACTCTGTGGATGAGAAGTGTAATTGTGGAACACAGGAAAACAATCTGGCAGACAGGTAAGTATGCAGGGTCTTGGCCATGATACAACTGCAAATATGAATAATCATGATATTAACACTGGACATTGTATTAGTCAGGACTCTTCAGGTGCAAGTTAACAGGCAACAATTTGAGCTAGCTTCAACTTTGAAAAGGGACATTTATTTTAAGTACACAGGAACATCTCATGGAGGCCAAGGGCAGAAACATAGCTGGGCTTCCGAAGGGTCTGGAAATCACAAGGAACCTGTCGCTTGCCCCTGCAGCTCTCTTCATGTTTACATTGTTGCAGACCAGCTTCACCCGCTAAGTACCCTGCATGGTGAATGGAAGGTTCTCTGGACTCCTGGATTCACTGTTACGGGTCCAGCCAGCCACACAGACTGAATTGGCTCTCCCTCTGTCTTAATTCACACAGACCAACTAGGTCACTTTGGATCTTACCTCCAATGTCTACAGAGACTCTGACTAACGCAGTGAGGTCAGGTCTCCTCTGCGGTTGAATCTGCTTTGACCAGGAGGTGAAGCCATACTATATGAACACGGCTGCCAGGGACCTTCCCTCTTCACAGAGGGAGGTAATTCCCTGAGAAAGTGAGGTATTTGTACCCAGCACCTGAAAACTTACTGCAAGGAGGAATGGCCCGCAAGGAGAGGCTAGTTATGTGGGCACAGTTCTTCTCCCAAACCCACCAGCTAGGTGTCTCCCTGTTGGAAGAGTGAGAGATGGGGCAGGAAGGCCAGAGTGCTCCTGGGGGAGCTGAGATTGTTCCATCCCCTAAAATAAGGGCCAGAAAGTGGCAGCCGCAGTGTCTGACCCAGAGTGAATCCTCGGTGTAGGTGGTCTCTTTCCCACCTTCCTCCCTCCCGACCCCCGACATTCTCTCCTCTCTCTCCTTCCTGTGTCACTGACAGGAACAGCGCCAGATGGAGCCATATTGGAGCCTGAGGCAAAAGGGAAAAATAGTAATATTGGTCCTGTCTTTATTTTGTTCTTCATGGATTTCTTGCATTGATTCTGACGTTTAAAATATTGCATCAGCACATTCTTTACCTTGATTACTGAGGATTTGGTAACTCTCTTTAATTTTGCATCTTATGCACGCTCCTTACTCTATTCACCCTGGTCTCAGCCCTGCTTGTCAGAGGTGTTTTAAGAGTAACCTGAGCTACATTTCCTTCCTCAGAAACCAGCCTTTCCTGACTCCCTGGGTTAAGGTTTAATTTAGTGTGGTTTTGAAAAACACTTTTTTTTTTTTTTCCTGCTTCTATGTGCACGGAGTATCATTGAAAAGTTACACAAGAAACTAGTAACAGAGGTTGCTTCTGGGGATGGGAAATGGGAGTGAGGGGGGAGGATGGAAGGGAGATTTGCCTTAGAAACTGTGCTTTTAAATTTTTAAGGAAAACCTTATTAAGATAAATATTTTTTCCTATTATGAAAGCAATACTTGTTCACTGCAGAAAAGTTAGAAAATACGGATAAAGCAGGAAACAGAAACTGTAAACATTCAGAATCTCACCACCCAGCAATCATTCTGTTAAAATCTTAGTGTTTATCTTTTTCTACTCATCTAAGTAGAGATTACCAAAATGGTATGTTTTGTAAATAACATTTTGTGATTTTTTTCCATTTAACATACTTAGTGAATCAATTTCTAAGTTAATAAGTATTTCCCTTCAATATTATTTTTAATGGTTGCCTAACACTCCATTTTTGAATATGAACAATTTATTTGACCAATCCCTTTTTGCTGGCTACTAAATCTATTTCCAAGTTTTCACGATTATAAACAGTGCTGAGAGGAAAAACCTTGCTATGTGATCTCTTGGCACGTGCTGATTACTTCCTTACTATGAATTCCTAGAATACAACCTAGAACTGGTTCCAAGAGAACGCAGTCACTTCAAGAGTTTTTCGGTACAGACTGACAAGCTACTCTCTAAAAAGCCTGTACGGGGTTTGTACTCCTACAATGTGTATGAGTCTTAATGTTAATTTAAAACCTGAACCATTGGCGGCCTGAGCAGATTATGAAGTGAATCTATCTAAACCCATATGACCTGAATATGACTATAATACTCTCATCTTGTAGTAAGATCAGTCACACAATTAATGTCCAACCTGGACTGGAATACTGGAAGCAGCTTGGATGAGGGGCAGAGATAAAGTTTGAAGCAAGAAGCCAGGAACCCAGAAATAGAGTTGCAAAGGACAAGGTGACCCCTTTTCTTTCTGTTGGTCACGGTAGCAGTGAACTCTGATTGACTAGGAGAAGGACGAAGAGTGCCTTCCTCATTTATCTCAACTCTCATCACCTTCCAAGAGTTTTCTACATTTCTACCCCTTTCTTCAGGTTTTAGACACTCAATTCCTTTAGCTCCTCCAAGGAGCATTTTAGACAATTCAAATCATCAAGTGATAATATCCTCTTTTTAGAGGGTTTGTAAAAGCATTTCTTTTCAAATTTGCTACCTGCTATTTCCCCAAGTCTCAGATCTATACATTCCACAAATTACCATCATCATTATTGTCAGGAGAACTTCAAGAAGCCTTCTGCTGGTGAAGCTTCATTTCAGACTGGCTGCCCTTTCTTCTCACAGACTCCAGGGGTCAGCTGGCTTTTTGTCCCTTTTCACAGCTGCCACAGCCTATTCTCCCTCTCAGGGTTTTCTTTCTTGAGTAGACCATCTCTTTTAGAAATCTAATTTTTGTTGTGATCATCTTACCTTGGGGGTTAAGAGGAACAAGTTGAAGAAGTTTCACCCTGTGAATTCTCTACATGGGGATCTCTACTGTACATATTTCCCCTCTTGGGAAAAGACAAAAGTCAAGGCCATTCCGCTGTCCAATGTTCACATGGTAGCTCCCAACGTATGAGCTGAAAGCAATTTTCTGTGGTCCATATGACTAACAGAAGAATATTTTGGTTTATTGAACAACTCCAGAAGTCAAATAAGAGTCGGGGTTTGAGGAAGGGGTGGAGAGAAGGTCTGAGCTCTGGTCATGTCCTTTGGTGCTGGGGGTGGCATTGGACCCCTCCTGTCAGGATGAGGGTTTGAGATTCCATACTTCTCTGGTTCTCATCAGCCTCTTCCATCAGGTCTTTTGTAAACTTAGATCTGTGAGTCTTTTATTCACCCAGGGGCTCAGAATAGACAAGGAGAACTGGGAGACTGGTGCCTTTTCTGTCTTTTCCTTTTGTCCATGCATGGAACAAATAGGCTTCTTTTCCATTTTTAATTGCCTCATGTTACAGAGTGTTTGAGTCAGATAAGCCCTTTGAGTGGACCGAGGAGAATAGAAATAGGCTATAAATGACTGAAGTTAGCCCACCAAAGTCATTCTCCAGCTCCCTCTAAGATTATTTCCTCAGTTTCAGAAGCATATACACAATGTTTCTCACTTTAAGGGATTTTAAAACACTAGTTAATGGAAAAAAAGAATTTGGGTAATAAAACCTACAAACATGTGCCAGGTGTAAAGATTCAGGCAATTTTCTGAAGTTCTGCTCTGTTATTCTTTGATCTGTGTAGAAATGTAAATGGATAGCCTGTTGTTTTCCAGAACCCCTCCTTAGACTCCCTTCTCAGAGGACCCAGAGGAAGAAGCTCTATCTCCCTTTACCACTAAATCCTTGGGGGGGGTAGCTTCTCAGAGTGCTCCCCCTTCCTAGGCCATGGGGTCCCTCCCTTTCCTCTCTGAGTCCTGGAGACACTTTGGGAAGAGCATCAGGTATACACTATTCTCAAGCTAAAAAGGAGCAATGCGGGATGGGTGTCTTTTCCCAATATGTGGAAAAAATTAAGTTAATGGATAGAATTTTCTCTACTTTAAATTTCATTCTCTTAAGCCTTTGACACCAGTTATTCCACTTATCTAAACTAGAATCTAGCATTAGATGGTGTCTGATATTGTGAACATTTTATGTTGAGCTATTTTTAAGTTTAATATATCCATATTTCATGATGTTCCATAAAGAGCACCACAACTGATGGTTGTATAGCCATAAAGGACAAGCTTGATCAACACTGGAGTAGATTACATGTGCTTCTTAACTCAGATGGGACATTTACATCTTGGAAAGATGGTGGGTCCTTTTCAAGGTATGTATTTGTAAACATCTTCCATTTGCCTCTAAACAAAGCATCAGCAAACTTCAGCAGAGGGATGAGCCATTCAGCACTCTGGCCTCTCTGCTCCCTGACTTTCTCATGTCCAGCCACGTTTTCTTCTATTCTTCCTTGGCCCACCCCCACTCCTATGACCATACTCTGGGCCTTGCAATTAACAGGAACTATACCACTTCTCAAATCTCAATATCAAACACACCATTTTCCAATCCACCTCCTCTCACTGCATCTTTCTAGATACCTCCTCTATCATGAATCTTTGACTTCAAGGAGACCCTTAATCATTTGACCACATTCATTTCCTATTTTCTATTAGTACCTGCCTAGCTTTACATCCTTTCTTGTCCAGCCTAGATTCTATGGTCCATCATCATAATTTCTTGACAAATACTCTCAACCCCTTTGCTCCTCTCTCCCTCCACTGAACTTGTTTTATAAAACTCCTTTACTGGACTTCTAAATACTGTGCCTTCTCTGTGCCTGCTCCCGAGCAGCTGACTAGTAATGGAGAAAGTCACAAAACAAACTGATTTTTAATTAAATTCATGATGATATATTTCAACTGGGCACCCATTGCTGCCTGGCAATCCTACACTGCCCTGGTAAACTTACTCTCCATTTCTGAAGATAATCATTTCATGCCTTTCTTCTCTCTCCCAACAACCCATTCCCTTACTCCACACCCATTCTCAGTTAAGACCTCAATCTTGTTGAGGAAATAGAAACTACTAGATGTTAACTCCCTACTGAACCTGAAAATCCACCTGCATCAGCAACAACTTTCTCATTCCCTCGTACTGTAATGGAGAAAATATCTCTTCCCTATTAAAGGCCAATTCCTCAGATATTTAGGTTCTGTCTTCCTTCACTTTTTCAAAGATTGTATTTCTTTGGTTATCTATCCCCTGTCTCTACTGCATCATTATTTTCTCCCACTCTACCAAATCATTCGTATCATGTAAGACATGTTCCCAACTTATAAAACATAAAAATGATAATGACCGTTCTTGATCCTACCAACCTGATTTTTGTTTGTTTGTTTGTCTTTTGGTTTTTCTTTGTTTTGTTTTGCTGGGGGGGAGGAGTTGTTTGTTTTAGTCTCACACCTCATATTTACTACTCAACCCTTTCCCATCTGGCTTCTGCTTCCACACTACTGAAACTCCTCTTCTCAAGGTCACCTGATGGTTTTTATGTGGCCACATTAATCTTCATCTTGAACTTCCAGCAGAATTTGGCACCGCTGATTACACCTCCTTCTTGAAACATGCAACTTTTTGTGAACGCTGTGATTTTTAGCTCCTAGTTTCCTTCCTACACCACTGTCCACTCCTTCTAGTTTCCTTTGCTGGATTCTCCTCTTCTGCTGGAATTCTCAATGCTGGACTTCCTTAAGGCTGGATCATGGATCCCCTCTTTCCCCTCTCTTCATTCTCTTTCTAGATGCTCTCATCCCCATGATTGTAAAATGCCACATATCTTCTGATAATTATCAAATTACCATATTTTTATCTCCAGCCCAGCCCTATCATCTGAACTCTAGACTTGCATATCCAAATCCCTGCTTCCCATATTCTCCCAAATGTCCCACTCACATCTCACAGTTAACATGTCTAAAAGAAGGCTTCACTTCCACCTCGTCACTCAAACTTGCTTTCAACCTGTCTTCTCCATCTCAGTATACATCACTGCCACCCATCCAATTACCTAAAGTAGAATTCTAGAAATCTTTCTTGAGTCTTTCCCTACTCTAACCCCCATCTACCCAATCCAATGACAAATTCTGTCAATTATACCTCCAATATATATTCTGCATTCATTTACCTCTTTTCCATTGCCTTCCCAATCCCCACTGTCATCACTTCCCAATAGAATTATTGAATTACCATTCTAATTAGGCTTCCTGTTTCAACTTTACCCTCTTTAGTCCCCCCAAAGCAACAAGAATGACTTTTATAAAATATATATTAGATCACGCCTTCTACCTGTGTAATACTCTTCAATACACTGCACTGAGACAAAATCCAGACTCTTTTCCTTGGCTAAGCCAACCCTATGCAATCTGCCCCACCTCCCATTCTGTTCATTCTAGCAAATATGGCTTCATTTAAACATTCTGCCGAGTCTCCCTCCTCTGGTGAGGCCAGCTGCCCCAGACTGTGAGCCTCAAATGATCTCCATGGTCTCTTCACATAGCTGCTTTCTTCTCATCTTTCCAATGAGACCTCCTCACAGAGGTCTTCTTCAACTGCGGTATCTAAGGAACATGCCCACCTTCCTGCTCATTATCTACCTTAGTCCTTTATTTCTTTACTTCGTGTACTTAGCATAATGCAGATGGGTTTTTTGGTTGTTTGTTCATTTTCTATAATCTTTACTAGAATTGAAATTCTGAGGGCAGGAACCTTGTCTTCTCTTCTCTGTTTCTCATCATGCCCCTCTGCCTGGTACAGTGCCTGACTTTTAGAAACACTGTAGAATGCATGGATGAATAAACAATGAATGTTACATAAAGATACATACTGTGCCCAGCCCACTCAATATATTTCGTGGCTCTCAGCTCACCTTTAGATCTGAGTCTTTTCCTTTATGGGATGTAAGTGGGTGACCCTAAAACTGCTTAAACTATTTCTCATGGAAGGTTAGTGTGTCCCCAAAGTGACTAGTTGGGGTTCTTATTTTTAGGTTTTGTCTTGCCTCCTCCAATCCAACAGTCACTGTAGGATAGATTACGTGGTTTAATAGACAAACAAGGTCTGTGAAAGAAGAAGCCACGATCAAAGCCCAACACTGCCACTCATGAGTTGTGTAACCTTGGGCAAGACACAGCCCTCTCTGACTCTCCATTTTCTCGTCTGTAAAATGCAGAGTATTATCTGTTTAATCTACTTCAAAGGGCTAAGGTGGTGATTAAGTGGGAAAACATCAATGAAAGACCTTTGTGAATTGTAAAGCGCTGAACAAATGATTTACAAGGGTTTCATGGAGCTCTTCTTGTCAGGAAGTAACCAGTGACATTCAGATCCCTCCAAGGAATGATTTAAAGAGTGCCTTTCCCCAGTGCTTGACCTCTGCTGGGCTGGGGCTTTGCCAAAGTCCTGTGATCTCTTCCCACCTCCACCTCCCAGGTCCTACGTGTTCCCATAGCGAACAAACATGTCAGCTGTTTCTGCTCCAACAGGCACAGTTTCCGTCTGGCGGGACAGATAGAATGTGGGGCTCGCTAGCGATTGGGTCAGAACTGTGATCCCGAACCAGAGGGTGATATTTCCTGTTTGGTTTGTCGAGGCTGACAGTCTGGAACAGCCACCAGACCGCCTGCTCAGCTCGCCCCTGCCACCCTCAGCCCTGCTGGAAGAGAACTGGAACCAGCCTTGCCCTTCGCAGTGTCTGCACAGATGCTCCAGTTGGCTTGGCTGCTCCCCATCTTAGATGGGAGGAGAGCCTCTCAGCTCTTACAGAGCACCTGCCCAATGCCCACTGCTCAGGAATGAGCTGGGGCATGATGCTGTACAAAGCAGTTTCCCTGGCTTCCTCAGCTTGGGAGCATTTGGACCCCAGGATGTTTCTGGTGAGCTCACCTGTGGCTACCCAGAGTCTTTTTTTTTTTTTTTTGACAATTAAATCCTAGGTCTGGTACTTTTTGTTCTTTTAATTTTTTAAACCTCTTTATTGGAGTATAATTGCTTTACAGTGGTGTGTTAGTTTCTGCTGTATAACAAAGTGAGTCAGCTATACATATACATATATCCCCATACCTCCTCCCTTTTGCATCTCCCTCCCACCCTCCCTATCCCACCCCTCTAGGTGGTCACAAAGCACCGAGCTGATCTCCCTGTGCTATGTGGCTGCTTCCCACTAGCTATCTATTTTACATTTGGTACCCAGAGTCTTCATGGCTGTGGTCTCCCCCAGCTTTCCCAGGGCACAGAGCTTGGCTTGTGCCATGCCTTACTGCCTTCTGTCCCACCCTCCCCTGGCTCTCTGTCCTTTTCATTCTCTCTCTTAACCTTCTGTCAGCCAGAAGATGAGCTGGTCTAATGGATCTCCTTATTCAAGGGGTATCCATACCCTGTCTCACAGATTCTACTGCGGTGGGTGCTCAGTGCCAGAGCTGAGTGTCAAGGAGGCTGTGTTCTGCAGGTGGGGCAGGGGCTCTCTGCTCTACACACCATCATGCCATCCTGCCTCCAGCCTTTCTCCAGCTGGATGGCTCTTCATCCACAATGCCCAGGAGATACATTTCTATCCCTTACCCCAGCATCCAAAGTCCTTCACGACGTGGCTCGATACATTCTCTCTACGCCTTTTGCCCACTACACACTAAGTCCCTGTTTTGGCTTCTCTGCTCTACTCACTGTTCACTAAATGCATGTCCTTTTCCTGCCTCACTCTCTCCTTCTCCTTCAAAGCTTACTCCAAAAAGTCTTCCTTTGTTCATTCGGCCCATGCCGCCCTCTCTTCTCTCTCAAGGCCAAAGCATTTATTGTCTGCACAGCACAGAGTAGCATCTTCTTTGCTGTTTTGCTTCATTAGCCTAGTGGGTTTTTTTTTTTACTCCACTGCCCTGAGTGTCTGACTTTCTTTCTAGGCTAGTTCCTTGAAGGGCAAGGACTGAATGTTACAGTATTATTAACACAATGCCTATCACATAGAGGTGCTCAGAACATTTGTTGAGTAAATAAATGGATGAATGGGTAGTAAAAACTTCATCTTTTCTTTAGTGTGCTTTCTGCACAGGAGTTCCCATTTTGGTTCTTTTTAATCCCCTGGAAATAGTACCCTGGAAATTTCTCAAATCCTGTGTTTTCTTTGGGATTTTTGGCCTTGCTCTGCCTAGAGAGTCATTCATTCACTGTGTGTGTGTGTATACATATATGTCAATTTTTTGTATATATATCAATTTATTGTATATGTATGTGTATATATATGCATGTATATTATTATATATATTTGCTACTGGTTTTTAGCACAGCACACTTATTAGACTGAAGTTTAACCTCAACTTTAATTCTACTTTCTCTTTTCATTACCTTTTGTTGTCTTTAGTGGTTTTTAAAAAACTTTTTACTTAAAAATTTTTCATTGAGATGTAATTGATGCATAACATTACACTAGTTTAAGGTGTACAACATAATGATTCAATATTTGTGTGTGTATACATATATCTATCTCTATATATTTCTATATATATATCTTAGTGTTTTTTGAGGTTTAGTTTTTTCTCCCCTGCTAGATTTTAGGTTCCATGAGGATGGGATGGTATTTTTGCATAGTGGTTAAGAGCATATTTTGGGAACCAGACAAACTTGAGCTCAAATTGCACCTCTACCACTCACCAGTTATGTCATGTTTAGCAAGTTACTTAACTTCTCTGGACCTCTGTTCTTCATCTATGAAGTGGAGATAATAATGGACTTTACCTGTGAAGGTGGAAACATGAGAAAGGAAGAGATAATGTATGTAGTGTGTTTAGCAAAATTCCTAGCATATAATAAATGTTCATTAAATGATAGGAATAATAACTGTTGTTATTTTTTTAAGTCCTGTCTCTTCTACAACACACATACTAGAGTCAAGTGTATAGTAGGTGCTTATCCAGCAATTGTGGCTCATCCAGAAATCCACGTATTTATATCAAGAGTTCAGAGGGCAAATCTGAAAAAGAATAACTGAATCACTTTGCTATAAACCTGAAACTAACACAACATTGTAAATAAACTATACTTCAATTTAAAAAAATAAAGAGGTAAGCCCCTGAAAAAAAAAAAGAGTTAAGAGGGCAAGGACAGACCCATGAACAGACTTGCCAAACATTATACATAGTTTAGCTGGGGTCAGTGCCCAGGTCTTCTGAATGCTAGTCTAGAGCTCTTTCCCATTTCCCACGATGTTAAGTAGACCAAGGAAGTGCTCCTGGGAGAAGAAAGGGAGGAGGCTATCTTTTTTTGTTTTAATTAATTAATTAATTAATTTTTGGCTGTGTTGGGTCTTTGTTTCTGTGCGAGGGCTTTCTCTAGTTGTGGCAAGCGGGGGCCACTCTTCATCGCGGTGTGTAGGCCTCTCACTATTGCGGCCTCTCTTGTTGCGGAGCACAGGCTCCAGACACGCAGTCTCAGTAGTTGTGGCTCATGGGCCCAGTTGTTCCGCGGCATGTGGGATCCTCCCAGACCAGGGCTCGAACCCGTGTCCCCTGCATTAGCAGGCAGATTCTCAACCACTATGCCACCAGGGAAGCCCGAAGAGGCTATCTTACTATCACTAAGCAAAGCACACCAGAAGAAAATTATTAATAAGTACCTTATTAGCCACGTTTTCACCCTTGCTATAGATAAGAAAAGGTGGAAGCCAAAGGGAGATTTTTTCCTTAATAGAAGGAGAACTGTTTGAACAGTTAGAGCTGGCCTGGGTTACCCCATAGAGCTCCCTGGTACAGAAGCCCTCAGCCGCAAGCCCGAATGGCCGCTTGCTAGGGAAACTGCGGAGAAAATTTGCAAACCTGCTATGTGTTTGGTCAAGATGACCTGAGGACTTTCCTCCACCACTTTAGCCAGGCTCGTAGCAGACATGCGAGATTGAGAGCAGCAAGCCTGCCGGCCCCGGCCTCTGTCCTCCACCCAACCCCACCACCCTCCCTCCTCCTGTTCAAAGGCCCCTGCTACAGGAGTGCAGGAAGATGGAAGATGTCATAAGATCGTTCAGGTTTTCAAGAATTCTTGTAACTACAGAATATGTCAGTTAGTCCTGGCTTGGCCAGGAGGAAGTTCCGGCATCTGCTCCAGGCTTCTGCTGTCCAAGTTCCCACTGCCAGGAGGCCTCAGCCATATCCCAGACTCCATTAACTATAACCATATTTCACCTACACACAATGAACCCCTAAGATACCAAATCATGCTGTCCCTTTGTCTTCAAAACTACCACAGGATGCGGTCCTGGGAAGGAGTGCAGTCAGTCTCTGCGGATGATCCCCAAGCTCCCTGGTCCCTAAGCCCTACTAATCGCAGCCCCAGTCCCTCGGGGCCCAGCTGCAGATGTGACCTCGGGTCAGCATACTGTGGAGAGAGCTGTGGAGAGCACGGCTAACAAAGGGAGGGAGGGAGGGGCGGGCAGCTACCCAGAGAGATCGAGTCGGAGCCTGACAAATGGAGGGACTTTGTGTGAGATCAGCAAAAGAGGAGACACAGACACTTGACCTGGTTTGGAATTATTGCAAATCCATCAGGCTCTGTGCAAATTGAGACCATAATTCAGATTGTTCATATCGTCACCAGCATCCCCATTTCCATTAAGCCCTGCTGTCCATCTCCCCTGGGCCTGGCTCTGTCCAGCAGCTAATGGAAGGGGTCGAGCTAGCACTAAATTAACAAACCACTCTGGAGGGGTCAGCCCCCAGACAAGCCCTTCCAGCCCAGAGGCCATGGTTAACCTTGAACAGGTTCCTGTCGCTTCTTTCTCAGCCTCAGGTGCAGCTTTGGCAGAAAGATGCTCATTGACAGCGTGTGGTGGACTGAGCTGCAGACCATATGAAGTGGGTTTGAACCCCAACTCTGCATCTCATTAGCTCCATGACCTCAGGTAATTTATATAAACTGGTGAAACCTTGGGTTTCTCATCTGTAAAATGAGAAAGATAAAAGACATACTTGCTCTATATCTGCTTAATACTATGCTGTATCTGGTATTAAGCCAAAGCTGATGATGTAGGTGAAGATGCTTTGAGGTTTATGATATGCTCTGCAAATGTGGGTGCCTATGGATGCTTCCCTGGTTGGCGTCCAGGGACCCTGTGGTGAGTGAGAGCCCAGTATATGTCCAGCTTCTGTCCAGACTGTCCTTGTCTCAGGGTTTGGGGCTCTGTCCTATCCCACTGTGGATCACCCTTCCTCAAGTGAGAGGCTCAACTGAAGTGTGTCAGGTACCATTCGGGCTGGCAGCAAGCGCTCTGAGGCTGGGGTCCCCGCCCTTTACCTGGGGCCCTGCTCAGAGGAAAGGGGAAGTGGGCAAAGATCTTTACTGGGCACTTATGTGACAGGCCCTCCACTGTCTGTTCTCCATGCATTCATAAACTCTACCAGCCTTCACAAAAGACTTCTGAGGTGGAGATCAGAAGTCTTTTGTTTTTTTTTTTTTTTTGGTTTGAATAAAAGTTTATTTTTGTACATTTTAAAAATTGCAATTTTCATGACACATAAGAAGAAGTTTTCTAATATCAAAATAAGCATCTCTTTGGTATAGGAACACACCATATGTGTTATCCTTAGCTTAAAAAAATTAATCAAGAACCATGACCTAATATGCTTAACAAAACTATCCTTTGCCCATCCATGTGTCCCCTTTCACAGGCCCATTGTGGGGCTTGGGAATATAGTTCTGCACATACCTCCTTACCTACAAAGAAGTAAGATACTGTATCAGAGGCGTCCAGAAGTTACACAGCAAGAGAATTAGTTGGTTCAATCACTGACATATACGACACAAACCCACCAAAAAAGAGAGAGAGAGAGGCAGCGCAACGTAAGATACGGGACAAGTAAAATAGAACACTGTCATGAAGATCAAATAATAGGAAAATAATTACATCATTTAAATTTGATGCATTTTTAAAAAGTAACTTGTTTAGAATTATATTTAGAATTTAGAATTATTACTTGCCAAGCTCCAAAAGTAATAATACAGAGCGACAATTTTGATAAGGCACTTCAAAGAGAGCAAACATATAACAACATCAAATATGAGAAATATCCATAAAAGCAGTTTATCTTAGAAAAAAAAAATAGGCATTCTTTCAAGACAGGTTTCAGTAAAAGCTTTTTTGGAAAGCATGATAGAAGGGTGAAAAATATTTATCATATATTTTAAAAAGCTGTCACCAGTTAAAGTTGAAAATCCTCTTTAAAAAAAAATTTTTTTCCTTCAAGTCAATGAGGTTCTGACTCAAATATTTTTTCGAGAAACAATTATAATCTTCATGCTAAAAACAGGAAGAAAAAACAGCTTTAAATTACGTTGTCAACTCTTATTCATCAAACATTTAGTGATTGTTGTGTAACAGACTTCTAGCTGCTGGAAATATAGAAATAACAAGACACAATCGTTGGTTCTAGGGAACTTAGCCTAATGGAGCTGAATCTAACATTGGTCCATACAATAAAGCTCGACTTCAAACTCTGCCATTTTTGGTATCTTCTTGCAAACTGAAGAGAATAATGGTCCACCTAGTTTGCTACTGGTAGCACTGTGGCATTATTAATATTATCTACTGATTAAATTAACTTTCATAGAAGAGTCTTTGAAAGTTTAGAGAACAGAAAGTGTTTAAAGATAAACGGGCCAACATCAAAAATAACATCATATTCTGTTTTCACAAAATGAAGAAAACCAAGAAAAATTTCATCTTCTGTATACAGAACTGCTGGTGATTATCCTATCCACACGGCACATGTGCAAACATCATAAATGAGGTGGTATGGATTATTACAGTCAAATCAGTTGTCAGGCTTCAAGGAATCATAGCCTTCTTTCAAGAGGTCCCGCCATGTTTTAAGGAAACGTGCATTTTCTGTACATTTGAAGGCAAGCTCTTCCACTTGAGCTGATACTGCAGATGCAGCTTCAAGAAGTTTGGTTAATGAAAATGTTGCGTCTCCGATCTGCAGCTCCACCTCCTCCAGCGGGTCCACCGGCCGGCCGCTGTTCCTGTTCGGAACCGGACGGCCCAAACCCCCCGGGGTGCCGGGGGAAGATGCTGAAGACGCGTCTGAAGACGAGGGAGAGGAGGGCGGCGGCTGCGGGGAAAGCCGCAGCTCCTCGGGTCCGCCATGGAGCGGGCTGGGCGGTGGGACGGCACCTCGGCGGCCGAACCGATACAAGAGATCAGAAGTCTTATCCTCACTTTACAGAGGAAGAAAGGGAGGCATAAAGAAATGAATGAAGCAAATGAATTTATTAATTAATTGAATTAAATGAATTAAAGCCTGTAAGTGGGGCCTGGATTTGATTCACTCTGCCCCAAAGCCTACCTCTTCCGACTCCACCTCCTGTCTTTAAATTGACCTTTCCACGCTTTGCCCTGGGGCAGAGCCAGGGATAAGGACCAAGTGGTGGTCCCTCAGGAAGTAGGATTAATTGTTGAGGGAGGTGGGGCTGGGTGGGGCCCTCAGCAGCAGCCCGAGGACTTCACCCTTCTCTGGAGAAACAAGGCAGAAAGATGTGACCCCTGCTTGTTGCACCGGAGTTGGCCTAGCTGGGAGACTAGTGGTGGGTTTGTGTCCATTTGTTCAATCAGTGGCCAACCAGGCCCTGAGTAAGCTCCAAAGGCAGCTGCAGCTACACTAGAGGGGTAGCCATGGTGCCCTCTGCTGGGGTGGCCTCCGGGGGAGTGATGGTCACACGGGGCCCTCCAGACCACAACTAAGGCTCCTGTAAGCAGACGCTGTATAATGCACTGTGCCGGCCCCTCGGGTTCCCTCTTTTCTCTCATTAAATCCTCTGCTGGCTGGAGAGGAATGCCTCCTTCTAGCCTTCCTATGGGGTATTCCTTCTGGTAAACGGTTTACACTGAAGTGTGATGACAGGTAGGAACTCAGTACGTTCATTTTCCTAGTGGGCACTTTTTAATGGAGAAGGGCCTGAAGCCAGCAATGGCTAACTGGACCTAACTCCAGAACGAAGAGTTGGTCCCAGTGGAGGACTGGTCTCCTCCCAGAGGAGCCTGTGGAAGAGTGATCCTTAGACAGGGGATGGGCCAAAGCCTTCCTAAGAATACTGACAGCAGCAAATAACACTCGCTGCTCACAGAGTGTTTCCTGGTGCCAGGCACGTGCTCCTTTAAAATCCTCTGCTAGCAAGCGCCTTGTCCTGTTTGAATTCTGATTCCTGGGAGCTGTGGACTTGGGCAAGCCACTTAACCTCTCTGAGCTTCGGGTCTGGAGATAAGAAGACCTGCCTCATGGAGAACGCGAGATGATTATGTTTGTGTGATGCTTGTAGGGCCCCTGATCCTGTGATCAGCCCATATTAAGCCCTCCATAAGTGATAGCTCTTTCATCATATCCATTTCTTTCTCTGTAAAGTGAGCATGATTTTGTGAGGCCAAGTGAGAAAATGTAGGTTGAAGTGCTTTGTCAATGTTGAGGGCTAAGTGTGAAGTGTTTCTGTTATTAATTTTATTTTGTTATTGTCACCAGAGGGGGTCACAAGCAACCTTCTCCTCTCAGTGTAAGTCCTCACCTGGTGAGGGCAGCTCTCCCACCTTCTGGGTCTGGCTCCACCGAAGTGCAATCCCACGTCATTCCCTCCAGGAACCATGGAATTGTCCCCGGATTGGCCTATGACTCCCGAGATAAGCCACACGGATCAGCCACATCTGAAGGTTATTACCTAGGGTCTGAGATAATTCTTACCAGTGCTCTTCTGGGCCTTTGTCAGAGGGAAAGAATGAGAGTGGATTGTATCTTCCTGCTTCCCAAGAGCCAGCCTTCGGAGAACACTATCTTCTCAGGATCGCTCTTCCCTTCTGTCCTCTCCAAGATTTTACGTACTATCCCTCTGAGCATTCGCAATAACACGCTACCTTGCTGTCCTTCTTTCCTCATTTCATACTTTGTTGGGTAGCTGTTCTGATTTTTGCAGGCCCTACTCAAATGCATTGGGGTATAAAGGAAAAAGTTAAGAAGTTAGTATCAGAAAACCCAATGATGACACTTACTAGCTGGCTGATTTTGGGAAAATCACTTAACTCCTTTGAGCCTCTGTTTTCATTTGGTAAAATGGAAGAGATAGTCAAATGAGATAATAGGTGTAAAACTGCCTTGTAAATAGTAAGTGCCAACAAAACTAGTTACAAGTCCTATGGTCTCTGAGTCCTCTTCTTTCTTGGCCCAGTGCTATTCTTCCTTGATACTCAATAAAAGGGAGGAAGAGAAAAGCCAGCACTTATTTAGAAACCACCAAGTGCCAGGTGCTTTGACATATCTTATTCATTTAATAAGCTTTATTGTCTACATTATAGAGATGAGGAAAACGTAGGCTTAGTTAACTGTTTTTGTTCAACATCATACAATTGATACTCAGAGGATTTGAATTTGAATCTGTGTGACCTTAGAAGTAGGGTATTTCTGCTTGTGGTCACCCCCAGATGGTCCTAATGATCCTAATCCCCAGAATATGAGTGTCACCTTATATGGCAAAAGGGACTTTGCAAATATGCGTAAGTTGCAGATCTTGAGATGGGGCAGTTATTCTGGATTACCCAGGTGGGACAGACGTGTGGATGAAGAATGTCGCCTGCCATATCGGAAAACAAAGGATGTTGTGGCCATCAATGCATCAGCCACTGCAGCCACCCCAGCTGCAGTGCACCCTGAGGGGATTCAGGATGGTGAAAAACTGGATGCTGGTCCTAGATAGTTAAGGTGCATATCAAAGGAATGATTTCAATGAGCCCAAACTCTTGCATCTTCCAATACATAGAAAAGCACTAAATTCATTAACTTGAGATGTCTGGCTTTATTTAATTAACAGTAATCTTTCCATGTTCTGACTACCTGGATTACTTTACAAGGACCCCTATATATCCTGGTTCCTCCCTTACCACTTCAGAGCAGTCCCTCAGAGCTATCCGAGAGGCTGTCTCCCTGGCTTAAGTCCTCAGTACGTCTGCCAAATAAAATATGATTCTCAACTTTTAGGTTGTGCACTGCATTTTTCTTTTCAGTGGACAGATGTAGTCACAAGTGTCTTTGTAGAGAGAAGGTGATGTGAAGGCTGTAGCAGAGAGAGGTTTGAAGATGCTTTCCTGATGGCTTTGAAGATGGAGGAAGTGGCTGTGAGCCAAAGAATGCAAGAAATGCAACTCTAGAAGTTTGAAAAGTTAGGAAATGGATTCTCCCCTAGAACCTCCAGAAGGAACCAGATCTCCTGACACCTTGACTTTAGTGAAACAGATTTTCAACTTCTGGTCTTCAAAATTATAAGAGAATAAATTTGTTTTAAGCCACAAAGTTTGCAATAATTTGTTAGAGTGGCCATAGGAAACTAGTAAACTGCTAAATCATGCCATGTCCTTAGTTCACCATTTTATATTCTCTTTGCTGCCCTAAAGTTCCAAATTATAGATTTCTCCAAACTTTCCTATGCCCTGGAGGATCAGGCAGTCCTTCCTGGTCAAAGCAATTTGCTGAAAAATATTTAATATTTTAATATATACCTACTAGGAGACCACGCTGTGAAAGACATTGTGAAAGATGCCCCAAAATGGTCCTCAAGGAGCCTATTAGTATCTATGGTGCAACCCTAGAACTCAGCACCTCAGAACAATATATATTTTCTGATCTCACACAGTTTCTATGGGTCAGTTGCTATTTAGCAAGTATTGATAAGAGGTTCCGGCTCAGGGTCTCTCATGAGGCTGCAGTCACGATGTCAGCTGGACTACAGTTATCTGAAGGCTTGACTAGGGCTGGAGGATCCACTTTTAAGATGGAAGAAAGTTTAGAATTTAGCATCAGAAAACCCTATTCTGAAATTTCTTTCGTTCTCTAGTAAATGACTCACGGAGTTGTTGGCAAACCTTAGTTTCTTGCTGGTTATCAGCAGGAGACCTCAGTTCCTCACTATGTGGGCCTCTCCATAGGGCTGCTTGAGTGTCTTCATGTCATGGCAGCTGCTTCCCACAGAGAGAGAGAGAGAGCAAAAAGAAGCTGCTGTGCCTTTATGACCTAGTCTTGGAAGTTACATGCCATCACTGTTGTCACATTCTCTTCATCAAAAGCGAATTACTAAGTACAGCCCACATTCAAGGAAAGGAGAATTAGGCTTCACTGAGAATTTGTGGATATATTTTAAAATCATCACAAGGAGTTTACAGTGGAGATGAGGGGCCTGAACATCCCTACACTGGAGGACAATGAAGGGCAGCCTCTAATTATAGGCAGAACTGACCAGAAGCTCCTGTCCTTGGAGCAAAGATCAGGAAAATGAAGGTGTGGACTCCAGGGGTCAGTAAAGACCTCCAGGAGCCAGGCTTGAAAAAACAGTGTAACATTAAAAAACAAACACTACCTCTTTCAAAAATTATTAAAAGCAAGTGGTACACAATATAGACATTTTGAAAATGTAGAATATAAAGAAGAAAAATACAAAATCATGTGGGTAGAAAAGGAGGAGGGGGAGCCTTTCTGAGGGGACAATAGCCATGATCAAAGGCAAGAAGCTGGGAATAAACACGCCACGTGCCTCTGGTTTTCTAACAGAAGCAAAAGGTACTTGTTATATAGAAGGGGCTAGATTTTGTAAACAAATAAACACACAAATGCTCAAATCAGAAATTACTGTTCATTAGAGGCAGGCCCACTCTGCCCAAGCCAGAGGAGTTGGACTATAATTCAGAAGGAGAGGGGCAGGTATTTGAGAAGGATTAGGCCTGGAGATGAGGTTCCACAAGTGACAGTAACTCCATGGGAAGACATAGTGTGTGTGGTGATCATGAGAGATTGGGGGAGAGTGTATTTAGGGGGTCAGGTAGGGGAGCACCAATGTCGGGGGAGGGGTGATGCCGTACACAAACTTGGGGCAGAATAAACAGCACGAAAGGTCCAAGAAGGTGCTGAGATCAGCAGACCAAGGTCAGCCACCAGGTCTGCCTCTATACACAACAGAGAGAGGAACTGTTATCAGGGCAGAATTCTCGACACTGGACACTGGAGGCTAAGTGACTAGGAGGTGAGCTTCTGATAAATGATGGAGCTGGGGTCCAAACAAATAGTCCCTCATGGTTATCTATTTATTTTGCATGATATACCGAGCACTTTCTGTATATCACAATACACCAAGTTTTTAACATCTAGTATCTAATTTCACCCTGACAAAAATTCTATGAGGTATTATTATCTTCTGTATCTGATAGGTAATGTTTTGGCTACTCATAATATACAGCCCAAAATAACTAGCTTAAATACATAAGGATTTATTCTTTCATGTAAAAGAAGCTTACAGCAAGACAGCCCAGGGCTGGTATGGAGGCTCCTCAGAGTTAACAGGGATCCAGGGTCCTCCATCTTTCTGTTTTGTCATCCTCAGTGTATTTCTTTTTCTTCTTGCTCACCTCATGGTCCAATATGGCTGCTTAAGATCTAGTCATCACATCCACATTCTGGGCATCAGGAAGGAAAGAAAGGGGGAAAGACGAAGAGCTTATTTCCCAGCCAAACTAGCTCTTTATAAGCAGCTTCTCTACCAGTTGCACACAGTACTTTTACTTCCATCTTATTGGCCAGATATTAGTCACATGGCTGCTTCTAGCTGCAAAGCTGCTGTGTCTTTTAGCTTTGCACATTTATGCCCAAGAAAAGTCAGTCTACCTCTAAGGATGAAAGGAAGACTGGATATAGGATGGCGTGCAGCAGTTTTTGCCACATGTTTTTTGCATGTGAGGCTCGGGAAGGTCAACAGGCCTAAAACCATGTATTGAATATTAAGCAACAGAACTAGGTCTCAAATCCAGAGTGTCTGACTCTGAAGTTCCAGAGAGAGAAAGAGAACACAGGTGAGAAGGAGAGCAAGAGAAAAAGAGTGTGGGACAAAGTTCATCAGGGCATTTTACTTGGACCTAGGGGTAAATTAGGGAGGCAGAGCCACAGAGAAGTCAGCAGCCCAGTACTATCCCCAGCACCTAATGGGGGGCTCAGTAAATATGAAGCAAATGGAACATAAAATCCTGCAGGCACTTAAGCAATGCTTTAAAAGTCAGCAGAACTGAGAGAGAGCCGTCTTAGTCTTTCATAATTTACATGTTGACTTCTCTCCCACTCTAGTGGAATAATTCATGTTATAGGTGGATGGAAGACCATAGTTAGAAGTGACTAGAGAGGGTCTTAGAGCACTTCAGTTTAGAGATGAAGGAACGAGGATGCCGCTGACTTTGTATGCTGGGCTGCCGGGGTCTCAGGGTGGGGAGGTGGAGTGGAGGGCGGGGGAGGAAAAGGGCAGGCAGAGTGCATTAGTTTGCTATTGCTGCCCAAACAAAATACCACAGACTGGGTGGCTTCAACGAACAGAAGTTTATTTCTCACAGTTCTGGAGGCTGGATGCCCAAGATCGAGGTGTTCGCAGGGTCAGTTTCTGGTGAAGTCTCCCTCCTTGTCTTGCAGGTGGTTGCTTTCTCCCTGGGTCCTCACATGGCCTTTACTCTGTTTATGTACATCCCTGCTGTCTCTTCTTCTAAGGATGTCAGTCCTATTGGATTAGGGTCCTTACTTATGACCTCATTTAATCTTAATTACCTCTGTAAAGACTCTATCTCCAGATACATTCACATTCTGAGGTACTAGGAGTTAGGACTTAAACATATGAATTTTGAGGGAGCCACAATTCAGTTCACAACAGGGAAGGAAACAAAAGACAAGAGAAAGAGGCAAACCTAAGAATCCCAAAGGAGTGGTATTTGAAGGTGAGCTTTCCCCAGTCCTTTGGTGGTGGCTGTGGAGAGTTAAGGGGGGAAGTGTTAAGAGATATCTGGAGAGACCCTTCCAACTGGAAGCTGCCCAGTCGTGGCACAGAGAGGCCAACAGGGGGTGTTGTGGAGTCACCCTTTGCCACAGGTTTCCCAAGTTCTTATCCATGCCCAGCATCAGGGCTCCCTTCTCTTACCCCCTAACACTCTCCTCCTCACTTAACCTTCAGTCACTCCTCAGATTTTGGTTATCCCTACACCTTCTTGTTCATCTGGGAGATGGGGAGGATATAGTTGAAAAGCGATGAACTTGGGTGTCTGACAGACCTAACTGGGACTTCATTTCCCTACTTACTTCATCTCATACATACATTCATGCTTAAAAGGTAACCATTTAAGAAACTGTACATAGTGCATTCCATTGAACTGGTTGGGTCATTCTCAGCTAAACCTTCTCTTTGTCTTTGTAAAAGAATCTATTGAAAATTTTGGGTGGAGAGATTGGTATAATTTTGAATTGTGGTACTTGCAGTGAGTAACCCGGTAAACAGTTCACCTGATAGCATGGTGACAAAGGTGACAGCCTTGACGAAATTTAATTCCTACTTCTGTATCTACAAGGGGCATCGCTCTGATTTTTCCATATCTAGTCAGTCCACCTTGGAGAACTTTATCTTTCTATGGAAGACAATCTTGTATGGTTTTGAACACAGAGTCCAAGTCTTGATCTGCACATTTTATCTTAAATGGGTAGATGTTGTTATAAAGCACCTCCTCTAATCCTCTAAACCTTAATTACCTTTAAGACTATAAAAAACATTGAACTCTACTGCAATCTCTCCATTGCTTCTGCACCAAAGTTCAGGAACGTGGCTGCATGGTCATTCTCTTGACCTTGGGCTACAGAACTGCCTAGTTTTCTGCTTTAGAGAAGTGAATGGAAATTCATACCTATAGTTGGTTGCAGCCAGGAGTGAGGTCTACAAGCTTGTGTTCAAGGTGAGGTTTCGTGGGGAGATGTCGTTGATGGGTGTATGGGCTACGGAAAAACAGTGGAGACATCCACTCCCCACACACACCCAGACTGGACCCTGTGCAAGTGGAATCAGGAAGTTTTTATTTAGAGGATGCTCCAGCAGGCTTGGGTTGGGTAGTATTCCCTCCATTCATGGTTTTGGAATAAGGAAGGGTGGAAAAGCCTCAAGAGCATTTTTCCTTTCTCCTTCACCCCCCCCCCAACCCCAAACTCCCGCCTTTCCCAGTAGAAACTTTATCTAGAAGCCTTCAGTCCTGCAAGTTTCGTGATGTTACTTTAAAGAGCCTCTGGATGTCTGTTGGTTACACACTTGGGATATCTGGTTTATGTTGTGTCTAGTGGCCTCCCCGCTCTGCTTAGCTTAGAAGTCTGGCAGTAATCATCTATTATGCAGAGCGTTTTGCATTTCAAAAGTGCTTGCTAGGTTTTGTAGCAGGTGCTGTCAATGCCCTGCCCATACCCCCTGGCCCTCATCTGCATTCCAGCCGGGCTTCCACTGCCGGTGGCGCCTAGGATACATTGCCTGTTGGCTCTCTCTGGCCACCAGAGCCTGCTATGCCTGCCAGAGCAGCTGGCTGGAAGTACCTGGGAATGAGCAGATGCACCCCAGCCTCCTGTCCCTCAGGCTCTGAAGCACACCCTCTACACTGGGGCCAGAGGTCCTAGTAGGACGGCGCCTGGGTTTCTTCCCTCCCCACCTCACTTCCCCATTACCCTACTGATGTTTCCTGAGGTCACTTCTAAAGAAAAACTATTTCTCTACTTACATCACTTCTGATACCAAGTGTGTGGGGAACATTTCTCCCCACGCCAACCAGTTTCCAACTCCCTGGACACCAGCTGGGTGTCCTATAACTTAATTCAATTCTGACCCTAACTACCTGGAGTCAGTGTCGGACCCCGCAGGTTAAGGACCCCGTCCCACAAGACTGCCCCCACTTCAGAGGCCAGTTGCAAGCAGTGGGTCCTCAGGGTTCCCACACTTCTGTCTGACTTGGCTACAGAGGCAGGGGTTCCTATAACACCCCGCCCACCCCGCTCTACTCTCTCCCCCACCCCCTGCTCCAGTTTTGATTATTTGCTGAAATGCATCAAAAAACTCATGGGAAGATTTACTTACATTTGCCCATTTATTGTAAAGGATCCAGATGAACACCCAGATGAAGAGATAAATAGGGCAAAGTCTAGAAGGATCTTGAGTGCAGGAGTTTCTGTCCCCATGGAGTTGGGGTGCACTGCCCTCCTGCCATGTGTTCAACAGCTTGTAAGCTCTCTAAAACCCATAGTTTAGGGATTTTTTATGGAGACTTCATCATGTAGGTGTGATTGATTATTGACTCCGTCTCCAGTTCCTCTCCCCTGCCCTGAGAATGAAGATGGGGCTGAAAGTTCCAAGCTTCTAATTACGGCTTGGCCTTTCTGGTGACCAGCACCCGTCCTGAAGCCATCCAAGAGCCCACTGAGAGTCACCTCATTAGAACAAAAGATGCTCCTATCATCCAGGAAATTCCAAAGGATTCAGTAGCTCTGCGTAAGATGCTCCTAGCATCCCTATCACTCAGGAAATTACAAGGATTTTAGGGGCTCTGTGTCAGGAACCAGGATCAAAGACCAGATATTAAAACAAAAGATGTTTCTAGTACCCTTGTCACTCAGGAAATTACAAGGGTTTTGGAACTCTTTGTCGAGAACTGAGGACAGAGACCAAATATATATTTCTCACTATGTCACAATCTCCCAAATAAACTACTTGCTGGAGTAACTCAAACCAACGTAGATTCCCATGACTGAGTGCCAGACACTATACGAGGTGCCTGTGACACTACCTGGGGCTACACAGCACAGTGGTCAAGGTCACAGCCTTCAGAACCCAACTGCCCAGGGTTCACAGTCTCAAGGTCACCCTCTAGTAGTTGTGTGATCTTGGACAACTTACTTAATACTCTTTGTGTCTTGCTTTCCTCATTTATTTTTATTTATTTATTTTTAGTTTCATTGGGTCTTCGTTGCTGCGCGCGGGCTTTCTCTAGTTGCGGCGAACGGGGGCTACTCTTTGTTGTGGTGTGCGGGTTTCTCATTGCGGTGGCTTCTCTTGTTGAAGAGCATGGGCTCTACGCGCGCGGGCTCAGTAATTGTGGCTCACAGGCTCTAGAGCACAGGCTCAGTAGTTGTGGCGCACGGGCTTAGTTGCTCCGCAGGATGTGGGATCTTCCGGGAGCAGGGCTCAAACCTGTGTCCCCTGCATTGGCAGGCAGATTCTTAACCCTGCGCCACCAGGGAAGTCCCTTGCTTTCCTTATTTATAAAAATAAAGCAATAGTCTCAATTTCATAGGATTGTTGTGAATATTAAATAAAATATTGTATGAAAAGCACTCACAGTAATGTCTGGCACATAGTAAGCTGTTAATATTATAATAATTACCACTATTATCTCAACCAATGGCACTACCTTTCCCAGAGCTCTTCGATTCAGAAATCTTGAGGTTGTTCTTTTTTGTTTGTTTGTTTTTAATTTGTTTATTTATTTATTTATTTTTATTTTTGGCTGTGTTGGGTCTTCGTTTCTGTGCGAGGGCTTTCTCTAGTTGTGGCGAGCGGGGCCACTCTTCATCGCGGTGCGTGGGTCTCTCACTGTCGCAGCCTCTCTTGTTGCAGAGCCCAGGCTCCAGACGCGCAGGCTCAGTAGTTGTGGCTCACGGGCCTAGTTGCTCCGTGGCATGTGGGATCCTCCCAGGCCAGGGCTCAAACCCGTATCCCCTGCATTGGCAGGCAGATTCTCAACCACTGCGCCACCAGGGAAGCCCTGTTCTTTTTTTTTTTAATTGAAGTATAGTTTGTTTACAATATTGTGTTAATTTCAGGTGTACAGCAAAGTGATTCAGTTATACATATATTATTTTTCAGATTCTTTTCCATTATAGGTTATTATAAGATATTGAATATAGTTCCCTGTGCTATAGTAGAACCTTGTTGTTTATCTATTTTATATATAGTAGTTTGTATCTGATAATCCCAAACTTGTAATTTATGCCTCCCTCCCTTTTCCGTTTGGTAACCGTAAGTTTGTTTTCTATGACTGTGAGTCTGTTTCTCTTCTGTAAATAAGTTAATTTGTATTATATTTTAGATTCTACATATGAGTGATACCATATGATGTTTGTCTTTCTCTGTCTGATTTACTTCCCTTAGTATGATAATTTCTAGGTCCATCCATGTTGCTGCAAAGGGCATTATTTCATTCTTTTTTATGGCTGAGTAATATTCCATTGTATATATGTACCACATCTTTTATATCCGTTCATCTGTTGCTGGGCATTTAGGTAGCTTCCATGTCTTGGCTTTTGTAAATAGTGCTGTTATGAACATTGGGGTGCATGTATCTTTTCAAATTAGAGTTTTCATCTTTTCCAGATATATGCCCAGGAATGGAATTGCTGGATGATATGGTAACTATTTTTGGTTTTTTAAGGAACCTCCATAGTGTTTTCCATAGTGGCAGTACCAATTTACATTCCCACCAACAGTGTAGGAGGGTTCCTTTTCTCCACACCCTACCCTCTCCAGTATTTATGATTTGTAGACTTTTTGATGATGGCCATTCTAACTGGTGTGAGGTGATACCTCATTGTAGTTTTGATTTGCATTTCTCTAATAATTAGTGATGTTGAGCATCTTTCCATGTGCCATTTGACCATCTGTATGTCTGCTTTGGAGGAATGTCTATTTAGGTCTTCTGCCCATTTTTAATTGGGTTGTTTGTTTTTCTGATATTAAGCTATACGATCAAGGTTGTGCTTAGTGCTTCTCTCTCCCCTTAAAGCCTCATGACCAAGTCTGGTCAACCTGTCCTCTCCATATCGCTCAGATTCACCCAATGTGCCCCATCCATACTTTTTGCCACCACATGCACTCTCTCCTGGATTGCAGTGACAGCCTCCTCACTGGTCCCTGCACCTCTGGAGTGTCCTCTGATCACCCATTCTTCACATCACAGCCCAAGCCATCTTTCTGAAAAGCAGATCTCATGTCACTTCCCTACCTAAACCTGTTCTGGGACATCCCATTTTCCTCAGGAGAAAATCCAAGCTCCTGCCTTTGCATGAAGGACCCTACAAAATCCTCCAGACCTGATCCCGCTGGTCCCCCAGCCTTGCCCCTCCTTATTCTACCTTGCTCGGTGCATGTAGTCCCATTACACTGTCTCTAGCTTCCCACACACACCACGGGGCTTCACATGTTTGTGCCTTTGCTCCTGTTGGTTGTGCTACCTGAAATACCTTTCCCATCTTTCTTCATCTGGATACTATTTATTTTCTGAACTCACTTCAGATGTCTCCTCTTTCAGGAAGGCTTCCTGGATGCCCAGGCTCTGCCTAGTGGTCCTCGTCTCTTCTGTGGTACTTCGTACACCCCAAAATCACCACGTACCATTCTATAGAAGTATTACCTATTTGTTTTTCCGGTTAAATGGCAAACTCTCTTAAGACAGAATCTGAGTCTAATTCATCTTTTATCTCCAAAATCCCCAGTGCTTGTCACTTAATCTGCGTTCTGTATATTTTTGTTGGGGTGAACTGATAGGGAGACAGAAAACCTGGCAGAGAAGGCAGTACACAGACAGGGCTTAAAAAAGGGGCCGCTAAAGTGGGACAGACAAGCCTCCCTGTCCAGTGCAGACAGCTCAAACGCAAGTGACATTCTCTCCTCCAGCGGCCCTACCATCCCTGCCCCCGTAGGGCTCCAATTCGGCTCAAAGCAGCTTCTGGCTCACAGTGTCCTGTTGTTCTCTGTGCAGTAGAGATTATTTACTGTCACCTTGTTTTCGGGCCCAGGACGCTCTGCCTGCTCTTGGAGGTCAGTGACTGCTCAGAGGCCCACAGAGACAAACCGCCATCTGGGGGCTGGGCCTGCATGGAAGGGTTTTTTTTTTGGTCACGCCATGCAGCATGTGGGATCTTAGTTCTCTGACCAGTGATCAAACCCGCACCCCGTGCACTGGAAGTGCGGAGTCTTAACTGGACCGCCAGGGAAGTTCCTGCTGGGGAGGGTTTTGATAGAAACATGAGAAACGCAGATCAGGCTCATGTCCTTGCCTGGGGAGCTCACTGGTTATTGTTCCAGCCTCAGTGTTTGGAAATGTCAGACTCAGGCTGACTCTTCCCTCCTCTGGCTTCACCACAGGGGTCAGAAAGGCACTGTACCCGCCCAGGAGGTTTTGGAAGGGGCTACAGTCTCTGGCTGTCTCTGCAGTCTGGGGACACCGCAAGCCACTTGTGTTTCTGATTTCCGAACATTTCCACGGGGACCATAGGGGAGGGGTGTGGAGTTCAGCATAGTTTACTTGGTGATATTGCCTGGGCAGAATGAATGTCATGGGCTCCCAGATGTCCTGCAGCATCTGGCCCGGCTGGGCTCTGCCCCTAGAGGGAACAAGCTTGCCCTCTATCAGGTGTAGTCGTGGCCTTGATCCTGGCCTTTCCACTGCTAGGTATGGCCTTTACCTGATTTGGGGCTCCAGCTTAGACACTTGAGGTCTGGTATTATGGTTTCTTATTCACTTTTTTCTCAAAAATGTTTATTGGGGGCCCCTATGTGTTAGCTAACTGGGAAGCAAAAGTATGGTCCCTCCCCTAAGGAGTCATGGTTCAGTTGGTAAGAGAGAGAAAAATAACAATGAGACGTCAGTGCTAACAGACCTAGGACAAGATTCCTGGAGAGCACAGAGGAGGGAGTGACTGACTCTGCTTGTCAAGAGAGGTGGTGACCTGAACTTGCTCCTCAAGAAGGGGCAGGAATTCACCAGGGGACTGTACCGTCCATGGTGCCGAGCGGCCAGCCCATCACTGACGCTCACTAAGCAGCAGCTCTCCACTCCCACCGTTTCCTAGATTCCAGTGACACTCAGCAGTACTCACGCAGTGGGAAGTGCCCTATTACTTCATCACCTGCAACTCACAGCATTCACAGCCCACCAAAATCCTTTTCTTTCTTTTAACTACTTCAACCTCAGAGAAGATCCCAGCCTGGATCAAAGTTCAAGTTGGTCCTCAGCTTTAAATACATCAGATCCATCCTTAGTAAAGACTGAGACATTAGCCAGAAGATGCCCTACAGTCTCTGATACCAAAGCTGCATTTACTTCTCTTGGCTCCCAAAGGTCCAGAACATCAGCAGGGTTGGAGATAAAGGGAGCCCAATGTCTTTAAACCCCTTGCAGCTTGGTGGAGCTGCTCTATAAACAGTGAAATGCACACACTGGAAGAGTCGAGCCTCGGCTTCACGTGGACTGTCAGAAGGAGCTGGAGAAGCCAGCCAGGGCTGTAATTAACAGGACCTGTAATTGTGCCATAAATAAGAGCCCAGGCACTGACAACTATTGTTATTGAAATGTCATGTTTTGAATGCAAAAATACAGTTGAAATGTAGAGAAGCTGGGTGATATTAATGTATGCAAATATGCTTTAATTAAAGCTCAGCAGCCACTGGCTTAAAGTAAAGGACTTGATTTAAATACTTAAGCAAATATTATAATGGCTCCTAGGATAGGCGACAAAAATGGTAAATGACACTGCAAACACCACCAGGAACTATTGACTCCCAGACCCCCCTGTGTGTACGATGTTGACGAAGTAAACCCAGTGGTTCCCAGAACAGGGATTCTCCAGATTGATCTCTGGGACATCTGAGGGAACGTGGTCTCTCAGAGGGCAGGTCCAACGGGGTATTAATGGAGCAATGATGACATTTGACTGAAATGGTCTGTTGACCAGCTGTCTCCCCCAGCTGACCTTTGGCCATCTGAGGGCAGCAGTCGTGTTGACTCATCCTACTGATTCATCCCTCCATTCCTGGCACTTGGCTCCATGCCCTGCACATGGGTAGCCCTCAATATATAGTTGTTGAGATGAACTTTGCATTTTTACCTCTGGAACAATCAATATTCACTGAGGAAATCTGACAACCACTTATGGATCTCAAGGTCCATGCCCCCTCTGCCACCTGGGCAACGCTGCCTTCTTAAATGTACAGACAATCTCTACGTCCCTGTGTTTTCTGGCTGGAATCCCAGCTGTCTACCTTCTCAGCAAGGAGAATGGATCGCTGCTGTGCCTTCCTATAGAGGCTGTGTGCTCATTAGCAGATGTCTTAATTTTATGAATCAGTAAAGGCAGATCTTGAGGGGCCTGGGTCCTTCCTATGACATTTAATATTATTAAATTCAAATATGCTTATGGGAAGTAAAATCAGTTATTATTCTTTAGTAAGCAGGCATTATTTCAATGAGGGTAGAAGGAGTTAGTCCAAAAAATAATGTTTAGATTTGATGGAATATGTATAAATAGGGTCTCAATCTATAAAATTTACCAATCCATAATGCTAAAGACATTATAAATATGTAGTGATGCTATAAGAAAAATTATATAGTAATTTTTGTGTCAGACTCAGGGTGGGAGAAGAGAAACCATGTTTTTGGGGATGATACATCCTTAATCTTTTGCAATCACGTCATCCTGTTAGTGCTTTCGTCAAAGTCCAAAGAATATAGGGCCAAATGAATAGTGGCCCTGGACCACTGTTAATGAATTTAGTAACTGTTAGTGGTCACTGTTAATGGTCATTAGCAGACTGGTGATGTCATATATTGAGCACTTACTATTCACTAGGTATTTAACTAACAGCACCTCACTTTATCTGCATGATAGCCATATATTGTAGATATTATAGACATGGTAGATATTGTAACTGATAAGGAAACTATGAATCATTAAGTAATTTTCCAACATCGTTCTTTTATTTTTGAGAGCCAAACACTATATGCTTCAAGGAGACCAGGTTACTACAGAGCCATACCTATGCAGTAGTTCCAAAGCCTCATCAAACCATGACGACTCTCCGAAGTCTTACAGTTAGTAAGTAGTAAAAGTAGATTAAAAATAAAATACAATCTATCTCTATCTTTCAACTTGTGTTTAGATTACTTAATTTAATATTATTATTAATAAGGTTGGATTTACATTTACCATGTCAATATTCTTTTTCTGTTGTCCCTTCTATTTTTGGTTCCCTTATTAACTCTTTAATTACTCCTTTTGGATTATTATTATTATTATTTTAGTATTCCATTTTAATTTATCTATCAGCTTTTCCACTATCCCCTTTGTATTTTTTTTTTTACTAGTTGCTCTAAGGATTACAAAGTACATACCTAACCATTTACTGTATAGTTAGAATTAATATTTTACCACTTCAAATAAAATGGAAAAACATTAGAACCATATAGGTCTCTTTGTTTTAATTGTTTTATATATCACCTCTACATACATTGAAAACCCCACCAAATAACATTATAATTTCCACTTTCAACTTTCAATACTTTAAAGACCTTAAGAGGAGAAAAATATTTTTTATATTTATCCAGATATACTTCCTTTAACAGTTCTTTTATAGCAGGTCTGCTGGTTATGAATTCTCTGAGTTTTCTTTCATCTGAGAATATCTTTGTTTGACCTTCATTTATAAAGAATATTTTTGCTAGCATAGAATTATGAGTTGACAGTTTTATCTTTCAGTACTTTAAATGTTGTTCCACTGTCTTCTGGCCTCCATGGTTTCTTATGAGAAATCCATCATATTTTAAATAATTGGTTTCCCTATAATAACATTTTTGTATAGCTACTTTCATTATTTTTTCTTTATTTCTGTTCTTCAGTAGTTTGGTTATTATGTGTCTAGGCATGGTTTTGTATGAATTTGTCTTCCTTAGGGCTTGCTGAGCTTCCTGCATCTGTAAATTTATATCTTTCACCAAATCTGGGAAATTTTCAGTCGCTATTTCTTCGAACAGCCTTTCTCCTCTCCTCATGGGACACTAACAAATTTTTCATATTGTTTCGCAAGTCTGTGATGCTCTGTTCATTTGTTTGTTTTAATTTCTCTCTGTTTCTCAGATTGGGAAATTTCTATTGCTCTATCTCCAAGTTCTATTGAGGCCATCCAGTGGGAAAATTATTTTTAAAGTTTCAGATGTTTTATTTTTCAGTTCTAAAATTTCCATTTGGTTCTTTTCTTATGATCTCTACTTCTCTTCTGAGAACTTGTTTTCCATCCTTTTCAAGTGTGTTTACCTTTACCTCATGCAAGATAATTCTAATAATTGTTTGAAAGCCTTTCAAGTCTCTGTCTGATAATTCCAGTATCCAGATCAGCTGTAGGTTAGTGTCTGATGATAGTCTTTTCCCTTGAGATTAGGTCACATTTTTCTGCTTCTTTGTCGAGTAATATTGGATTGTATCCTGGATGGTATAAATGCTATGTTGTGCATACTCCATAATGATTAAAACCCTCTAGAGAGGGTTGATTTATTTTTATTTGTTCTATTTTAGTTTAGATCAGTTAGGCTCAGATTGTAAGTTTTATCTTACCTTCTGTGGGTGGTGATTCATATTTCAGCTCAGTTCTCAACACCCTTGTTATAAGGTCCCATGCATGTGCAGTTTAGTGGTGTCCTGGGACTTGTGTGTGTTCATACACAGAATTAGAAGATTTTCTTCTCCAGCTCTCTCGTCTCCAATTTTCCCCTCACACTCTCTAGTTCCAGAAAAGTGGTGTTTCAATCAGAGTTTTAGCTGCACATGCCACCAGCAGGGTACAACTCCAGGTGGGGGCCATGCTCAGGGCAATGCTGTGAGAGAAAAGGGAAAGAAATGCCCAGGAACTCATCTTCAGATGGTTTGCATCTCCTAGTGTTAATTTCTCTTTGCAATCTGCTTGTTGTGGTTTACTTTAGGGTCTTCAGAGAGTTGCTTTTTGTACTTGGTTCCTAGTTTTTAGTTGTAATCAGTGGGAGAGAGAGAGAGAGGCTTTCCCAGGCTTGCTCCATCTTGGAATGTCCTTACAGTAAAGGTAGGGTTTGAAGCCAAGATTGTTTGACCATTAAGCTTCCATTTTTCCACATATCACACAGCCTCCTATTCCTATGCTTTTAAAATTCATGACTACCAAATTGGTCAGAAAATTATCCACGAAGCTTCAGCTGCTTTCTCTACCTTTGTACACAGTGCTTCTGATTCAGTTATGGAGGCAGAACCAGCAGAGGCCAGCAGTTAGTTTATCATTACCAGAGAAACTAATTACATGATGATTGGCTTTTCTTATGGATGACAACAGCACTCTCCCACCCCTAACCCAAACAACACACAATTGTCCTGAGAACCCTTGATTTGTTTGTGTTTTATGGCTATGGCCAGAGGCAGGAAGAACCTGAGGAAAAAAAGAAAGTAAAAGAGGGAGTGGAGTAATTGCAGAACCATGTGCGAACAAAACCTTCTTTTCATATTTCATTCCGTAAAAGAAGCACAAGAAATGCAAACAAGTGAAGTAAAATCCCCCAAGGGAAATGGATTTAATTATCAAACAATTCTGCCAAAAGAATCTGAAAAATAACTAATACCAGTACACTGAGCTTCAAACACACACACACACACACACACACACACACACACATGGCTGTGGAAGACAGATGATCAAGCAAGAAAGAGGAGAGAGAGTCCTGTATATTTATAATTCATAGTTTCAGGGGCAATGCTCCATTTTGAGTGTGAGTGTGTACCTTTGTGTGTGTGTTTGTAGGTTTTTTTCCTCTTAAAAGTTTATACAGTATAGTTAACTGCACATATTTTACTGTTTCAATTAGCAAAGATTACTATTTGTTTCTCTTTCTTTTTAAGCACTGAGGCAGTAATTACACTCACGATGAGAGAGTTTTGCAGGCCACTTTCTCATTTTGCAGGCACTCCATGAACAAAATACAATAATAAACCATTACGAAATAAAGTTGGCCCATTGGAGAGCACTGGCCTCTCCTAACACACAGGCCATTAAAGGTGGATTGTGGAAGAGGATCAGCAAGCAACCATCATAAATGTATCATCAGGCAAATTAGCAAAACATTTACTACTCAATGGTGGGAGAAAGTCCTTTCCAATAACTTTCCCTAACGCCACCATAATTGGGGAAGTATCAGCTGCTGCACAGCTGCGCAGCTTGATATATAAACGGGCACTCAGCGCTGCTGTCTGGGACCAGGTGTGTTCCTAAAGAGGATTTCCATGAGGCATAGAGGCCCTGATGGGGTGTGAGCATCTGAGGTAGCTGTGTAGTCCTTAGTTCCTGTGGTTCTCTGGGAACTACTGAAGTTTGTGATAGAAACTTGGAAGAGGGTGTGGTGTTTCCTCCAGGGCTATGTTTACAGAACTCTCAGAAGCCAGCTTCTTTGGTTTTGAGATCTGGATAAGATGGGGAACATTTTCACCACTAGGGCTTATCTTTCAAGAGTGAGGTTTGGGGGCACATTTTTTTTTAACTTGCAGATAAATAATAACCTTCATCTTTCTTCACAGTTTATAAAACACTTCCACAGGCATCATTTCATCTGATCTTCACCACAACTTTGGGGGTGGATCATTATTATTCTCATTTTACAGCCTGATGAACTGAAGCTCTCCGAGGAATAAGAAACTCATCCAAGATCAAACATGAGTTAAATGGAACAGTCAGGGATTTTGATTCTGCTCTTCTCATAATTGAAAACACACCTCTTAGCAGTGTCCCATCCACTGCTCGTCTTGTCTTGCAGAATGAAGACCTTTCCACAGATTGAAAGCTCCAGCCAGTCAGGGATTGAATTGATCATTCTTCCCCTCCTGCATCGCATCTGGGACCTACTCTGGTCCTTGTGTTTGCATGTAGCGAATCCTTCGTGAATCTGGGTTGACTGAGGACTGGTCTGGAGGATGGAAATCAGGGGCTGCCAACCTCTGGTGCAGTGCCTGCTACTTGGTAGGTGCTCTACGTTTGAGGAATGAATGAATAAGCATATTAAAAAGCAGTCACGTGGGGCAAGTACGAAGTGTGGGGTGCGGTAGGGAGGGAAAGAATAAAGGTCGGCACTAGCAAGGGGTCATGCAACATGGACAGAATGAAGTCTTGGGAGGCAGGTGCAGAGGCATAGGAGGAGGTCAAGCTTCAGGCTCTCCACTTGGCCATACAGGGAAAACTGAGCAGTGACTGATTCTTCCGGTTAAAAGAAGGATGTTCGGGGACAGCCTCTCCATGCCCTGGTATGACCACCTGGAGCTCCTTGATTTTCAAGCCTAGAAGTCTTAGAAGTGATCTCAGATCAACTACCTCTTATGGCCACTTCCTCTGTCTCCTGTATCTTGATATCTTGAGTGCTCATCTTGTCTGTTGGCATAGTGACAGATTCAAAAATAAAGAACCCCCCCCCCCCAAAATATGGGCCACATGGACTCCATGTGGAGGTACCAGGGATTCAGCTCATCCTTTCCTGTTTCTGTGGGGAGAAGTCAGCCTTCTCCATGTACACAGCTGAAGCCTTAAATCCCTGAGCCGTCCTGAGTTTTAGTAATTCTACTGAGAGTAAGACATTCAGAGACCAAGAAATCCTTTCTATATCTGCCTGTGCAGAATTCTCATAATAAAAAGAAATCATGAACTTCTTAGCTACATATTGTCAAACCAATGAGCACTGATTACAAACTGCTAATTTAATCAGGCTTTTTGAACTACTTGGGACTTTAGCCTCTGTGGGTCCATGACCCAGGGTGGTCAGTCCAGCCATGACCCTTTGTTCCTCAGTCTCTACAACCCTCTTGCCTACTGTCTTCTGCCTTCTCTTCAGCCTCTGTGTTCTGTCTTCCACTCCTGATCTCTTTCGCACTCTTGCCATGGTTCTCTCCAGAGCTGTCACTCAGTCCTAACTCCCTACATTTCTGGACTCCTTCCTCTGTCCTTAGGCCTTTACCAAAACTTGGTTCTTCCCAAAGGATGCTGCTTCCTTTCTGCTGCATGGACCCCAGAGTAGGTGTTGGCATTCTCCGAGTATCATCATTGTCATTTGCAGACTCAACTCAGGGGAAATTTTGTCTTTCGTGGCTTCAGTTGTGGAACTAAATTACCTTTTATTTCTTCCAGTTGTTTTCATCTACAGAGTTCCCTGCACTGTATTGTCTATATTTTCTGTATTCTTGAGGCTCTGGCATTTAGGAGGGCCTGGCTAGCTAATTCCCAGAGAGTGCCAACAGCTCCCCTAAGACTGTACCTCTGATATTACAAGCCAAGCAATCCAGAGCCCACACCCTCCAACCATCTCTTTTCTCAAACTCTCACTCACTAAGTCCGTATTCTTCCTGCCCAAACTCACCCCAGGGCCAGCTGCTGGACAGCTAG
Organism: Balaenoptera borealis; assembly: GCF_965194805.1. Lineage (NCBI taxonomy): Eukaryota > Metazoa > Chordata > Mammalia > Artiodactyla > Balaenopteridae > Balaenoptera > Balaenoptera borealis. Next base: position 87,631,422 of record NC_138868.1, on the reverse strand, counting down.
GACCACTCTAGCTCAGAGCCACCTGAAATTATTCAAACTATCCAATTCTAAGCTTACTCAGTGTACCTAACCTGCCTTGCCGGTTCCTTCCTGTTAGAACCCCAATAAAGGCTCTGGGCCATGCTCTTCCTTCCCCTTCTTTTGCTTCCTAACTGACGCTAGTCCATCCCCATGTGGCCCTGGGTGGCATGCTGTGCCTCCCATTTTTAGGGATCTGTGAGTATAAACTTCTTCCTTCATGACAATCATTTTCATGTCTGCTGTCTTACCATGCCTGAATAAAACAAATCTCGGGTACAATTTTAATACATACACCCTCCCTTGAGCTTCAGATCTCTCATATTCCTTGTTTCGATCTCAATTCCTGCTATCATCATCTGCCATCATCATGAGGAACTCTAAATCCTGTAAGTGGGTGAATAAGTGAATGAATAAATGTCGGACTTGGTTGCAATTCTGACTCTCACCCTCACCAGGCAAGTCACTTCACGTTTCTGAGACTCTTTCCTCATCTGGGAAACTGGGACAATACTTATCCACAAGTTGTGACAAGGAGTTGATGAAAAACTAGGTAAAGCACCTAGAACCTGGAGCTGGGACACAGGGGGTGGCAAGTGTTAGTTCCATTTTTCCTTTTCCCCTCCTTACCTGAGGACATTTGGATGAGGGTGGCCGGAATCATAGGAATCTGAGAATTTTTTCTTGGCTTCAGTTCCCAACCATCAGTCACTATATCTCTGCTCACAGCAGACCACTGGAAAGAGAAGAGGCAGTGATAACAGACACCAGCCTGGTGGGCCTCCGAGCCCAGCCTCCTCAGAAATTGTCACAAGTTTCTACCGTCTCTCCTTCTCCCACATGAAAGGCCTCTGAGATGAAGCAGAGGGGCCTGGATATACCCACAGGCTGTGATTTCCAGGAGGCAGCCTGCTGGAAGGATGGATCCCAGGTCACCTGGGCCAAAGTCAGGGGGGCCCATGGCTGGTGGGAAATTTCTCAACAGATCCCGGGGTATCAGGAAGAATGAGAAAGAAAATCCCTTTCTTTGCAGTAGCATCCTTTGTCAGCCAGAATACACAAGTTAAAATTCAGTTCTCTCCTCCAACTGGGTGAGGTCACCACTCTCAAAGGAACTTGGGGAGACAAGTTTGCCCTCCTGTTCTCCTTTGTGCTGTATGGTCCAGGTCCAGGCTCTCCAACCACTAATCTCTCTCTTCTGGAAGGGGAGCCAGCCCTGAGAATGTGACCGGGTTAAAGCTGATACCGGTGCCAGTGGCTGTGGCTGTCCCTGGGAAGGACTTTGAATCACAGAGTCATCAATCAATCAGCAAGCGGTGCTGTGGGCACAGTCCTATGCAGGTTCTTGTAGTGGGTAGAGAAGAAGAGGAAGAGTGGGCCATCATCACATCTTTCAGCAGTTTCTGGTCTTGTTGAGGAGACAGACTTAAAAGGTCGAAGAGCAGTTCGCTGTGTGTTTGAAGGCTGAAAAGCAGTGCACGCTCCACGTGCAGTCATATCTGGAGAAGAGAAAGCATGGAAGGAGTTACAGGAAAAAGCTTCAGGGAAGGGTGGGATTGAGAGGAGGGAGAGGGGGATGCAGAGCTGAGAACCGTTGGAGGGAAGGAGCCATCATATTCTTCGAGAATGGACCATGAGCCAGGCGCTGTGGAAGTGCTCTACACGTTATTCCATTAACCTGCATAACAGCCTGCAAGGCAGAGGCTTTATTATTCTCACCCTCATTTTTAAATGAGGAAATGGAGGCACAGAGAAACCTACTTTGAGTCACATGGGCAGGAAGTGGCAGGAGGTAACTGGCTCCAGAATCTATACTCATAACCCATACGGTGTGCTTCTAGATCAGGGTTCTCAATCTTGGCTGCACATTTAAATCACCAGAGGTGCTTTTTCCAGAAACCGAGGCCAGGCCCCAGTTCTAGAGATTGATTAAATTGGTCTAGGGTGAGGGTGAGTCACGAACAGTTTAACAGAGCACTCTGAGGGTGATGGCAGGTTGAGAACCGCTGTTCCTGATACCATGAGATTCTGCTGTGAAGGAAAGGACTGGGAGAGAAGTCAGGTGAGCCAGGTAGGGCAGGTGCTAGAAACATGCAAATTGCAGCATAAGGAAGAGAAAGAAGAAGGGAACTTATCCATACGAGGCACACTTGTCGAATGGCTGCTACTGGCCAGGCACTACACCTGGGTTATTTCATTTCATCAACGGGAAGTATTATTATTATTCCAATTTAACAAATGAGGAGAATTAGGAGGTTATGTAGCTTGTCCTTAACTAATGGTAAGCAGCAAAACTAGGATTTAGATGCAGGTCTGTTTAATCACAGCCTGTGTACTACCTCACACACAATAATGGGTAATGACAGACATGGTAGGTTCTTGTGTGGGTGGCAAGTATCAGTTAGGATAGGCTATGTTATGCTGCAGTAAGAAACAATCCTCAGTTATCAGGGCCTCAAACAACAGATGTTACTTTTTCTGCCCCATGTCCGTCATGGGGTAGTGGGGGGGTCTGCTCATCCTGGTCACTCAGGCACCCAGGCTAATCTCAAATGTTGATGGTCAGTGTGCCACAGAGAAAGAGCTCTGGAGGGTCTCGCGTTAGCAGTGAAATGCTCAAGTCCAGAAGAGACACCCATCACTTCTGCCCCCAGTTCACTGAACAGAACTAGTCCCACACTTATCATATGCGTATAAAGGGAGAATCAGGGGGAGTTCCCTGGTGGCCTAGTGGTTAGGATTCCGGGCTTTCACTGCCATGACCTGGGTTCAATCCCTGGTCAGGGAACTGAGATCCCGCAAGCTGCAGGGGACGGCCAGAAAAAAGTGGGGGTGGGGGAGAATCAGAAATATTGATAAGCAGTCCAGATATTTACTACAGGGCAGCAATGTGGAAGTGGTATTCTATCAAGCTGGCCTGGAAGTGGTATGCATGGCTCATAGGGGAGACTGGAGGCAGCGGACTGGCCATTGACATCAGGGGACAGGTGATGAGGTCTTGCTCTCTGGGGTCAATAGTGAGAATGGAGAGGAGAGGAAAAGAGTCATTGCACCAGAGTTGACTTACATGTGGTGGGAGCTAATGCTGGATTGGGAGAGGCTAGAGAGTCAAACATTCAAACATGACTCCTAGGCAGGACCAATAGGCAAAGTCATCAAGAGGCCACATTTCAGGCTTCACCTACTGTCTCCTCCCTGTTTCTCCCCCTCCTGTTTCAGGTCCTCCTGACCTGTATGCTTTCCTCTCGAGCATAATTCTAGAAAGTATCTATGCTCCATAATGTCATGGAAGAGTCTCCTGCCCTCAAAATTTATTAGCTGAGAACTATTATTAAGACTTAAAGTGCTATTCTAGGGATGTTTGCATTTTAATAACTTTGAAGCCTTTGAAAACTAAGTTAATAAATCTCCAACAGTACTAGGACTTCAGGCCACAAGAGAAAAAACAGCTATTTAATGAGAACTACCTACGTTCCTGTCACTGTTTTATGGATGGGCTGTGGCGATGAGCAACAAAGTCCTGGCTTCATGGAGGCCAGTTCTCTAGTGGGGAAGGCAGACAATATACAAGCACATGACTCTGCAAATGTTAAGTGCTATGGAAAAAAATAAAGCAAGAGAAGGGGCTTAGGAAGTGCACTTAAATGTGGGTGTGTGACGGGGCACGGATGTGGGTGTGTGTAGGGGTGGATCATCTTCCAATGATACTGCCATTGCCAAACATATGAAATTCCTTTTAGGGAATTCCTTCAAAGCCTGATCTTTCATGGATAAAAGCCTAGAGGTTTTCTTGTATTTTCTCTGGAGATTCCTAGAAGCAAATCACATAAATCACCTGATGGGTCAAGTCAGAGAATTCCAAACCAGCCTGGGGAGTGGCTCCGCGGTGCCTCCAGGGCCCCTGGCAGTGGGACGCACTCAGGCTACGGTGCAACTCTTCGCTCAGGCACCCACATCCTTCCTTGGTCTTCTCCCTGTCCATGAAGACACAGCATGCTACTCAGTCTGATGGGACAACTGTCAGGGGCCTCACGCTGTCTCTCAGCAGCCTTGTTAGGCTGTCAGAGTGATTCACTCCGAGGAATAAAAAATGACAACGGAACTGCCAGCATCCCAAATGGCCCAACATTTGCAGAAGTCTTGGCCTCAGGACCTGGCCACTGGTTGCTGCTTCAACCTCCAATGAAAGCCAAATAAATAAGCCAAAGCAGACATTTATTGGTCTCTCGGAGAAGGTTGTTTCCCCATAGAGCTCACGCTCTCAACACAGGCTGAATCCCTATATTTTATTTTTAAAAAACAGCATCACCAACCCAAACTAGGTAATGCATCTTCCCTTAGAGCTGAACAAAGGCAGTGCGGTGCCTTCCTTCCCTGCTTGTGCTTATCATTCTCCTGGGCTGGTGGCGAGGTCCACCGCTTAAACAGTTAATATTCTTCTGACACGGCAGTGACTGTGTTTGGAATGCCAAATGGAAAGGATGTCGGGGTCTACATTTCAGAGGAAAACTTGGGAGATCAGCCAGGTCATTCATCTGCCAGATTCTGTGCTTGCAGTAGCAGAGTAGGGAGGAGGGGAGAAGGCAGAGGAAGAGAAACTTTCCAGGATAAAAGCCACCAAAGGAGAACCCTAAATGCATTATGGTCCATTGGCAAGAGCAGTAAACGAGCCTTAGGAAAGCTGAGTTCTACCCAGCCCTGCTGTGAACGATCTGGATAACTTCAGGCGAGTCTCAGATATTGTTGCTGTTGTTCTATTTCCTTATCTATTTAGACATGATCTTATGTATAGGTTAGATGTGAGGTTCGGATGTTATAATAGATGGAAAAGTTCTTCCAGCAGATTAGTGGGGGAAGTGTGTTATTGGTATCAGGAATCATTTTTATTGTTTTTGTGGAATATTACCATTCGAGCATTGGGGGCCTGGGTCTCCAGGCCCAGGTTTAATTTCGAGGAAGGTCTGTGGATTAGATGAGTAAATGCTTTGCAGACAGAGATTATGACTTACATAGAATCACAGAATAATTGGAGCCAAGAGACCGTAGGGGTCACCCCATTCCACCTCACACCCAGATGCAAAATCCCTCCTACAAAATCCTCTGCATTCCCACAGCAGCTTAGAGCATAATTAACGTAGACGCTTGCTTTTTGTGAGCGCCTTAGATCCAGGGGCAAGATTTTTCCTTTTTAATCCAAAATTCCCTAGACTAACATGAGAACACACAGTAGGCACTCTAATGAATAAATAAGTGACGGTATGAACACCCCTGGCAGATGTCCCTCCAGACTCGGCTTTAGACGTCCCAGCGATGGGGGCTCCTCGCTTGAGGAGGTCACTCACTGTATTCTGGGCAGCTGTCATTGTCGAATGTTCTTCCCTACCTGAGCTGGAATCGAACTCCTCCAATTCCTCCCCCTTTTGGTGCTGACTTCTGGGGCTCTTTCCTTCACCAAGGAAGGCCCTTAAATTTTCTTCACCTCCTTTGCCCCTTGATCTTTCCTGCTACCTAGACTTCCCTTCATTTTGGTCTCTTCTCTGAACAGACTATAGTTTGTAAATGCCCTTCTTAAAATGTGATGTCCAGAGTAATGATCTTGCTGGCCGAAGAGTCACAGGGACAATTAATACTAAAGTTTATTCTTATAAGGGCCCAAGTATCTTCCAGCATTATGGGTTCTTTACATCTGTTAGCCTGTTCCATTCCATTAAATCTGCAAAAAACCCTGGGAGATAAGGATTGTCATTCCTATTTTACTTAGGAGGAAACTAAGGTTCAGTGAGTTGCTTCAGCCTGCCCACCTTCTCACTGCTGGGAGGTGGCGGGGTTGGGACTTGCTCTCAGATCTGCCAGGAAGTCTTCCTTCCCAGGCCTCCATTCATCAGTTACTTAGAAAATATCTACTCTGTGTCAGACTCTGTGCTTGGTCCTGGAAATGAAATGACTCAAACTCTGATTCTCTCTAAAACAACAAGATTCCTCCTGTGGCCCAAGAATATACTTCTTGTATGGGGGAAATCAGTGTTGACACAGCACTTTGCAAACACCATCATTTTAGCATTTTTCACATTGTAATGTGTGTGTTTGTGCATTTTCCCCCATTATTGTGGACTCCTGGTGTTTACCTTGGTTCTCACCCCACCCCCAGCATTGGAAGAGGTGTTCAGTACAGTGCTTACATATGATAGGCTCTAAATAAATATTTGTTGAATGCATGAAATGCTTATTTGCTAAATCAAATGTTATGCCCTCTATGCCTAAAGGTAGAGCTCCAGGAAGGGAAATCAGACAAAAATGAAAGAAGAGGAGAATGTCTTTCTAGCTATCTAAAGAATCAAATTATCCTTGGTCATTTCTGGGGCGACAGAAGTGCCTGAATCAACTTCGTGTCTGGTGGGGCTATGACTTTCTCTGATCTGGAACATAATTGCTATGAATGTGGCTTCTAAGACTTTCTCAGCTCTCTGGGCAGTTGTATCACCCTGAGCTTGGATTCATACTGAGCTCCAATCCCCTCTGAAATCCCCAGATGTTTTCTACTTAAACTCTTCTCAAGGCAGATGACTTCCACAACCTGTGCTGCTTCAGGGCCTAAATGTGGGGTTTTGTGATTATCTCTGCTAAATGTTCTCTATCACTTCTAACCTGTTTCTCTGAGTGTGAGTTTGTACTCGTTTTAGTGACCCTCCCAGCAGTGTGTCACCCACAAACTTGATTAGCATGCTTTCTGATTTTTTTTTTTAATTCAAGTAATTGGTAAAAGTGTGGGAAGGGCCAAGGACAGAGTCCTGAGGCCCTTTGCCAGAGGTAGACCTTCAGGGTGACATTAATCAACATTGCCTAAATAGCACTTTAAACAACAAAGATTTGATCTAATTGTACTATTATATTGCTCATATTTCTAGCCTGACTACAAAAGTATTACAGACATCAATGCCAAATTTCTTACCAAAATCTACAGACTTCCCAAAAGGAAAGAAGCAAATGTGGCTTGGATATTTTGAATGGAGTCATGGAGAATGCGACCACCATTTATTTAATAAGGGTTCAGAAACCATCTCCCTCATGATCTTATCTGGACTTTTACTGGGATTCAACACTGAGCTTTTGTTTCTGAAGTTCCTGTTAATCCTTTTTGTGGAAGGCCAGAATAGTATTCCCCTGTTCCAATTACTGGCCTTTGACAACCTGATGAAACTGTGGACCCTACGTTTAACATTCTGCTTTTATTTTCAGTAACCCTAGGCCAAAAATCCTTGATTAAGTTCTTCAAAGAGAATGATCTCCATATTGGAAAGAATAAAACACACACACTTGCAAAGAGAAATTGAAACTTCAAACAGCACCTCATTGCTTGAACACTTAAAGCTGTAACCTAAGTATTGCTATTGAGATGCTTCTAAATATCCAGAGAATGGATCAGAACACCAGCTCTGAGCACTCATCCTGCTCCTTCCTTGATCTGCTTGCCCCAAATATAACTAAACATAAGCCAGCAACAACAATGACGACAAAAATCACAGTCACAACGTACAATCACCTCTTCTTTTTAGTAAAGCCTGAACTCACTTCTGGGGTTCAGATGAAGCTCTCTTTTATACTGAATCTCATGGAAGCATGAGGTAAACTGGATTATTGTGCGGAAATATTCACTCTCTGCCATTGGTGATAGTATATTTCCCTACTCTATAGATTTTGGGCTTGGCTGGGTGCTTGGTTTGGCCTCAGATTGAGACAGGCTGGGACCTGGGACCCTTTGCTGCAGGGCTGCAGGGCTGTACCTGGACACACCTCTCCTCGAGCAACAGAATACAAAGAAACTATGAGGGACTGAAAATAACTGCGTGCATGTGCAGTTGGGGCAAATTATGGACAACAAGATACAAAAAGACCAAAAAAACCCAACTGCCACTTCTGAAGAGCTAGGAGCCAAAACAGGGTGTCAAGGGCAAAATCAGGGTACTGCACATGCCCCCTGCACTCAACACCACCAAAGGGTGGTGGGCAAACCACCTAAGTCACCCCTCTGGCCTGACCCCTGGACACACCCCTACTGTCACCCTATAAGGAAACAGCTTGCCCCCCCACACCTGCCGCCTTGGGGAGCTAGCAAGGGAAACTGTTACTTGTTTTTGTGCCCCCCCTACTGCAGCAGGGGCCCCAATAAGGCTTTGCCTGAACTTCTTGTCTGGCCTCTTATCAACTTCTATTGATTGGGGAAGGCCAAGAACCCTGCTCGGTATCAATAGTGGGTGGAGAATAGCTTCTTGCCCCTTAACTTGGGGTTTGGACACAACACTGCTTTGGCCAATGGAATATTTGTAGATATGACAAAACAAAGGCTTGCATGGTTGGGCTTGGGCTTTTCCTCTCTGTGAAGGCCATGAGAAGAACATTCCTGGAGTAGCTTATGGGTCCACAGAGGATGAGAAACACATAAAGCATTGTCTCCAGCTGACCCACAGACCTTAGAACATCTGACTCCAGATGACTCCAGCTGTGTGGGAAAGAAATGTAATGCATGAGAAAGAAATCTCAGCTGCTGTGTATTTTGTTGTTGTTGTACAGTATTATTGTAGCAACACAGGGTGATCCATCAGACTGTCTGCCCCAGGGCTGGGCACTTAGTAGATAAAAAATCTGTTGATCTGAATTGAATTGAAAATGTATCTGTTGTCTCTATGGCAGCTTCAGAGCAAGGCTTTCGCTGAAGGGCCCCAGCTTGTAACATAATCCTTCAAGAATGCAGCTCTGAATCTCAGTTCTTCTGAGGTGGTTAAACATTTACATACACACATGCCCACATGCCCACACGCATCTATTAACTGTCCATCAGGACCTAGCTTACAGCTTCCTATGTCTGGAAGGGCTGAGCTATTTTGAAACCAAACCAGTTAAGAGCAGCAAGGCCCTTAGGCTGAAGGAAGACCCAGCAACCACAGATCCTTAAAAGGCACAATCCCGGGACTGGACTTCCCTGGTGACGCAGTGGTTAAGAATCCGCCTGCCAATGCAGGGGACAGGGGTTCGAGCCCTGGTCCGGGAAGATCATACATGCCGCCGAGCAACTAAGCCCATGTGCCACAACTACTGAAGCCCGTGTGCCTAAAGCCCGTGCTCCACAACAAGAGAAGCCACCTCAATGAGAAGCCCGCGCACTGCAACGAACAGTAGCCCCCTCTCGCCGCAACTAGAGAAAGCCCGCGCATAGCAGCAAAGACCCAACACAGCCAAAAATAAATAAATTAAAACAAAAAAAGTACAATCCTGGGACTAAACTGACACGTGTGGGCAAGATCCTGGCTTATGATTTGGATAAAGCAGTTCCTGGGTCTCATGTGTAAATACAAACCTGGCATGATTTTCTGTGAGAAATAATATTGCTGGTGATTATGGCTGGAGGATAGGGATGGACCTAATATCACCCCATGCATGATGGCAACTGCTCATGTTCAGTAATCATTCCACTAATATTTAATAATAATAATACCTAGTAATATACTAATGATAATACCTATCTATCGAACACATACGCCAAGCTCCTTATGTGCATCATCTCATTCAATCCTCATAATTGCATAAGAATGTTATTGAACCCTCTGATGTAGTGTGATAATTGCCTCCATTTTATGAGTGAGGAAACTGAGGCTCAGAAAAGGTAAGTGACTTGCCCAAAGTCACACAGCCAATATGTGAAGGAGCTGGAGTTTGAATCTAGTCAGATCACATTTGAATTGGTAGATTAACTCATAAATTATAATAGAAGGGTATTTAAAAAAAATATTTATTTGGCTGCGCTGGGTCTTAGTTGCGGCATGCAGGATCTTCGTTGCCATGTGCAGGATCTTCGTCGTGGCATGCAGGATCTAGTTGCCTGACCAGGGATCGAACCTGGGCCCCCTGCCTTGGTGGCGCGAGTCTTAACGGCTGGACCGCCAGGGAAGTCCCTAGAAGGGTATTTTTAAACTCGTTATTAGTCTGAGGGTGGGGCACAGGAGGAAATAGTAAAATGAGGAAATGTGCATCTTGGCAGCTTTTTGCTGAGCTGTGATGGAGGACAGTTTGCAGTTTGAAGTAGGAGGTGGGGTGGGCGCGGATCAGAAGACAGGTGTAAGGGGGAGGGGGAATCTGGGAGGAAGAAGATACAGGACAGGAGTGGAGGGTGGGAAGGTGGTGCTGCTGCAAGGGGCAGGGCCAGGAGGAGGAGGTCTGATGACGCTCATTTGTGGGGAGAACACAAATGGCCCAGGTGGATCAGCGAGACTGTGTGCTATGGGTATGGAAGACGCAAAACTCTCCATTTTCTTCCCCAGGAGATTTTCAGTAAAGTCTACAGAAAAGCCACAAAATGTTTAGTGTGACTGATTATTTATGAAAAACAGTGAAGGAACTGAGGTCATGCCCAAGGGTCATGCCAGTAGAATCATGTCCACAGAACCAGAGTGGGCAGCTGTGAGCTCATCAGCATCTCTGGGCTCTGCAGGAAATGAGGCGCCCCTGGGCTGATCAGCCAGGGCTAATAGCTAATAGCCTTTCTAGAAAGAAAAAGGCTCCCTTCACGCAGGCACGTTTACCCCAGGCCAGGGAGCACCCCTTGTGCAGAGTGAGAGCTGGACTCCAGTCTCCACCCGCCCCCTCTGCTGGCTGTCTCCGGGCAGGTACAAGCTGCATTAAGGTCTGCGGGGGCCCAGACATTTGTCTGGCACAGAAGTGGGGCAGCAAGCATCTGGGTTACAAGGTTGTGATGCCGCTGTTCTGTGTGGACCGTTTAGTGGTATGGTCAGGGTGCCTCTGAGCCCAGGGGAGGGAGGTGCGATCCGTCTGGCTAGAAGGGCACCCAGATTGGAAAGATCTTAGGTTTAAGCTGAAACCTGGGGGATGAGCAGAATGCCACCAGAGAGATGACAGAGCAAAGGACCTTCTTGCCCCTGGGAAAGGCACAGAAGTATGAATTTTGGACACTATCAGTGGCTGATAATGCGAGTGCAAACATAAGCTCCCCACAAAAATTCTCCATGAGGGGCCCTAAATAAACAAGCACCACAAGCATTGATGCTTCAAAGCAAGTCTTTTAGTCCTCCTTTCCAAATAGCCTGAAGCTTCTACACAGAATATGCCACTGGACTAATGAGACTGAATTATAGGACATCTGTGACTGGTGTGTGAGATGGCTTGGCAGGAGGGGACGCTGCCCAGAGACGAGGCTGGGGAGGAAGTATGATGGATATAAAGTAGTCACAAAGAGGAGTATTAAGGTTCCCGTTACAGGATTACTGGGGAGAGTTCATTATGTCAACAGTAATCAACAGGCTCCAAGTAATCAACAGTAATAGTCAACAGGCTCCAAGGATAGGAAGGAATGGGTTCAAAGGAGGGTGAGCATTTCCCTGTTGGTTACCAAACCGATCAGTATATCCGATGCACTACCCTGTCTCCCAGAAAGGCACCGATAGAGCAGGACACAGGGCAGGTGAGGTTGGGTGTAAGAAGAGAGGTTTGGAGAGGCGTCTCCTCTTCAGGAGGATAAGGCAGGGTGGGGTGGCAGAGGGGAGTCCAGAATTACCGCAGGACAACCCACAGCCAGGGAGCTGGATAACAAAGGGCACAGGAAGGGAAGAGAAATTTTATTTGCCCATTCTCCTTTTCAAATGCCATGCGGTGAAGAGCTGTCATGTGCCAGGCACAGAGTTTTCCTCCTCTGCCTACTTCATTGTCTTTTCTGGGTATGGCCCTGGATGTACACAGCCATCACCTGGCCCATCTTAACTGCACCAGAATTTGTGATTCAGAATTCAGAGCTGACATGCCAGCATCTCTCTTATCTCTGAGACACTGGGGGTCTGGAATAGGAGAGTTCCCCAAGGAAGCATGGCCAGTCAATGGGCAAGGAGAAACAGGCTAGGCTGAAGGGAGCTGTGTCTAGTCAACTGGACAGAACAATGGAATTTGGTGATGGATAGCTGTGCATTAGCTCTGAATTCTTGAGGAAAATGCAGCCTACAGCAGAGCTATAATAGCATATATCACCTCTTCCCTGGGAAGGAGAAACAGTTACACCTTCCTACCTATTAATCACATTTTCCATTAATCAGGATAACTCACCCTAATTGTGATTACAGTTGGGAATCAATTAATGTTCACCTTAAAATAAAGTGTAGAGAGGAAAGCAATTAATGTAATAGAGTTAGAGCATCAAAATGACACAAATGTTATTGACAATTATGAATCACGTCTTGCAGTTTTTTTGGTTCTCTGCTCTTTCATGGAGAGGTTTCACAATGGAGGGGAAGCAGCATCAGATCCTCCAGGTAAAAACGTGAGTTCCAGCTCTCCTCATTACCACCCACTAAGAGCGAGATGCCAGGGGGTTTCAGGCCATCTTTTGTCCTCACCTCCTCATGCCAGTTCCAGGCAACGAGGCTCCAAGGATAGGAAGGAATGGGCTCAGAGGAGGGTCAGCAATTCCCTGTTGGTTAGAAAGACTGATTTATCTCAGGCTTGGCCTAGCTTTTTTTCTCAAAGGCAAAGTCTGTGATCTTCCAGACATGGACTGTTTGGCTGTTTGTTTGTTGGGTATCATTTGGAAGAGATTTATAATATTAAATAGATTTAATCCAACCTAAACAGAAAAGTGGCATTTAAAATCCATATTGAGCTTTTTAGCTTCTTGCATCTGTTTAGGCCTTTCCTCCCTCAACAATCCTGGGAAGGAAACAAGATAGAGGGTTATTATTTTCAAATTTTAGATCTGGAAAGCAAAGTTTAAGTGAATGAATGACTTGCCAAGGTCACACGATGGGTTAAAGGCAGGATGGAACCCAGGTAGGCTGTCTTATCAGTAGGCCAGCTCTACAAAAATCGTTTTAGCACACCTCCCTTGATGGTCGTTCAAGTTCATATTCTAGTCCCCAAAGCCTCCTGTTCTGGACGCACACTCCTTAGAAGACATTCCAGGTATTAGAAAAAGATCCTGAGTTCAGTCCACTCCAGACCCTGACTTCAGCCGAAACCCAACTAAAACTTACAAGAGAAAATTTAGATTTGAAGAATTCAAATTCAGCTGGAAGAGATTTGAGGGGTAATCAAACCCACGCCTTCATTTTCCAGATGAGAAAACTGAAGCCTGGGTTGGGGAGGGTGTCGTGATTTGGGTCCATTCCCAGCTTTGGACAGAAACCTCATAGCCTCTGTAGACAGGGGAAAGGGCTTGGTTGTAACCCAGGAGAAAATGAAGCTACAATAACTGAGACAGAGATCTTTACAGACCTCAACGAAGTGCTTTGTGTAGCTTGTGGTGGTTGATTTAAATGTCTTGGCCCATACCAAGTTTCTTGTCCATCTTAAAGACTGACTTGTGCACATTTGCTGATTCCTGATGTAGTTGATCTGATCCATTTCTTAAACTCCCTGAAAACTCTAGATCAGCAGTTCTTTGATCTGCTCTGTCCTCAGAACAACCACTCCAGGTAGTCAGATGCTTTGATAGAGGGAAGTTACGGGGATCCAGGCCCCTTTTTTCCTCCTTCTTCAAGGAAGGGCATACCCACCACCTGGGGTTGAGCCCGGAGGGCTGCCCAGACAGGCTGGCACAGTTCTCTGAGAATCGCTGCAGGACCTGGGTTTCTGTTTCCTAGCTGAAGCCTTCCTCCCATCGCCCTAGCCACATCCATCATCCAGTCTGGCCACTGCAGCCTGCAAGGAGAGCAAGGAGAGCCTTAGCATTGACTAAGTCTTTGTAAGCCTCCCCATGGCAGTTTTGATTCAATTGCCAAATAAACTACAGAACATTGATGACCCATTGGCACTGAATTTTTTAACTTTTCCTTTTTCTCTTTTAATCTACGTCAAAGAGGAGAACTTACACATGGGGATATGCCAGGTTGACTGAGCCATAATCTTACCTACAGGCCACCCTAAGTTTTGCTGCCCTAATTAAGCATAGCTTCTCTCAAGATCCATGCCCAACATCGTTTCCCTAGGAGCTGGACCATCAGAGGCCTCCAAATCCACTAGATGGCAGTAGTGAGTTAATCATGTAGAGAAGGCCCACCTAGAGAAGTGAGATCCCCACAGAGCAGCCAAGCTCTAGGATTTATAATCAAGTCCAGAATATCTAAATATAAAGACGCCCTCTCCCCTCCTCCATTCCCTGAGGATGACTTTTACTCTTTTAAATTATTATTTAAAATAACAGCTACTCTGGACTGGGCTATTTATGATACATGCAGGACTTTGGCAGAAAAGAAATAGAGACCTGTGTATATAGATGCGGGAGCAGTTTCTGAACTGCCCCTTGCTGAGTCAAGATGAACTGGAGGCAGCTGTGAGCTCCTACTGCAAGGAGAAGATTGCTCCTTTGCTCCTTTTAAGCCCCAGCTCTCCAAGCGTTGGGCCTTCCAATCAAGGACCTCAGCTAGACCATGAGCCCCAAACCACAGCTTACCACACAACTGTGCTGAGCTCTGAACCAAGGCCTAATATTAATTTATGGAACCACAAAGCGATTACAAAGTTGTGTTCTATTTTTCTTCTGAAAATCCCCTATACAAGTTTGAACTGGAACCAAGCCTACGTATTTCCTAGAACTATTTATTTTTTAATTTTATTTAAAAAAAATTTTTATTTTATATTGGAGTATACTTGATTAACAATATTGTGTTAGTTTCAGGTGTACAGCAAAGTGATGCCAATATACATATACAAGTAGCTATTCTTTTTCAAATTCTTTTCCCATTTAGGTTATTACAGAATATTGAGCAGAGTTCCCTGTGCTATGCAGTAGGTCCTTGTTGGTTATCTATTTTACGTATAGCAGTGTGTACGTGTCAATCCCCAACTCCCAATCTATCCCTCCCCTGCCTCACCCAACCCCCTTGGTAAGTAAGTTCATTCTCTAAGCCTGTGAGTCTGTTTCTGTTTTGTAAATAAGTTTATTAGAAAGACAAATATCATATGATATCGCTTATATGCGGAACCTAAAAAAAAAAATGATGCAAATGAACTTACTTATTCCTAGAGCTATTGAACCAGGGCTTCAGAATGTTCTCTGAACCCGGTTGAGACACAGTTCTTTAAAAGAACCTTTCTTTTAGCTGAAGCTGCCTCCAACCCTGTTCTGGCGCTCCACTGTGGAAGGTCTCCTATCAGGGATTCCTGATCAGTGCCCCCAAGGCAGCCTTTCATATGGAGATACCCCCAGTTTCTGCAGCAAACTCCTTATTAGGCTATTTTCTAGTTGGTCACTTCTGTAGCAGCCAGAGAGTCTGCTGGTTGGTTTGGAGATTTATGTAGGACACTTGGCTAAAATATAAACAGTGGTTTAGAGAAAGGGAATCTGCTCTGTGTCAACAGTAATATGAGGCTGGGGGCCTCCAGCAAGCTGCACTGGATGTTTATCCACTGAATCAAACCACTATATCATCTGGCCCTGGCTGACCAGAGGGGCCCTGGCTGGAGAGCTGCAGGCTCCCTGCCAGCTCTTCACTCTGTTTCCCAACCCGGGGGAGGGGGAGGTCTCCTGGCTGCCTTTCTCCTCCTACCCCACCTCACCTGGGTAGAGAGGTGCTGAGCAGGGACCTCAGAATTTGACTTCATAAGCATTTATTTCCAGCTTTCTGTGCCAGTCACTCTTTTGTGACCATTTCATTTAATCCACAAAACAACCTTCTGAGGCCTTTAGGGGTGGGTCCATGTTTTATGAGACTTGAAGTTGGTACAATTTAGGGGGAGGGGGCTTTAAGAAAAAGCAAACAGACATACAATTAGATATAAAAGTGAATATTCATTTAGTATGATGCAAAATTCATCTCACACATAAAAAAATGACTATAGCTTTGGAAATTCAGATTTATTTCTTCTGAGATCTCTTTAGGCAATTTACCAGAAATGCTTATATATGAACACATCCCCCTGGCAACCTGGCTTCCCCCTTCCCCGAGAACAGTCTGCCCTCACTGGGGCCCTGAAAGGCAGGGGCCAGAGGCTTGGCTCAGCTAGCTTGGAGATAAATTTGCTCTGCAGGTATGTGATGATCCCTATTTTACCCTGGTGACTCCGATAGAAACAGTATGTGACTCACGCCAGGGCACAGCCCTAACAAGTTGTGAAGCTGAAATCTGCAATCAGAACTTTTGCCTCCAAGCCTAATGTGCTTTTCACTGCACTCTACCGCCTCCTGCATGGCTGCAGATTGGTCTGGAACTCTGGTGCTCTAGCTTGAAACCCACTCAAGGGCCACTTTTGGTTTGAGCCACAGATCTCACAATCCTCTTCCCTTCCCTCCTCTGGAGGCCAAGGAGAAGCCCTAAGGAGAGGAGGAGGTGGTCTTTTCTCAAGGAGGTAGACCATTTCAATTTATTGCGGCTCCTTTCCACAGGATGCTGTCTCCTTTCTTGCCCGTTGACTCCTACAACCTTGAGGGCTGAACATCTTCATCTTCTGGGAGGGGCTGTGTGTGGGAGGAGCTGTGTGTGGGAGGGGCTGTCCGAGGGAGGGGCTGTGTGTGGAAGGGGCTGTTTGAGGGAGGGGCTGTCAGAGGGAGGGCCTGTCCACTGGTGGAGCTGTGTGTGGAGTGTCTGTGTGAGGGAGGGGCTGTGTGTGAGGGGCTGTCTGAGGGAGGGGCTGTCCTTGGGAGGGGCTGTGTGTGGAGTGTCCCTGTGAGGGAGGGGCTGTCTGTGTGAGAGGCTGTCTGAGGGAGGGGCTGTCTGTGGGAGGGGCTGTGTGTGTGAGGGGCTGTCTGAGGGAGGGGCTGTTTGAGGGAGGGCCTGTCCACTGGTGGAGGTGTGTGTGGAGGGCTGTCTGAGGGGGCTGTCTGAGGGAGGGGCTGTGTGTGGGAGGGGTTGTCTGAGGGAGAGGTTGCGTATGGGAGGGGCTGTCTGAGGGAGGGGCTGGGGTGGGGGAGGGGCTGTGTGGGGGAAGGCCTGTCTGAGGGAGGGGCTGTGTGTGTGAGGGGGCTGTCTGAGGGAGGGGCTGTCAGAGGGAGGGCCTGCCCACTGGTGGAGCTGTGTGTGGAGTGTCTGTGTGAGGGAGGGGCTGTGTGTGAGGGGCTGTCTGAGGGAGGGGCTGTCCTTGGGAGGGGCTGTATGTGGAGTGTCCCTGTGAGGGAGGGGCTGTCTGTGTGAGAGGCTGTCTGAGGGAGGGGCTGTCTGTGGGAGGGGCTGTGTGTGTGAGGGGCTGTCTGAGGGAGGGGCTGTTTGAGGGAGGGCCTGTCCACTGGTGGAGCTGTGTGTGGAGGGCTGTCTGAGGGGGCTGTCTGAGGGAGGGGCTGTGTGTGGGAGGGGCTGTGTGAGGGAGGGGCTGTGTGTGGGAGGGGCTGTCCGTGGGAGGGGCTGTCTGAGGGAAGGGCTGTGTGTGGAAGGGGCTGTCTGAGGGAGGGGCTGTGTGTACGTGTGAGGGGCTGTCTGAGGGAGGGGCTGTTTGAGGGAGGGGCTGTCAGAGGGTGGGCCTGTCCATGGGTGGAGCTGTGTGTGGAGTGTCTGTGTGAGGAAGGGGCTGTCTGTGTGAGGGGCTGTGTGAGGGAGGGGCTGTCTGTGTGAGGGGCTGTGTGAGGGAGGGGCTTGTGTACGTGTGAGGGGCTGTCTGAGGGAGGGGCTGTTTGAGGGAGGGGCTGTCAGAGGGAGGGCCTGTCCATGGGTGGAGCTGTGTGTGGAGTGTCTGTGTGAGGAAGGGGCTGTCTGTGTGAGGGGCTGTCTGTGTGAGGGGCTGTGTGAGGGAGGGGCTGTGTGTGGGAGGGGCTGTCTGAGGGAGGGGCTCCTTTGGCAGCTAAGGTTGCCTCTGTTATGGCCTGTCTCCAGGCCCTCATCTTGAAGCCTTTCTCTTTCTCTCACCTCTGAGTGCCCTTCCTGTGAACCCTGTCTTCTTATTCCCTCCTCCCTCTCCCTATAAAATCTTTCTTTCTGTGCAAGGATCTATTGTTAGTCATTTGTGTCTTAGGGTGGAATTTAAGTCATTTGGCTTCTTCCTCTAGGACGAATTGTAATTCTCCATAAAGGAACAAAAGCTCTAACCCTTCAAAGTGATGGGGGGCAGGGGAAGTAGCCAAGGCGGTAACCTGAGTTGGTGGTGGGGGTAAAGAGATTTCCCACGTTTTTGAAACAGCTATTATACTGTTTTATTATTCTTTTTAGTTTGTAAGAAGAAGAAAACGGAATTTTAAAATGTATTGACCGTCTATGGTGTGTCAAGCCCTGTGTGCTAGGTGCTTTCAAAAATGTTTTCATTTAATCCTTGTAGCAACTCTGTGGGGTAGGTATTATGATACCTTTTTAATTGATGACAAAGCTGAGTTTAGCCACTGTACAGGGTCACACAAAGGCAGAAGGAGCTGTTTTTGGTGAGTGCCTACCTTGTGCCTGGCACTTTTGCTATGCCTTCTCACAAGTATCTCATTTGTTCTTAGAGTACTTCCCAGTATGTAGCGTTAGCTCCATTTTTCAAAAATGAGACAACTGAGGCTCAGAGCAGTAAAGTGCGATCCCTCCTATGTGGGAAATTACCTTGATGCAATAAGTACTCTATGGTGTAAGTTATTTCAGAGGTCTCAGAACAGAAAGGCTCACAGACCAAATTAAGGT
Organism: Balaenoptera borealis; assembly: GCF_965194805.1. NCBI lineage: Eukaryota > Metazoa > Chordata > Mammalia > Artiodactyla > Balaenopteridae > Balaenoptera > Balaenoptera borealis. The sequence continues at coordinate 87,612,832 of NC_138868.1, read as the reverse complement.
GATCAAAATACATGGTTTCTTTAGATTTATTTAAAACACAAATCGAGAGACAAGGGAAGAGGGCTGGGGTGGGTTAACTCACTTAGGATGGGGGCAAGCAGGTGGAAGGACCATACTCCCTAAATCTTGGGTTACACAATGCTTATATGTCCCCTCTCTCTGCTGCATCAGACTTGCCTGCTGATGGGGTGGTTATGAGGATGGAAATTAAGATCTGAGCCATAAGGCCCAGTACACAGAGGGTCCCTTGGGCCAAAGCATGCATTTGCTCTCTGATAAGAGGATCACAAGGGCAAGAACAAGTATGATTGGCCACAGCTATAGCTTGCCAATTAACCTTCTGAACAGCCAAGAATGTTATTTGCATTTCTTGCACAGAGCACATGGGGCCAAAATGAGACCATATGGATGTCAGCCAATGGCTTGCTGATTTAGGCATGACCTAGCTGTCAGCCCAGAGGGGGGATATCATAACCTGTTCTTTCCACCACATTCTGTCTGTAAGAAACACTCTTACTTGTTGCATCGTACATTCCATTTATTCTATATATCTTTAGCATGTCTTACAGGTTACTAACTTATTATCTATAATTAGCATATCTTATGAATTCTGCATATGTCTCACAAGCTACTTACTCACTCATCAACTATACTTCACACATCTTACATGTTTTGCCTGTATCTCATAAGCTACTTGCTTTCTATCTATGTGAGTTTTAGTTATCTATTGCTGTGCAGCAAATTACTCTAATACACCTTTTTTTTTTTTCATCCCTCACAGTTTTTGTGGGTCAGGAATTTGGGAGCAGCTTGGCTGGGTGGCTTGAGGTGTCTCATGAAGTTGCAGTCAAAATGTCAACTGAGGCTGCCATCATCTAAAAGCTTAACTGGGATGGGGGATCCACTTTCAAGATGCCATTGACATGGCTGGCAAGTTGGTGCTGGCTGATGGCAGGAGCCCCCAATCTGTTACCACATAAACCTCTCCACTGAGATGCTGGAGTAACCTCATGATGTGGCAGCTGTCTTCCCCCAGAGCAAGTAACCCAAGAAAGAACAATGTCTTTCATGACCTAGTTTTGGAGGTCTCACACACACACCCCATCATTTCTGCAACATCCTATTGGTTACACAGGGTAGCCCAGCCCAGTGTGGGAGGGGACTATAGCAGGGGCCATGGGGCCAGGATCATTGGGGCCATCTTGGGGGCTGGCTTCCCCAATGAAATATTTATGAATTTCATCCATCCAATCATCAGCATCATCACTGAAGCTTGCTGCTCAACAGGAGCACTAAGAACAAGGTTCTCACAGCGCCACCCTGAGGGGACCTGGGAGGAGCTCTGGGCCAGCGCATAACAGGAGGAGCGGAGCGGGCCACGCTCTACCACAACCTCCTCTCAAGGGCTGCTTCTTGTAGAAGCTGCTTTCACCCCCCAGGGGTGGGAAATATAACTGAACAGGATCTAGAAGAAGTCTTAAACTCGAGACTTGAGACACCATAGTGCTTCTTGCAAGCAACAACCCCTTAAATCCTGACCACCCATGGTGATGTTTTCTCACCACTTTTGCTTATGATGTTGTCCTGTGTGTTTGTCTCTGTTTTGCTTCCATTTATGGTATTAAATTTGCTTTCAATGAGTGGCATCTCTTTTTTTGTGGGACAAGAAGAAAGGTCATTATTGATTCATGCCTGATTTGTTCCAGAGCTGCTGGTGGTAGCCTTTGTCAAGAAAAATAGCTGTTTTACCCCATACAGGTGCAGGTGGTTTATGACTAGACACACAGAAACGTTGTAGTCAAGTTGTGCCTGGCTTTGCTAAGGTCTTTCAGGATTTATTTTAACCGGATAAGAAAATATAACTATCTTATATATTATAACTATTCTATATTTGTTCCAGGCTCTCTCACGTTAGTACACGGCATTTCTTCATGTCTTGGCTACCAGAGCTCTTCCCTCGGGTTGAGAAGGCCTCAGCATCACTAGATTAAGATATGCATAAAATCAGATTTTCATTTATTCATTACTTCTTCTGAATCTTACTTCCCCCACAAAGCTTAATGGAATGAGCCTCTTCAGATGAAGTTCATTTGAAGTTCTACCATTATCACCCTTCAATTCCTGGCATGGTTAATTAAAAAGTGCAGTGGCTTTTGGAACCTCACTGTTTCCTGGAGATGGTTAGTTGATATAGCTTTGCCTACCTGTCTTTTTCCCTGATAGCATCACCACGATTGAACAAATCATAGCTGTACACTCCAATGATATGTGGCCATTGATCTAGCCAAAACTGTCTACTCTATTCCTTTCCACTCCAACCACTACTTGGGAATCTCACCAGTACACATTCACTGTCCATCCCTCTGTCACTATATAGTGCAATGAGACCTTTCTCCTCTTGATATAACTCCCACTCTATCCCAGGAATTGTCCTGAGATAGCATATTGATGTGTCCTCATTCAGGGATCATTTGCTGATCATCAAGATCTCATCTCCCATGTGACAAGGAGATGGCTTCTTAGGGAATGGCTTCACAGTTAATCTAAAGTCAGGGATCCCAGCACCACTGTCTGGGCCTTGAATTGTCAGGACTCCAGGCTAAAGTGTCATTGCAGAAGTCCTTTTCTAACTAGGTGGTCCAGCACCTACTCATGCTGTTGTTTGATGGTGCATCTATAGTCCTGCTCTCAGCCTCTTGCACAAAGCCATCCACCAGGGTTCACGCATGCCTTCTATCTTTGAACGGACACCCAAACAAGAGGTCTTGAGTTGGTGTAGAGGCTGGTAAAGTGAGCCCTGTTTGATATCCTATTACCCTGGCTGCATGCTATTCTGCATCACATTCCTTTGCATCTATGTTAGATCCATATGCCTTCTTGAGCTTCTGGTAGGTTCCTCCCTGTAGAAATGATTCCTGAACTTCTATGTAAGCAAAGTCCTACTATTAGTCTTTAGATACTCTCCTGTGGAAAGTCAACTTTTATCTGCTTATAGAGATCTCATTAAAATTGAGCCTCTATATCATGACCATTAGGCCCATTTACTTTAGAAAAGCAACGAAGCCACATGTACCCCACATTTTAGTGTTTAGTGTTTTACTTAGGTTATATCCTATCTGGCCTAAAACAATCTTGGCCATGCCATAGATGACTGTATTTGGGTAGAAATGATATATCTGGATCATGGCATCCTTCCATGGATATCTTTCACTTCCATGTAGTGGTGGTGAGCTATCCCCTGGCCATGCATGTGGTACCCTCAGGGGTTGTTTGTTCTTAACTGCCTTTTGCTTTATGGTAGATCTGACTTTTGAGTGGGTGAGGAAGACTATCTGCCCTGGTTCTGAATGATTCTGTGTGATATGATTAGAGAATGAGAGCAACTGTGATTATCCATCCCTGAGAGATTTCTACATGAGTGTATAAGGGCTCTGGTGCCTCATTCTAGTCGGGGGCGGGGTGGAGGCTCTGCATATAGCCATCACCAAGGTTGCCCACTTGTCCGCTCCCTCCATCTCCTGCTGAATGACTCCTGGACTGTGGATAATGGCCTCATTCACTGGTCCTCTCGGGAGGACATATTTCCCATTAAGACCAAACTGCTTTGGCAGAGGCACCTGTGGAAAGATATTAAGCCTATTGGATAGGGTGAGTATCCAAATCTATTAGGATGATAACAACCAGAAAACTCCTCTTCTTGCCATTGTCTTTAACATGGATGCTGTGACTCAAGTTGTCTTATCCTCCATCCTGACCCTTATCTCACTAGTACATGTAGGCAGTGGTCATTACTAGAGAATTCCACCTCCTTATTATGCAGATGCATTTTCTTTTGGTACCAGCTGCTAGCAGCATGGGCCCATTGAGAGTCCATTTTATATGACTACATTGGCTAGGTGTTGTTGGCCTATTGACTCTATGGGACTCTTCACTTTTTGCGGGGACAAAAAATTTATACTGACCACGTAGGACTCTTACTCTGGGTTTGACATTGCTTTCTGGTTAATTTGTTGTTTGCTGTTAAGGCAGCCCACTCTGCCGTTAGAGATATAGAATTTCATAGCGAGGCACCCCATGGAGACTTCTTTTCCATCTTCAGTGACCAGAACATTCATTCAACTGATGCTTCTGCCCAATTTTGAGTATGAAAGAGGAACCTTAGGTGGACTTTCTACCTAGCCTCTACCTTCAGGCAGTCAGCATCACTGAAAAGTAGAATGAGCTTTCAAAAGCCAGTGGTGCCACTGTCCTGGCTCCCTGTCTCTCCCTCTCTGTATGTCCTATCATGCCCATGCAATAGAAGGCCTGTATGACCACCTCCTTTATGGCTTAGTTTCTTAAGCCATTCATACAAGCAGGATTTAGGTCAAACATTAGAAGATTGGACTTGTTTTGGGGATCTGGTCATTGACCTGCATTAGTATTGATAGCCTACTCGTAGTAATCCTGAGCTTTTAAAAGCTAGAAATGCCACCCTAATTGTCCTGTCATGGTACTTGGATTAAGCTAAAGAGTTCAGCTTCTTCTTTTTAGGAATATCTTTCTGTTTTCCATTTTACTGAGAGTTCTGTTTCTTGCCTTTGAACCTCAATTTATGTGTATTTATTTTTTCTACTATTTTTACATCTTCTACTATTTCTGTGAGTTCAGCAAAGGAGGAGATCTTATCGTGTGCTCAATCTGCCATCATGCCCTGACAGGAAGCCTGATTCCCCCTTTCCAACCCAATTCTCCTCTCTTTATTTTGTATATCAACTTATCTCCCCATCCCCTGCTCAGCTCTGATCCCCTGTTTATGTATGCAAAGACATTGATGTCCTCTACTAAACAGTAGGTTATATATTCCAAGTCGCCTCTTTGGCAGCCTGGAATAATCGGCAGAAGTTTTGAAATTTTCATCTTTCCCTTCATCCTCCCCCATTAATCTCAGCCAGGGAAGGGAGCTGTTTAGAGCTTTATATCCTCCTTAATATGAATTATGTTTTCTTCTTTAAAAGACAGATGTGATTGTTTTAACTAATAATTTTTTTCTCTATTACAATTATCAGTAACATTTATGGAGTACTTATGTACCAAGAATTATATTAAATAGGTTACCGATGCTAGCTCACTTAATTCTTACAACATCCTGAATGGGAGTGTTTCATCTACATATACAGGTGAGAAAACTGAGGCTGAGAGAGGTGAAACAGTTGCCTCTGGTTTCATGGCTATTGAAGGTCACAAATGGGGTTCAGACTCATGCCTGTATGATTTTAGAGTAAACTTCTTTTGCAAAGACCCTGATAGTAAGTATTTTGGCTTTGCAGGCCATATATGGTCTCTTTCACATATCCTTTTTTTAATACCTCTTTAAAAATGTAAAAACTGTTCTTAGCTAGAGGGCTATAAATAACAGGGCATGGGCCACATTTGAACTGCTGGGCATAGTTTGCCAAACCCTACTTTAGAGCATCTGTCTTCAACCACCATAGCCAGGAGTGGGTGGCCAGATGGGGCACAATTCCATTTTGCTTGTGCCTCACAAGCACCATGAACACCAGGCACATTGCAGCAAGTAATGATTTAGAGGCAGGCAAAGCCTGTGCTCTTCAAATAGCTAGAATGTTCCAGCTGGGTTTTTGCCCTTGCTTTCTGAAATGGGAATTAGGACAGCAGGCCTTAGGACTGAATTGTTTGTTTGTTTTTTAATCTCCTTGTCCCACTGGTCACACTGAGCATTCAGGGCCCCAGGTGACAAGGCAGTGAATTCTATGGCACTTTTCTCCTCTAAGACTGTAGGCAATAACTGCTTTGCTGTTCCTTCTTTCTGAGATACATTTGTCATAAGCCTGTTTGGGGAGAAGAAGGGGGTGGAAAGGGTAATAATTAGAGTCAGGGTCTTCATTTCCTCATTGCCCTCCATCAATAGATAATTATTTAACATTTATTATGGAACATCAGGGAGACCATTTGGTAGGCAGTTAATAGGTTAGAGCTTAGAGTTGATAAAGGTCTAATGTAAGAGAGATTGACAAGAGGATGAATTCAACAGACCGTAAGGGCTTGGTGTAGGGTATGAAGAACGGCTAGGAACTTAGGCTGATGCTGAGAGGGCCAGCCTGGATGACTGGGAGGATGGTGACACCATTAAATAATAGGAAACAGAGCAGAGAATCAGGTTGGGAGGCGGAAGTGTCAAACTCTGTGCTGGATGTGTTAAATCTGAGAATACTGTTGTTTTCACATGGAGATGTCAGGCCAGCAATTTGAAACACAGGTTCAGAACTAATGAAACTGCCAGATTAAAGAGTTTTGAATTTAGCCCCAGGACAACTTGGACCTATTGGAAAAAAAAAATTGTGCAGAGGTGTTTCTTCACAAAAGCTCTGTTTAGAAAAATTATTTTGGAGGAGGAAAAGGTGTTGTGAAGTAACTTCCAATGATCCTGTCTATAATATGATGAGGCTGGGAGCTAGCGTGGGGGCAGTAAGATGAGAAAGTGACAGAGAGATGCAAAAGGTATTTTGCAAAAACTTAGCAAAAATTGTAGATTTCTTTCCTTTAAAATAGCATTTTCCCTACTATTTTATTTTGAAAAATACTGAACCAATCATTGGAAAAAAACAGTACAATAAATACCCATATTCTCTTCACATAGATTCTCTAATTGTTAGCCTCTTTTGCCATATTTGCTTTCTTTCCCTTTCTCTTTTCAGAAAAAGGGCACTGTCCTACATAGCCACATTATAATGATCACACTCAGGACATTTAACAAAGATACCATAGTTTTACCTAATATATAACATATGTTCAAATTTCCATGATTGTCCTAACAATGACTTTTATAGCTTTTTTTTTTTAGTATTCAGTCAATGGTCCAGCATTGCATTTACTTTTTCATGTCTTTTAAATCTTTTTTAATTTAGAGCAGTAGCCCCTTCTCTTTTGGTCTTTTATGACATTGACCTTTTGAAGAATCTAGACCAGTGGCTTTGAAGAATGCCTGAGGATTTGGATTTGTCCGAATGCTTCCTCATGATTAGATTCAATATCATGGGTTTTGGCAGGTGTAATACAAGTGGGGCTGCATCCCAACCAGAGCATATCCAAAGGCACATAAAATTGATCTGTTCCATTTTTACTGATGTTAGGTTTGATCTTTTGGTTAAGTTGGTGTCTGCCAGATTTCTTCATTGCAAAGGCACCTTTCCCCTTACCTGTTGGATGGTACTTTGAGACTATTTGACTGTCCTGATCTCCAAAACCATTCATTTAATATTTTAGCTTACATTGATTATCCTTGCTTGAAGTAAGTATTGCATTGGTGGTTGAAAAATGGAGATTTTCTAATCCTATAATTCTACATGTGCTAGCTGGCATTCTTCTGTTAAAAAGAGCTTTCCTTCCTTCAACTTTTGTTTTTAGTATCATTATGGACTCATGAATTAAAAAAAATTAAGTTCAATATGTTATAATCTATTACTGTCATTATTCTTTTTTAAAATTGAGATATAATTTACACATGGTACAATGTCCAGGTCTTAAATTTGCAGTTAGCTGAATTTGACAAGCATATATATTCATGTAACTCACACCCCTACTAAGATACAGAACACTTCCATCATTGCAGAAAGTTTCCTTGTATCCCTTCCTTGTTAGTTCTTGTAATCACTCTAGGCAATCACATTTCCTTATTCTTTTTAACACTCAAACTCTTCCAAATTTGGTTAATGAGAGCCTCTTTAAGCTGGTTCCTAGGTCTTTTTGTCATAGCCCCATCAGTTTTTGAGCACATTCTTGCTTTCCAGCACAATAAGATGCCTCAGACCTCTGGTACCAGGTATTTCTTTAAGGAGCCCCTATTTTTGTGTGTGGGTCAAATGGTATTTAGAATCCAAGATTTAGTTGCTGGATGTATTAGTTTGCTAAGGCTGCTATATCAAAAATACCACAAACTAGGTGGCTTAAAACAACAGGAATTTATTTTCTCCCAATTCCAGAGGCTCGAAGTCTCATATCAAAGTGTTGGCAGTCATGCTCTTTCTGGAGGATCTAAGGAAGAATCCTTCTCTGCCTCTTCCTAGCTTCTGGTGCTTCCCAGCTGTCCTTGGTGTTCCTTGCCTTGTAGCTGCCTCACTTCAATATCTGTCTCTGTCTTCACAGGACTATCTCTCCTCTGTGTGTCTGTGTGTCTTCACATGGCTGTCTTCTTATAAGGCCACCAGTCATGGATTTAGGGGCTCATCCTAATTTAGTATGCTCTCATCTTAACTTGATTACATCTGCCACGACCCTACTTCCAAATTAGGTGACATTCACAGGTATCTAGGGTTAGGACTTCAGCATATCTTTGTGGGAGACACAATTCAACTCACAATACCGAGTATGCTCACTGAAAGTAAGATGTCATTTTTCTGGGCCATTTCAGTGAACAGAGCTAGATTGAAAAAAACATACATATGTATATACATATATATTATATATCACTCATACACAATCATGAATTTATACTGATATATTCAATTCCAATTCAATGCCACAGGGTTCTCCCTTTCCTCCTCCCCATCCTACATTTGTATCTTGAACCCTGGCAAATAGGATTTGCCTGCTCCTACAATACAAACAAAATAGTGTCGGAATTCAACATCGACACCACTACCAACAACAAATTAAAGTTCAAGATTTCATTACAGTTTCGTTTGTCCTTAGAATATATTTCATTGAGGGTATTCAGCCAATGTATTCTGTTCAAAAGTTACTTGAATTACCTTTTTTTTTTCTATTTGGTTACTTTATTATTTTGATGTACAATTAAGGCTATTTGTTTTATTTGTATTCAACTCTAGATTTTTTTACTGATTTAGCTTAATGTTTTGAATATGTAAATCCACTTCTTTCTTCCTTGTTGATTTAACTTACTTTTTAAAATACATAAAATGTTAACTTCTTACAGCTATATAAAAATCATACTCAGGATTCTCCCTCCCCTCCCTAATCCTTTTAACCTCATTCCTACTCACCCCCTTTTACGTAACCAATTTCATTATTTCCTGGTTCAACTTCCTGTGTTTTGTTTTGTAAAAATAAACAAATACATACATATATACATTTTTTAGTTTATAATACATCAATCACTCAGTAGCAGTTCATAGACACCTTCTTGCAGCTGTAGAGTCCTCTATTATGTGATGTTATGCCATTTATTTAATCAGACTCTTGTGGATGTGCATTTAGATCATTTCCAATCATTTTTATTGCAAACAGTGCAACAAAGAAAAACCTTGTGGTTGTTTTCATTGTGTAGTTGTTGGAGGGGTATCTTCAGGGTTAACTTTAGAAAATGGGACTGCTGAGCCAGAGGGTAAATGTCTTTGTAGTTGTATCAGATATTGCCCAAGTCTCCTCCATAGGAGTTGTACCATTTTTTCATTCTCATCAACAGCATGTGAGAGTGCCAACAGACTGGCTGTCAAGATTTTGAAATTTTTGCTAAATTTTTAGGTGAGAAAATAACTTAGTTTTAATTTGCCTTTCTTCATTAAGAATGAAGTAGAACATCTTTTAATATTTGTGTGTGTATGTGCATAAATTTATTTTTTATTTATTTAGTTTTTGTTAATTTACAATGTTGTGTTCGTTTCAAGTGTACAGCAAAGTGATTCAGTTATACATATATATATAAATATACATCTATATATTCTTTTTCAGATTCTTTTCCACTGTAGGCTATTATAGGATATTGAGTATAGTTTCCTGTGCTGTATAGTAGGTCCTTGTTGTTTACCTATTTTATATATAGTAGGTCCTTGTTTACCTATTTTTTATATATATATATATTTTGTATATAGTAGTGGAATATCTTTTAATATCTTTAAGAGACATTTTATGTTTTTTGTTGAACTATTTATAACTTTTAATACTTTTTATAAGGTTTTAAAATATTTATTCTCAATGTTAATATATTAGAGATATTAGCTTTTTATCTGTTATACATGTTATAATTTTTTTCTCCCAATTTCTCACTTATCTTTAGACTTATGGTGTTTTTTATCATGGGGAAGATTTTTAAAATGTAGTTAAATAATGATTTTATTTTTTTAAATTGTAGCTGGATATCCAATCATAGTTAGAAAGGCTTTCCCCTTGTCTAGTACTTGTATGGTTCCATCTTTTATATTTAGATCTTTTGTGCATTTGGAGTTTTTTCTGCTTATGATGTGAAGGAAAGAAGCCAATTTTATCATTTTCTCAGAGGTGCTTCAGTTGTTCTAATGCCATTTGTTAAAAAGTCCATCTTTTTCTCGGTGATTTGCGACATCACCTTTATAATATACTAACCATCCGTGTGTACTTAGACTATTTCTGCACTTTCTATTCAGATCATTGGTCTGAATTTTACTTTGTCTGATGTTAGAATCAGAACCTTTCTTTCTTATTGTTTCCATTTACCTGATACAATTCCCCAACAATTTATTTTTAGCATTTTTGATTTACTTCATTTTACATTTATCTTTTGTATTCATCACATAATAGGGTTTTGCTCTTTGAGCCAACTCAAAAATTTCTTTACTTTAATAGAAAACTTAAGTACATTTACATTTACTAATGTGAATAAGGTTTGGCTCCAACTTTGACATCTTTTTTGTTATATTTACTATAGGCATTATGTTGTATTTACTGTGTTCCTTTCTATTATCTGTTCTTTGCTTATTTTTCTTTTTTGTATTTCCCTCAGAATTTAAGAATTGTTATGGTTGTTCTAGTATTTTATACTTTTTATGACACCCATAACCCCTTTTTTTCTTACTTAGAGATTTACTATTTGGTTTTTAAGTTTAAATGTAACCTTTGACTCCTCTCTACTTACCTATGTGACCATCAATGAGTTTACTCTCTTTCTTCTTTATCTCTCACTTCCTCAGTCTTTTTAAATTTTGAATTGTATTTACTTTTATAGAGCATTTAGCATTTGCATTATGGTCTTCTACACTTGACCCACATTGGTTTTAGTCTTAGAGCAACAATTAAACATATTCAGTACTTTCTCTAACTCCTTTCTTGAAGTTTCCCAGACATCTCTTGGTTAGATGAAGCTTGACTTCTAGTAGATTCCTCAGAAAAAGTTTCTGAGTACAGATTTCCCTCCATTTTTGTATGTTTAAAACTTTTCTTCTAGCTTTGGTATTTGAAGGACTGCTTGGTTGGATATAAAATTCTTTGCTCACACTCTTTTCTTGAGTTTCTTGAAAGTATTGTTCCATTGTTGGCAGAAATGGAGAAGCCTAACTTCGAATCTTTCTTTCAAATATCAAGGCGAGATGAAAGTTTTAAGTTGGGTTGAGATAGTGCTAACTTAAGCATTCCAGTTAGTTTTCCCAGGTACATGGTGTGGCGTTTCAATACGCAGATCCTGGTCTTTCATTTCTGCAAAGTTTTCTTGAATGATAGGTTTAAATATTATTTCTGTTCTATTTTTTTCTTCTTCAGAGACTCCAATTATCTATATTGGATTATCTTTGCTGTCTTCTATAGTAATTACTTTTTCTCTAATTATTTTTTAAACACCTTCTTTCCATCGTTTTTGTTTTCTTGACTGTTTTGTGTCTTTCCTTAATGTCTCTTATTATATTTTTAGTTAAATATATTCTCTCTTGGGTCCTTTGTAATTTAGTTTTCATTTCTAAGATGATTTTGTCTTTTTCTTCAATTTGTTTTCTAAATTTAGTGAACACTTGTTTCATATCTTTCTGTTTTAGGTCTGTTTCTGTTTTCAGTTTTTTAATATCTAATTTGAATTGTTTTTATATATGCAAATGCCTGTTTGAGGATATTTAATCCAGGTTGAGGTGTTGTGGTATAATTTTCTTCTGCTTCGTGGTTGGATTTGGGGAAGAATTTTCACCAACTGAAATATTTTAAAATCTCATTTTGATTTTTCTTTTTATAGTAACTTTGTATGGATACTCTCTGTAATTTTCTGCTAACTTTGAACTATTTATTTTCCCAGACTAGCAGTAACAGTTGCATGAAGACAGGGATGAAGAAGTTTTACCAAAATTATTTCAGGGGAAGACTTACCAGAATTTTGTTAGTTCAAGAGTACCCTCTTGTTGAGATATAAAATGCAATTTTACTGCATGGTGCCTGAGATAGGAGAGGGGTTGGGTGCCTTCTGAGTTGGTGATTCTCATTAGTTTCTGTAGGACCGTTAATATCTACCTCCTGTTCCTTCTTTCCCTTCGCTATTAAGCCTTCAAATGATGCTCCTTGGAAGTCTTCTTTCTCTCCCTCAGAAGTAACCCCTACTCAAGACTGCTGCCTTTGGCCCCTTGCATCTTCAAGCCTTTTCCAGTTGATGTCCCAGTAGCCAGAGCTCAGAATAAGTCTCCAACTTCTCATCATTTCCCCACTCTGGGTGGTACTTTCTCTTTCTGGTCTCTGCACCTCCTTCACCTCCTCCACCCCTTGTTTCTCTCTTCTCTCTGGCATGCATTCTCCAGATGACTCTGCTGGTTTGGTTTATTTCCTGACTTGTGCATGATTTTAATTTTAATTTCATACTATTCTTGGTTTCTTACTTACGCTATAGCTGGGTTATGAGTGTATTTACTCTTCTGTCAATCTTTTTTTTTTTTTTTTTTGAGATGTGTGAATTGATTTGGATTTAAGTACCTACTATTATCCTACTGGAACTTGGAGCCCTCATAAGCTTTTATTTATTTATTTATGACTGTGCTGGGTCTTCGTTGCTGTGCAGGTGTTTCTCTAGTTGCGGAGAGCAGGAGCTACTCTTCGTTGTGGTGCGCAGGCTTCTCATTGCTGTGGCTTCTCATTGCTGTGGCTTCTCCTGTTGCAGAGCACGGGCTCTAGGTGCATGGGCTTCAGTAGTAGTGGTACGCAGGCTTCAGTAGTTGTGGCTCATGGGCTTAGTTGCTCTGGGGCATGTGGGATCTTCCCGGACCAGAGCTCGAACCTGTGTTCCCTGCATTGACAGGAGGATTCTTTAACCACTGCCCCACCAGGGAAGTCCCATAAGCTTTTTAATTTGAGATAAATGTTAGAGATTATTTATTCCAAACCCCTTTATTTACAAATGATAAACATAGTCCCAGTGACAGCAAACATTTCTCTCAGGGTTACACAGGAGCAGAGCCAAGACTACAGCCATACTTCCTTTACATCCTTTAACAACAAAATACTCTTTCAAAACAGTTAAATTGCACTATGGGGAGAAATCCACAAATTCAGAAGTCTCAGGGGTTCCCACACACTTATTTGTATCCTGAGAGGATATACAAAATAGTAGTTGCCCTCCTGAGTTGCTTGAAATTCCAACAGAAGTCCAAGGAAAAACCTCTGGTCCTAGAGGAATTTGTCTTCATCTTCTTATCTCTGGCTGTGCAGGAGGAGGAGTAGAGATTCTTAGGTCTGATTGAAGCTAGAAGTTTATTTGCATATAGGAAGTTAAGAGAAAAGAAGAAATAAGAACACAGAATGGTCTCCTCTCCTTTCCTTTAGAATCCTTAGGGATTGTTTTATCACAAATTTTTCATTTGTTTCTCTGGCAAAGAAACCATGGGGGTAGAATGGTGGCGTCAAGGCCCAAAACACCAGTGAAGGCTTTTACTCATTCAGTCCAACAACACAAATGGTGAATCTATGATGTGCTAGGCACTCAGCTGAACATGGGGAGAAATAGTGAGGAACAAAGCAAAGTTGTTTTCCACAAAGAGTTCACTGTCTAATGGAACGAGTTTGCATGCATTACACAACCAGTGTGGTAAGTGCTGTAAGATGTAAATACAACTAACAGTGGGAGGAAACAAGAGAGGTGGAAGCAGGGATTCTGCCTTGCTAACTCAGTGGCATTTGAGTTGAGTTTTAAAGAATGAACAGGAGTTTACTAGAGATAAAATGCAGGAATGCATATTTCACATTTAGTGAACTGGAAGCAAATGGCGAATGGGTGGAAGATTAGGCTTGGCTGCGTGCCAGAGGCTAGATCTTGAAAGTCCCAGTATATCTCAAACTTTAACTTGAAGGCAATAAGAGGTGGTAAATTGTCTTAAGTAGGTCAGTGACAGGATGAATTTCGTATTTTAGAATACAGGGTGGATTGGAAGGGGCATGCCTGGAAGCAGAGAGTTGAATTAGGAGGCTACTGTCATATAAATGAAAGATAATGAAGTCCTATACCTTGATGACTTCCTAGTCTCTGGCTCTGTACTTTCGTGTACAACCAGTGCCTGCTGGAATCCACCAGACACTTTGACTCAACCTGTCCAAACCTAAACTCTTCATTGACTCCTTTCTTCCTTAACATGCATTCCCTATTTCAGTTCTTGAGACCAGTCACCCAAGCAAGATAGCAAGAGTCTGCTTCTCCTTCACTCCATACATCCAAGAGTCATCTACCCTTGAAAATTCAAAGTCTTAAATATCCTATCTCTCAATTCCAATTGCCACTATCTTGGTGAGGATATGAGGAGAATAATGTGGTCTGAAAAACCACGTTGGGGTCAATGAATTAGAGGTTCCAATGAGGTCATAGAAATTCTGGAATGGGAGTACGAGAGTGTGTAGGGAAGGCAGGAGATTGTGCTCCGCGAGGGTGATGTTTGAAGTGGAGGTTTCAAAGGTGGTTTGTTGATGTGAAGGTTTTGGTGTGGCCATGTGAATGAGGCTGAGGTGGGGGCAGGACATTATTATCAGAGATATGGAGCTTAAGGAGCTGAGAAGTCAGAGTATTCGAAGGGTCATCATGTAGATATTGAAGTCCCCAAGGATAATGACAGTAGTAATAGTAGTAGTAGTAGTAGTCGTCATAGTCATAGTAGTAGAGAGATATCCAGATACCGAAGTCATCAATAAATAAAGGGAGGTACCCAAGGGCTATAATGAGGAAGTAGGAGGTCATGTTCATCCCTAGATGCAAATTTGTATCAAAGATGTGAAGGAGAACCACAATATTGTTTCTGAGGTCAAAGGAGGAGGAAAAGAATTTCAAGAAGCAAAGGTAGTGTCTACAGCACCAAAGGATGCTGAGGGACCTTGGGACTTGGTGCCTGGAAACCATTGGTGGCCTGGGCAGGAACAGCTCTAGCAGAATGGATGCTTGGCTCTAGGGATTTGGGCAGTGAATGGATGGAGCAGACACAGGGTCAGAAACTGTACACAGGGCTTCCCTGGTGGCGCAGTGGTTGAGAGTCCACCTGCCAATGCAGGGGACACGGGTCCAAGCCCTGGTCTAGGAGGATCCCACATGCCGGGGAGCAACTGGGCCCTTGTGCCACGGCTGCTGAGCCTGCGCTCTGGACCCTGCGAGCCACAACTACTAGGCCTGCGTGCCTGGAGCCCGTGCTCTGCAACGGGAGAGCCCATGGCAGTGAGAAGCCCATGCACCGCAACGAAGAGTAGCCCCCGCTCGCTGCAACTAGAGAGGACCTGCACACAGCAATGAACACCCAGCGCAGCCAAAAATAAATAAAATAAATAATTTTTTTTTAAAAAAAGAAAGAAATTGTATACAAAGGGTTGAGGAACTCATCTGTGTATAAAGAAAGAAATGAGGTGACGCTAAAGGGACACATTTATCAAATGAAGGAGGTTTTCATTGTTGTTGCTTTTTTTTTTTTAATTAAAGCTAAAGGAAACCTGTGCCTATTTATGCTTCATTCTCTCACTCTCTGGGGAAGGAGGGGAGGAGCTAAGGAAAGGTGTCATTTTACAGCAAGAGGGAAAGGTCAAAGTGTTCACATCTAAGTCTTCCATATCCTTGGTAAGGAAGAATGTGAAAACACAGTGAGTCACATCTGCTATGACTAGGCCAGACTTTCCAGAGGCTGTCACTTGGAAAGAAACAAACCCCAGCTTTCTAAGGTTAACTGCTGAATTCTCTTCCTCTTGTTTAATTTTAAACTTTGGCACTTCAAGGGCAATGAAATTGTTATGGATTGCATATTCCTGTACTCCCCACCTCCTGCCAAGTCATATGTTGAAACCCTAATCCCCAGTGTGATGGTATTTGTAGATGAGGCCTTTAGGAGGTGATTAGGTCATGAGGGTGGAGCCTCCATGAAGAATTAGTGCTCTTATAAAAGACTCAAGAGGGCTAGCGCGCTCTCTCTCTCTCTTTCTCTCTCAATCCCTCTCCCTCCGCCTCACCTCCTACTCCATGTGAGGATACAGTGAGAAGGTGGCCATCTACAAGCCAGGAAGAGGACTCCCGTCATGAACTGAATCTGCCAACACCAAGATCTTGGACTTCCCGGCCTCCAGAACTGTGACAAATGAATGCTTGTTGTTTAAGTCACCTAATCCATGGTACTTTGTTATAGCAGCCCAAACAGACTAAGACAGAAATCCAAGATCCCCCTGCACTACAGCATCAGACAGTGAGGCTGCTGTCTCTCCTGTCTCCTCCACGTGAGTCTTTAAACTGTCTATTTCCATGTTCCCAGATTACAATCGGCTTTTCGCTGACAGGCTGTGCTGAGCGTTGTCTCATTCATGGGGTAGACGGTTGTTGCCTGTTCTCCAGCCATGACAAATTGCTGACTGCTGGCATCACTGATGAAATAAGTAAGGCCTCTGCCACCCCAGCTTCTATTACTTTTTAATATGAGTTACTTTAATAGAAAGACTTAAATGCTTCTTTCTATTGCTTTGCCTCAGCACTTCTGGGGTCATAAATTCTTCTCCCTCTTGTCTGCTATTACTGGCATATCAATCCTTTCTAGTTCCGTGAGCACTAAAATTGAAAGAAAACAAGGTTGTGGCTTTATGCATTTTTAATTTAACAAAATCCCAGCTTTGAAGTTGAGGGAAACAATGCTTCTGGCGGAATGGTGCGGCCACCAGGAAAGCCTTTGGAGAAGTCAGATCAATGGAAGGTTTGCAGGCAATTGGCTCCATCCTTAATCTTCAGGGGACCCTCAGCTGACTTTGTGTTCTTATGAATTCCAGTCAGGTTGTAAATCTTCCCCACTCACCCCTCTTGTTTTGTATCCCTCTTGAGAACATACAGAAACCTAGTAGGATAGGAGACTTTGCACTCTCAGCCTTAGAGAAGAATCCATGCATCATTTGATTTGTCCCCAGGGTTCCAACATGAAATGGTTAGCTGGTTGCATGACAATGAAGGGAAAAGAGTGTCTCCATTCTTAAAAATCTCTCTTTTAAGGCTATTCCCTTGGGGTGCTTAGTTTCTGGGTCTCAAAAGGTCAGGAAGTCCTTCCTCACCTGTAGCTCACATTGCAAACTCATGGAGAGAGCCTATTTCCTAGAGGTGGAAAAAAAGTGCAGGTTGGCATAAGGCCCAAGAAAGAATGAAATAAAATGTCTCTTTAGGCATGGCCCAGAGGCATGATTAATACCACTGCTCATCAGCATAAAATATATTCAATTATGAGGGATTAAGAGGCTTGGGAAAGCAAAATGCTAAAGCAGTTGAAAGATGAGCATATTAGTGGAAAACAGGGCCCCAGGATGGCAGAGGCTGAGGCTGCCTGTGGTGTCAGAGGGTGCCGGGGGAGTGCAGCTTTGCATTCTACTGAGGAGGATTGTTTCCCAAATGCTGGGTTCTTGAGAGGTTCTGTACTGTTAGGAGGGGATGGAGCTGGAGAGGTGTACTCTGCCTAACCTGGCCACATTCACCCTGAAAAAGAAAGTGCTTTTCAAGCACCTTTGTTTCCCTTAGAAACCAGTGCTTGCTGAAATACATCACTCCAAGGGGCTCCAGTGTGTGCTGACCATTGAGATGCCCCACGAGGGGGGGATCACTTGGATAACTCTCCCAGATTCTCGTCTGTGAATTTACACAGTTCAGGCAGAGAGGAGAGTGGGTAAAGCGTGCTGTGCCTGTGTGGTGGAGTGTGGGCAGAGCATTGGGTAGGTGGGTGACAGCCTGCCAAACAAAAGGCAGAGAATCAGAAGAATCCCAAGAACCACCCTTTAGGAGACAAAGTAGTGACTCCAGAACTAGGACCAGATGGCCTATCTGCCTGGGGTAGAAAACCAGCAACCAATCAATTAGCTGAACAAGTATTTTGTGGCACCTTCTATTTGCCCACCACTGCTATTTATTCATCATGCCTTTCATGATGCACAGAAGAGCTGTGCTGGGGGTGTGTGGGAACTGGGAGAGGACTAGTACTAGAGAAGCAGTGATGGAGACTTTTAGTCTTTCCATGAGACAGGTTTGCAGATGATCCCAGAGTTGAATTCCCAGAATTAGAACAAGTTACTTCAAGATCAGAGCAAATTGTTGGAGAACAGTATTGTGGTTAAAAGAGTAGCCATTAGAGTTAGGAGGACCTGGGCTTGAACTCTAATTCTGACACTGACTAGCTGTGTGACTTGAATGAGTGGCTCATCCTTCCTCTGTCTCTTTGTCTTGTGCATAGAATGGAAATCATAACTGTACTGATCTCAAAACGTTGTGGTGAGAGTGATGTTCAGTAATGTGTGAAGCTCCTAACACAGTGTCTGGCCCATAGAAAGCACTCAGTGCATTTTTTATAAGTATTTGCATCTTCAGAGGTGGAGCTGAGAAAGGTGTGCAGAGAATAAAAGAAATGGAAAGTTAGCATTACTTATAATATCCAAGATATGGAAGCAACCCAAGTGCCCATCAACTGTTGAATGGATAAAGAAGACGTAGTATATCTATACAATGGAATATTACTCAGCCATAAAAAAGAATGAAATTCTGCCATTTGCAGCAATGTGGATGGACCTAGAGAACATTTTGCTTAGTGAAATAAGTCAGAGAAAGACAAATACTGTATGACATCACTTATATGTGGAATCTAAAAAATTATACAAATAAGTATATATGCAAAATGGAAACAGACTCACAAATACAGAAAACAAACTAGTGATTACCAACAGCAACAGGGAAGGGGGGAGGGGTAAATTAAGGGTATGGGATTAAGAGATACAAACTACTACATATAAAGCAGATAAGCAACAAGAATATATTATACAGCACAGGGAATTACAGTCATTATCTTGTAATAATTTATAATGGGGTAAAATCTGTAAAAATACTGATGCTTTACACCTGAAATTAATATAATATTGTAAATTAACTATATTTCAATTTAAAAAAAAAAATGGAAAGTCAATAAGGCGACAGAAGAAAATGGCAGGGGATTTGATAATCTTATAGGCACATCTGTCTGGCCTGGGGCTATTTGCATTAGACCAGGGATGTCACATTTTCCATGCTCTAGGGGTCTTTAAGAGGTTGCATGGTCCCTAACAGCCAAGGCAGGGGAGCCAAACAACAATGTAAATGTAGGAATTAAGAAACCCAGTCTAAGTGCTTCACCATATGTGTTGGGATGGGTTGAGTTGGACTGATGGTTAATGACTAGGGTATGTGATCAAGTCCAGAGATAGTGGCTTAAGTAACACCTGCAGGACTAACTGTTTCTTGTCCCGATGGTGGTGTGGGAAAGGTTAGCCCATTGACATCTGTTTGGCCTTTCTGTTTCCTAGACAGAAGCATTCTGTTGGGCTGGTTTATAGAAAAATGTCTTAAAGCAGCTTTGCAAATTAAGTTCACATATATCTGCCTGCCTTCTCGAGAATGCAAAATGAGAGTTACTACTCTCTTCCATCCAGGAGAATGGAAGGGTAGCTTTTTTGCAAATCTGACCTTTCAACTTCTTTTAAACAAAAGTGCTGTGAGGGTACAACTTGTATCATTTTGTAATCCATTCATTCGTTCACTCATTTAACAAATATGTATTGAGCTCTCCTTACATGAAAAGTACAGTCCAAGACCTTGGGAATGAGCACAGCAACCCTCAAGGAACTCAGAAGGGAACAAGTCAGGTTAACAAACATCTGTAATCAAAAGAGGAGAGAGCAAAAATGGAAGCAGGTGAAGAACTGATCTCCTTCTACTTCTGGGATGTATGCCCAAAGTACAGAGCAGGTATGGTGAAAAGGAGATGTAAAATGGAGCCAGGGCTCTTCTCTCTCTGTGAACTTTGGTGTGGTATGGCCACAGGATGACTAATAAATAGAACTCTCCAGGGAAGCAGAATAAATTGCATGGAAGAGAGATCATCGGGATAATAAACATATAGCATCTCTCTTGGTCCCCAAGTGCTCAGATCATCTAAAGCCTCCAGCTCTGGTACCAGAAATCAGAATAGTGGCTTTCCAGGTGCGTCACTGGCCAGAGGTAGTGCTGGAACGAGGGAGGATGGGAAACATGACCCCAATCCCATCCACCTTCTGAGCCACATCCACCTAGGTTCTAAGTCCCTCATCCTGGCTTACTGGTTGGCCCAATAAAAGTAAAGGCAAACCTGAGAGTGGAGAGGTCTGTCACAGGAGTTGAGAAATGGCCACAGGAGTGGAAGTTACTCATAACATTTAAGGCTATGCTACCCTGTGTTAGGATGACCACAGAGCAAACTAACATAGGCAACAATAAAGCCCAAGCCAGCAAGTTGAAATAGACACTCTGCCCCTAATAGGGGTCTGTAAATACCAGTTAAATGGATGAATCAATTGTATATGCATGCATCATATTTTTCCAGCCCAAGATTTGATTTGGTTTCCATGGCTAGAGGCCAGATGCCTACTGAGAAGTCTTCCAAATCACCAGTCTTGATCTTTTCTTAACTGCTCCCAGGGGATCCAGAGACTGACTCTGGTATCTAGCACAAGCAGCATGGCACTGTGCCCTGAGAGGGCTAATGCACTATTCATATTGGCTTTGGGTCCAGGCACCCGCTATGCAGAGCCTACCACCCAGATGGTATAGACTCAGATTCCAGTCCATTTGGAAAGGCCAGGTCCTGCCAACTCCATCTCCAAGGAGACAGTCTATACAGAACCCACATGCCAAACTACCCGGGACTTTGCCAACCAAAAGATGGTGAGTGGTCCTGTCCTGTAAGCCACACCTAAAATAGGCAGCAGATGGGAAATGGGGGCAGGAGGTGGAGAACAGCTGGATGGCATTTGCTACCTAATAGCTCTTGAGGGATTTGAAAATCATTGTTTAATTTCCCTTCCCACCTCATGTAAACAAATGTCCTATACCAGGGGTGTGGAAATCAGAATGTTAAGTGGTAAAGCTTATCTTCATAGCTCTCCAGCCTTCTTCTTCATGACCACCAACACACACACACACACACACACACGCGTGCACACTTGCAAAAACACATGCATTCACTTTCAGCCACTGAAATGGCTGCTGACTCAACCTAAGGCTTTATTTCATTTACTGTGTATCTAAAGCCTTGTCAGGAGCCCAAGCTTCTTCTCTCAAGTTTCTTTTGAAAATTAAATCTGGCTCTTTGGGACTGCAGCAGGAAAACTGAATTTGAGATACAGTAATTCAAGATATTTATATCCTTTCGTCATTTGCTCAGTTGGTCTTCTGCAGCTGTGGTTTGTTAGGGATTATCCCACCAGAAGGGATAGCAGAAATACACATATTTAATAAGAATTTTTTTCCTCCATTTCTTCCCCTGACTCTAAATAGCCACTTGGAGGGAGGGGGGGGCTGTACCATAGGAGAGAATCTGAGGGGCCAGGAACAGTTGCCCAAGAGCTGGAAGCTTCAGGCCAGCCTGGAGGGAGGAGGGAGATGAGAGCCTGGAAAAGCTGGAGCTGGATCCTGGTCCCCAAAGTTGAAGAGAGGAGAGTGGTTCTGATGATGCCCCTTTATAGGAGAATTTAAAGCCCACTTCTGCTTTCTTTAGCCCGTCTAAAGGCCAGGTGTTCTGTGGTCTGGACAATCCATTATCTACCTTCTTCATCGCTTCTGGGTACATTCCCTTCGGCCCCAGAGAGAAGCTCGGGACCCTGGAGGACTCCTGATACTCCCACACCGAAGCCATGGAGCCTCCTTCTTATAGGCAGGAGGGCAGGTAGTTACCTGGGAAGGGCTGACACACCTGCAGGTCCCAGTGGCCCTTAAACATCGAGGCTCTTTGCCTCAATCCTAAATCACTTCTAGGTGCACAAACACTCAGGGCTACATTTCCATTCGCCTTCTGACTCCAGTTAATAGTGTTACCTCCAGGTCACAGACATAGAAAACAAGCTTATGGTTACCAAAGGGGACAGTAGGGAGTGGGGGATAAATTAGGAGTTTGGGGTTCACAGATACACACTACTATACATAAAATAGAAAAACAACAAGGTCCTACTGTATAGCACAGGGAACTATATTCAATATCTTGTAATAAACCATAATGGAAAAGAATCTGAAAAAGAATATGTATACATATACAAATGAATCACTTTGCTGTCCACCAGAAACTAACACAACATTGTAAATTAACTATACTTCAATTAAAGAAAAAAGAAAAAAATAACCACATCCCAGAGATCTTTGGTTGGGGTGTTTGCATGCGTGTTTCTTGAGTCTCTTTTGCAATAATCCCTCAGTCCAGGCAGAGGTTTTTTCTTCTTTACCAGAGAAAAGAGAGAGAAAAAGGACAAGACTCTCCTTCTCTTTAAAAGCTGTGCCCTTTCAGTTGAGAGCCACTCACTCCAGCTCTCTGCAATGTGGCAAAATCTCCCCAAGCGAACCCATCGCATTCTGGGAGCTCAGCATAAAAATTACAGCTGCCTTAGAGGCCACCTGACCCTGATGCATCAAGCCCTGGAGTGAGGCCAAACAACCACTTAAAATGACAATCCTGGGCAAAGTGGCACAATGACATGCTAAAAATATATAGATGGGTATAGATGTGATATGAAAATATATATTTTTCTTGCTCTCACTGTGAGAAGCAGGCATGTTAAAGGTATTAACAATTAGTGTTCCTCTCTGGAAGGATCCTCTAGTTATGTGCTTTGGGATCCAGACAGGAAGTGAGAATCATGCAGCAAAGCAAAATTAATCCAGACAAAATGAAATGATGCAGTCGAGGTATCTGGGATGGAGGGGCCCAGAGGGCATGAGGTAGTTACCTGTCTCCTGCCCTTGTCCTCCGCAGCTCTCTGTGGGGCAGGAGAGGCTTTGTTTGAAGAGGATGGTTGCTGCGGGAACCAGGAGCTACCAAAAGCAGAGTGAGTTTTTCATTTCTGAGGAGCAAAACACCCAGGGAGGAAATTTCTGTGCAATGTGCCTCCAAACTGCTGTCCCTGACTTTCTAGGGCACCTGGAAATTGGTGGAAAGCTTGGCATGCGTACACAGAAGGCACAGATGTGGCTCCCCCAACCCTGGCCCCATCGGGGCTGGCTCCAGACATGCAGAGTTAGAGGTGACTCGGGCTGAGATCTGAGGTCATCTGTCCCCAGCAGATGCCCCTCCTGTGCTAGGGGGATGGAAATTCCCCAGACTAGGTTCTTTCCTCAGGAGTGGAAAGACAGAAACAGCTTTGCCTTTGTTTCCAGATTTTAATTCCCTAGAATCTGCCCCAAGGGTAATGTCTTTTTGTTCTTTTTTCCAAAATAATTCCTCAGTTCAGACAAGAGAAAAACCTTTTTGCTCTTTCCTGTTTAAGGACAGAAGGTGACTTTTCTACTCTTAAAATACAGTACCTTTCTATTTCAAACCACTTACTTTGGCTCTTCATAGTGTGATGTAAAATTCCTGGTACTGACAGACTCACAGATCAAATTTCCAGAGTGAAAGAGTAATTTGGTAATGCACTCTAGTGTTTTCCAGCCCCCTTTGGGCTTGCTGGCAACCACACTGTAGCTTTTGCTCTCAGCTCCACCATTTACTGCTCTCTCCCTATACTTTTCACTTTTATTTTTGCTTTTGGAGTTCTAATGTCTGCCTTTTTAAACTTTTTGAAAAAATTTTTATTGAGATATAACCTACACTCAGTAAAGTGTACACTAATCTTACCCGTACAGCTCAGTGAATGTTTTTTTGTGAATATACCATGTAATCGCCCACTCAGTGCCCTCCCCTACCGTGTCCACAACACTTCCTCCCTGCCTGGATGTAACCCCATTTTCACATCTATCACTGTAGGTGAGATTTGTCTTTTCTAGACTTTCATATGAATGGAATCATCCAGTATGTACTCTCTCATGCGTGTTTTTTTTCATTCAACGTTATATTTTGAAGATTCATCCATATTGTTGCATGTATCAATAGGTTTCTTATTTTAACGCTGTGTAGCTCATTTCAGGAATATATAGAATTTATCTATTCTCCTGAAGAGATATTTGATGAATATTTGAATTGTTTCTAGTTTGGGCTAACACGAATAAAGCTGCCCTGAACATTCTTTACACATTGGGGTTTTGTTATTGTTGTTGTTTGGTGGACATATGCTCTCATTTTGGGGGGTACACCTAGGAGTGGAATTGCTGAGTCATAGGGTATGTGTATGTTTAAGCTTTAGTAGATGCTTCCAAACCCCACATTCCAAGGAGCTGTAACAATTGGCACTCCTGTCCGCAATGTGTGAGCGTTCCGGTAGCTCCATATCCTCTCCAACACTCAGTTTTGTCTCTCTATCTACTTATAGTTATTTACACATGAAGTTGCTGCATGTCTGCTTACCTGGGGTCCCTTCCCCCTTAACTACACTTTTAATTCCTCAAAATATTCTATATAGGGATTACAGGGTAAAACTCCCCTGGGCTGTACTGATGTTAAAACTGCAAGTTCTGTGTCCCAGGACCACTCCTAGTCCTTTCCTGGGCAAACTGGGATGGCTGGTCACCCTAAATATGGTATAATGCAAAGGAAAGAGGTTTTGGCAAGGAACTGACCCGGTTTGAATCCTAGTTCACCTACTAGCTGTGTGAAATCAGTCAAGGGAAAGAGTGACGGACAGATGGATAGATATGTGACAGAACAAATATAGTAAAATGTTAATGGTACAACCTGGGTGATGGGTATACATGTGTTAACTGTAAAATTCTTTCAACTTTGCTGTATGTTTGGAAATAATAAAATGTTGGGGAAAAGACAAAGTAGGGGTAACGCTGCTTGGTTCTGGGGTACCAGATCTCAGAACTCAGAGGAAGCTAGTTTTTCCATGTCATGGAGCCACTAAAGAAAACAAATGCCTACATTCTTCTGGTCTTCACATTTCAGTTGCCCCACCAAGTTCTTCTATTTCCTAAAATCCTTTCAGAAGACGAGAGACAAGAGAAAATAGCAAATCAGAGCAAATGGACAGAACTTGTCTTTAAATTCCAGCAGTCACATTGCTTTGCTCAGAGTTGTCTCGCAAACAGAACCGGAAGCTTGGTGTCATATTCCCCCTTCCCCTTCCGACCTCCTGCTGGCCTCAGATAGACTAAGCTGGACCGTTACCCATGACCTGATGCCTTCTTGAGCCATATTCTCCAGGCTCTCTGCTTCTAACTTTGCTGTCATCGCTGGCAAAGCCGACTTACTTTTATCCTCTTTCAAAGCCATCTCCTGTTCCCATGGCAACTTACTGGGGGTCTTCTATCACCATGGGAACATGGCTGCTGGGTTTAAATACACCTTATCACCACAGCATTAAAAATATGGGGAGAGAGGGAGTCTGGTTGTCAGGGAAACAGAATTCAGGTCTCCATGAGAGATGGGCTGGGGAAAAGGAAGTGCTGTTGGGAGTTTAGAATCAATGCCACACCTAATCCTGGTCCTTCTGGGATGGCCACACACTTACTGTGCAGATACTATGGTGTGTGTGTGTGTGTGTGTGTGTATGTGTGTGTGTGTGTGTGTTAGAGAAATTGTCTTTGCATCATGGACATATGAAGAACCTCATCGGAAGGCAACTTGGAGATTTCAAGGGTCTCAGAGGACACTCTAATAGCTCAGCCTGACGATATAGGGATATCATGGTCTCCCCCTCTCTCTCTCTCCACCCCCCTCTCTCTTTCTCTCCCCCCACCCCCACAATCACAGTAGGGAACCTTCCTTGTCATCAAGAGGACAGCAATTCCATGGTGAACATCCCAGGAAAAGCAAACCAAAAGAGAGAACTGCGTATAAAACAAAAGGGCATAAAAAGGGTTTAAGTGATGGGAAATAGGAATACCATCCTTGACATGGATAGAGTGTACCTGAAAAAGGCCAGTACTCTTTATTCTGTGTCACCTGTTTGTCCTTGAGGCAAATGGGACACTCAATCAGTCAACCACCTTGTCAGAGGGATAGTAAACGAGTATTGGGGGCACCTACCTTCCTAATCACAGTGGGGAGTTGTCGAGCAAAGGAAGATGCTTGCCCCCTCCCCAGGCAGAAGAAAGAAAACATATGGAAGACACATGTAGCTCATAGATCACAGGCTTCCAAGGACCAGAAGCACCCAGTAGTGTGAAGCTCATTGTCACTGCATACACATTCAAAGAAACAAAACAAATGCCACCTAATTAATCTTTATGTCATTACTATCCAAGTGTTCAGGCGCTTATGCGCATCTGGGAATTTTATCTCTAGTAGTCTTAGTCCCAGGAAGAAATATGGACAAACATGTCCCAGGCTCAGCTGGCAGCTCTTCTCCCTTTTCAGCGGCTTCCACGGTCCCAGGGCCCTCAGACTGTCATAAAGTTGCTCAGAGCCACCCATAATGACATCCTGCCCAGCTGAACCCCCTTCTGAGACCCATTCCACACACAGCTCCTGCCATCTCATCATGTCAACGTTTACCTCTTCTCTCTCAAGCGTGGAGTAGAGGAAAGAGAAAGCGCTCTGTTCTTAGAAAATGCTGGGTTTG
The DNA here is from genome assembly GCF_965194805.1 of Balaenoptera borealis. Lineage (NCBI taxonomy): Eukaryota > Metazoa > Chordata > Mammalia > Artiodactyla > Balaenopteridae > Balaenoptera > Balaenoptera borealis. The sequence continues at coordinate 87,586,189 of NC_138868.1, read as the reverse complement.
AATCACAGCTTGCCACTTTCTAGATTTGTGAGTTTGGAGGAATCTCTTATTTAAGTTTATATTACTAAAATAAATTTACAAGATGATTCTAAGGATTAGATGACATATGAACATGAAAATGCTCTGCAAACAAAGGACATAATGCCCTGACAAGGACTGATTGTTCAACCTCCTGGGTAGCACACTTCCGGTCTAACAGGGTGCCTTGGACTATAGGAGTGATTCTGAGGGGTGTCAGTTCAGGTCAGAGCTGGGGATGTGGACATTTCTGGTTGTGAACTAATGGAGGGCAGGGGCCAGCCCCAGGGCCCAGCACTGTGCTAGGTTTATAGTAAGTTCAACAGTGGCTGCTCATTCAGAGGTTGGTGCTGTTGACTGGGACCTTTGCTGCCCTTCACATTACTTCACACAGGTGGGTGGCAGTGTGTCCACCATACCCTGGTGCAAGACCTCTTCAGCAGTGAGAGTCAAATTGCCCAGGTCCAGACTGAGCAGGTCCAGCTGCAGGGGGAGTGCAGGAGGGCTATGAATTGCGACTCTCCTCCAGGACTGACATGATTCATATCCTGGCTGCCAGAAGGGGACCTCTCTGTAGCTTTTGACTCCATTATCTTGAGCTCACTGCCTACCCTGGCCACTGCTCCATTTTCTCCTCTTAACATTTGTCCACTTGCCAGGACAGCTTAGTAATAGCTCCAAGAAAGACAGATTATCAGTCCCTCTCCAGAAAGAACCAATTATTCATGGCCTCAGCTAGAGTTTTATGAAAGAAAAAATGTGGCAAGAGGAGTGCTACTTCCTGCTGCACCTGGGAGGCTTTGCCTAAGAGTAGAATCTAGGCGTGGAGTGGGCCAGAGCAAGAGGTAGTATGTGAGATGGAATGGCATCAGAAGGAGGATGCAGGATTTGGACAACAGGATGCAGGGGTGGAATCAGGAAATCGCCTGGCAACAGGCTCCCAGACCATCAGCTGTGTGTTACCACCAGGGGCATGTGGCAGTGTGCCTGGGGCAAAACTACAAAGTCCATGCAAATTGTACCCTTTGGTGAGTCAATTAAAACCTCATTTTTATAGTAAAAATAAATAAGGATATATTTTGATGCAAAGTACAATTTTTTTGCATGAATTGTTAAGAAAACAACTGAGACTTCCAATTTTTTTCTTGCTGCTCAGTCATCAGGTCATGCCCCTAGAGCTCTGGAGGTATGAATTTGCTCTTTTCTGACATTAGGGTATTTCATTAAATCATGCATTCATCCATTTATTCATTCAACAAATATTTATTGAGTGACAACTATGAGTTAGGCACAAGAGATGCAGCAGGGAGAAAAACACAACTGGACCTTGAGTTCATGGAGTTTATACTCTAGGGGAAATCTTTGAAAGCATTGATGAGCCCAGATTCTCTCATTTGTGTTTGAAGATCAGGCCAGGGGAAATGGTGAGCTTCCTTTCTGGTCACCAAATCCACAGGCAGAGATTAGATAAGCAAAAGTTGCTTGTTGAATGAATGAGTGAATGATGAATGGTTTTCAACATTGGATGAGGAGGCCTACTGGCTGACTCTGAAAGTGCTTTGCCATTCCTGACTCTGTGCCTTCTCTCCCCTGTGCCTTGTGGACGTGGCGGGGATATGCCCTTGGCCCTGGAGGGGTTTCTGGAGCTCCTTTCTATCTGCCTCTTTTAGTCTTATGCCTTGATCCCTTGAAGTCAAACTCAGCTTCCTCCTGGAGCCTGGGCAGTCCAGAGTCTCCAAGCCTTTCCCTCACCTATGTCTCTCTTGGCCAGTCAGGCAGTGGAATCCTAATGGGCCAAGAATCTGAAAAAATAAAATACAATTGGCTGTTGGTTGGAGATAAAAAAGGAAAACTAAACATTTCTCTCTTGGTCCTGTTTAGGCCACTGAATGCATTCGATCCAAACATGGCAGAAGGCCCAGCAAAGGCAGGTGGTTCCTAAGCAGAGATGTCTAGAACTCCGGCTCTGAAAGGCAGCATCCAAAGTGGTCCAGCCCAGAAAAAAGGAGAGGGGATGCAGGGTCTACACACTCTTCCCTCCAGATGGGGTTGGGCATGAGACTAAAGGGCTCCAGATGGCCCAGGCCCCTGTGGTGTGACCATTCCCAGTGGCCCCTTTGGAGGTGTGTGTGTGTGTGTGTGTGTGTGTGTGTGTGTGTGTGTGTGTGTAGCATTCACAGAACAATTTAGGCACGTTCATGTACATCACACATTTAACCCTCACAACAACTCACCCAGAGGAAGCGGCATTGTTATCCTTTGAGTAAATAAAACTGAGTTTCCCAGGGGGAGAGCAAGTCTCTGGTTCCAGGTCTAGGGTACCACGATGCCTCTCCCCTTTAGCTCCCACACAGTGTGGGCTTCAAAGACAGAATAATTCAAATTCCCGACTCCTTCCAGGTGGAAGAGGTACCTGGCTCTGAGAAGACCCCTCTGCCAGAGTGACTCACTGTCAGGCCCCACAGGAAGAAGCTGAGGTCCTTAAGTGCTCAAGAAACTGCTGGCTCCAGGCAAAGAGACGAAGCTGGCCCTGGACTCGTAAAAGAGCTGCTGCACTTGAGCAGGGCCCCCTGGGCTGCTGAGCTGCTCCACATGCAGGCCTGGGGTGGGTGCCACCTTCCCAGGCTGCTAGGTGAGCATCTCTGATGCTAAGTGAGGGGGCAGCTCCAGAGCCATCTCTCCCCTCCCAGCTCCCAGCACCTCTGGCATAGAAGCCCCACTCAGCACCAGGGAGATATCATTCCTCACTTTTCACCTTTCCAGGTAATCTATCACCCAGAAACAGGGTTATGGAGAGTTGTTTAATGTGAAAATGACTCTTGTGGGGAGCTGGAAGAATAAACCTGTCTCTAAGGCGCCATGTCTCATTCTGGCTGCAAGGAAGGGACAAGGAGGGAAGTGTGGCGGGGGAGGTGGGACAGGAAGGGGGCGCCAGCGGAGGTGAAGAGGCCCTGCAGAGAGAGGGATCGGCAGTGCTGTGGTTACTGGCTGAGGAGCTGGTGCCCGGGATGGTGCGTTGAGCTTCCCTCTCACCTGGAAGCCCAACAATCCTTACACTTTCTGGGGAAATCCCTGACACTCAGCGATATAGTTGTGTCAGAAGCCCTGGCTCCACCGTGGTGTCAGCACCTTGGAGAAGGTAGGGGATGGGGGAGAGACCTCTGCATCAGGAGCCTGGGTTCCCACTTGGCTCTCTGCAGCTGAGGCTGGGCAGAATTGGGGTGACATCTGCACTGGGGCCTCGACCGCTTTGAGGCCAGAGGGGGAGAGGGGAATGCGGTCGTTGGGACAAAAATAATTGTTTTTTACTATGAGGGACAAGGAATTGAAAAGGATGATGTGTCCTCCTTGGGTTTCTAGGACTCAACTCTTGCCTCAGTTTTCCTCAAGTCCATTGCCACCTAGTTCTATTGCGGAGGATCATCTTCTGTCTGTTTCCTTTCACAATGAGAAGAGTCTCTTGGTCCTCGCTGGCTAAGGACCTGCTTCCTTTTTTCTTCATTTCCAATGATACAGACACGGGATCAGGACTCAGATGAAGTGAGTGAGGCACTTGCCTCTGGCATGAAATATAAGGGGGCACCAAAAAACTCAGTAATCAAGGTAAATGCTATTTTGATATAATATTTTAAAAATCAAAATTAATGCAAAAAATCCTTTATGAATAAAATATCCAAAATTTAAATAAAGTTAAGATCAGTACTGAATTCTCCTTTCACCTCAAACTTCCCTATGGTTCACAAAGCACAGGATACAGAACCACTCAGTGTGCTGGGCCCTGGGGGGTCTGGTGGAAAGGAGGACAGACGTGCTTCCCCCTCCCCACTTCCAATCTTCCAATCTCAGTAAAACAGAAATGAATGAGTAAACCAGCAAAGGTTGAGAGTTGTGATCCATGAGACAGCCAGGGTTGGTGGTGGAGACGCTATGGATAGGAGAGTTAAAGGAGCTTGTCTGGGGATGTGATGCTTCCACTAGGAACTTGAAAGATGGGAAAGATCCAGTGTGATGAGTTGGATTGCCACCCTTCAAAATTAATATCTTGAAGCCCTAACCTCCAGCACCTCAAAATGTGACCTTATTCGGAAATGGAGTCATTGCAGATGTAATTAGTAAAGATGAGGTCATACTGGAATAGAGTGGGCCTTTTTACATAATATGACTGGTGTCTTTACAAAAGGGGGAAATTTGAACACAGGCGTGTACACAGGTAGAACGCCATGTGATGAGGAAGGCAGAGATTGGGGTGATGCTTCTACAAGCTAAGAAACAGCAAAGATTGCCAGCAAACCACCCAAAGCTAAGAAAGAGCCTGGAACAGTTGCCTCAGAAGGGCACAGCCCTCAGAAGGAACCAATGCTGCTGACGCCTTGATCTCAGACTTGTAGCCTCCAGAACTGTGAGACAATAATTTCCGTAGTCGGTGGCACTTTGTTATGGCAGCCCTAGCAAACCAGTACATTAGCCATACAAATAGCAATGATAACAGGTGTCCAGGGAAAGTGAATAGTGTGAAAAGGCCCTGAGGTGAGCGAGGGCTCAACATGTTTGGGGAACTGGAAAAAGGTAAGTGTGTCCACAGCACAAAGAGTGAGGTCAAGGGGTGGGCAGGAGACAGGACATGCAGGACTTTCTGGAATAAGTCAGCCCTTCCCATGACCCCTTTACTCCAAGGCAACAGCACTGAATCCAAATCTTTTTCAGCACCACTGAGTTGAAATTCTGCCCTTTTTAGGAGTGAGGATAGGGATTGGGTGGGGACAAAAAAGGCAAAAAAGAATGTGAGGATTTAACAGGCCTCACCTAAGTCCCCAGTGGATGGTTCTGGACGTCCTGAGGGTTTGTTTGACAAGACCAGCCTTTGCCAATTTAGCAAGTCACTGAGTACCTGCTCTTAATGATCAAGACATTCGCCACCAATGCCATCCAAGTGAAGACTTCAGATGAGAATCTGGAAGTGGGGAACCAGGAAGCAGAGAGAAAGATTGACATTGTGAAAATCCCTGATGGGGAGTGGGTAGGAGGACAAAAGAAGTATTGAAAGTCTGATAAACTGGACCTTCTTCCTCCTTGCCCTCTCTTTCACAGAAAGTCAAGTTGAATCAGAAAGGGAGTTGGCAGGAGAGTTTGTCCTGTTGGCACCACTACCAGGGACCCCTCTAGCCTCCTGGACGCCTGCACTCCAGCTGATTCTCACTGGGATCCCATCCTCAATGGCAGCTCCCAGGGCTTGTCCAGAGGCCCTGGATGGGAGGCACTCCCAGCCTGTAGAGGCAGCAGATGTATTCTTTAAGCACAGGGACAGCAGAATTTTCAAGCTTGGTGGTCAATGGTGTCTTCCTCTGAGCAAATCACTCCCAGGGGCAACATAACCTTCATGCTAGAGCCACGACTGCCAACTTTCTCAGCAATCTTCATCACTGGCAGGGAGGTGACACTGATCAAGAGAGGATTCTATATCTGAGTTAAAGTTTCTTACTTGTCTTCACTTATACCTGCATCCCCTCTTGTACAAGTTCTTTCTCGCCGTTAATAAAGCTGTAGGAGCCTGGAGAAGATGTCCAAGAGTGATTATTCATGCCTGAGCTAATCCCTTAGGATCCTGCTGGGAGATGGGCAGTGAGTGGCCAGAGGTCAGAGGTCAGCATCAGGAGTCCCTTGGGCTGGTTGGAACCATGAGAAGGATCCTCCCATTCAGTGCCCAAAGTGGGGCACGTGAAGCAGCATCACAGACAGCAGGATTTGGACCTGAACTGACTCCCCGGGGTTCAGGAGGAGTTTCGACAAGACACTGCACATCTTCGGAGCAGGTGGTCTCTTCTGTCTCTACAATCAAACAGAAATTTTTTGCAGCTGTTCTGTAACAGACTGCTGCCTGGGATCCTAGAACCATAGTGTTTTTGATCTCCCTCTTTTCAGTGTGGACTGCAAATCCCCAGCCTGGAAGCCCTGCCCTGTCTCTCTCTGAACACGGGGGGTCAAGGGAGGCTGGCCCTTGGGGAGTCCCAGTAGTTGCTGGAGATGTGTGTGCACAGTGGGGTGTGGAAAACAGCAGCCTCTTCTGATCTCTACACAGGGAAACCTGGGAGAGTCGCTTTAAAACCACCAGTGAAATTATCTCGTCTATTGACTAAACAGGTGAAAGAGGAAAGGAACTGTAGATTTTCCTTAAGAAACAAAGATTATCTCCTCTTATCCTTTTCTCCCCAGTAAACGTTGCCCCAAATTGGAAGTGAAATGTGTAATTTATTGTCCTACTTTAAATGTTTCTTGTAGCTATGAATATTATACTTGGATCAGATTCTATTATACTGAACTCCACTTGGGCTCTAAATTCTTTTACAACAGTGGAATTTTGTTAGAATGAGTGCATTGTTATAAATCACATTTCCAGACTCCAGCTTGGAGTTTGCATTTGGTTTTCATCTCCACAGCTCACCAGCAATGTGATCATTGCTAGCAAGTCATTTGAACTCTTTGATCCTTATTTTCATCTACCATAAATTGGACACATTAGGTATAGCTGTCCTAATAACTGTTAGCTTATTTTTTTTGATGGAATACTGATCACAATTGGAGAAACTATTTTGGGCCCTCTGCTTATGTGGGGCAGTGGTCTGAAATCCAATTTGCTTTGGCCAATTCACCTTCTTTGTTTTCCAGCATTAGATAATCCACATCCTCTGTAACCTGCATTTACTTATGTTCAACAGCAAAGTCTGTTGTGCTGTCCTGCTCTCCCTTTGGCTCTTGTGTCATTTTCTTTTACTTTTTCCAAGATGACGTGTAGGACTTAGTTTTGGTGGCCATCTGATTTATTGATGCCGGGAAAAGAGGAGGACTCAAGCTATACACTCAGTGTCAAGTTATCTGTTGAGGGAAACTCATTTTTATTAGAAAGCTTCCCAGTGTTCATGAGTGTCCACATGTGTCTGAAGATGAGGGTAGGACTGAATTAGAGGTGAAGATTGCATCAGTCAACTCCTTTCTCTTCCTTTACAGTAATATCCTGAGGTTTCTCATGGAATGTGTTGTTCAGGGAGGGGGCACTGGATTGGGAGGGACCTACAAAATGTCATAAAGAGAGAAAAAAAGTAATGTATAGCTCTAAGTAAAAGGTACTTTTAACCTAGGTTGGAGACACCCAGAGCCTGCTCTTATGATGTCCACATGCCAGCCACTGCCATGAATCTTTAAGTTAAACTGTTCACCCCATGTATCTCCAGTGGGAGTGGACTTGTGGAGGCATTCTGGAGAGTAATCAGGCATGACTTCATCAGATTAAGAATACACACACTCTCTGACCCAGTAACTCCAGCGCTGGAGATAGATGGCGAAGGGGACATGTATACTCATGACAGAGTTATTTGTGGTGATGGTGAGGAGGTAAGTGCATCCTGGGCACCCGTTCCTGGAGAATGGGAAGGCAAAATGTAGTGGATATACACCATGGGAGCCCGGCAGCCATTAACAGCCATTGATTAGATATAAACATAACAACATAGATGAATCTTAAAAGCAGAGCTCATGAAAAAAAGTAAGGTGAAATGAAATCTATCACACAACATTTATACAATTTAAAAATGCATGTATATAAAACAATACCCATTTGCATTAATACATACAAATAAACAGATACACATTGAGCCATTAGAATGATTGACTGTGAGGGTGAGAGTGGGGAGATGGATATGAGAATAAAAGAGAATAAGTGATACATAAAATAAGAGGGAGGGCTTGAATGGGAAAATGTAAGAATGACTTACTCAATCCTCTGCACCTGAGGTTCAAAATAAATAAATTAATAAAAATATGAAACCTCCTAAGTTTCTGAGTTAGTCTGGGCTCCATAGTCTGTAATTTCTCAATGACCAAATGGGACCTATAGTAAAAAGAGAGGGTGTTTTACTGAATTAAAAAAACAACAAAAAAAGAACAACCTGTTTTGCACTGATCTCTCAGTTGAGTCTTACATAAATCCCTGTTGATCCTCATGGCTGTTCAACAATTCTTACATTTTTCTCTTGGATACTCCAGCTCGTGTCCCACTTGGCATCCTTTTTTAAACTTCACTCTCTCTAAGTCTCTACCTCAGTTCTGTCTTCTCCCTTCTTTTCATCACGTGAACTCACCAACAACTTCCTGGAGATCAACATCATCTGTCCCATTTAGGGCTCTTGATTGCAAACAACAGAAACTAGCCTTGTTGTCTGTAGCAAAACAAGGATGTAGAGACCAACAGAATCCACAGGAGCCTGGAGGAGCAAGCTTGGAACATAAGCAGGACTTAAAGGGGGTCTGGAGGCTGGGCTGCAGGTGGAGTATGGCTGGATGGCAAAACGGCTGCTGTCTCTGACCCTACTGCCACCACTGCAGGACACTGTGCTGGGCAGCTGGCTGACCATGAGCGACTGTGGTAGCCAGCCTCCAAAATGGCTCCTGATGATCTTCACCCCCTGCCTGCAGTGATAGGGTTTTCCTGTATAGCCAATGGGATATTGTGCAAATGATAGTGTGTGACTTCTGAGGATAGGTTATAAAAGACATTGTGGTTTTTGCCTTTCTCTCTCTTGGATCAGTTGTTCTCATGAAAACCAGCTGCCATGCCATAGTGCACTCAAGAAGCCCTGAAGAAGAACTGAAGAATGGAAGAAGAAGAACTGAAGCCTCCAGCCAACAGCCAGTGACAAACTTTAGCCTCCTGCTAATGGCCATGTGAGTCAACTCTCTTGGAAGTGGATCCCCAGCCCACTGCAGGCCCAGCCAAAATCTTGATGGGAATCTCATGAGAGACCCTGAGCCAGAATCACATAGCTAAGCCACTTCTCAATTCTTGACCAACAGAAATGGAAAGAATAAATATTTGTTCTTTTAAGCCACTAGGTTTTGGGGTAATTTGTTACACAGCAATAGGTAACTAATACACCTCCCCTTCATTTGTGGGTCACACTCACCACACTGAAAGATTTAGGGGGAGCTTCTGATTGAACGTGAGTCACAGGTCATACCCTGGCTTCCAGGTGCTGGTGGAATAGAGTGAGATGAAGGCAGACTCTCTCCCCTTTGCCTCTTTAGGGGGGAGGGGCACTGCTTCTGCCACCACTGCACATGAATTAAAGCCCCCTAACTAGAAAGGTGGTTGGAGTTTGAACAGTCACAATGAAGAAAGATCCATTACCCCTTTGTACCTGAGTTCCCGCATTGCCTCTGTTCTTCTAATCACAGTCTGTCCGGATCTTCCTTCTCTTCTTCCCTTCCTTCTTGTCCCTGGGTGAGATGTGTCCTTCCTTCCCTCCAAAGCTTCCCTCAAATTCTACTTGGGCCCTTGGCCCCATTCCCCCCACAGGCCTCAGATCTTCAAATCAGCAATTACCTTCTTTCTGGCTCACATTTTAAAATGTTCCGTCTGTGTGCAAATATATTAGTTTTCATGCTCTCTCTGTGTGTGAACATCCTGTTCTGGATTATCTTCCCTTGTTTCTACTCTCCCAGAAGAAATAATCTCAGTTTGGCTCAGAGATTTTTTACACACCTTTTCATGGTGTTTCATAGTGACCCCCTGGCAGCTCAGCCTGGGTAGGAGAGCGTGGGTGAGGATGGGTCATACCTGAATGACCACAAAGCCAATGTGCATAGGCTCCATGGAGGTGGCAACAGCAGTCATGGTCCACTGACTGGGTACCTCTTGCAGGTGCCCAGCTCACCCCCATCACTCAAAGCAACACTGTAGAGAGAGGTTTCTGAAGCATGAATGAGGTTACTGTAGTCCCCTTATTCTCACAAGCTAGGAAATCACTGGATTGCAAACTTCTTGAGGGAGGAAACGTGTCTTGCTGCCATTCTGTTCCAGGGCCTAATATAATGTCCCAAACAGAGAAGATGCTCAACACATACATGTTGAAGGAATAGTTGAGTGAACAGATGAATGTATGGAATGTAGGGAAGGTGGGGTTACTCTGAACCCCATGCACGCGTGATTGGAATGGTTTTCCCCAAACAGGTCCTTGGGAGGGGGTGAGAATCAAACCCAGCACTGGGGAAGAGAAACACTGTGACATCAGAGGTTTCCTGGAGGAAGAGTGAGGAGGGACAGACCCGAAGCTGGAAGTCCCACTGCGGTCAGGGGCTTCTGATCTGACCTCTTACAGCAGCCCGAGGATTGACGCAGAACACTTCACTGGAGCTCACTGCAAGGCTGACACAAGATGGACCAAGAAAGGAGAAGCATAATAAAGACAGCAAGGTGATCTGCCCTCCAGATACAGCTAATGTATCTTCAGCTCCTGGTCCACTACAGGACGCAGCAGAGACCATCTCTGACCTGTACCTGCCCAACACACAGGTTCAGGCTTAGTCCTTCTGACACTGAGGATGAGCTTGTAGGTCTGAGGCTGAGACTGAGACTGACGTTTCTTCCCGAGCTCCACCCCTGAGTGCTGGGTCCCATCTGAACCCCGCCTCTTCCGGGTGGTTAACCCCAGGATCTTCCTGTTCAGGGGAGACCTTCCACCCACAGGGGAGTGGTCTTTCAGGCACCAACACAAGAAGGCAACACAGTAATTATGACCCTCCCAAGAGTGAACAGCATTTTGGAGCTGGGGGTATTTTTGTGATGATGGAGAGTGGCAGGGCCAGAGGGACAGGAGCCTAGAGATGGGAGGTGGAACTGGATGTGGTCTGAACTTTCTTCCTTCTCTCCCTTTATTTATTTTTTTATTTATTAAATTTAAATTTTTAAATTATTTTTAATATATTAAAAATTTTTTCTTTCTCTATTCTTTTTTTTTCCTCTTGTCTTTTTTATTGGGGGTGGGAACACATGTCACAAGGATTAAAACTATTAGGGTGAGGATTCCACAAGCGTATCAGACTGAAGTCAGTGTGGTGTGTAATGTTTGCAGAGGGCACCCGTTCATAATAAGATAGTAACATCTGTGATGACACCATCACTCTCCCTTCACTCCATTCTTCACCTTTGCTTCCTTCCTACCCATTCCTTAACCTCCTACGTTTGGGCTTCTTTCCCTACTACCCGGTGAGGAAAGTAATCAGAAATCCACCCCACATGCTGAACACCTCTCCTGAGTTCCCCACTCCTCTCTCTGCAGTGTGGATGTCGTGAGGGATCCTGCTCTTCCTTAGCTTCTGTGACAATGTCCTCTCCCCCAGCATCTCTGACCCCTCCACCGGCTCCCTTCAACCGTTCCTTTCATCATTCTACCCCTTAGATACAGACATTCCCTGAAGCTTGTTTTCTGCCCATCTCATCCTATTACTTGTCCTCTCTAAAGTCCATCCATACCAACTGTTTTATTTTTCACTCTCTGTAGCTGATTCCTGAATCCCTCTAGCCTAGAACTCCCTTCCAAGCGATAGACACACATTTCCAGTTATCCAGTGGGCATCACAGCATGGATATGTTGGTGAAACACCAAGTCATTCAGTGTGGCTGGAACATGGAGGAGGAGGAGGAGGAGGAAGGGCAAAAGGACAAGAAGTAGACAGCAAGAGGCTATGAAGGGTCCTGCAGGCTAGGTGTATCAGTCAGAGTTCAGGTACCAATAATAGAATTCACTCTACCTAGTGCAAGCAGGAAGGGTTTTAATACAGGGGTTTAGATGCTGCAAAATTATTGGAATGAATAACAGTCAAGTCTTAGGAGCACTCAGCTGCTGGCATGATCAGGAAAGCTGCCTCCCCAATGCAGAAAGCTGTCAAATCAGGAAGCACATCTCAAAATGGGAAGCTACTGATTGAAGAACAGCCTTACCTCCACCTGATCAGCACCCAAACCTGGATGCTATACACTCTGCCTCTCTTCCTGTTTGACTCTGTTCTGAAACAAAGTCTCACTTGAGTTCTTCTGATTTGTGGAATCTAAGTCATATCCAGAGCTCCGTTTACAAGAGATCCTGGGAAATTTATAATTTTATTTCCAACCTCGTTGGGATAAGGGCTGAGCAAGTCAGTCCACCATCTTGTGTGCATTAGGCAGGAATCTTTCTATTGCCAGTGGCAGGAATCCAACTTTATCTGACTTTGATCAAGAAAGAAATATCATTGACCTGTAATGAATGCCAGGGAAGGGCAGGGGTCAGTCTGGCTTTAGAGACAAGTGGCTGCCCAAACTTCCTCTTTCTCTATCTGCTACCTCTGCTTTTCTCAATGTTGGTTCCATCCTCCCCACTGAAGACAGACTTTGTCCATGAGCCTGGAGATGTGGCCATAACACTCCCAGGCACCCACCTTTTATCTCTTCCCCACTGCAGGGAAAGAAGCTGGCATTTCTTGGTTCTAATTGTAAAAATACACAGAAAAATCTCTGATTTGTCCAGATTGAGTCACGTGCTCACACCGTGTGCATTGGAAGCAGGATTCTGTGATTGGCAGTCCATTTAAAAAACTCAGGACTTCCCTGACAGTCCAGTGATTAGGACTCTGCGCTTCCACGGCAGGGAGCACGGGTTTGATCCCTGCTCGAGGAACTAAGATGCCACGTGCCATGCGGCGCAGCCAAAAAAAAAAAATTATTAAAAGAATAAAATAAAAAACTCATTTTGGAGATGGGTGAGAAGCAGGTACCCAAAGGAGGGGCTGATAGCTTGGTCATAGCCACTGGGGGTCGAGGGTCAGGAGACTGTCACAATTGTGTCCACTACACTATGATACACTTTTTAAAAAGTCTTGACTGTGGTAGAGAACTAATGCAGAACCTTAAGCAGTAAAGTGGCATAATGAAATAATATTTTTCTTTATCCAATTACTAAAGGGACTAAATGAGGTAATGAATGTAAATTGTCTGGTACAGTACATAGTACAGAGTAGGTGCTTGTCTTGGTTCGAATTCTCCCAGAAGCTGACTTTGAAACAAGGATTCAAGTGTAGTGCGTTTATTTGGGAAGTGCGGGGGTACCAGTAGTGGAGTGGAGAGGGCAAGGCAGATGACAAAGGCTGAATTATTAAGCCGTGACCACAGTGGTTGGCTGGAGCCTAAGCCCATGGGGAAACTCTTGGAAGCAGTACAAAACATATGCCTTAGAATTATTTCACCCGAAGGGCAAAGGAGTAGAAATATTTCTATCTCAACTTCAGAAAGACACTGGCTAAGAGCTGCTCTTGGGGGTGGGGTCATTCCTCAGCACTGCTAGCCTGCTGCACACGTGGGCAGAGTGGCCTTCTGTAGTTCCAGCCTAAGCACAAAGTGTCCAAAGGGCGTAGGCAGAGTCTGCAGTGTTTAATATGTGTTAGCTCCTCCCCACCATTAGTGTAGGATCCATGTCTTATTTATTCTGGAATTTCCCACAAACCTAGCATGATATTTAACACATCATAATGGTCAATAAATATTTATGCTTTGCTTAATTAATGACATTTCAGGCTATTTTTCCTCCTGGTGATCTATTGGTATTGCCTCCGTATACCTTGATATTTCTGGGCCAGAATGAATTTCATGTCATTATGTTTTTATCCATTAAATATATAATTGAACATGATCTGATTTTATACTTTTGTAATACTTCTCATGCAATTGCATTTATAAATAAATAAACCTCTGTTAGATCACAGGTCTTGTTTCTATATATCTCAACTTGATCTCTATAGGAAACTATCGCCAAATTGGGGGAATCTGGAGACTCCTGATGTGTGGATTCTTATTAGCTTCCTTGCCTGAATCAGCCTAGCCAACTGCCAGCAATAATAACCTGCCCCCTGTGTGTTCAGCCACATCCAATCCTTGAGCCAGGCTTCATGTTGTATTGAAAACTCCTTTCCCCTGGGGTGAGGGGAGGCATACCATTTTCCAGCTTAGACCACCTGGCTTCAAAAAGGAATTATCAGAGGTTCAAGCACTAGATAAGCAATGAACTCTAGCTCCTCTTTTCCACATCACTATGCATGGGGGCAATTTCCTTGCAGGACCCTTGTCTCAGACCCTGGCTCTGATCCCAGGTCAGCAATCCTGGACCCTAATTCTAATCACTTAATCTGGGAGGACTCCTTTTCATCTGGTTACTGTGTTCTACTTTTGAGAACATTTACCCTAACATTTACCCTAACTTAGACAGAATCCATGTCATCAAGACTACCTCTCCCAAGAATTGTCCCTGCCTAAGAAGCTACCGGCACTGTGCTTATCTGTTCCATCAGATTGGACCCTTTGAAACTGATGATGGAGTTTATTGTATACGCTTACAGTTGGGTGGTCATGGCTGCTGTCGGTCAGTCCACTCAACCCTCCATTCAGGTTTTGCTAGATTCCCATTCATCATCCCTTCCCTTCTCCTTGTATTAGTCTCCCAGCATGTCCGCCAGTTAAGACATTTACTTTAGGACATTGTCAGAGTGGGCTGTTTTGTTGGTATTTCCTAGATTTGGGATTCCATCTTGCTGTTCTTACTCCTAGACCACTGGTTACTGATACCATCTTTCTGCATCCTTGTACATGGGAAAGTCCAAGAGATGGGATTTGAAAATGGACATCCAGCATTGGATTGTTAAGAGTACCTGGCATGAATGCCTTGTTCGCACCACAGGGTGTCCAGACCAGTATCCAGCTCCAGATACCTCTACTGTGCCCCTTATGGTTTCCCTGATATATGAATTCCTGAAGAATGCTATCTCCATTTGGGGTTGGTGGAAAATAGGGACAGAGCTGTTTTTCTGTGTCCTGGGACTTGATGTGGTACCAGAACAACCTTGTTTCCTCTTGGACTCTCCAGTTGCTCAGAGTTTCTGATGTTGCCTTTCTTTATACATCTTCCCTTGAATCTTTCCATGAAACTTGCTTTGTCCTTCCCTCCCTTTCTTTCTTTTACAATTTTAAGAGATAAACCCTAGTTCCACTCTTTACTTTCTCATGATCTTGGAACCTGTTGAATGATCTCTTTGAGTTCCCTACTCTAGCTCTGAGCTACAATACGACTCTTACTATTTCCAGAAGAGTCAGATTACCTTGGTGCTTTCTTTTGTTTCCCAAAGGATGCATGTATTTCTTGAAAAGCTTCCCAAGAATCAAGTGGCATCTACAAAAGCCCAGAAAATGATACCTCAAGTGGATTCTTTGCAAAATCACCATCATAGTTTCTAGAGGTTGGGTCAATCCAAATCCAGGAGACCTAAACAATCATCTCTGGGATTGTATACTCGATCTTAAAATGGTCCCAGGCTCTTACTTGGAGCCTGAGAATGAAGAAAAGAGGAAGAGACATATAATTTCCATTTAGATTGAGAATCTTTTCCCTGGAAACACAGAGGCCTCCCTGCTGCTTGCTTCCTTTTATGCATCCTATTCGGAGGATGGCATGATTATTCCCTAAACATATTACAGCAGCTCTTCAGGCAGATTCTCTCTTCTAGGAATGTCACGAATGAATTACCATGTGGTGTTGGCATGGGGCCTCAGCCAGCAGGAGCCAATTATTTAAAAAATTTCCAAGCAAATCAGATCAGCGTTTCACAAGCTACCGGCCAAAAATATTCAGAAAGTCATGTGGCATTCCTTTGCTACAATGTGTTGCTGACCTAAATGTGTACCAATCTCGCCATCCCCAGGTCCACACTCCCAGCTCCAGGGGTTTTGTTAGGACACCAGCTCACACCCTTTTGCAGTAATCTAACTGGGTAATTTCACTTATCAAAACTGTAAATGGATGTTTGATCAGATCAGATCATTAAATTTCCTAATTAGGCAGCACAGACTCCCCTTTGCCAGATGGATTGAGCTGCACCTATTTGTGACACAACTTAATCACATTTTGCTTCACTGTCAAGGCTGTGTTTCAGGGAGGAAATATGTTCTCTTGGCTAGATTAATCATAGCTGTCCAAACTCGGCATCTCCAGCTAAGAGAAGGAGACTTTGCTGAACTGGAACATGTAAGAATATATGTCATGGCTAAGATACATTAACAATCAGCACATGGGGAGATTCTGCCATGTCTGAGTTGCATTCTTAACAAAACAGTCTGTTTATGGAGAGAATGGACTCTGCCTTCATTCGTTAACACTTCAGATGGATATTTAAAAATATTTAGCCTTAGGGATAAAGCAGTCAGCACAAGAACAATGTATCGTAGTGTCAGTTTTTGCTGCTTATGTTTCTTTGAACTGTCAGGATGTATGCAGATGGCTCTGTCCCTGATGGACAGGTACTCTGGAGTATCAAGGAATTTAAAATGTCACTTGGACATCAATTCCAGAACTCTGTGCCTCCTGCAGTCTAATCTAAATCGTTTCTGATAAAGTTTCATTCTGTTTCGTCTTGTTCTGTTATCAAGAGAGATAGAGCTCCCTCAGTCACCAATATCCATGCACAGCAGATCTTTTACTCACTGGGAAGTACTGGGTCATTTAAGTGTTGAGAACCCAATAGAATAACACTTGAAAAAATCTCACAGGGCTTCTCTGGGGGTGCAGTGGTTAAGAATCTACCTGCCAATGCAGGGGACACGGGTTCAAGCCCTGGTCTGAGAAGATCCCACATGCTGCAGAGCAACTAAGCCTGTGCGCCACAACTACTGAGCCTGCCCTCTAGAGCCCACAAGACACAGCTACTGAGCCTGCGCACCTAGAGCCCGTGCTCCGCAACAAGAGAAGCCACCACGGTGAGAAGCCCGCGTCCCGCAACGAAGAGTAGTCCCCGCTCGCCACAACTAGAGAAAGCCAGCGCACAGCAACTAAGACCCAACGCAGCCAAAAATAAACAAATAAAATAAATAAATTAAAAAAAAGAATATGTTCATAATATATAAAATGAATAAATGCAAAAAAAAAAACTCACAGTGAAAATGCTTGTGAAACTTTAGTCTATGCTTTTGTCTAAAGAGTGCTGTTTACTTTGATTTTGTGGATACATTATAACAGGGTCTGGGGTCCGTTCTCACCGTTTTGTAGAATTATCACTGTAGGAGATCAGTCGGAACCAGTCCTGATCTCCAGGCATGCATCTCTGAATAAGGACCCTCATACTGAGAGAGCTTTGTTGTTATTGTTATTTATCCCTTTCTTCTATAGGAGGAAAATATACTCCTATTAATTGAGGTACTAATGTAGGTTAATTTCAGTTATTTCCTAGCCTTTGAGTAGAAATGTATCATATTTTTTGTTCTAGTTCTGTGAAAAATGCCAGTGGTAGTTTGATAGGGATTGCATTGAATCTGTAGATTGCTTTGGGTAGTAGAGTCATTTTCACAATGTTGATTCTTCCAATCCAAGAACATGGTATATCTCTCCATCTATTTGTATCATCTTTAATTTCTTTCATCAGTGTCTTATAATTTTCTGCATACAGGTCTTTTGTCTCCTTAGGTAGGTTTATTCCTAGATATTTTATTCTTTTTGTTGCAATGGTAAATGAGTGTTTTCTTAATTTCACTTTCAGATTTTTCATCATTAGTGTATAGGAATGCAAGAGATTTCTGTGCATTAATTTGTATCCTGCTACTTTACCAAATTCATTGATTAGCTCTAGTAGTTTTCTGGTAGCATCTTTAGGATTCTCTATGTATAGTATCATGTCATCTGCAAACAGTGACAGCTTTACTTCTTCTTTTCCAATTTGGATTCCTTTTACATCTTTTTCTTCTCTAATTGCTGTGGCTAAAACTTCCAAAACTATGTTGAATAATAGTGGTGAGAGTGGGCAACCTTGTCTTGTTCCTGATCTTAGTGGAAATGGTTTCAGTTTTTCACCATTGAGGACGATGTTGGCTGTGGGTTTGTCATATATGGAATAAAGATGCAGACCTATTAGAGAATGGACTTGAGGATACGGGGAGGGAGAAGGGTAAGCTGGGCCAAGTGAAAGAGTGGCATGGACATATATACACTACCAAACGTAAAATAGATAGCTAGTGGGAAGCAGCCACATAGCAGAGGGAGATCAGCTCGGTGTTTGTAACCACCTAGAGGGGTGGGATAGGGAGGGTGGGAGGGAGGGAGATGCAAGAGGGAAGAGGTATGGGGACATATGTATATGTATAACTGATGCACTTTGTTATAAAGCAGAAACGAACACATCATTGTAAAGCAATTATACTCTAATAAAGATGTTAAAAAAAAAGAAATGTATCATATTAGTACTAAAACTTAAATTTTGATAGTCACTATATATTTGTACCTAAAATGCATGGATAGATTTGTCATTTCCTGCCCCTAGGTGTGCCCAGGAATTCTCCACAGGTTGCCTTAAGTGCATCAAGAATTGGTCTCGGTCCTCACTCGCTGTTAAGCTAGCCGGCCCAGAACTCCGAACTGCTGATGAGAGCAATGCCGTGTTCTGATCGTCCACACCATGGCTTCTTATTCCAGATTCCTGGCCTTCATGCTGCAGAGCTGTGAGTCTGTCACAGCCATCCCAGTGCAGGTTACCTTTGGGTACCCTGAGCAATAACGCTTTTTTTGGGAAAAAAGGGGGAATATTAGTTCTCAACATTTTTCTCAAGCGAGGGCTTCAGTGGTTGGCAGCAGACTCAGGGTTGTTGCTTGGGCCCCATTGTTAGAGCTCCTTGGTCCAGCTTTCTTCTCTGACCAGAGCCCTTGCATGGCTGTGCAGCCCAGGCCTTTGCTATCCATCTCACTGGGCTGGACTGAATTTTCTTTGCACCACCTCAGGGTGGCCCTGAAGGAGATCCACAGAAGGCAGTGGATGCCCTTGATGTTCTCAAGGCCATGGCAGCCTTACAGACTGTGGAGTCTATAAGGACGTGGGCTGTTACACTCAGTGGGGAGGCTGCTGTGACTGAGACCGGCAGCATGTCCCAGCTGGGTGGCTCGGATCCCGAAGTACTACTGACTTCTGTGAATTGGTCCTTTCATTTCCCAGACACTGTCCCTTTTCTCCTTGAGGACACATGCAGCACCATGGTGGCTGCCTGGGCTGGGTTCCCACAACAGCTGCAAGATGCATCTGGAGCCACCAGTTCCCCTCCTACATTTAGTCCTGGCTCACGGTGACAGCCTCCTCTCTCATGGACCCCATTTTCTTTCTCACTTCTGCTGGGAAAGTCCCAGGGCATTGGGAATCTGGTGACATCTCCCTTACATAGATGGGATCCAGTTGTTCTTTCTGGGAGACTCTGTAGCTCCCGTTTAAGTTGAGTGACAGGAGCAAAATAGGGCGGAAAGAGCATTAATTACCTCCACATGCCTGACGCACTACCTCCCCGCAGTATCTTCACAGACCGAGGCTTTCTGTTATTTTCCTTCATATTATAGAAAGAACCTTGTGTTTCTACAGGCTGCCTTTTCTGGTTTGTCTTTTTTTCTTAAGGTCCACAGATTCGGGCAAATTATACATTTTTGACAGTTTTTATACATTTTAATTTTTAAAGCAGTTTTGTTGAGGTATATATATGTATATACAATAAATTGCATGTATTTAAAGTGTATGATTTGATAACTTTTGACATATATCTATATCTGTGAAATCATAGCCACAAATCAAGATAATGAACACATCTATCACGCCCAAAAGTTACTTCTGTGTCCCTTTGTACTCTTTTTTTTATTGTCTGGCTTCTTTCACTCAGCATAATTATTTTGAAATTCATCTATGTCGTTGTATGTGTTAAGAGTTCATTCCTTTTCATTGCTGAGTGATATTCCACTGTATGGGTATACGGATATGATTGTTCAGTCACATGTTGATGGATATTTGGGTTGTTTCCAGCTCCAGGCTATTATAAATTAAATTGTTATGAATATTCATGTACAAGTCTTTGTATGGATATATGATTTTGTTTAAATTAGATAATACCCAGGAGTGGAATAGCTGGGTCATATGGTAGGTATATCTTTAATTTTTAAAGAAACTGCCAAACTGTTTTCCAAAGTGATTACACTGTTTTACATTCCCGCACATCTTCACCCATACCTGGTATGATCAGCCTTCTCAATATTAGTCATTCTAGTAGGTAGATAGCACATGTTGTTTGGGTTTTAATTTGCATTTTTCTAAAGTCTAATGATGTCAAGCCTCTTTCATGTGCATAGTTGATATCTATATATATTCTTTGATGAAGTGCTCATTGAACTCTTTTGCCATTTATTTATTTATTTATGTACTTCATTTTGAGAGCTCTTTATATATTCTAAATACAAATCCTTTATCAGATATGTGTTTTGCAAACTTGTTAATTTTTTTTTGTTCTGACATTTACTTTTTATGTTTAGTTTTTGAATTTTATTATTTTTTTTATACAGCAGGTTCTCATTAGTTACCTATTTTATATATATTAGTGTATACATGTCAATCCCAGTCTCCCAATTCATCCCACCACCACCATGTCCCCTCTGCCACTTTCCTCCCTTGGTGTCCATACGTTTGTTCTCTACATCTGTGTCTCTATTTCTGCCTTGCAAACTGGTTCATCTGTACCATTTTTCTAGATCCACATATAGGCATTAATATATGATATTTGTTTTTCTCTTTCTGACTTACTTTACTCTGTATGACAGTCTCTAGGTCCCTCCACATCTCTACAAATGACCCAATTTCATTCCATTTTATGGCTGAATAATATTCCACTGTATATATGCACCAAATCTTCTTTATCCATTCATCTGTCAATGGGCATTTAGGATGCTTCCATGACCTGGCTATTGTAAATAGGGCTGCAATGAACATTGGGGTGCATGTGTCTTTTTGAATTATGGTTTCCTCTGGGCATATATACTGGGTATATGCCCAGTAGTGGGATTGCTGGGTCATATGGTAATTCTATTTTTAGTTTTTAAAGGAACCTCCATACTGTTCTCCATAGCAGCTGTATCAATTTACATTCCCACCAACAGTGCAAGAGGGTTCCCTTTGCTCCACACCCTCTCCAGCATTTATTGTTTGTAGATTTTTTGATGATGGCCATTCTGAACGGTGTGAGGTAATACCTCATTGTAGATTTGATTTGCATTTCTCTAATAATTAATGATGTTGAGCAGCTTTTCATGTGCTTCTTGGCCATCTGTATGTCTTCTTTGGAGAAATGTCTATTTAGGTCTTCTGCCCATTTTTGGATTGGGTTGTTTGTTTTCTTAATATTGAGCTGCATGAGCTGTTTATATATTTGGGAGATTAATCCTTTGTCCGTTGATTCGTTTGTAAGTATTTTCTCCCATTCTAAGGGTTGTCTTTCGTCTTGTTTATAGTTTCCTTTGGTATGCAAAAGTTTTAAGTTTCATTAGGTGCCATTTGTTTATTTTTGTTTTTATTTCCATTACTCTAGGAGATGGGTCAATAAAGGTCTTGCTTTGCTTTATGTCAAAGAGTGTTCTTCCTGTGTTTTCCTCTAAAAGTTTTATAGTGTCCGGTCTTACATTTAGGTCTCGAATCCATTTTGAGTTTATTTTTGTGTATGGTGTTAGGGAGTGTTCTAATTTCATTCTTTTACATGTAGCTGTCCAGTTTTCCCAGCACCACTTATTGAAGAGACTGTCTTTTCTCCATTGTATATTCTTGCCTCCTTTGTCATAGATTAGTTAAACATAGCTGCGTGGGTTTACCTCTGGGCTTTCTATCCTGTTCCATTGATCTATATTTCTGTTTTTGTGCCAGTACCATATTGTCTTGATGACTGTAGCCTTGTAGTTTAGTCTGAAGTCAAGGGAGCCTGATTCCTCCAGCTCCTTTTTTCCCCCTCAAGATTACTTTGGCTTTTCGGAGACTTTTGTGTCTGCATTCACATTTTAAGGTCTTTTGTTCTAGTTCTGTAAAAAATGTCATTGGTAATTTGATAGGGATTGCATTGAATCTGTAGATTGCTTTGGGTAGTATAGTCATTTTCACAATATTGATTCTTCCAATGCAAGAACGTGGTATACCTCTCCATCTGTTTGTGTCATCTTTAATTTCTTTCATCAGTGTCTTATAGTTTTCTGAGTACAGCTCTTTTACCTCCTTAGGTAGGTTTATTCCTAGGTACTTTATTCTTTTTGTTGCAATGGTGAATGGGATTGTTTCCTTAATTTCTCTTTCCGGTCTTTCATTGTTAGTGTATAGGAATGCAAGAGATTTCTGAGCATTAATTTTGTAGCCTGCAAATACCAAATTCATTGATTAGCTCTAGTAGTTTTCTGGTGGCATCTTTAAGATTTTTTATGTATAGTGTCATGTCATTTGCAAACAGTGACAGTTTTCCTTCTTCTTTTCCAGTTTGGATTCCTTTTATTTCTTTTTCTTCTCTGATTGCCGTGGCTAGGACTTCCAAAACTATGTTGAATAATAGTGGTGAGAGTGGACATCCTTGTCTTGTTCCTGATCTTAGAGGAAATGCTTTCAGTTTTTCACCATTGAGAATGATGTTTGCTGTGGGTTGGTCATATATGGCCTTTATTATGTTGAGGTAGGTTCTCTGCATGCCCACTTTCTGGAGAGTTTTTATCATAAATGGGTGTTGAATTTTGTCAGAAGCTGTTTCTGCATCTATTGAGATTATCATATGCTTTTTATCCTTCAGTTTGTTAATATGGTGTATCACATTGATTGATTTGTGTATATTGAAGAATCCTTGCATTCCTGGGATAAACCCCACTTGATCATGGTGTATGATCCTTTTAATGTGCTGTTGGATTCTATTTGCAAGTATTTTGTTGAGGATTTTTGCATCTCTGTTCATCAGTGATATTGGCCTGTAGTTTTCTTTTTTTGTGACATCTTTGTTTGGTATTGGTATCAGGGAGATGGTGGCCTTGTAGAATGAGTTTGAGAATGTTCCTCCCTCTGTTATATTTTGGAAGAGTTTGAGAAGGATAGGTGTTAGCTCTTCTCTAAATGTTTGATAGAATTCACCTGGGAAGCCCTCTGATCCTGAACTTTTGTTTGTTGGAAGATTTTTAATCATAGAGTCAACTTCATTACTTGTGTTTGGTCTGTTCATATTTTCTACTTCTTCCTGGTTCAGTCTTGGAAGGTTATACCTTTCTAAGAATTTGACCATTTCTTCCAGGTTGTCCATTTTATTGGTATAACATTGCTTGTAGTAGTCTCTTCTGATGTTTTGTATTTCTGCAGTGTCTGTTGTAACTTCTCCTTTTTCATTTTTAATTTAATTTTAATTTTTTTGTTGTGTTTTAAAAATTTATTTAATTTATTTATTTTTGGCTGCACTTGGTCTTTGTTGCTGCACGAGGGCTTTCTCTAGTTGTGGCGAGCAGGGGCTACTCTTCGTTGTGGTGCAGAGGCTTCTCATTGCAGTGGCTTCTCTTGCTGCGGAGCACAGACTCTAAGTGTGCAGGCTCCAATAGTTGTGGCTCACGGGCTCTAGAGCACAGGCTCAGTAGTTTTGGCGCATGGGCTTAGTTGCCCTATGGCATGTGGGATCTTCCCGGACCAGGGCTCGAACCCTTGCCCCCTGCATCGACAGGCAGATTCTTAACCACTGTGCCACCATGGAAACCCTCATTTCTAATTTTATTGGTCTGAGTCCTCTCCCTCTTTTTCTTGATGAGTCTGTCTACAGGTTTATCAATTTTGTTTATCTTCTCAAAAACCAGGTTTTAGTTTTATTGATCTTTCTATTGTTTTCTTTCTTTCTATTTCATTTATTTCTGCTCTGATCTTTATGATTTCTTTCCTTCTACTAACTTTGGATTTTGTTTGTTCTTCTTTCTCTAGTTCCTTTAGGTGTAAGATTAGATTGTTTATTTGGTATTTTTCTTGTTTCTTGAGGTAGGATTGTATTGCTATAAACTTCCCTCTTAGAACTGCTTTTGCTGCATCCCATAGGTTTTGGATCATTGTGTTTTTGTTGTCATTTGTCTCTAGGTATTTTTTGATTTCCTCTTTGATTGTTTCAGTGATCTCTTGGTTATTTAGTAATGTATTGTTTAGCTTCCATGTGTTTGTGTTTTTTACGTTTTTTTCCCTGTAATTTATTTCTAATCTCATAGCATTGTGGTCAGTAAAGATGCTTGATATGATTTCAATTTTCTTAAGTTTACCAAGGCTTTATTTGTGACCCAAGAAGTGATCTATCCTGGAGAATGTTCCATGTGCCCTTGAGAAGAAAGTGTAATCTGCTGTTTTCGGATGGAATGTCCTATAAATATCAATTAAATCTATCTGGTCTGTTGTGTCATTTAAAGCTAGTGTTTCCTTATTAATATTCTGTCTGGATGATCTGTCCATTGGTGTAAGTGAGGTGTTAAAGTCCCCCACTGTTATTGTGTTACCGTCGATTTCCTCTTTTATAGCTGTTAGCATTTGCCTTATGTATTGAGGTGCTCCTATTTTGGGTGCATATATATTTATAATTGTTATATCTTCTTCTTGGATTGATCCCTTGATCATTATGTAGTGTCCTTCCTTCTCTCTTGTAACATTCTTTACCTTAAATTCTATTTTGTCTGACATGAGTCTTGCTACTCCAGCTTTTTTTGATTTCCGTTTGCATGGAATATCTTTTTCCATTCCCTCACTTTCAGTCTACATGTGTCCCTAGGTCTGAAGTGGGTCTCTTGTAGACAGCATGTATACAGGTCTTGTTTTTGTATCCATTCAGCAAGCCTGTGTCTTTTGGTTGGAGCATTTAATTCATTCACATTTAAGGTAATTATCAATATGTATGTTCCTATGACCATTTCCTTAATTGTTTTGGGTTTGTTTTTGTAGGTCCTTTTCTTCTCTTGTGTTACCCACTTAGAGAAGTTCCTTTAGCATTTGTTGTAGAGCTGGTTTGGTGGTGCTGAATTCTCTTAGCTTTTGCTTGTCTGTAAAGTTTTTGATTTCTCCATCAAATCTGAATGAGATCCTTGTTGGGTAGAGTAATCTTGGTTGTAGATTCTTCCCTTTCATCACTTTAAATATATTGTGCCACTCCCTTCTGGCTTGTAGAGTTTCTGCTAAGAAATCAGCTGTTAACCTTACGGGAGTTCCCTTGTATGTTTCTTATTGTTTTTCCCTTGTTGCTTTCAATAATTTTTCTTTGTCTTTGATTTTTGTCAATTTGATTACTATGTGTCTCGGCATGTTCCTCCTTGGGTTTATCCTGCCTGGGATTCTCTGCACTTTCTAGACTTAGGTGGCTATTTCCTTTCCCATGTTAGGTAAGTTTTTGACTATAATCTCTTCAAATATTTTCTTAGGTCCTTTCTCTCTCTCTTCTCTTTCTGGGACCCCTATAATGCAAATGTTGGTGCATTGAATGTTGTCCCAGAGGTCTCTTAGGCTGTCTTCATTTCTTTTCATTCTTTTTTCTTTATTCTGTTTGGTGGCAGTGAATTCCACCATTCTGTCTTCCAGGTCACTTATCCATTCTTTTGCCTCAGTTATTCTGCTATTGATTCCTTCTAGTGTAGTTTTCATTTCAG
Source organism: Balaenoptera borealis (assembly GCF_965194805.1). NCBI lineage: Eukaryota > Metazoa > Chordata > Mammalia > Artiodactyla > Balaenopteridae > Balaenoptera > Balaenoptera borealis. Next base: position 87,560,870 of record NC_138868.1, on the reverse strand, counting down.
TTATTGTATTGGTCATCTTTGTTTGTTTGTTCTTTAATTCTTCTAAGTATTTGTTCTTTAATTCTTCTAGGTCTTTGTTAAACATTTCTTGCATCTTCTGGATCTTTGCCTCCATTCTTTTTCTGAGGTCCTGGGTCATCTTCACTATCATCATCTTCACTATCAATATTCTGAATTCTTTTTCTGGAAGGTTGCCTATCTCCACTTCATTTAATTGTTTTTCTGGGGTTTTATCTTGTTCCTTTATCTGGTACATAGTCCTCTGCCTTTTCATTTTGTCTGTCTTTCTGTGAATGTGGTTTTCATTCCACAGGCTGCAGGATTGTAGTTCTTCTTGCTTCTGCTGTCTGCCCTCTGGTGGATGAGACTATCTAAGAGGCTTCTGCAAGCTTCCTGTTGGGACGGACTGGTGGTGTGTAGAGCTGGGTGTTGTTCTGGTGGGCAGAGCTCAGTAAAACTTTAATCTGCTTGTCAGCTGGTGGGTGGTGCTGAGTTCCCTCCCTGTTGGGTTTTTGGCTTGAGGCGACCCAGCACTGGATGCTACAGGCTCTTTGGTGTGGCTAATGGCAAACTCCGGGAGGGCTCATGCCAAGGAGCACTTACCAGAACTTCTGCTGCCAGTTTCCCCTTCCCAGTGGTGAGCCACACCCATCCCCCCCTCTGCAGGAGACCCTCCAACACTAGCAGGTAGGTCTGGTTCAGTCTCCTATGGGGTCACTGCTCTTTGCCCCTGGGTCCTGATGCACACACTACTTTGTGTGTGCCCTCCAAGTGTGGACTCTCTCTTTCCCCCAGTCCTGTCAGAGTCTTGCAATCAAATCCCGCTAGCCTTCAAAGTCTGATTCTCTGGGATTTCCACCTCCCATTGCTGGAACCCCAGGTTGGGAAGCCTCACTTGTGACTCAGAACGTTCACTACAGTGGGTGGACTTCTGTGGTATGATTGTTCTCCAGTTTGTGAGTCACCCTCCCAGCACTTATGGGATTTGATTTTATTGTGATTGCCCCCCACATACCATCTCATTGCGGCTTCTCCTTTGTCTTTGGATGTGGGGTATCTTTTTTTGGTGAGTTCCAGTGTCTTCCTGCCTATGATTGTTCAGCAGTTAGTTGGGATTCTGGTGCTCTCACAAGACAGAGTGAGCACATATCTTTCTACTCTGCCATCTTGAACCAATCTCCTCCTTACGTTTACTTTTTCTAATACTGATATAACCACAACAACTTTCCTTTGATTAGTGCAAGCATTGATAACATTAATTAGTGTAGGTTAATGTTATATTTTTTTCATGCCTTTACTTTTAACCTTTTTGTGTTGTATACTTAAAGTGTGTTTCTTGTGGGCAGCTTATTGTTGAGTACACATATCTCATTTTTGCTTATTAGCCGTTAGTCATCATTGTTTCATTATTTTAGTGCTTGCCTTAGACTTCATAATATGTACCTTTGGCTAATCACAGTCTACCTACCTTCAAGTGAGTTTATAAAACATCACTTATAGAACAAGAACTTTAAAGTAGTAGACATTTGACCTTTGAACAATGTGGGAGGTAGGGCACCAACCCTCTGCACAGTGAAAAATACATGTGTAATTTATATTTGGGCCTCCTTATATGCAGTTCCTTCATATCTACAGTTCCTCCATATCCAGGGTTCCATACCTGTGGATTCAACCAACCTTGGATCATGTAGTACTGTACTATTTACTACTGAAAAAAAATCCACATATAAGTTGACCTGTACAGTTCACATGTGTGTTGTTCAAAGGTCAACTGTACTTACATTTCTCCTCTCCCATTCTTTGGGCTAATTTTGTCATACATTTCACTTTTATACATGTTATAAATTTTTAAACATTGTTATGACTTTGATTTAAACAGTCAATTGTCTCCCAAACAAATTTAAATAATCAGAAAGAATTTTTTTTATATTTAACTTTTACCTATTTAGTTACAATTTCCAGTGCTCTTCTTTTTGTTCTTTTTGTTTTTAGAGATCAAGATTTCCATCTGGTATTATTTTTCCATTTGTCTGAAGGACTTTCTTTAACATTTCTTGTGGTATGAATCTGCTGATGATACATTCTTCTAGCTTTGTATTTCTGAAAAATTCTTATTTTTCACTTTGTTTTTGAAAGATAGTTTCCCTGGGTATAGAATTCTGGAGGTGGTTTTTTCTTCCACTATTTTAAAGATGTTACTTCACTCTCTTCTCACTTTTATTGATTCTGATGAGAAATATTCTATCATCCTTGTCTTTGTTTCTTTGTATGTAAGATATCTCTCCATCCCTCACCTCCAGGCTGCTTTTAAGATTTTCTCTTAGCCCTGATTTTAAGCAATTTGAGCACACTGTGCCTTGATTTACATTTCTTCATGTTTGTTGTGCTTGGGGTTTATTGAACTACTTGTATTTGTTTTTATCAAATTTGGAAAAAAATTGGCTATCAGTTTTCCAAATATGTTTTTTCTTCCATCTTCCTCCCACAGGAACTGCAGTTAAATGCACAGTGGATATTGTCTCACAGTTATTTTACAAAATTATTTTTTCTCTATGTGTTTCATTTGGGGTAGTGCCTATTTTTATGTCTTTATGTTTACTATTCTTTTCTTCCGCAATTTCTAATACACTGTTAATTCTAGCCAGTATAATTTTTATCTCAGACATCATAGTTTTCAACTGTAGAAGTTTTATTTGAGTCTTTTTAATATCTCCCATGTCTCTACTTAACTTTCTGAACATATGGAAGTAAGTTATAAGAACTGTTTTAATGCCTTTTCTGCTAGTCTAACATCTGTGTCTGTTCTGGGTTGGTTTCAATTGACTGATCTTTTTCCTCATTATGGGTCATATTTTCCTACTTCTTCTAATGTCTATTAGTTTTTGGTTGGATGCCAGACATTTTGAATTGTACCTTGTTGAGTGCTGGCTGAATATTTATTTATGTATTCTTATAAATATACTTGATCTTTTTTTCTGGGATGAAAGTCAGTTACTTGGAAATACTTTGATCCTTTTTAGTCTTGTTTTTAAGATTTATTAGGGAGCACCAGAGCTGTAGAATTAACTAGTCTAGAACTAATTTTGCTAATTCTGGTGTTTCTTACTCCATCTTTGCCAGAAGTGGAAGTCTTTTTCACAGTTTTTAATTTGGGGAAAACTATTGAAGGCATAAAGGAAAATTATACCCCCTAAGGTGCCAGCATTCAGGAGTCAACTCTGTGTAGGTTAATATTTCACTCTTCTTAATTCTCTGGATAACTTACTGTCTTCTAATTTTCATTATCTAATAAATACATATATATCCAGAAATAACAATCCACATTCTCATTATTTTACAGAATTTTATCTTCTCCCTTCTTTTAGTTTGTGGATAGGATTTATATAATTTTGTAGTTTTTCCGTTCTATTGATGCTGGCAAAGGGGCGTACTTAAGCAACAACATAAGTGATAAAATTTTGAAAGTGCCCATGTCCATATGTTCCAGTTTCTATTGTGTAACATATTACTTGAAAGCTAAATGGCTTAAATTTTTAAACTGTACTTATGGATTATGTGAGTCAGGAATTCATACAGAGCACTGTGTATTTGGCTTATCTCCCTTTCACGGTGTCGACACCTGGGCTTGGAAGTCTCAATGGCTGGATGTGACTCAATGGCTGGTGGCTGGAATCATCTGGAGACATCTTCACTCACATATTTAGCCATTGATATTGGCTGTCATCTGTAACCTCACTGGGGCTGTCAACCAGAACATCTACATAAGGTCTCTCCCTGTGGCCTGGGCTTTCTCACAGTGGCCTCAGGTAGTTGGACTTCTAACATTGTGTCCCAGAGAACAAGGTCAAAACTGTATTACTTTAATGATCCACTCTTGGAAGACACACATCATTATTTCTATTTTACCCTATTGGCTAAAACAGTCACAAGCCCACCTAGATCCAAAGAAAGGGAATTAGGCTCCATCTCTTAATAGAGCATTAGCAAGGTTACATGATAGAAGTGTATGTAAGGTATGGGATACTTTTGTGGTCATCTTTGGAAAATAAAATCTGCCATAGTCTGCCTCTGGCCACAAAATTCACATCCACTTTCACATACATTCAGTCATCCCTTCCCCCAAGACTTTCAAAGTTTCATCCCATTGAGGCATCAGTTCAAAATCTAAGATCTTGTGAACTAAATTATGTCCAGGTGACAGTGGGGCTTCTCTAGTGCAATTCTTTGAGTACAGTTCTTCTTGTTCTAAAAATCTGTGAACTAAAGGCACAAATTATTCATCCTCTCCAACCACACCCAGGTGAGACAAGCATAGAATAATTACTACAGTCTTCCCATTCAAAAAGAGGAAAAATAAAAGACACACAATAGTCAGTTTAAAAAATCCAGCCAAGTACACATTATCAGTTCCTGAGTTAGGACTCAGTCCTACTCCCTAGGATCATCCTCCAGGACAACTGGCTTTGCCTTCTGGGCTCTTAGTTCCATCCGATGAGTTATTCTTCATTTCTATACAAAGTCTTCCATGTTTTCAACTAAGTAGGCTCTCAGATTGCTTGGTGCCCAAAAAATTTTAGAGATTCAAAGGCTTCTGTTCATTTTGTACCATCTCTTTCAATTTAAAATGCTACAATTCTTTTAAAATTCTGTGGGCTTCTTGTATATTAACAAAACATATTTCATCAGTTAAACTCCACACCCACAAATCTCTTTGAGATGAGCCCTTATTTTTTTACCTTGGGATGTCTCTGAGGTTGTTATGAGACAACATCCTTAAGAGACTTAGATTTGTTGAACAGAAAAGATCTTCAAGGAATGCCCTTAAGATACTTAGGAGTCCATTTATCTATTTGATAGTCTGTGACATATCAGTTTTGATCTATCTAAGGTCCTAGGAAAGAGTTTTCTGGTCACAGCTTTGGCTTCATATTTACCCTGAGATGTATCCATTTTAGCACCCTGGATTTGATCTTCACCTTGAGGACATTTTTGTTTTTGAGGATTTTCTGCTATAAGAGATGGAGACGATAACTAATTTTATTTTCAAATCCAACAAGTCCTGGATCCTTTTTATTTCCCTTAAATTTTCTTTAACACTGCATGGCTACTTTTATCTGGCTAAAATAACTCAGTTAGCACTTTGGTATTTTGCTTGGAAATCTCATTGACCACACCCACTGGTTCATTAGGTTTATTTTTGTTTTCCATGTCATTGCAAAAATGATTGCATTGCAAAAAAACAATGTTGCTAAACTTTCTACCACTCCATAACAAGGGTCATCTTTTTCCCAGTCCTGTCCTTTTTCTCAAAAGCTCCTTAAGGCTGCTTCCTATTTATTGAGCAAAGCAATCACAGGCCTACTCAGGTTCAAGGGAAAGAGAGACGGGAGGTCTTGAAAAGAATAAGGCCAGGTCACGTTATAGAAGAGCAAATGAGATGGAGGTACTCCTGCAGCCACCTTTGGAAAATACAGTCTGCCACATCATCTATAACAATTTCAGTGCTTGTGGGCAGGTGGGGTCTATCACCAGATACAAAAAGCCCACAAGGAGACTCTATCACAGGATAAAACTAGTGACGTCTGCTCCAAATTGGGTGCAAAAATTGCATGATTGGGTTGTCCTTCCTGAATCTTCTAAGAATGATGCTTATTGAAAGATAGGATTGCTATGGTAAAGGCAGAGGAGAAATACTGAAAGGAAATGGTAAAATGTAGAAAACATCATGAGGTCACAAAGCTGCTAAGATAACATCAACTAGAACAGCCTTAGCTTTTCTCTTTATTACTCTATACCTCAAAGGGTCCACAGCCATTAAATAAAGGATCCTGCATTAGTAAAACAGTTCAGTGGAGATCTTTTATCACCCTATGTTTGTCACCTACTACACTTTCATATTTCAGTGCTTACTTTATTAGTATTTAATGAACATCAACATTGTGCCATTTACTGTACTTGGTACTACGGCTATGAAAAATATGGTTCTTGACCTAAATTAGCTCAGAGTGATAACCAAAGAGAAAGCTGTTAACAAATAATTTAAACATTCCTGGGTAATTTCTAGGGAAGACTTTTTAAAAAGCAGCTAAGGGAAGGTAGAAAGGTCAAGAAAGATTTGACTGTAGGATAGGTGGCTAGAGTATTGTTGATAATTGAGTTAATTCATGAAAAATAAAAGTTAATTTCCAGGTAGAAAGGTAGACTATGTAAACAGAATTCTTGGCAGAAGAAATAACAAGTGCAAAAGTACAGCGTCGTGAAAGGGCTTAGCTGGTTTTAAAAAGGATGAGGAATTTAGTAGGATTGGACCATAGGAGTCCTAATGCAAAGTGAGAGGTGAGGCTGCAGAAGGTTGGAGCTAGATTGCAATGAACCATGTACACTACCTCATGGAATTTGGTGTTTATTTTATAGTGATTGAGAGGCCAGCAAAGGTCCTTAACTAGAAAGTGATCAGGAACATGACACTGATGGCAGTATGAGAGTAAAGGAAAAGACTAGATAGCAGAAAGAATGCTTAGGAAGTTGTTGCAATAATTCAGGGGAGAGAAAAGCCAAATCCTATTCTAAGACAGTGACAGTGGAGTTTCAGGGAAGGGATCAGGTTCAGAAACTTATTCTGAAGCACTTGGAGACTGATTGAATGTGAGGAGCAAAATCATCAAGGCTTCTAGCTTGGGAAACTCAGCAAACAGTGATAACACTGACTGAAACCAAGAATACGGTGAAGGAAATAAATCTGTAGGAGGATAGGGTAGAAGGATAGAATTCAATTATGCCTGTTAGGTGTGTGCTGCCTTTGGAATATTCAAAAAGAGATGTTCAAGACATAATTGGAAATATGGGTCTGGTTGAAACTAAAGGGGAAGTTGAGATCATGGGAGTTCTCAAGTTTTAAGTTATGCAAGTTTGGGGACTTGAGATTTGTTATTGTGCTGAAATAGAGTATGACAACTATTGACAAGCCTCTGCTCAGTTTTAAACCCTTTCATCATTTCAGAAGATTCAACATGTCTCCTTAGAGAACATTTATAGAGGACTTGGGGACCAGCTGGTAATATGGATCAATAAATGATTGGTGGGTTGAACTGGAGTTAAAGCCCAGTCCGCTCGTGATATGTCCCTGACTGAACCACTGATGTATTATTTAATAAACGTACCCCATTCACTTCCTAAGAGAAGAAACAGCCCATGCAGGAGATACATACACTTTAAGGATGAGTAAGAGAGTCCAGTAATGAAAGGAGAAAATAATTTATCAGAAACGTCTAGCTAATAATAATAACAACCACTGACTACAAAACATAGCTGTGAGTTTACTGGCAGCCAAGGAAAGGAGGAAAACATGATGGGTTTATTATTATTACTTGAGTTCCTCCTTGAATTAAATGCTAAGGAAGCAGATTACTCCATTTATCAGGATGGACAGTCTGCTTCCCTAGTATTTAATTCAAGGAGAAACTCAAGGAATAATAATATGAAGAACATCTTCAAAACCCACCTTGTAAAAGGCCAAATATCATTCTTCATATTGTTCTCTGGTTGAAACTAAGCTCATAATGTTAGATCCTATTTTTGTGAAGACATTTCCATTCAATATGGTATTATTTACTCCTTGCAAATCCACTCTTTTGCCTCTTCTACAGAAAGGCCAAGCAACTGACAGAGAAGGGGAAGTTTATTTAGCTCCAGGGACAGTAGTCCATGGAGAATAGCACAGATTAGTGGATAAGAATAAAATTCCAGGAAAAGCAGAGAAAAAGCATTTTCAGACTGTGTTTAAGTGGAGGCTGAGAAGAAGTGATTTCTGAGACAACAGCCCTTCCCCAGCTCAGGAAACAAGGTTGATGATGCCAAGCATTAGCTGTGGCTTGGGTCTTATGACTCTGCAGGAAAAAAAGGAAAAGCTGTGAGAGGATGAATTGCTTTATATAGAATCTAGGAAAGGGAGTTTCCAGGGCGACTTTGTCAGTCAAAAGTCCCTGTAGGCCACGTGTTCTGACCAGTAGGGAAGCTACAGCTAGACAACATAGATGTGTGTCAGCCCCTCCTGGATTTTCATCTGGTTTCTAGATCTTCCCCCAAGGTGGAGGAGGCCTGGTTACAGAGTACAAGTGTTGATATGTCACATCTCCTGTACCAAATTCAATTGGTTGGTTATAGCTGACTCAACACCATGTTGAGAAGGTTTCTGAGGCCCCACCTTGGCCCAAAAGGAAAAGGTATCATTATTGAATAACAATGGCTGCCATAGAGTTGGGATCAGAGTAATTAATAGAATTGAATCCTATACTAAATATTAAGGTAAACAATCAATGTTCATATATTCATGGGCATAAATACAATTAATCAATATAATTAATATTAACATATTTACCATCTTTGATGTTGGTACAATAGCAACAATTGCACATGGGCTTTCCAGTTAGTACTTTTCATGGACTTAAGTGTGTCCCTCCTCTCCCAAACTCCTATGTTGAAGCCCAAATCTCCACTGTGACTGCATTTGGAGATAGTGCCTTTAAAGAGATAAGTAAACTTAAATAAGATCATAAGGAAAATCCAAATCTGATAGGACCGTCCTCATAACATGAGGAAGTGACACCAGCACTCGCTCACTCTCTCCACCCAGAGAAAAAGCCCTGTGAGGACACAGCAAGAAGGTGGTGGTCTGCAAGCCAGGAAGGGGAGCCGCGTTAGAAACCAGCCCTGGCAATTCGATCTTGCTTGAACTTGTGGTCTCCAGAACCATGAGAAATAGATTCCTATTGTTTAAGCCACCCTGTGTATGGCATTCTGTTATGGCAGCCCAAGGAGACAATGTTGTACTGAATCAAGCATCCAGGGACAGTTTACCTTGCCAGAAAAGGGTGCAGAAAGGTAAGAGTTGTAACTAACCCTAGAATCCTCCCCTCTCCAACTCCACCCATACCTTTTGAGCTAGAAGAAAAAATTGGGTTGCCTGAGGTTGCTACTAATTTGCCTACTGTCTGTAATCCTAGTGTGTATCTTGAAGGAGCCACCTGTTGCCTCCAGCATATGTGTTTCTGGGTGAAAAGATTTATAATACAGGTTAAAATGTGTGGACTCTGGCAGGCTTTTACACACTCAGACTTTTTCGGTGTCCAGAGAGATAAGGTAAATGAGTGAAACCAAACGTGTGTGGCAACAAGACTTGGTGGGGATTTTGGTGACCTGGAAAGTCAAAGTGTGTGTGTGTGTATGTGAGAGAGAGAGAGAGAGAGAGACAGAGAGATGGGGTGGAGGAGACCCTGCACGTACATCTGTGGCTAAATTCAGCCAGTTGGCAATCAGTTTGCTATGTCTGAATGCATGATCAGGGACTGATATGGCACTTGGACAACTTTTTCCAGTGTGTCAGCCGCATATATTGTAGAGAGATGCAGGTGAGCATTGCAGCTGCAAATGCTTGCAGAGGTCAGTGAAGAAGAGCCCCACAAAGCTGAACTACCAAATGGAGAGGAGGCAAAGGGGATGTTTAGCTGTGAGCATTAGGGTGTCAAACCACCATGTTCTCTGGGGAGGTCAAGCCAGCTCTGAAATGTAGCAGAAGGCTCCTACAGTGTTCACAGGCAGAACCAACATTGTTCCAAAGAAACCACTTTGGATTTGTTCATAAGCTTGACCAGGTTTTCAACAGAAATTTCAAGCGTTCTAACCATCTAATGGAAGAATGAGATGCTGTTGACTTGGATATTTTGAGTTCCTGCTTTTACTTTAATTTTATTTATTTTTTAATTGATGTACAGTTGATTTACAATGGTGTGCCAATCTCTGCTGTACAGCAAAGTGACTCAGTTATACACGTATAGACATTCTTTTTTAATATTTTTTCCATTATGGTTTATCCCAGGATATTGAATATAGTTCACTGTGCTATACAGTAGGACCTTGTTGCCTGCTTTTACTTTAATATTCCTGTTGAACGGACTTAGTTCTGGCCAGGACCTGGTCTGCTCAGGCCCGCCAGGATGAGCTGGCTAGAGAAGGACTCTGTAAGTAATGAAATGCATTGCCCTGTTGAATGGAGAGACTCACTCACGTCCATCTGGATGCTGAATAGCCTCTGACGAATATGACTTGGATTTAGCACAGTTGATATTGAGCTGCTCTTCCTGAGAGAAATTGGCCGCCTGGTTCATGGCCATGCCTCTAATGTCAGGAAGACTGTGTCATCAGTGCCTTAAAAGCTACTTGTCTCCCGTCTGGCAGCCAGCATCCTGAGTACCTAAGAGCTGAATTACACTTAGTAGGTGTTGGTTACCAAGCAGGAAACCAGGTTCCAGCCCAGCTTAGGTCACCTCAGTTTAACATTTGCTCAGTTAGAGCCCCCTTCCTACCCAGAGTCACTTAACTTAGCACTGTGGCCTTTGGGGAGGTGACACCCATCTCATTTTCCTATGTGAACCAGGAAGGGAAAGTGTCAGCTGTGAGGGAAAAATACCCATTAAATGTGTATAAGCTGCCAGATTGAATCATGAAGACAAATGTGTTTCTGAACTTGGCATTATTTTAAAGGCTGAAGTTCGGTATTGCATCAGATGAAAGTTTGTTTAATTCTCAATTAAGAATTGTTGTTATGCAGTGGCAGTGGCATGGGGACTTTTATGAGCTGTGCTATTGATTGAAATGATTCCTTCATTGGGTGTTGATTGAGTGATCTTTTGATTCCCTCCCTATTAACATGCTAATGGTTAGGGGTACAGACCCTCGCAAAGGCTCCCGTTGGATGGATGTCTCTGACCTTGCACTGTTCTCCCCAGAGGCCGGAGGTGTGGGGGTGGGGGTAGAGGGGTGTCTGGGGCTCATCAATGGCCTCATTAGCATATTGTAGCTCCACTCCCAAGGGTGACAAATTTAAAGAACATGGAACAAAATTAGGAAGATACTTTAAAGGTTTTAAATGGTGGGCATGTTCTGAGAATGTCTGGATCTCCATGTCAAGGGCGTCTAAGTCAGCCCCGGGAGCAGCTGGAGCCCAAAGGCCAGGCCTCTCTGTGCACCGAAATTACATAAGCTTTGAAGATATTTTTAGCTTCCTTCTCTCACTCCTCTTAATATTCTCCTGATTCTCTGTCTCACAAAGGGGGAAGGCTGCAAACTTAGGATACTGAGCTTTTGGTCTTCAGAAGTTCTGATGTTATTTTCTTTTTCAGATCTTCTGGGGCTAACCAGAAGCAGACACTGATGCAGAAGTGTAAGCTGGCTGTACTTAGAACCCTTCTGTGTGGGCACCAGGGAGGGTGGGGGTCGCTTCTTTGTGGGGTGATGTCTGCTCACTTGGGATTTTTCATTTTAAAATGAGATTAGCTGAGATGATATACATTCAAGTGCCTGGCATAGTACTGACAAATGTAATGTTTCCTTTTCTTCTCTCTCTCCTTCCCCATTTGAAATAGTCTAACTGGGACTCTGAATCAAGGTTATGGTAAAGACCTCAGGGATCTTGGGAAGGTAAGCATCCATTAATATTCATCATTCTTTCATTCAACAAGCATTGATTGAGATACACCAACATGCCAAGCATTGAGTTAGGTAGAATCCAAAATGATAAAAAAAAAAAAACCGAGATGCTCTTGGTAGTCTAGGAGTCTAAGCTCATGTGCACATGTGTGCATGCATGCATGTGCATGTGTGTGTGCACGTGCATGCATAAGGGGACATGGGGGCCTCGTGCAAGCTGTCACCTCATGAAGGAAACAAGTAAGTTCATCGTGTTCCTTCATATCTCCTGTCCATGTAGATCAAAAGAGAACCAGAGACACCCAGGGCTAAGAAAGCCCTGCTCTGCCATAGCAGCCTGGGGGCTTGGTTCTGATCCTGTTCTAAGCAGCTGTGTGATCTTGGGCAAATCACTGTACTCCATGAGCTTCAGCCAGTGGTATAATGCAGTAGCCTGGCAGCAGGAGATAAGCAGGAGAGGGCATGCCCTGTATAAACGTATTCTCAATGTTCATTTTGTGGATTGAATCAAACAAGGTGATGGGCAGAATTCTGCCCCGGGCTGTGAGCTGTGGGCACTGGATGAGATGATCTCAAGGTTCCTACAGCTCCAGCACTCAAGAATTCAAGGACACTAAGCCTCCTGCCACTCTTCCCTGTGCTGTTCCCGGTAGGGTTAGTCTGCCATAGCCAATACTTACATGTGTAAAATAATGACATAAACCTTTGAAAGAGAGGGTTTTTATTCCTATGACAGTGAGTCACAGGCTCTTTGAGAAAGTATTTGGTGAAGCATCAAGTTACAAAGTTTGGATGAACCACTGATAGAATCCACCCTGGATCTAATATCAGAAGGTCCAGAGCATCCAGTGACCTGGTTTTCTCATCTCTGTACAGTTGAGTCATGGACTCTCATCCCTGCTGATTTTTCTTCCTACATCCATTAGGTCATTGGACATGTTTTGTTCCTTGATGAGGGAGACAGATATGGGCGCTAAACTCCAGGAGATGCTCCATTCCTTACCTGCATCAACTCTCTCCAAGGCTATCCTTAGGTCCTCATCTGCCCTGAATTTGGGAAGTCAAGACTTCCAGAAACCTTCAGGCAGGAGTCTGCCCCAGGAGGCTGGCCTCATGGCAGGTACTGTTATCCTAATTTCTGACAACAGTGTGATAGGAGGGTCAGGTCTTGGAGATCAAAAAGATTTCCTCGGGAAGACATGGCCTTATTCTAAATTTTGTGGGTCAGGAAATATAATCCAGATAAAACAACCTTTGAGGGTGCCCAGTAGAGAGGTCCAGTGGAAGCTGACTGTCTAATTTGCTTGCCTGGCTGTGCATTCACATGAAGTCTGCTAGTAGCGGTGCCTTTTTCTAATTTGCACAAGGGAACCTTATGGGATTGTCCCCTCTCACCCGTTCTCAGTAAGTGAGAATAGAAATGGATTCTTGGTAGAGGGTCCACAGATGCCCCCCACTCCAAATCCCACATTCTACACCTTTTCACTAATTGTCCCAAACTGGGCAGGGGATAGGAAGAAGTTGGGGGTTGGCAATAAAGCAGTGTGGGTGATAAGGTGGCAGAGGGCAAGGTTTAAGTCTCGGCCGCCTGTAGAGCTCTCACAACCCCAGATCCAAGAGAGGGCTATAATAGATACAGACACACTAATACATACAGAGGTGCACACACAGAGATATACACACATGCTGATAGACACACATCCAAACCCTCAGGATGCACCCAGACACACTCTCTGTGGTAGACATGGGGATGCATCATCACACAGATCTTCCATTGGTAACAAAGGATTTATTTCCCAGCTGCTGGGGGTGTTGCCAGAAGACAGCCTTCAGCCATCAGCCCTTTGTGCATGGCCTCGCCAAAGTCACATTTCCTTCCAAGGGCGGCTTGAGTCCAGTGACTGAGTGGGGGTTGGAGGGTGGCTAAGAAACACCCGGCCTCCTTGGTCCCACTCTCGGGTAATGCATGTAAAGGTGGTCCATAACCCTGATTCTTTACGCCTTCATGGATTGGCCTTGTTTTCTAAACGTCTTCATTCTTTTATTCTTCTCTAGCTACTCTCCATTCTTCCCCATCAGCCTTCTGACACCACCACATCCCCAAGGCCTGGCACAGCACGAGGCATGTGGTAAGTGCACAATAGTTCTGTGTTGAATGCTTGAATGAAGGCAGAAACTGGATGACTGAGCCAGGAGGGGATCCGGAGGAGATGCTTATACTAGATGGGAGGTTAGAGTAGGTCACCTCAAGGGTCTCTTCCAACCCAGACTATGAGCCAGTGATTCTGAGAATTGATGGGCACTGTTTCCCATCATGGGAGGATGATGTCCTCTCCATAAACCTCCACTCACTTCCTTATGTCTCCTCCCTGCTCCCTCGCCTCTTCCCACTCTTCCCTTCTCCCTGACCCTCAATCCGCATTTCCTGGGAGTCCAGGTCTTGTCGATGGCTCCTCTCCCACTTATCTCATGACTCCATCCCAGTCTTTCTGTTCCCACCTCCCTGGTTTAGCTCCTCCATAACAGTCCTTGAAGGGATCTGGGCGTCCAGACTGCCCCTCCCGTCCATTCCCCACACTGCAGCTGAACCTTCTCCATCTCCTGCCCAAACCCTCCTCCTCCCCTGATGTTGCACACACAGCCCTTCAAGATCTTTCCAGCTTCCACTTCCCAACACGCCACTTGCACCCTACATGTCCAGTTCCCCATCTACACCGTGATCTTCTGCATCCCCACCCCTTTTCATTTCTGTTCTCTGTGCCCAAAGGGCTCTCTCACAACTTCCTTGCCCACATGGTTACTCCTACTCACCTTCAAGGTTCTGATCAGTCTGGTGTCTCCCAAGCCCCAAGTCCGACTTAGATGCTCCACTTCTGTGCTTTCCAACGCTCACTGCCTCCTTCTGTTAAACCACTCTACACTGCTGTATCGTGACAGTTGGTTCTCATTGCCATATCCCCTGCAGGGACAGTGTCTAATTTCTCTATGGGTCCTAAGCACCTGACACAGCATCTGGCATACAGTAGAATCTCAATAAATGTGGAACAAATGAATGAATGATTATATGGATATACGAATGAATGGTTATATGAATGTTTCTCCCACATTACCCTCTTTTGAGAGTCCTCGGTGTGGGACAGGTCCTCATCAGTTGGATGGGGGCCTGCACATACTGTGGGAGGGCAGCAGGTGGGCATGGGAAACGCTTTGCTATCCTGGATTTCTTTCATCCATAGGAAACCAAGAATACTTAAGAGAATCTCACTTCCCTTGACTTCTTTCTATCCCTGACATCTGAACAGTGACCCCAGGTTCCACTTCCACCACTGGTTTCTTTTCTTGGGCTGGAGCTGTGGAGCAGGGGCATCCGGGCACTAACCCTTTGGAATGCCCACATTCTTCTTCTCTCTTGCCCTCCCTTGCCCACTCCCCTCTCCTCTCTCTCTGGACCAGTTGCTGAGTACTCAGCCTCTGGCTTGCATGACAAGAATGCTGTCATCTGAGTCACTCCAATTTCTGCCTGATGACTGTGGATCATTTCAAACATCCTCTGATCAATTTGCAGTGTCCAGCAGGGAGCACATCACTGAATCATTAAGCAATGTATCTCTTAACTGGGCTTTGTGTGGAAGGTCAATTGTGCTTTCACTCCAGAAGCCACAGAACTTCCAGGATGCCCAGGAAGGACAGTCTCTACCAGGGACACACAGACATGCACTCCCAGAAGACACCAGATGACCCAGGACCCCCTGCCTGGCTCAGAGGGATTGACAGACCCTCAAGACCACTGCCTGGTCCCAACCTCCCTCAGGTTCCCATTCAAGAATCTAGGTTAAATACAAGTAGAAATTCAACATATGCTATTAGTTGAATTTCTCCTTGTACTTAACCTAGATTCTTCATGCTGCAATGGCTCTTGTCTTCCTATTTTCTTACAGGACAGGGCCTAACCTAGACAAAATCGTGTACTAGAAATTTGCCCTCAAGATTCCACCATTTCCATTCTTTCTGAGGCACACTATGTGACCTGATGTTACCCAGGGACCATTTATTTTTGGAAGAATTAATTCATTCCCATGTATTACTGATCTAATACCCACCAATCACCCCCAGCAACTATTTTATCTGAAGAAAGAAACAGAGGGTTAAAACATGCTTAACTCAAAGGTTTGTATCCTAAATGGTGGAACTGTAGACACTGACATGCCCAAGAGAATTTGGAGCAAAGAAGACTTGTATCAGTATCAGCTCTACCTGGACTTAGAGTCAAGGTCTTAGAATGTTAGAGTGGGAAGAGAAGGTTGAGATTATCTAGTCTCTCACCTTCTTGCTGCAAATGAAGAAACTGAAGCCCAAAGAGACACTCACTTGGTCACGGGCTGGGTCAGCATTAAAAACTCAGTCTTCCATTTCCTACTCCAGCGTTCTCTCTATTAAAATAATTGTTTACCTTTCTTGAGCACATACTACATGCAAAGCATCATCATGAGCTCTTTACAAGTATGTATTAACTTATTTAATCTTGACAATCCTGTGAGGAAGGTGCTATAATTATTCCCATTTTACTGAAGAGGCAACTGAGGTGCAGAGAGGTTAAGTGAATCTCCCAAGGACACAAGCTAGGAGGTGACAGGGCTTCTGCTCTTACCCCCTACACTTGACTCACACAGCACCCTCACTGTGTTTCAGGGACTCCTCTGAAGCCCTGTTGTGACATCGATTTTCCACCACTTTCCATTCTTTCTCGGGCATCTGTGCTTTCTCACAACAAAAAATGCATCCCACATTCCCTGCTCCACCCCTACATTAAAGGCTAGAAGACCTCATAGAAAACCCGTGTTCCAGGCAAAGAGGTGCCACTGTTCCCTGACAGACCTGCCTGCCTGCACCCCTCTCATGTGGTTGGTTGTCACCAGGGCTGTTATTAAAGCCAGAAATAGGCTCCTGAGCGCTTTCGTCCTCCTCCAAACTTCTCGCCCAGGAAGTTCCCACATGTCTGTGGTATCACAGCACTCCCCCTCCTCCTCCTATGACGTCATCCACACACCCCAGCACCCTCCCCCCAAGCCAAGTTCCCACCTGCCCAGGCAGGAGACACAGACTATATCACATCCCAAGAAAATTTTTAATCATGAGATGCATGAGAAATAAAATCTTTCTCTGGTTGGGGTCTATATTTTCCCATCTGCCTCTGCCCCTCCCAAGGGGACAATCCATTCTGGCTACACATGTCAGCATAGCATCTCCCCAGGATGAGGTGAGGCCTACACATGCTACTCTTTCTCATCCCATTGCCACCTCCTCTTCATCATGGAACCAGCCAAGATCCTTCCACTCTGAAAACTCCCACACCCACATGGCATCTCCACTCAGCTGTGTGTTTATCTGGGTGTAAGACTTTGTGTTTGTGTGTGTGCGGCCAGGGTGGGGACCTGTGGGGGACATAGAGTTGGTCCATCTGTGGGAACTGGTTTAAAATAGACTAAGTTCTCAGGCCCAGGATGGACGCTCACACCAGGTCCAGATAGATCCACTGCCTTTATCCCCACCTCCAGAGCAGGGAGGGTCTGGGTGTGGTTTAGGCATCAAGAATGGGAAATGAATGGCCAAGAGTCCAGGGCTGTATTCTATTAAAACATGCATATTGGCTTGATTATGTCTTTCAGAAGTGGAATCCAGAGCAGCAGATAGGACTTTTCCTTTTTACCATGCACACTTGCTGTATTCATCAAGTGTCACTTTGGTGCTCGGCACTGTGCTAGGTATGGAGCATATACATCAAGGAAAATGGGTCACAAAATTTAATCACATTACAACTCACAAGTGAGGGGAAATGAGCTCTGTTATGTGTAACTAATCTGGTCTTTTTTCCCAGAAAAAGTGGGGAAGGGTGGGAAAAAGTAACCAAAGGTCCAATCTGGTTTAGAGCTTGAGTTCATCCAATAGTGCAATAGTTCTTTTAGGAAAGTGCATGTCTCCTGAACAAAAGATGCTCAGTCTCTTGTACTGCTCCTTTTTCTCCCCTAAGATTGAAGAAGGAAGGGGAGGGCTTTATGCAACCCCATGGTGGAGGGAAGTTTCAGAGTTCTCCAGTTCCTTTGGTCTCTAGAGCCACGTCCCTTCCCTCATGGCTGATCTTTGTCCTACTGGTGTTGTAAGCCAAGCTTGCGCTTGAGTAATTTATGACCTAGTCTCTCTGGATTTGGCCAGAGCCCATGTTTCCCTGCCTCCCCTGGTACACTGGCTGTACCTAAGTTCTGTTGGGAC
The DNA here is from genome assembly GCF_965194805.1 of Balaenoptera borealis. NCBI lineage: Eukaryota > Metazoa > Chordata > Mammalia > Artiodactyla > Balaenopteridae > Balaenoptera > Balaenoptera borealis. Next base: position 87,543,119 of record NC_138868.1, on the reverse strand, counting down.
TAAGGACTCCCTGAGGTCAAATTGTATCTCCCAATGTTGGGTGTCTACCCACAGCCTTCTCTCATGTCTGTGGTGACCTGCTGTAGAAAACTCCTCAGAGGACCCTTGGCTACTTCTAAGTCTTGTCTTCGCCTTACAGGAACCAAGGGTGGTCAGGGAAAGCCCAACCTTCAGGCTTCCTTCTGCCCACTCGTGCTGTGGTCTGCTCTATCCTGCAAGGCTGCTTTTATGACTTTCTTATTCAATGTCATTAAATGCTTACAAGGGCAGGGATAGTGCTTATTTTTCTTTTTATCAGCAGAATCTATTTCAGCACTGGGCATACAGTTAGAGTTCAATACATGTTTACTGAATGAATGAAATATGTTCAGCAGGGCTGCACATTATTAGGGCCACATAGCATCCTTTGGAGGAAATTAGCATCTCAGAGGGAGATGACAGATGTTTCCAGAAAAACTAAAAGAGGAGCTGACTATAAAAGTAGTTAAATTTTGTTGAAAAATTACTATGGGTCAGGTACTGTGTCAAGAGCATTGCAAACACATTTCCTCAATTAACTCCCCAGCAAATCTTTGAGGTAAGTGGTCAAGATCATTATCAGCATCATTTTATAGATAAGGAAACAGGCCTAGAGACATTAAGGAACTTGCCCAAAATCACACAGCTGGAAGTTGCAGACCTTGGACTTGAAACCCATGTCTGAAGCATGAGCTCTCTCCTTTCAGCCTAGAAGCTTCATGGGAGCCTCCATAGAGGTGGGCCTCCTAGGACTTCAGGAACTAGCAAAACTGTGAAAAACCCCAAGAGGAAAGAAATTCTGATTTAATGGAGCCCAAGAGTCAGCAGGAACCCAAGTCCCAATTTAAAAAGTAAAGAAGAGACAAATGTAAATCCAAGGAGGAACTTCTGTAAAAACCCAATGCCCTAAGGAAGGTCAAATAATTCTTATGTTCTAGCAGCTTCTATCCTAGGAGATGGACCAAACCTACATGCCGCTGTCTCTTTTCAGTGCAGCAGCTTGGGAACTCAGGATAATGGATCCTCGAACATGCATAATGCAGGATGGAAAAGCATCTTTCTCCTCTGGGGCTGGCAATGTAATTTCATACTAAATTTACTGCGGTTTATGTAATTCTTTTCATTCACACCAGAAGGAGTTTCTTTGCTGCTTCCCTTTTCAGAAACTTGGAGACCATATATCTTTGCAAAGTAGATTTTTAAAAATAAAACAGAGAAGAAAAACCAGAGAAGCTCTTAAGTTTCCGGCCTTCTGCCTGGACCAGCTTATTATGCTTCTTCCTTTCCAGAATTGATATGGTAAATGTTAATGCAGTAGCACTGGCTCTGAAAAGCCTAGGTCTTCCAAGAAAGCAACCTTCAAGGAGGAATTCTGCAGCTTCCTCTCCTCTGGGGAGTTGGAGGAGCCAGAGGTTGGGGAAAAGACAGAGACAGAATTGCCCCATCAGTGACTTTCAGGAGAATGTGAACAGGTGATACAGATCTTATCTCCATGAGTCCCTACTCTTTTTCCACTGTCTGTCTCCTGAGCCATCTCTGATTCCTTCAAAGGCCTTTGCTAGCAGTGTCCAAAGTGTCCAAGCTCCTCTGTCTCCTGGAAGAATCTACCTCTTTCTGCTCCTCAATGAAGGAAGGACAGAGCCAGGAGATGGAGCAGAAGAGGGGCAGGCCAAGCTCACCAGAGGGCATATGTCCTGGATACTGGGATCCTAGCCAGTCTGGACGTTGGTCCTTTCAAATTCCTCACCACCACATTTCTAATACTGGGAATATCGATCTTGAGCTGAACTTAGAATAAAATCCTCCCTCAAATTGCACAAAGCCCTGTAAGCAGCTTCCTCCAGCCCTTTTTCCAACCCCATCAGATGCCATCGCCTATCACACCTGGGCACAGTGATGTCGTTTCTGCTTCTTTAACACACCAGGCTCTTTCCTGCCTTCGTGGAAGCCATCCCCTTTACTTGGAAGTCTGTGCTGTATACATCAGCTGGCTCCTCAAGCTTTGCATGGGAACCTAATTGTCTTCTCGTCAGAGAGGTCTCCCCGACCACCCTTTCTACAGCAGATCTCCCCCACCTCCCATTCCCTCACATGTTAAATTTCCTTCATAGTATTTTGCACAAGTCATGATCTCCTTTATGTGCAATTTGTCTACTGTCTGAGTCCTCCACTGCAATGTTCTCCAAGGGTGGAGACCACATCTTTCTTGTCCCTGCTCAATCTCCAGTGCTTAACACAGGGCTCAGACTCAACAAACATTTATCAAACGGATAACTGAATTCCAGCTGTCTATGGTGCACACAGACTGCGAACTCTTGAGGGCAGGGGCTTCTTTCCTCTCTGCAGCCCCAGCACATGGTGCAGAGAAGACTCTGGCACTATTTATGAATAAATGAAATTGTCCCCCTCATTCTGTATTAGAGCCGTTCTACTCCTAACTCCTGTAGAGGAGTCCATCTGATCAACCAGAGACCAGGAAGGCAGAGCAGGCCAGGCATGCTGCAGGCCACATGCCAGTGTCCAATTATCAGGTGACATCATCTCCAGATGAGTTGGAAAGAAAATGATTATCGTAAACAGTCACAGCCCATTGACTATTTCTCTGGCATTTATAATCACTGTTAGACAGCTGCGCCTGGTCCCTTTCCCACGCCTGCTCTAGAGAGCTGAGGTTTGCTGTTGGGTTTTGGTAAGGGTGTTTTTCCTGGCTCATTGCTGGAAAAGGCTTTGGAGAGCTTCTAGTATCTAGCCCAACCTCTCACCCTTCTCAGTCCCTCCACCCCTCCAAGGTCAAGGAACGCACCATTTCAAGAGGCAGGGCCTCCTGTCCTGCACAGCTCTGGGCTTTGCGATTTCTTGCCCAGGTGGAAGCCAAAAAGTCCTTCCTGTGACTTCATCTGTTGGTCTAGACTCTCCCACCTGGGACCACATTCTAAGGATGGCCCCATAGACATATAAGATGATACTGGGTCTTTCTGTGGCCCCAGCGATTATTCTACCCCAGTGACACTTCCTGTTCCTTTGTCACTGCTGTTCATTTCTTCTTTCCTGTGGGCCCCAGGCCTCTCCAAGGGGGCCTCTGTTCACACTGGCTGGCATGCTCTTGCCCCAAACCCAATCAGTAGGAAGTGGGAACCCAGTATCTCAAATTCCCTCTGTTGTGTTTAAGGTACCTTCCCTACCCCTAGGGTTGCAGAAGGAAGGAGGAGTTATTTTGCTTCCTTGATCAGGGGTGATCAAGAAACCAAAAATGATGAAGTTTCAGAATCCTACTATCTTTTTACACATCATGGTCCCGAATCTGTAACTGCCCTTCTTGCTAAGATGGTAACTGGGCACCTCATTGAGGAACGACTTTTACTATCTTGAGGGTGGGATTTGTAACAGTCCCCTTTCTTCTAACTCTTCCCTCTTAGGCTCCTCACTCTGGAAGATGTTGCTATTAGGTGTGCCTTAGTCTCAGGTGGGCAGTTTGCTTCTCCAAGTGGCTTTAAATTGGGGAGCAGCCAACCCTTGCCTTTATCTCTAAGGAATAGCACAGCTGTGGGGATTTCCTTATAGTCCCGACCCTCCTCTTAGGAGAGGTTAGCAGCCCTAGTCCCCAAATCATTCTCATGTGCCATGGTCTCAAGTCCCTTCTCCTGCCTGACAGTTTCCCTCTGGTCATTCTTTAGCCCATCAGTGTCAGGAATAATAATAATAGATTGTTGTTATGAGATTAAGCCAGTGATATAAGAATACCCAAATCCTGCCTTCAAACAATCTGTATCTCCATATGTTGGCTTGTTTGCTTGTTTCTTTCTTTTTTAAATAAAGTACTTTCTTTTTTTAAAAAAAAATTGAGATATAATAGATTTCTGCATTATTTAGCTCAGGCTGTCATAATGAAAAATACCATAGATTGGGTGGCTTAAATAACAGACATTTATTTCTCACAGTTCTGGAGGCTGGGAAGTCCAAGATCAAGATGCCAGCCAATTCGGTTCCTGGTGAAGGCCCTCTTCCTAGCTTGCAGATGGCCCCTTTTTTGCTACATCTTTACATGGTGGCAGGTGGGGGGGGCTGGGGGTTGGAGAGAGAGAGGTCTTCTTATAAGATCTCTTCATATAAGGCACTTATCCCATCATGAGGACCCCACCCTCACGACCTCATCTGAATCTCATCACCCCAAAGGTTCTATCTCCAAATACCATCACATTTGTTGTGGGGTGGTTAGGGCTTCAACATATGAATTTGAGGAGGACACAATTCCATCCATAGCATTTTCCAGAAGAAAATATATGCATAAATGAAGCAAAGAAAAGAGTTATTATCAGTTAGGAGCATATCCCCAAACCCCAGAGCTGAGCTCAACAAAGCTGGGCCCGTATAAGAGAAAATTCCTTTTGCTAGGCCTAGGTCTGAGTCAGCCTAGAGCCAGAATTGGTACAGCCCCAAAGTCTGCCTGGTTCTGTGCCTTCTCAGTGGCCACACTTGAGTCTCAGATCTTAGCCTCCAATGGGAGAAATGGCAGCTCCAACCCCACCCACAGCACCAGGAGAAAAGGAGCAAAGAGCGAGAGAGACTGTTTTCTCTGATTTAAGAGTAGAATGGTCTGGGTCTCCTGGCCCAGGTCTTCTCAGGCCGGTCAGTGGTCCTGGCCCTAAAACAGTCCCATGAGAAGAGGGGGAGGAAGAGAGTCAGAGGGAGAGATGCTGGGGGCGGGCCCTGGTCACGAGTCAAAATCAAAAGGGGAGAGACCACACTCATATGCCTGGATATGTTAATTTTTTTGAAAGTTTCACCCTTTTAAAACATGACTCAATTAGGTACCCTTGAGTCTGACCAATCCAAATTGGGGGTGGGGGCATTTGGGGCAAGCACTCAGTGATTTAGTGCTCTCCCTGGAAGCCCAAACTCTGTACCCATTTAAAAGAGAGTCACCCAGAATGGCATACAGGCTTTATATTTGGTCATTTTTACTTCCCTTAACCTAAAGTTAAGGCACAGTAAACATGTATTTATGCAACTGGAGGTTGCTTGAGATCTTTTAGCAGCTGCATCTCACTGTTGGATTATTCCAAGTTTTTGTATGTTCCACCAAACCCCCAATAGTTTCCCCGTGAACTGCTTTCAAGTCAACTATTCCCCACCCTAAAATTGTATAGATGGTCATTCGCACCTACATTTGGGAGTTTACATTTATTTCTGCTAAAGGTTTTCATGTTGATTTTGGCCCATCATTGAAACCCATCAAACTTATTCTGAATTGTAATTTGCTGAACAGCATATGAACTATTTCTGCTTCTCCACTTCACTGGGATTTTCACTGCAATGTCTCAAGAGTTGCTGTTCAAACTAAAAATGTCCTACTTAGCATTCATCCAACTGTCTCCCTCACTTCTTCCAAAACAGAGCTCAAAGCTAAAGGTTCTCAAGAAGGCTTCCAAGATTAAAAGGGGGCAGAAATGAAGCTCTTTCCTTTTCGGACAAGGGGAAACTCCACAGAGCTCCTGCTCTGAGTGGCCTGGGGCTACTCATGGATTTCAAAGGGGGAAGGTCCATTCTTAGAAATGAAGAGGACAGACTGTCAAACTGCATAATGTTGAATGTGCTGTTTCCGGGAAGAGAGAGGCCTGTGCCTTCAGGTGAGAGGTGTCCCTGTGACCCCAAAGACATACTGGTCCTCTGCCTCCATGCCAGCCTGCTTGAGCCAGTAACCTCTTCCAGAAAGAGAAAGAAATTATCCAAAAAACCATCTCTGTGAGCTCCCAACCCCCAGCCCACAATCAGAAGGAGCAGCTGAAACCAAAGAACAACTGTAATGTTCTGGTTTAAGAAAGGCAATATAGTTTGGAGGTCAGGTGCTCAGAGTTCTGGGTTCGAATACTGGCTCTGCCCCTCATGCATGGTTTAGCCCTGGGCAAATGCTTCTGCTTTATAACCTTCAAAGTTTCCTCATCTGTAAAATGAGATACTTTATGGTTTCTACCCCTGGAGGATAAAGTGAAATAATAACTATAAATCACCCCATTTAGGGCCTATCCCATGGGAGGCGCTCAATAAGTGATCACACTCGTCACTGTTTAGGTCGCTCTTTTCTTGGCTCATCTTTGATTAGAAACATGTGGGAAGTCTCAGTTATTGGCACCGATTTCTCACTTGCAAGCATGCTGGCCACAGTGTATATTTAAAACAGAAGTTTTATTAAAAGCACAAAAGATCAATAAGCATTATGTTCTGAAACCAGAGAATCAGTGATGTTCACTGAACTGCCTCTCACTGTCTCTGAGCCAGTGCTTGTGAGTCTGCCTCTGTTTCAGTTTTCTATTGCTGCATAAAAAGCTGGACAACCTTAGTGGCTTAAACTGCAAGGATTTACTATTTCCCTATGATTCTGAAGGTTGGCCAGGCTCCGCTGGGAAGTTCTCCTCCACATGGTATTGGCAGGGGTCACCGGTGCAGCTGGCTTTGCTGGGAGCTGGGATGGGCTAGAACTTCCCTGGTAGCTCCACTCACACCGGGTACTTCAACTGGGGTGGGTGGAACAGCATGGCCTGGCTGGACAATTCTTGCTCTCCATATGACCTCTCTTCATGTAGTAGTTTAGTGTGACTTTCATTACGTGTAGGCTGGACCCCAGTAGGGTGAAAACAGAAGACTCTAGGCCTCTTAAGGCCTAGAATTGGAAGTCATGCAGCATCACTTCTGATACATTCTGTTGGTCAAAACAAGTCACAGGGTGAACCTAGATTAAGGGAAGAGGACATAGGCCCTACTTCTTGATGGGAAGAGCAGCACACAGGTACAAAGATGGGAAGGATTATTGGTGGACATTTTTGCAAACAATCTACCACACCCTCTTGCTCCAGTATCTATCCCAGCCTCTTTAAATGGAGCTGTAAGCAAGTGCTACCTGGCGGAACCCAGGTGCTAGCCAGGCCCTGGCTGCCTCCATTCTCCCAGTCTCACTGGCTCTTCCTTCTGTTCGTGTTCTTTTGTCCTCTCAGCACCATGTGCCTCTTCATCGTGACTCTTCATGCTCACTTGGGCTGAGAGAATGGTGGTCATTCCTTCCAAGCGTATTATCCCAAATTGGTACTTTTACAACATATTTTTAAAGGAAATACGTTGACTCGACAGTTCTTAAGACCATGATGGAATGACATTAGAGACAGTAAGGAAAATATGGGCACATCAAGAAGGTCCTAAAAGGCACCTATTCTATGTATTTTTGACCTTCTCTCATGGAAGGATCTACAAAGCTCCAGTAAGAGGGTGCTAGGCTAAGGTCCCTCATCTCCTTCTTGAGACCCAGCCTCTGTTTCCTGTCCCTGGGCAGGCAGAATCTCAGACAAGAAGGAAAACAATGTGCCTCCTCACAGCCCCAGGACCAGTCAAGAGTCCAGGGCACCATCTCCAGCGTGTAGAGAAGCTGGAGCTTCGTGCCTCCATTTAAATGGACTTGCTTCCACTTCTCCACAGAAGTAAGCTATGCTTTTCTCCATAAGCTGCTTCCTATTTATTTCCTAATGAAAAGATGGCTCAATAATCCCCTGGTTCTGAATGAGATGATGATGGTGATGATAATAATAATAGTAGGACTTCCCTGGTGGTCCAGGGGTTAAGACTGCACACTTCCACTGCAGGGGATGTGGGTTTGTTCCCTGGTGGGGGGACTAAGATCCTACATGTGGCGTGGCACGGCCAAAAAAGAAAAGAAAAAGAAACTCACGGAAATAATAATAAAATAACTATTATTAGTTACTATCAATAAGATATTTTAATAAAGATAAGTATAATAATAGTAATTCTTATGATGATAACAAACCAGTAATAAAACAATAGCATTTACTGAGTACTTTTTATGCGTCAGGCTTTGTGTCAAGTGCTTTCTATGCAATGTCGTTTAAAACTCACACATTCTTAGGAATTTGCCAAAGTGACACAGCTCACGGCCAGGCAGCAGCCAAGCTTGGCTTTAAACCCAGATCAGAATAACCTTAAAGGCAGTATCTTCTCCACCAGACTCAGCTGGGGGATTCATTTCATCCAGAAGTCCCCTCACCAGTGCCAAATGCCACTCCCATGCCAGATAAAACTGAGCCCTCAGCGGCTGCTAGAGTCACACACCCAGGAGTCTGTCTAGTCCCAAAGACAGCATGGTGCGAGGGTCTGGACCCAGGTTCTAATTAAACAGAGCACAGCTTCCCTGGGAGAATGTTTGGAGAGAGGAACACAGAGAAAGGAGAGAGGGACAACTGACAGCAAGCAGGCAGAATATTCTGGAGACAGGGTGTCTAAGTCAGGGTTCTTCAGAGCGACAGAACCAGTGGGACATTTATAAAAGGAGTTTTATTATGAGGAATTGGCTCCTGTGATTATGGAGGCCGAGAAATCCCACGATTTGCAGGCTGCAAGCTGGAGTTACAGGAAAGTATAATTCAGTCTGAGCCCAAAGGCCTGAGAACCAGGGCAGCTGATAGAGTAAACCCCAGTCCAAGGGCTGGAAACGATGGCATAAGATGTCTCAGCTCAATAGGGAGATGGGAAAAAGGGGCAAATTCTTCCTTCTTCTGTCTTTTGTTCTATCAGGATGAGATGATGCCCATCCGTACTAGGGAGGGCAATCTGCTTGAGTCCACTGATTCAGATGCTAATCTCGTCCAGAAACATCCTCGCAGACACACCCAGTAATAATGTTTAATCTGGGAACACTGTGGCCAGTCAAGTTGACACATGAAATTAACCACCACACATGGGCACTTTGGGCAAACTTTGCAGGCACAGATGCCCCGTAGGGATCCCTCTGGCTCCCCCTGCAATGGAAGGAGGAGTCATTATGTTCCCAGTGTCTACACAAGGGCTTCAGGCACCTCCTTCTTCAGCTTTCCTGGAGCTCCCAGTTGCTCTGCCCTCAGGAAACTCCCTTGGCTGGAACGCTGGGTCTGGGCTGTACGGAGGCCACCATGTTCATGAGCCTCATCTACCACCAGATCTTCCCAAACCATGAACACCTTCTCTGCAACTCTGACTCTCGTTTCTCAGGCAGCGGCTCTCAAAATAAAGTTTTGTGTCTAGCCCATCACCGGCCCAGTCACTCTGAAATAAAGCAGACCCAGCTAGTTTTACATCTCATTTACATGACAAGCTACACTTTTGCCTGAGTGGACCCTGACACAAAATTTTTATGTTATATTCCTTTTGTTCTTTGGGACACCACTCAGTCTAAACAGCAAAAACAAATGGATTATCGTCTACCCAGAAGGCAATCTCCCTGGGGTCCCTTGGGTCTGTGTCACCAATCCCATCTCTTTTTTGTTTCCTTTCTAGGTATTGTTGAATGTAACACACACATAGGAAGTGACTTAAAACAAAAATGTACAGCTTAATTATCACAAAGCAAAAATCCACAAAACCATCACCCAAATAAAAATGGAACAATGTCCCAGAAGCCACCTCGGTTCTCCTCCAGATCACCTCCCTCTTGTCCCCCCAGAGATGACCACTAGCCAGATTTTTGTGGTAATCACTCACTTGCATTTAAAAATTTTTATCACCCAATCAGGCAACTCTTAATACTATATAGTTTAAAAATGAAGTCATACTGTATACATTTTGTGTCAGGCTTGTTTTGATCAACATTATGTTTCGGAGATTTGTACATATTGTGGCTGGAGTTCATTTATTTTCATTGCTGTATCAATTTCCCTTGTATGACAATACCACCAATAGTTGTTTCTAGTTTGGGGCTACTGCAAACAAAACTGTTATAACCGTTATTGACCACATCTCTTGATGTCCTTGTGGAATTGCTGGGTCATAGAGTATATGTATGCTTAGTTTTAGTAGATATGCCAAACTGTTTTACCTAGGGATTATAACAATTTTCATTCCCACCAGTACTGTACGAGGATTCCCTTGCTCTACTTCTTTGCCAATACTTATGGTGGTGACTTCTTTTAATTTTAGACATTCTGGGTACTGTTCTGTATGACTATACTCCGATTTGCTCATTTTTCCATTTCACTGATTACTAATGAAGTTGACTCCCTCTTCGTATATTTGCTGGGCAATTGAATATTCTTTTTGTGACGTTCTTATTGGTGATTCTTTCCCATTTTTTCAAGTTGTCCATCTTCTCCTTACTGATTTGTAAGACGTCTTCTTATACTGTGGATATGAGGCCTTTGCCAGTTATGTGTGTTGTGAAATCTTTTCCGCCATGTGCTTGCTTTTTCACTTTCTTACTTGTATCTTTTGATGAACAGAAGTTCGTAATTTAATGTTGTCCAATTCATCAGTCTTTTCCTTTATTCTTAGTGCCTTTTTCGTGTCTTGTTCTAGTAAGATGTCTTTTCCTACCACAAGGTTATGAAAATATTCTATATTTTCTTCAAGAGCCCTGTAGTTTCTTGTTTCAGATGTAAGATTTATGTCTTTTATATCATCTTAATAATGATTTATTGATGTACAATGTGAAGTAGGGGTCAAGTTTAAATGTTTTCCCAAATCCAGTTGATATGGGAAATTATTTCTTGAAAAAACATCTTTTTCCCCTCTGCCATGACACCTTTGTCAAAGGTGAAGTACCTAATTGTGGGTCTGGTTTTGGACTAGAGAGCTCTTCTATTCCATTGGTCTATTTCTTTGTTCCTGTATCAATTCCTCACTGTTATTAACTAGTGTGGTTTTATGAGTCTTGCTTTATGGCAGAGCAATTCTTCCCACCTTGTTTTTTTTTCTACAACTGTCTTAATCTTTCCTATTTCCTATAAATTTTAAAATCAGCTTGTCAAGATCCACAAAAAAAAAAAACTTGTAATTTTGATTGGGTTTCCCCTGATTCTTCACGTAAATTTGTAAAGAACTGATATCTTTATAATGTGGAGTCTTCTACTTCATGACTCCCTCATTTATTTAAGGTCTCCTTTTATTTCATCCTATAATATTTCAGAGGTTTCTGCATAAATATCTTGCACAACTTTTGTTAGATTTATTCCTAGATAGATAATTCTTTTAAAGATATTGTAAATGGGAATCTTTAAATTTCTTAAAAATTTTCTGACTTCCTCCTTTTGCTAGATAGAAATCAATTGATTTTTGTATATTGACCTTGTATCTATAAACTTGCTAAGAAATTTGTAGGTTCTTTAATGATTTTCTAGATACACAAAAAAGTCTTATTTCTTCCTTTCTAATTTCTATGTTTTTTTTTTCTAGCCTCACTGTTCTAGCTAGGACCTTCAGTCCATATTGGCAAGGGATGCTGTTACCTGGCTAATTGTGTTGTTCAAATATTTCATTCTCTATTTCAAAGGGAAAGCTTTCAACATTTCACCATTAAGTTTGATGTTTGTTATAGGCTTGTCATAGATTTACTTTATCAGGCTAATGAGTTCTCTTCTATTCCCACTTTGCTAAGTGATTCTTGTTTATTTTGATGAAGAATGGATGCTGAATTTTATTGCTTTTTCTTTACCTATTAAAATAATCCTACAGATATTCTCTTTGTTCTGTCATTGTGAACTAGGTTGATTGAAGTTTCAATGTTAAACTAATCTTGCTTTCCCAGAATAAATTCAGTTTGATCTGATGCATTATTCTTTTATACATTGCTGATTCCATTTGCTAATCTTTTGTTTAGGATTTTTGCTTCTGTGTTCTGAGTGCAATTGTCCTATAGCTTTTCTTTTCATCATGTTCTTGTCAAGTTTTGTATTAAGATTATGTTGGCATCATAAAATAAGTTGGGAACCATTGCCTTTTCTTTATTCTCTGGAAGAATTAAATAGGATTGGCTTTTTTTTTTTTTTTTTTTCATTCTTAAACATTTAGCAGAATTCACTAGTGAAGCTACTTGGGTCTAGGAACATTTTCTTTGGAGGAGATTTTCAATTGATTATTTAATTTCTTAAATAATTATGTAACTATATTTTCAACTTTTTTCTGTGTCAATTTTGATAAGTTGAGTTTCTCCTAGGACTTTGTCCATTTAATCAAATTTTCAAACACTGGCATAAAGCTACTCAGAATATCCTCTTACCGTCGCTTTAATGTTTGTATAAAATGTAAGGATGTCTTCCTCATTCCTGACATTTGTACCTGCTCTTTCTTTTTTTCTTAATCAGCTTTGTCAAGGATTTATCAAATTTATAACTCTTTTCCAAGAACCAGCTTTTGGCTCTGATTTTCCCTCTCCATTTTAGTTTGTTTTTATTTCATTAATTTCTGCCCTTATCTTTTGTTGTCATTTTCTTCCTCTTACTTTCTTAGGTTTTAATTTGCTGAGGTTTGTTTCTAACCTGTTGGAATGATTAATTACATCACTGATTTTAAAATATTCTTTCTTACTTCTAACAAATGCATTTAAAGTATAAATTTCCCTTTAAGCATTGCTTTCGCTGCATTCTATTTTAGTATGTCATATTCTTATCTTGCAATTAATATTTTCTAATTTGGTTGATTAATTTTTGAACTATGAATTATTTGAAAGTATATTTTAAAGGTACATACTGAAAGTTTTGTTATCTTTTAACAATTGATTTCTAGCTTAATTCCTCTGTTGTCAAAGTATGTATTCACAATTTCAATTTTTAAAGTTTATTGAGATGTGTTTTGTGGTCCAACATATGATCAGTTTTGCAAATGTTTCACAAACACTGGAAAACTATTTGTATTCTTCAGCTTGGGGTACAGTATTCTATTTGTCCATTAGGTTAAATCTACACTTTACATGTTAAAATGTCTCATATTCTTACTGATTTTTTGGGCTGCTTTTCGATCAATTACTTAAAGAAGTGAGTTAAAATCTTCGACTATGTGATTTATCTATTTTTCCTCTTAATTGTTGCTTTAAATATTTTGAGGCCAGTTATATATTTATAAATATATAAATTCTATATATTTAGAATTTCTATTTTCTACCTGATGAATTGAAACCCTGATCATTATGAAGTGGTTTCTTTTTCCCTAGCAATTTTGTTAGTCTTAAAGTTCACATTGACTGATAATAATAATACAGCTCCACTAGCTTCTCTTTGGTTAAAATTTGCATAGGTTATTTTTTCTCATCCTTTACTTTCAATCTTTCTGTAACTTATGTTTTAAATGTGTTTTTTATGAACAACAAACAAATCGTTGGAATTTTAAAAATCCTGTCTGACAAATCTTTGTCTCTTAATTGGAGCATCTGGCATATTTACATGTAATATAGTGGTTGCTGGATTTGGGTTTAAATCTACTATCATACCATATGCTTTCTATTTCCCTGCCTGATCTTCCTTTTGAGTTTCTTATTTTCTTGCCTGCTTTTGAATAGGTTTTTGAAGGTACAATTAAAAAAAAATACACTGTAATCTAAAGTTTACAATTCCATGAAATTTTTACAACAGTTTACACCCATGTGATCTCCACCTAATCAATATAGAGAACATTTCCATCACCCCAGACAGTTCCCTCATGTCTCTTACCAGCAGTCTCCTCACTCCCACCCCATATTATCTGCAACTTAAAAAAATTTTTTTTATCAACATAATTTTGCTTGTTCTTGAACTTCACTTGAATAGTACTCTTGTGTCTAGTTACTTTCACTTGACATAATGTTTTTGAGATTTATTCATGTTTAACGTGTATTGGTAGTTTGTTTTTATTGCTGAACAATATCCCACTGCATGACTATAACACAATTTTTTTATCCATTCTCATATTGATGGGCATTTGGGTTGCTCCCAGTTTGGAGCTATTATGAGTAAAACTGCTATTAACTTTCCTCTACAAGTGTTTTTGTTAGCACATATTTTTGTATCTATTGGATAAATGCTTGAAAGTGGAATTTCTAGGTCATAGGACAGGTGTATATTTAACTTTGAATCATTTTATACCTATTTTATATTCCCACTAGCAATACATGTGGCTTCACATCCTTGTCAATATTTTACATTGTCAATCTTTTTAATTTTTGCCATCCTAGTAGGTGTGCAATGGTATCTCACTGGGGTTTTAATTTGCATATCCCTGGCTACTAATGATGTTGAACACTTTCCCTCATATGATTACTAGAGATATATATGTATGTGTGTGTGTGTGTGTGTGTGTGTGTATATGTTTTCTTTCAATCAGTGGCTTGCTTTTACATTTTCTTAATGGAGAAAGTAAAGTTTATCAAATTGTTCCTTTATGGTATTACTTTTAAGTCTTGTCTAAGAAATCTACCTATAACAAGATCACAAAAATGTTGCCCTGTGTTTTCCTTTAGAAGCTTTATAGTTTTACCTTTTATATTTAAGTCTATGATCCATCTCAAATTAAATTTATGTAATATATAATATATTTATAATACTGAAATATTTATATTTATATATAAATATAAAATATAAATATATTTCTATAAGAATAATCAGTAGTTCCAGTATCATTTGTTGAAAAGACCGTGCTTGTCTTGAACCTTTGTCAAAGATCAATTAAATGTAAATATATGGGTCTATTTCTGGACTCTGTATTCTTTTTTTTTTTAAGATTTATTTATTTATTTATAGATTGATTGATTGCTATGTTGGGTCTTCATTTCTGTGCTAGGGCTTTCTCTAGTTGCGGCAAGCGGGGGCCACTCTTCATCGCGGTGCACGAGCCTCTCACTATCGTGGTCTCTCTTGTTGCGGAGCACAGGCTCCAGACGCGCAGGCTCAGTAGTTGTGGCTCACGGGCCTAGTTGCTCCGCGGCATGTGGGATCTTCCCAGACCAGGGCTCGAACACGTGTCCCCTGCATTAGCAGGCAGATTCTCAACCACTGCGCCACCAGGGAAGCCCTGGACTCTGTATTCTGTTCTGTTGATTTCTTTGTATATTCCAACACCAATACCAGATTGTCTTGCTTACTGTAACTTTGTCTTGAGAACAGTGTACTCTGTAGATTACTGTAGCTTAAATCTTGGAAACAGGTAAGTCTTCTCCTATTAAAAGGTAAAGTATATTCCTTCATCTCTTGAATCCGTGTGAACCTGTGAGTGCTTTGACTAATATCATGCAACAGAAGTGTTTCTATGTGATGTCTAAGTCAGAAGCATTGCAGCTTCTTCTTTGGTCTCTTGGAATGCTCACTCTGGAATAAACCAGGCAATGTGTAAGCAATCTGACTATCCTGGATACCACCATGCTGTGAGGAAGCCCAAGCTAGCCATGCAAAAAGGTTACGTACAGAAAGTGGTGCCTGACAAGCCGCAGCTATTCCAGCTGTACCGACCCAGACCCCACACAGGAGACTGAAGTATCTTTCGACAACTTTAACCCTAGTCATATCTGACTGAAATTTCAAGAAAAATCCTGAGCAAGAACAGCCCAGCTGAACCCATGTAACCCACAGAGCTGTGCAAGATACTATATTGTTATCTGGAAACAAGTAGGTTTTGGTATAGTTTGTAATATAGAAATAGATAACTAGAACAGTAGAGTATTAGAAAAGAGTATAGGATTTCAGGATTGGAAAGACCTGGACTCAAATTTTGCTTGTGGCTTTGTGCAAAGAGCAATCAAGTTACCAGGCTGAGGGCTAAGGAATTTATATACGATATTTTATTGTTCAAAAAATTTTAAAGCACCTACTGAAGACAGGGAGTATGCTTAGAAGATACAAATGTGAATACAAAGCAGCTACTCCTCCAAAGGAATTTACAGAGCAGTGGGGGAAGATAGACATGTTCAATACAAAGATAGCTGATGAAATCACTTTCTGTCAGTAGCAACTGCTATACAGCAAATTCTAAGAAAAATAACTTTGCTAATCTGGATTCACACTCAACTGATACGTACAAAACATCAGATAACGAGTATGTCACAGCCCACCTGGCTTCTCTTTCGTACTGGCTACGAGGAAGGTCAGAATTGAAGGTGAGATTGCTTCCAGTGTCTCCTCTCTCCTTTTGCAACATAATTTCCAACTTTCTCCCTCTAATTTAACAGTTGTAATGTCTTAAATTCTTTTGAGGAGTAAAAGGTGGGATGAAATTATGAATTAAAGGTATATCAGAAAGCTAATTGATCAATTCAAATTGAAAGCATAGCTCAGGATGAATCTGAGTTGTTGCGTTTCTTGTTTGTGTAGTTGAGACAGTCCCTGCTGTGAATATGTCTTTCCTATGACCACTACGATTACAGCAGCTATGGATACTATTACTACTAATGACAACCAAAGCTGGTGTTCACAGAGCATAGTGTACCAGGCACAGTGCTAAGCGCTTAAATGAATCATTCCATTTCATTTTTACAATACTCCTGTGATGTAGGTGTTATTATTTTCCCAGTTTTACGGATGAGGAAACTTGGAGAAGTTGTGTCACTTGCCCAGGTAATGCTGATAGCCATGTCAGGGGCAGTTCCCTTCCAGAGCCCATGAACTTCTGCATTAGGCTTTTGGAGCATATGGGTCCATGGTAAAGGTGGATGAATGGACTTTAATGATGACCCAATCTGGCCTAACCTTCTTCTTTATTCAGAGGCTTTCCCTGGTAAGGCCCAGGTATCCTTAGAGTCCTTCAGGGGTTGGGCTAACCGAGTTGTCCCCACCAAGGTCACCGCTCCCCATACATGGAATTCCATCTTCACAAATATTTGTCTTCCTGGATCCTGAATCCTAAATCTGTTCACAAAATATTGATAGATTTTGTTTGCATTCATAGTGACCAGAGGAAACTAGAGAATGGACAAAAGAGAGAAGTTAAATTCTGGTAATTATTTCAAAATATTTGATAAGTTAGCAGTGATGTTGAAAGCACAAATCCCTGGCATCATTAAAACCCTCTTCCTTAAAAACTCAAAGGGATATATCTCTAATAGAGAAAATAAAGGCAGTGTAGTGGGAAAGAGAATGAGCTACATATATTCTGATACATACATCAATCAGAAGCAGGAAGGGAACTGACATATATGAAGTGCCAATATGTGCCAGACTTGTTACATGCATTGCCTCATGTGATCCTCCTTCATCCACCCATGTGGAGCAGGTGTTATGGGAAGTGAATCAGACCAGAGACCCTGGAATCCAAAGGCTTCCACTGCTCAGTGAGGAACCTTGGCAGGTGTGTATCCTCTGTAGGCCTAGGTTTCCTCATTTATAAAATAACAAAAGAACCTAACACATAGTGTTGCTGTGAGGATTAAACAAGATGTACAGCACTGTGTAGGGATACAATGACTGGTAAGTACTATGATTATTCTATCCATTGCTGAATCTCAGGAGGGAGAACGAAGTGCACCCTGTACTTGGTTTGGAAGATGGGGGAGGAGTGTCAGGGAAGAGGAGGGAGGGGTTGCAGGAGGGGTGAGATTTGGGGGTCCGAGGGAGCAAGTGCCTGGGCCCTGGGAGGCTGGCGACTCAAAAGTGATGAGTGGGCTGTCATACTCCGAATTGAAAGTGATTTTGGTAACATTTAATAGTGGTTTTCTCTCTTTAAAAAGTCTATGCTTGTCAGATAAATTATATGTGTGTCAATCCTATAGCAGCTTCATCTAGAATTTGTGCTGATTTTGTCTCTGAGATTAGCTGAAATGTTATTAGTTTGATATTGTGCACCAATTCCAATTTTAGAACTTCTACAAATTTGTTACGAAGCTTTTTTGTTTTTATCTCTTCTGAACTGTCACCCAGAAGCAACTGAGCTAATTTGATATTTAATTATATCTGGCTACTTGGGTGTTTAATGGTGAAGGGGAACTGGTGTGGAGTGTCTGATTTGTCATCTAGTTTCCAGGTCCTGGGGGCACTGCTGGTCTTTGGATCCTTGGCTAAATGCCCCAAGGGGAAGTAGAGATAGAGGTACCCTCCCCAAGGCCAGCAAGAAGGTGTGGAAAGTGAGGCCGCCAAGGTGTGCGTGCAGACACGGGTTCCGTCCTGCTTGACCTTCCCTGGCTGGATCACGTCCCTTCTCCGAGCTTCAGCTGATTTCCCTTTCTGTGAAGCAAGATGGTTAGAATTTTTGATTTAACATGTTTCCCAAACTCTACAACTTAGGGTTCAGGTGTTCATTTGCAGAAGAGCCTGGCCCCGCTGGGCAAGCTGTCTGCACCATCAGGCAGATTTGGAAACACTTTTTGAAGGAGGAAATGTGTAGTTTGAATGGTGGCAGAGAAATGTCTTGGAGGATAAGCGGGGCTTGGCATTACAGTCAGGTGGCGCAGGCTGGGAGTAAGTGGGCGCTGGGTCTGGGAAGGGACTCAGCAGAAAGTGGGGATGGACTGAAGGGAAAGAAGAGAGAGAAGCAGAGAAGGTACCATGCTTACAGCAAAATGCCCTGGGGTCCTGGGAAGGCATCTTGGATTGACCTACAGCAAGAGAAAGCATCCCTTGGATCCTGAGGGATGTTGAGGAGAAGAGGGTGATGTGGCCTTAAATCAAAGGGCAGAGTGAGGCTGGTGAAGGTGGTGGGTGGTCGTGGGTAGGCAGGCCCTCCAGATGCTCAGCATGGCCTTTAGTCTGTGATTTCTTCCCTCCAGGCCTCCATTTCCACCTCTACCTGATGAAGGGGACCATACTCTAATACTCCTGTTCCAAACTGGGAGTGCCTGGGGCCATTGTGGTGAGTAAATGAGGTAATGCAGTGAGTGAAGGGCACATGCCTTGGCTTTGGTGAACTTTTAACAAATAGTCCCTATTTTAATTTTTTGGCCAGAAAGATATAATAATATAGGAGAGGGATAATTGGGACTAAGTCTGGAGTCTTAAGGAGGGGTCTAGGAGACCCTAGGAGTACAGGTGCTAGATTTAGGGAGAGGAGAAGTTTTCTAAGGATCAGAAGCAAAGCCTGTGATAGGTGCTTAGGACCCCTGACACCCCAGGGAGTCTCTGGGAGATCCCGGAGGCCAGGGAGGGAACAGCAATAATGACCAGGACTGAATTTCCTGCCAGCCAGTGTTTGGGGCAGGAGTCCAGTAAAGTCAGATTTAAAGAGAATAAAACAGTGTGAATATCTTGCATACCTGAATTCGTGCAGTAAGACTCATACCCTTGTATCACTTATCCCAACATATGGTGTTATTATGTGTAAAGAAGGAAAAAATAAACACAGAAATGATGAGCTTTAGGGAGGAGGACTAAAATTTCAATTTGAGTTTCATACAAGAAGAAATGAAAAAAGCAAATCCCTTACAAATAACCATGTGGCTCACTTAACTCTTTCCTATGTGATCCTTGGGGCCTCAGGTTCGGGAAGGCAGGGTCTTGGAGGAACAGACTTTTCTCTCACTAGAACAAGAGGCTGAGCTCCAAACTGTACCCTGCTTATGAGATGGGGCCAATGTGTCCCCAGTCTCCAGGCTCACTTGGGGCAATCTCTCCCACCCACCTGTGCCGGGCTCACCCCGCCAGTGCCTACCTTTACTGCACTAGGACCTTTCGGGGGCAAACACATCCACCACCCAGGCTCTCCAGTGGAGGGTTTCAAATAACAAGGGATCAAGGAGAATCCTAAAGCCTGCTGGGTGATAGAGGACAGCTGGGGTGAGGGAGAGGGCTTGAGTATAAAACAAACTGAAAACGGTAAGACTTCCATAAGGAAGGAGGGAACCACAATGTGTAGGGAGAGAGGAGTAGATATGGACCAAGGAAAGTTTCCTTCCCACTTAGGAAGCACGGGGAGAAAGACAAAGATGAGGATGAATGTGCAGCCTGAGAAGCCAGATAAACCACAGTTGCTCTTAATAATGGGCATCCTGAGCATCCCCCGGCTCCAGGTCCTGGGGACCAGGAAAACACAGACTGTTTGTCCCAGAGGTCATCTCTGTCGGATGGTTTTCGACTGTGCCCCTCAGAGCCCTGGAGTCCTCTGGAGGTGTTCCCAGGGACCTTGTAAAAATGGAGGAGGAAAGGGAGCGGGTAAGTTTTGGGGGCCTGAACTCCAGGCCCCTCCACCTGGATTCAACAAAGCTGCTGCAATCTTACCTTTTTTTGTATATTGAGATTTTATATACTTTTCATTAGGGGGAAAGTTTTCTTTTTTCTTTTCTTTCTTTTTTTTTTTTTTTCTTTAGAAAAAGATTTGAAACTCAGTCTGGCAACATGGACATATGATAAAACTCAGCAAAAGGGCATTCTCTTCAAATATTTCAAGGCAGTTGGCAAGCTGATACTACCAGGAAAATAGTCGTGAGATGAGGCCCGGACCATCCCTGGCTACTGTGCTCAGCTGGAGAACACCATTGAGAACCCTGAATGATGCTGTGATGTTGGGAGGGAGCCTGGGAGCCACTGGCCCTTCTCCAAAGCAGGTCCGGGTCTCCTGCCAGACAGACAGAAAGAAAGAACACCAGACGGCTGGACACGCCTTCTCACAGCTGAGCCTTTGCTACGACCCTGACCCTGAGGAATTCCCAAGGCTCTCGCCTGCTGCACAGACATCAGATGCCTCGAGCTAATTTCTCTGTGTTCCTCTTTCACATCCTTCCTTGCACTTGACCCTCCAGAAGTACCAAACTGTTGGTAGTTTCCCATCCACGCTGTGCCATTTTAAAATTAATTAATTAATTGAATTACTTATTTGCCCTCTGGTCTCAATATCTGGAATTCCCTTTTCTCCTCTCTGTTCTGGGGTTTTATTCTAGCACTTACGTTGCCTCTTCCAAATAAAACACCAACAACTGTTTTTATATTCCAGCTCAGACATTGCCTCTTCCAAGAAGCTTTCTGTTTTCATTCATACAAAGTCAGTTTTTCGCTTCTGGATTCCACTCCTTTGCCTTGAACTAAATTCTGTTTTGAACTTCTTACCCAGCTATCAACTGAAATCTCTTTACCCCTTAAAATCAAAGCGAAGTTACTTTATCTTCATATTCCATGACCTTAGGAAGCTAAAGCCATTCCCAAGATGTTGGCCCATTCTTGGAGGAGTGGGGAGAAGTGAGTTGTAATATTTCAATTACTCTAGCTTCAGGTTTTGAAAATCTCCTTAATTTATGCTACTTATATTTATTCTAACCTTATGCATGAAATTTCCAGTTTACAGAGCTAAAACTAAATTGTCTACTATATATTGAGCCCTGCACCAGTTATTCTGAGTACAAAGGTTGAATGGAACATAGTTCTTGCCTTCCAGAGGCTCACAAAATAGTGTGGGAGACAGACAGCTAAGCTGATAATCAGAGCAGCATGAGTCATGCTATAACAAAGACGTGGGGACCACTGGAAGGGCTGTGGAAGTGGTGCTCAAATCTATATGGGTAGTCAGAAGAGGCTCCCTAGAAAGTTAATTTTTTAAAAAATCAACTTTACTGAGGTATAATTTGCATGCAACAAAATGCAAATCCATTTTAAGTATAGGTATTGATGAGCTTTGATAAATTTATGTCTGTGTAACAATTACCACAATCAAGAAATAGATCGGGCTTCCCTGGTGGCGCAGTGGTTGAGAATCTGCCTGCCAATGCAGGGGACACGGGTTCGAGCCCTGGTCTGGGAGGATCCCACATGCCGCGGAGCGACTGTGCCCGTGAGCCACAATTACTGAGCCTGCGCGTCTGGAGCCTGTGCTCCGCAACAAGAGAGGCCGCGATAGTGAGAGGCCCGCGCACCGCGATGAAGAGTGGCCCCTGCTTGCCACAACCAGAGAAAGCCCTCGCACAGAAACGAAGACCCAACACAGCCAAAAAAATAAATAAAAAATAAAATTAAAAAAAAAAAAAGAAATAGATCATTCCCATCTCCCCTCCCTCCCCTTTTACCCCTCCCTCCCTCCCTTCCTCCCATCCTCCCTGCTCCTTTCTGGGTAGTTTCGGTGAGGTTCACAGAACCTTGGCCAACCCGACCACAGGCCAAATGACTTCTCTACTCTACTCTCAACACTTTTAAAAAAAATTTTATACAATTTTTAAAGGTTACTTTCCATTTACAGTTATTACAAAATATTGGCTATATTCCCTGTGTTGTACAATACATCCTTGAGCCTATCTTACACCCAATAGTTTGTACCTCCCACTCCCAACCACTATATCGCCCCTCCCCTTCCACTGGTAACCACTACTTTATTCTCTATATCTGTGAGTCTGCTTCTTTTATGTTATATTCACTAGTGTGTTGTATTTTTTAGATTCCACATATAGGTGATATCATACAGTATTTATCTTTCTCTGTTTGACTTATTTCACTTAGTATAATGCCCTCCAAGTCCATCCATGTTGCTGAAAATGGCAAAATTTCATTCTTTTTTTATGGCTGCATAGTGTTCCATTACGTGTGCATGTGTGTGTGTGTGTATGTGTGTGTATGTGTATATATATACATACACACACACACACACACACACACACACACACATACCACAGCTTCTTTAACCATTCATCTGTTGATGGACATTTAGGTTGCTTTCATATCTTGGCAACTGTAAATAATGCTGCTATGAACATTAGGGTGTGTGTATCTTTTCAAATTAGTGTTTTTGTTTTTGGATATATACCCAGGAGTGGAATTGCTGGGTCATATGGTAACTCTATTTTTAGTTTTTTGAAAAACCTCCATACTGTTTTCCACAGTGGCTACACCAATTTACATCCCTGCCTACTCTCAACACTTCTAATACCAAATGTGTGGGCTTTCCACACCAAGTAATTATCTGATTCTCTGTGGACATCACCTGGGCGTTCCACAATTCAGTTCGATTCTGACACAAAGTGCCTGGAGTTAGCACAGACCCCACAGGTTAAGGGCTCAGTCCTAAAAGATTGCCTCTCCACTTCAGACAACAATCACAAGTAGTGAGTCCCCAGGTTACCTGAAACTTCTTTCTGAATTGACTACAAATTGGTGGTTCCCACCACCCCATCCTTAGGTTCAATAATTTGCTACAATGGTCCACAGAACTCAAGGAAACACCTTGCTTATGTTTACTGGTTTATTATAAAGGATACAAATGAACAGCCAGTTGAAGAGGTGCATAGGTCAAGGTCCAGAAGGGTGCCAAGCACAGGAGCATCTATCTCCATGGAATTTGGGGGAGCTTTACCAACCCTGCACATGGATGCATTCACCAACCTGGAAGCTCTCTGAACCCCATTGTTTGGGGATTTTATGGTGGTTCCAATATGTAAGCACAATCGATTAAATCACTGGTCATTGATGATTGAACTCAATCTCCAACCTCTCTCCGCTCCTTGGAGGCTGGAGGTGAGGGGTGGGGCTGAAAGTTCCAACCCTAAAATTACACGGTTGGTTCCCCTGGCAACAAGTCCCCATACTGAAACTATCTAGAGACCCCGGCCACCAGTCTTCTTATTAATACACAAAAAGACACTTATTACTCCAGAGATTTCAAGGGTCTTGGAATCTCTTGTTTAAGGAAACAGAAACCAAGACTAAACATTAAAACAAAAGATACTCCTATAACTCAAGAAATTACAAGGGTTTTAGGAGCTATGTGTCCAGAACAAGAGACAGAGACCAAACATATCTTTCTTAGTATATCACAGCTGGGTGTCCATCACCCATAGTGCTCGAGTCTAGGGGTGGGGACATGAGACCCAAGCAGCATCAGTTGATACCCTTCTTTGGAATTTAAATACAGAGAGGAGTTCTCTCTTTCCTCCAGGGTTCCCAAGCAAACATGATGAAAGCCTAGAGTTGTCTGGTCTGTGGGCATACAGACCAAGGGAGAAGGCCATCTACAGTAGAAGAGGAGGAAGCAATGTGTAGAGCAAAGCTGAGTCTCAAGAAGGAAAAAGTATGATGACATAATTTGAGTCTCTGGGTCCAACCATGTTCTGAGACCCACTCCACTCCCTTCTTCCCAGTTATGTGAATCAACCAAGTGCCCTTCTTCCTTCATCAATCTTAAGCTGGCAAATCTCATTAAATTTATGGCAAGCAGGTGACATTTAATAGCCCTGTTCTTAGATTCTGGAAATGATCCTCATTTGATGCCCATAGTCCTGTATAGGTGAACACATATCTACTTTTGAAAAATCAATACACATTTGTATGCCAAGGCCAAATTCTGAACTTTTCTTTCAACATCAGATATGGATTTTGGCTATGATAAGCAATGAAACTAAGATGTAATTGCTCATGTTTGCTTTGCATTATAGCCAAAGTTGTTTGATGGACAACATCTGAACAAAGCAATCTTTCTAGGCATGCTTTCTCACCACCCTTAGATTTCACTTCTGAACTCCCTGTGGGATATGATGGTTGCTCTCATATTTCCACCAGCCTGGGGGAATCTGCCAATCACAATTAACTGGGCATAGGAGTGAGGTGGGGAGAATCTCTCTATGCGTGCCAATCCAGTTGCTCCTCAACAGTGGGTTCATCCATCCATTCAATTCAATCATCCATTATTCAGTTGTCTTTTAGTACAGACCCAGAGACAGTACTTGGTGTTGGGGATACAAGTCAGACACATACTCGTCCTCACTAAGCTTATCGCCCAGTGGAGGAGACAAACAGTGTGACACGCACTGGCCTGGAGGAAGTGCTGGGTGCTAAGGAAAGCATAAAGGAAGCATGTAACTCAGCTTTCCAAAGGAAGTAGGTCAGACGAGCTAAAACATGAAAGATGAGTGGGAGTTGGCCAGACAAAGGTGCTGGAGTTGGGGAGATGGAGGCCATAGAGGAGGGGACAGACAATAGTTAACAGATAAGAGTTCTTGGCAGAATGAACAGCAGGTGTGAAAGCTTGGGACTAAGAAATATCTTGACAAGGAGGCAACCTAATTGTCCATCGACAGATGAGTGGATAAAGAAGATGTATTCTATATATAAAATGGAATACTACTCAGCCATAAAAAGAATGAAATAATGCCATTTGCAGCAATGTGGGTAGACTTAGAGATTATCATACTATGTGAAGCAAGTCAGACAAAGACAGATATCATATGGTATCACTTATATGTGGAATCTAAAATGTGATACAAAGTAACTTATTTACAAAACAGAAACAGACTCACAGTCATAGAAAACAAACTTATGGTTACCAAAGCAAAAAGAGAGGGAGGGATAAATTAGAAGTTTGGGATTAGCAGATAAAAACCACTATATATAAAATAGATAAACAACAAGGTCCTACTGAATAACACAGGGCACTATATTCAATATCTTGTAATAACCTATAATGAAAAAGAATATATATGTATAACTGAATCACTTTGCTGTACTTAGAAACTAACACAATATTACAAATCAACTATACTTCAATATATTAAAAAAAGAAAGAAAAAGAGAATCTCGTTGTGGCTTAAGTTTTCAGCATGAGGGAACAGAGATGAGGCTGCAGGGGCTCTTTCTTCTCTGTTCAAACGAGCAGCCATGTAGCCCTTCATGGCACCAAGCTTGGGGAGTCCCCACTTTCTCCAGTCTAAGTTTCACTGGGGGGATGCAAGGAGCCCCTCCTTTCTAGCAGAGCACCACATTTTGAATAAAGCAATAAGTGTATTTAGTTCAACTCTGTCTAGTCTGTAGCCTCACTTCTCTCTCCCTGGTGAAAAGTTTACTGATTCACCTATTCGAAATGGATGCTGAGGACAGGAAGATAGAAGGATGTTGCCAGGGAAGCTGGAGCACGTTGGGGAAAGTCTATGGCTAGTTTCTGGTAGAAAAAATAGATCTCCTACTTTGGCAGTAAAGAAGAAAACTAGATGAAAGGGTCAAAATGGTGAGCTGATGTGCCAAAATGTCAAGGTCTTGTGCTTATTTGAAAACACAGGCTTTGGAATTAGACATCTTTGGGTTCAGATTCAGGCTTTCCCTCTAACTGGCTGTGTGGCTATGGTGACTTTCTTACTCTCTTCGAGTTTTCAGTTCATGGTGAAATGGGAATATGTGGGAATTAGAGCACCATATGTGGTACCTAACACACAGTAGGTGTCCAATAGATGACAGATCTTCTTTTGTATAATATAGATACCATTGGGTTGTTGTAGAATTAAATGCTTTCACGCATGTAAAGTGCTTTGTCTATAGGAAGCACACATGTTAACTATTACAACTGTTGTTATTGTTATTTTCAGAGAGAGCTGTATATGGAGAATTCCTGAGGTCTCCCATCTTACTATAAAAAGACAGAGATGGGAAAGAGACTGTGGCATGTAAACCAAGGCAGGCATGACAAATAGGTTCATCTCTGTACCAGCTGACCAAGTTGGTAGTGGCTGCCTGGAATGTGAATCAAGTACATATCTGAGGCCACGTCTGGCTCAACAGGAAAGAGCACTGTGGTCAGTTAGTGGTGTCTATTCTGGGTGGCAGAGGGGATCATACCCTCTGCTATGTATTTGCATTCTGTAGACTGAAACATCATTTTAGACAGTTGATTTGGGAGCCTTTGACAAAGGGCCAGGTCTGACTTTGTCCATGCCTGCCAATCCCCACTTTCTCCATGTTTTACTCCCAGCACGTAATTGAGACATGGCCAAAACCCAGCTCCAGCTGCCTTTTCCTCAGGAAACTTTGGCTGGCACAAATTGCGACCTGTAAATCCACCATGTGGATGACACAGGCTGTGTGCCCAGCCCAGGCTCTGCAAGCGACAGAAGAGGAGGGAGTTGCTTAGTGACATGACACAAAGGGTGTCTTTGATTCATCACCCAGCTCCAGCTCCAAGCCCATGCCCAGCAGTGAGTAACGGCTGCAAATGGGCAATATAACCCCTCTAAAAATGTCACTTTGCTGTAAAATGTAAATGTTTAACATTTAAACATGAACACGGAGTCCTAAAATGCCTAGTGCTGGGTGGCCTTTTTTTTCATTCTTTTAGAAAATCTTTGGCCTTCCATGGTGAGAGATATCAATGCGAGATTTACACCCTTGTGTTTGTTAAATTGGTGCCATCTCTTGCTCCAGATAGGGCAGCAAAGGAGGGGATTTGCAGGGGACTCTCTACCTTGCCTGCTAATGCAGAGTGTTAAATGTATAGTGCAATTCCATCCCCAGGCACTGTTCTGTGGTGTTATGAACTCTGAACATAGGAGATTTCATTTTATTTCCAATTATCCTGGTCTTCAAAATATAAGATTGTGTCACTGAAGGTCAAGAAAGACCAAAAACAGCAGTAAAGAATGTTCATTGGGAACTCTCTCCTTTAGACCTATTCATCACCTAATTCTGTCCCACGGGTCTGGGACTAGGAGGCTCCAGGTAAATCAAAGGTGTGGGTGATTGTTCTTGGGACTGATTCTTTTTCTCCTAAGACAATTTGAATGAGAGTCATCCCAGTATCAACTCTGGGCCTCTTGCTGATTAGTCTTTGGACACAAGTGGACCTTGAATAAAAAGTAAGTCAAACCTGAGAGATCTGGGTGAGCTCAGAGCCTGGTGTGGAAGACAGTTGTGTCACAGGGATCACTGGGCATGGGGATATGCGGATACTAGTGTCAGTTTCACCCTAGTTTTATCCAACTTCCATTTCCTTTGGAGATTGTTATTTGCTGAATTTTTCTTTGGGGTTGTGATCACAGTAGGCACTGAATATATGTTTGTTTAATTACTTAAATAAGTGATGAGTCACGGGCAAACCCGAGAGATAAGGCCTAGTGTTCTGGCAAATGCATGTTCCAACCTTGGCTCAGTCTCTTAACCTCCCTATACATGATTTTATGTTATTCTTGTCATATTCTTTGGAAGTAATGAGGGTAAATGAGGTTATCGTTAATTTACCAATTAGAAATGGAGGACCAGACAGTTTACAGAGTTTTTCTGATATCACATTGAGCCAGTGATAGAGCCAAGATGAAAATTCTGCTTTTCGGTCCTCATTCTAACTTTTTTACACTTCACCACCCTGAATGTGTACACCTCGTGCCATGAACCCTGATGAGGCACATGCGATCATCAGGGCCAGTACTAGGGTGAGCGAGTGGGAGGCCTAGGGTATTTGCAAGACCCTGAGATTGGGTGCTTCTTTAAATTTAGTACCTGGCTTGTTTCACTCTCATCCCAGCCCTGGTGCTCACACATGTAGAAGCATGAATGAAGGGGTGTGTGCAAGAGGAAGATTCTGCAAGTGAGCTCAAAAGAGTTCGTTTTCTCTAGGTCTAGTACCTAGATGTCAGGACACCCTTGGAACAGAAAGTTGGGAAGGACTCTCCACTTTTCTGAACAGAGTTACTGATGACACTTGCCAGTAGCCCTTGATCAAATCTGCCCCCTCAGAAGATGGATAGGACAGACGACTGGGGCTTCATATGGGACCAATCAGTGTGGTTTGCCACCACCAAGTGTCCTTGTATTAGGACACTTTAATCACAGTGTTAGAAACCCAACTGAAACCATTTTAGGCACAAATGACGATTTATTGGATGAATACTGAAATGTCTTAACACAACTGAAAAAGAAAGGGGTCTCAGGAAGCATTGGAATTAGGGACTTAAATGACCTTAGGGGTTTTTCCACTCTAGTCTCCACTTCTTTCCTCTCTTTTGTGACAAAGGGATTAAAAAAATAGTTATTGAGAACTCTTAAGCCTCACATCCTGGCTCTCATCATCAGCAAAGAGTGACCTTTGGTCCTTACATCCAGTTTTAAAAATACCAGGGAAGGACTCTGATTGGCTTAGCTTGGTCAGATGCTCATCCTTGGATGTCCTCAAACTCTGGGTCACAGAGAACCAATAAAGCCTCTGAGACCACGCCTGCATATAAACTGTCTCACAGACAGTGGAGATCCCTGTGAACTGGGCAACAAACCCAACAGTGTTTTCTATGGCCATACACCATGATCAGCAAATGGTGCAAGGTTGGACGCTGTCTTTTGTGGCAGTTTAGCACAGCAAGGCTTCCAAAGCCAAAATTAGGTGGAACGGGTTACCTGCAAGAAGCACATGTTTTGTAGTCACTTCTGAGAGCTTGTGTATTATTCCCCTGGATGTCCATAAATCGTCGAGACACTTCAGTAGGAACTGGTTTGCTGAGTCAAGCACACTATCAAATGGCCATAACAACCCTTCTCATGAAATCCAAGATCCTTTATTGGAGAAATAATATAAAGCTCTGACCTATTTCCAGGGATGACGATGTGAAATTCAGCAATTCTCATGGGAATTTCTTGGCTCTAAAACCTAGCATCTGCTGAGGATCTCCCCTCGAGCTTTCTACCTCCCCAACAAAGCCATGGTACTTATCTTAGTGTCAGTGAAACCTTTCATTCCTTAAGCTGAAGTTCTTCATGCTATTTTCAAGGAAAATGGCAACCTGGACCAACCCAGAAGCTCCACAAGGCACTTCCAGTCAGATTCATACTACTGCTTGCCTTAGATAAAATTTCAGTAAAACCAGAGGGTCAAAGAAATTAGGATATGTTCTCCAAAAATTGGGTTCTTGGGGTTCAGTGGGTGGGAAAAGCACAAACTTCTCTTTTGAGGAACGTGTTCAATGAATCCAAAGAAGGAATATTAGAGGTAGTATAATTTGCTGGAAATAGCACAGATTTATTTTTTAAAGTTATTTAAATTTCAAAAGCAGAAATATTTGTAGGCAAACTTGGGTAAAAGAGAAATTCACCTATAATTCTTCTACAATAGTACTGTTTTGTGCTGGTTCTTCTAGTCTTTCATATAAATAGTTGTTCGTGATATGCATGTGATGCACGTGATCGTGGGCATGAAGTGACTGTACTAGTATGCCAGTGAGCTCCTGCTGCCAAGGAGATGATTTCTGCATTATGCAGAATACATAATGGAAAGCCATCTCCAGGTTGAGACTTAATAAGGAAGTTATACTTCTTGTCAAAGGAAGTTTAGATATTTCCTTCCTCTGGGGACACTTATGAAGACCAAGGGGAATACAGATGCATAAACAGTACCTGGAGTAGAAAAGAAAAGCCATTCCTGGTATTAACAATGAACTAGGCACCCAGCATTTTATAGATCATTTTGTAGAGAAACCAAATCCTCCAGGTAAATCAACTGCTTCTTAAAGACTCTACTTTGAAAATGCCTTAAGCGAAGACTAGAACTTTCTCTAATAAGAAACGAGGGTCCCTGCAGAGTCAGACACTGTTGCTCAGACAGGATGGGATACATGGAAGAAGATCTGCAGAGCGTGAAATAAGAGGTGTTTGCCAGAAAGACCCTGAGTTCCATTACTCACACGAATGTTTTGACGAGGAATTGGAGACTTTGTAGTGTGTATATATCTATCAGAAGCAATTTGGTTTAGAGATTTAACAATTCCTTTCATAGTCTTAATAAAGTCCTTTGTTAAAGAACCCTTCAGGCATTATCATATACTTAATCCAGGTGAATCCTACTGAGGCATCAAAACCCGGTAAACAGCAGTGTGCACTCCACCCACTCTGACAAAACTGGTTGAATAAAACTTCGTTCTAAAGTGGTGGGCTACAAGTTAGGTTCTGCCGGACTAGGCAGAGAGCCCATAAAGGCTAGCCCTTATTTTTGGAAATATTTATCTGAAGCCTATAAATCTTAAAAATCTGTTGTGTTAAACCCCATAGACACCTCAGCTGCCTATGTTTCTTTGCATCATTAATTTCTACTCTCCACTCACTGATAAGATATGAGAGGAGGCCCAAGAAAAGATAAATTTCATAATAACTATATATAGAGATATATATATACACGTAAATGTACATATTAACTATATGAATGCCACCAGCTATGGAGAGAAGAGGAATTAAGAATCACAGCCGTTTGGTGACAGACCTGTCTCCAGTTGGGAATATGGAACATCTGTTGGGGCTGGAATGTCCAAAGACAGCTTCTTTACTTACATGACTGGTAATGTACATATTTATACATATACAATTTAGGTATATATGTGTGTATATACATATATATTTATGTATTTAACCTGACCATTTAATGTAATTAAATTTAATGTAATTTACATAACCTCTACCATCTTCTTGGATACTTCTGTTGGGATTTTTCTGTTACTGTTGTTGAAATAAAACCACTATTTTTAAACAATTAGTTCTTTATCTCTTTTGAATTATTCTCTAAGGACTCACTTCCTGAGACAGAAGTTTGGATTTCAAGGTCTTAGTTCTGCTTGCTAAGTTAACCATGTGATCTTGGTCAAGTTATTTCACTTTCTTTGGTCTATAAATTGAAGGGATTGAGATTTGTGGTCCTTTCTAGATCTAAAATGCTTTGATCTCAGGGGTGTATCAGCAGGGCTGCCATGCTGCACAATTTCAGGACATTAATAATATCATAGATTCCCCCTGGAGTTGTACAGTGGGCAGCCAAATAGACATAGGCAGTGGCCCTGGATATATGGCCTTTCCTTCATAAGAGCCCTCCCCTGTAATGTCCTGATTATGTTGCCTATACACACTAGATTTTATTACAGATTGATGATATCTCTAAAAGAAACACCTGTTCAGGGTAAGTTACTGATCTGTCCAGGCCCTCCCCACCTCACCATTTTTGTATCTAGCTAATTGTTTTGTTCCATTTTTGTATCTAGCTAATTGTTTTATTCCATTGGAGGATGGAATACCCATTGCCCGTCCTCCCTCCTGCCCTCTTAAGATCTACTGAAATTCTAGGAAAACCCACAAGTACAACACAAATATAAAGCAATGTCTCTTAAACTTTAAGAAGTCCCTGGAGATCTTATTAAGACACAGATTTCTGGGTCTCTAATCCTGAGATTTTGATTCAATAGATCTGGGGTGTAGCTTAGAAACTGCATTTCTACCAAGCTCCCAGTTGATGATGATGATGTTGATGATACTACATTTTCAGTAGAAGTGGTCTAAAGCAATCTTAATCAGCAAAGAGTGACCTTTGAAATTCAATTTCTGCTTCTTTTATTTCCTACTGGTGCCCTTTCCCAGTTGGCCTCTAGGTTGGCTGCGCGTGTAAAATGCCTCTGTGGGGTGAGAGCAGAGCATTCCCTGCTCCTGAGGTCAACACTGCTTAAAGATGTCAACAAACCCATCTGTGTACAATGGTATCCCATCCCCTCACAACTGGAGAGATCTGTCCTGGTGGACTCACTCCAGCTATCCAGCTGTCAGTGCTTCTGGCTAATGGCTCCTTGGTGGGGCAGTTTCCTGAGGTTGCTGTTAATCCTACTATTTGAAAAGAGCCAAAGCGCCCATGACAGCAGTTTTAAAGCTAGTTGCTTCTGGTTTTATTAAGTTAGATTTTGCAAAAGAGGTGGAGGCAGCAGCATGGAGGCATGTGGAAGAAATGGTCCTGGAGGAGACGAGCCAAATGTCCCTGGGTAGCTCCGTATTGATCTCTGTTTCTGCTGGAGCATGCACTTTTCTCTCCTATGGC
Source organism: Balaenoptera borealis (assembly GCF_965194805.1). NCBI lineage: Eukaryota > Metazoa > Chordata > Mammalia > Artiodactyla > Balaenopteridae > Balaenoptera > Balaenoptera borealis. Next base: position 87,510,905 of record NC_138868.1, on the reverse strand, counting down.
TGTTTCTGGTCTATTGTAAATACTACCAGATTCCTTTTTTGTCTGAACCCAGGTTGGGAAACCTCTTTATTCAGGAGAAATCAGGTGTAGCACCTACTATTGATTGTCTGACTTGTATTCATTTCCCGTCTCATCCCCTTCCTCCATCCCAAGGAGGACCCTGATTTTATTTATATTTCTACTCTTTTCATTCAGTCATGCTTCAAGGGAGACTTGCCCCATTCTCAGACCCGGTCTTGATTGTTCTAAGCCAATTATGGTTGTCTTATTTCTCATATTAATTATTGGTTTAGACACGAGCATGTGACACAATTCTGATCAATGAGACTTGAAAGAGGGCTTCTGGGAATGATTTTCTCTCATAACAGAGAGACATAGAAGAGAGATATAGGAAGAGATCTCTTCTTTCTTTAATGTTGATATGTCTGATGTGATACCTAACTGCTGTAACTATCTTGTGACCATGACAGGCGCTGGTCTGAGGAGAAAGCTGACGTATGAATATCTAAATGGACGAATATCAAAATGGTAGAACTTAAATTCTTGAAACACTGAATCCCCCTACCTTGGACTACCTTTTAAGAAAAATTTTTTTTTTGCTTGTCACTTGTCACTTTGAATCAGGGATTTCTGCCACTTATAGCTGAAAGAAGCTTGAGGTTATTGTTTAAGTTTTCTATATCCTTACAGATTTTTTAAATCTACTTATTCTATAAATTATTGAGAGGGGTATTAAAATTTCCCATTATAATTGTAGATTTGTCTACAATTTTATCAGTTTTTGATTCATGTATTTCAAAGTTATGTTATTAGGTGCATACATGTTAAAATTATGTCCTCTATATGAATTGACTCGTTTATAATTATATATGAACTTTTCTTATATTCCTGTTAATATTCTTTGCAGTGAAGTTTACTTTGTCTGATATTCATATGGCCATTCCATCTCTCTTTTGATTAGTATTCACATAATATATCTTTTCCTTCATTTTATTTTTAACCTATTTTTTTCACTATAAAGTGAATTTCTAGCAGGCTGCATATTGTTGGATCTCACTTTTTATTTTTTTCAATCTGTTTATCTCTGCCTTTTAATTGGAGCATTTAGACCTTATTTAATGTGATTATTGATATAGCTAGGTTTAAATCTACCATCTTGCTATTTGTTTCTATTTGTCCCATCTGTTATTTTCTGTTTTTTTCTTCTTTTAAAGCCTCCTTTTGATTTAATTGAATATTTTTATTATTCCATTTTATCTCTTTTAGTGGCTTTTTAGCTGTAACTATTTGTTTTGTTATTACAGTGGTTGCTTTAGGGTTTATAGTACATACTTTTAACTTACCTTAGTATACCTTCAAATGATGGTATAGCACATTACACACAGTATAAGAACCTTCTAATATTATACTTCTATTTCTCCCCTCCTGGATTTTGTGCACCTTTGTTCTATATCTTACCTCTGTAAATGTTATAAATGCCACACTACATAATTATTATTGTTGTTGTTTTGTCAAATGTCTTTTAAAGAGATTTGCATAATAAAGGAAGATATTCTCTACGTTTATCCATGGATTTACTATTTCTGTTTTTCTTCATTCCTTTGTGTAGATATGATTTTCATCTGTTAATATTTTCTTTCTTCCTGAAAGAAGTCCTTGAACAGTTGAACATTTCTTGTCATGCATATCTGCTGTTGAAGAATTCTTTCAGCTTTTGGATGACTAAAATATTTTATTTTGCATTCATATTGGGAAGATATTTCCCCCCCAATATTTTAAAGATATTGCTCCTGAAGTCATACTTATTTTTGTTCCTTTGTACATAGGTATCTTTTTTCTCCTACTGCTTTTAAGATTCTCTTCTTACCACTAGTTTTGAACAGCTTGATTATGACATGTCTTTGGTTCAGTTGTCTTCATGTTTCTTGTGCTTGAGGCTCATTGAGTTTCTTGGATTTGTGATTTATAGTTTTCATCAAATTTGGAAGAAATTTTGGCCATTATTTCTTCAAATGTATTTCCTGCCCACCCTCCTGCTTTGGGGACTGCAATTATATGTACACTAGGCTTCTTGGATTGTCCCACAGTTTACCGATGCCCTGTTCACTTTTTAGTCTTCTTTTCTCTATTTTGGATAGTTTTTATTGCTAGTCCTTATGTACACTGATCTTTTATATTTTGTTATAGTTTCTAGTTTGCTATTAGCCCCATCCAGTGTATTTTTCATTTAACACCTTGAACTGTTCATCTGTACAGGTTTGATTTGGGTCTTTACTCAATATATTCAATATTTCCTATAGCTTTTTTCCCCCTTATTCTAGCTTTTTGAACATATGGGGTACAATTATAAATACTGTTTTAACATCTTTGTCTGATAATTCTAACATCTATGTGAGTCCTTGGCTTGGTTTCAATTGATTGATTTACCTCCTCATTATGGGCCAGATTTTCCTACTTCTTTTTATGCCTGATAACTTTTTAAAAATAGATTTTATTTTTTAGAGCAGTTTTAGGTTTACATTAAAATTGAGCAGAAGGGACAGAATTTTCCCACATAATCCATGCCCTCACACATGCAGAGCCTCCCCATGATCAACAACAAATTATTATCAACATTTGTTATAGCTGATGAACCTACAACAGCACATCATAATGACTCAAAGTTCCTAGTTTCCCCTTATTAGGTTCACCCTTGATGTTATACATTCTGTGGGTTTATACAAATGTATAATGACATGTATCCATCATATGGTATCACACAGAGTACTAGTTTCATTGCCTTAAAAATCCTCTGAGCTCTGCCTATTTATCCCTCCTCCTGGCCCAACCTCTGGCAACCAGTGATCTTTTTACTGTCTCCATAGTTTTACCTTTTCCAGAATGTTATATTTTTGGAATCATATAGTATGTAGCTTTTTTGGAATGGCTTCCTTCATTTGGTAATATACAGTTAGGGTTCCTCCATGTTTTTTCATGGCTTGAGAGCTCATTTTTTTTAGTGCTAACACTCCATTGTGTGGATGTACTATAGTACATCTATTCATTCACCTACTGAAGGACATCTTGGTGGCTTCCAAGTTTTGGCAATTATGAATACAGCTGCTATAAACATCCATGTGCAGGTTTTTGTATGGACATAAGTTTTCAACTTCTTTGGGTAAATATCAAGAAGCACAATTGCTGGATCATATGGTAAGAGTATGTTTAGTTTTGTAACATACTGTCAAACTGTCTTCTAAAGTGACTGTACCATTTTGCATTACCACCAGAAATGAATAAGAGTTCCTGTTGCTCCACATCCTCACCAGCATTTGGTACTGTCAGTGTTCTGGATTTTGGCCATTCCAATAGATGTATAGTGGTATCTCATTATTGTTTTAATTTGTACTTTCCAGATGACACATAATATGGATGCCTGATAATTTTTGATTGAAAGCCAGGCATTATGAATTCTACTTTGTTGGGTGCTAGATATCTTTGTATCCCTGTAAATATTTTTGATGTCTTTATCTGGGATAAGTTAAGCTACTTGGACACAGATTAATGCTTTCTGGTCTTGTGTTAAGATTTGTTAAAGACTGGAGCAGAATTTAATTTAAAGATAGTTATGCCCCACTGCTAAAGCTAGACTCTTCTAAATACTCAACCCAGTGCTCTATGAATTATGAGATTTTCCAGTGTGGCTTGGGGAACAGGTACTATTCCAAGCTCTATATGAGCATTGGAGCATTGGCACATAGGAGCATTCCTCCTTTTCCTTTTGGGTGGTTCTTTCCATGGCCTCTGATAGTTTCTTCACATGCATGTACTGATCACCTCTCTGCTATAGACTCAAGTGGGACCCTCTAGCTTTCCGGAGTTCTGTTTCTGTGCAGCTTGTTCCTGTACTTTGCATTGTGGACTCAAGCCATCTTTGTCTCCCCAGACTCTCAGCTTCATCTCCCCAAATCAAAGAGGTCTCTGCCTGAGTTGCCATGCTGTGGCTGGAAAATGCTCTCAAGGCAGTAAACTGGGGCAACCTTTGGGCTCAACTCATTTGTTTCCTGTCTCTCAGATATGATTCCTCCTACTGCCTGATCTTTACTGTCTTAAAAATTATTGTTTCAGGGCTTCCCTGGTGGCGCAGTGGTTGAGAATCTGCCTGCCGATGCAGGGGACACGGGTTCGAGCCCTGGTCTGGGAAGATCCCACATGCCGCGGAGCAACTAGGCCCGTGAGCCACAACTACTGAGCCTGCGCGTCTGGAGCCTGTGCTCCGCAACAAGAGAGGCTGCGATAGTGAGAGGCCCGCGCACCGCGATGAAGAGTGGCCCCCGCTCTCCGCAACTGGAGAAAGCCCTCGCACAGAAACGAAGACCCAACGCAGCCATAAATAAATAAATAAATAAAATTAAAAAAAAAAATTAAAAAAAAAAATTATTGTTTCATATAATTTTTCTAGTATTTTTAGTTGTTTCGGGCAGGAAGGTAAATCCAGCTCAAGGCACTTTATCTTTGCTGGAAGCACAAGTCTCTCTGTTTCACTTTTAGTAGGAGAAAGTTGTAGTCAATTTAAATGGACCAACAATATGCAATTGGATAGATGAAATGTAGCAAGTTGGGATTTTACTACATCAGTTAAATGGAGTGGAAGGCATCATCTATTTGTATGAACCTCAAACAATAATAATGAGAGAAGGACTTCCCTGGTGGCACAGTTGTTAAGGATCCGCCTGCCAATGCATGGGACGTGGGTTCGATCCCTGGTCTGGTAGATCCCACATGCCGCGGAGCAACTAAGCACATGCGCCACAACTACTGAGCCTATGCTCTAGAGCCCGCGAGCCATAACTACTGAGCCCGCATGGTGCAACTACTGAAGCTCACGCACCTAGAGCCCATGCTGCACAACAAGAGAAGCCAACACAATGAGAAACCCGTGCACTGCAATGAAGAATAGCCCCCGCTCGCTCGCCCCAACTAGAGAAATCCCACGTGCAGCAACAAAGACCCAACGCATCCAAAAAAAAAAAAATTTTTTTTAAAGTTCTGTATTTAAAAAAAAATAATGAGAGAAAAAAATCAAGCAGTGGCATGATATTTACATTATGATCTCATACAGGTAAAATTTAAAACTACATACAACGATATTATTTATTATTATGTTTGGCCAAATGACAAGTGAACTGAAAGGACATATATCAAATGAATTGTGATGGTTGTCTGGAGGGATGCAAGTGGAATGATCAACCAAGGTGATATTTTCTTTTCTTCAACAATTACAACAAGAGCCACAATGAATGTACTTCAAGAAAATATGACATAATATTCCTACCTCTCTTGGGAAGTTCACTACGTAGACCCAAGAGTCCATCCACATAGATGAGTAAAGTGTTACGCCAGAGGAGAAGTTCATTTACTGGGCAAAAATGATGATTTGCCCCAAAGTTGGGAATGTGGTTAGAAATGGGTCAAGGGTCTTGTTTCGAAGGTTCATTTACATGAAACCCTGTTTTGTTTTATTTTACAGTGTATGTAGCAGATCAATAAGAAGAGTAACATTTAATAAAGATGCTGTTTCTATCTCAGTGATAAAATATCCACTGTCTTTGTCTAATAATAGTGCCTTTTTCAAATTTGAAGTGGGTTTGGAGAGACTGATGGAGATGAGGCTGAAGGTCCCCCAAGCTGTCCTTTGGCATCGTCACTGACTGCAGGTGAATCAAGCATTTGGGGAGCACAGAAGACAGAAGACACAGGCACCAGAGTCATATATGACTATGAGGTTTCAATAGGAAATGGAAAGGCAGGAGGATTAAGAGCTAGTTGAGAATTAACAGGAGGCAATGGCAGAATAATTCATTCTTTCAGGGGCTGGCTCCCTTCCCTTCAGCTTATAGGGAGACAGACTTGAGGTAACACACTCAGCACATAGCAGGCAAGACATGCTCCCCCCACCAAAGTGGGGAAGGAACCCAGAGGAAACAGGGCTATGTTGACCTCATCACAGATAATTTGAGTTGTGGGAATCCCAAAAGGTAGGAAGAGGAAAGGCTTCTCTACTGAAGCTAAATATTTTTGTTTTTATTCCTTGTTTCCTAGCCACAGTGCAAAATTTTATGCTGAGGTTAATGGTGTCTAATTAGACAATGTGATCCAGAGGCTAAACTTAAAATCGATCTCTAACAACCAGCGTCATCTTTGTAATATGTAGAAACCACCAGCTAGTGAAGAGTTTTATTTTTAAAAGATACCCCATAATTTTAGGAACTGAGATCATCGAAACTGCAATGAATTAGCAAATCCCATCTTTTCTGATTGAGTACCTAACCCCCCTCCCCACTTCTTGTCTGGGAAACATTATAAGTTTATGGTAAACAAAATGTTTGAATATTTGGTGAAATATGTACCATGAGTAGACTCTTCCCAATGTTTTGCCAGGAAGGTGTCACAATGGATGTTGGGTAAAGTGTTAGGGTGAAGGGGAAACATACCCTGTTTTTCCTTTAAATGCTTTGCCTAGAGTTTCCAAAGGCTTTCTTAGAAAAATTACCTTTTTGTCAAGATAGAGTTTTAAGTAGAGGAAGGTACAAGATTCTATAAGGCCCACTCTCCTTCTGAAGTCAGATACCTAACTTGTCAAGTCACACCAGCGTGGACCATCAGGATTTCTGTCACCCACCAGGACTACTCTGCTTCTGCACCCTCTCATTCCTTGGGAATTCCAACCCCATTCTCTTACCTCTTAAATGGTTCTGGGAGTCCACAGAGGATGTCTTGGAAGTCTAACAAGGTTTCTATAGGCTGGGCTTCTTGATCCCCCTGTGGTGGGTCAGGTATTTTCCTCATAGAGCTGTTCTGGGCGTTGACTTCTGTCTGCTCAGGCTGAAGGCCATTCCTGCAGCTGTCACTGGCCCAAGGTTGCAGCAGCCCCCCATCCCATGTGAAACTTGCTACCAGATGCCTAAACTTCTATACACCCAGTGCAGATATTAGTGAAGTTGTGTTTCATGATCATGATCATCACCATCATTCTGAGTTCTTTTACAACCGGCTTCACACCCCAGAGCTCAGGCATGGATTCCAAGGGCAGATGCAGGCCTGAACTCAGAATCATTCTGCTCTTCTGATTCCAAAGGTCATCTCCCCTTGACCTCTAATGACTTCACTTTAGAGTGAAGTCTTCCTGGAGAGGAACATTTTGGTTCCTTATAAGCAGACCCCTGGTGGACCTGAGGATCCTTTAAGTTGCCTGTATATGCCCCCATCCTGAGCAGAACATAATTAACATTATGCTTAATTGTTCAATTGCTCAAATATTTTAACAAGAAAGGATACTCCCTGGGGAGGGGGAAGGAGTGGATTTTGAGACTGGGGGAAAGAATGATGGTTAGACTTAGCAGGAAATCATTGAAGGTGGAGGACAGGGCTGGGCTGTGGTGGAAAAGAAGAGAACCATGGGTGAGGAAGCTGATTCCAGAGGGCAAGTCATAGGGTCTGGAAAATAAGATTTCAGCAGACTTATACCTCCCTCTCCCTCCACCCTCTTCCTTGTTCTCCATCTACCAATGCACTTCCCCACTAGACCCATCAAGTCAGACCCTCTGCCCCATACTGCCATGTTCTCCTTCAGATTCCTTCTTTCAATCCAAACTCCTATTGCTTCTGGGCCTCCCAGGAACTTGCCTTCATGGAACAAAATTAGTTGACTAATTCTCTCTGTAGTTAATGACTAAAGAAGCCCTAAAATAGTTCTCCTCTGTGGGGGAGTGGATTTGGGTCCAGCAGCAGGCCCCAAGGGAGCCACTTTGGGCCAGTGATGCTTCTAGAAGTGCTCCTGAGCAGATGTCTGAGAACTCAGATCTGCCCACCATGGCCCCCAAGCTCCAGCAGGACCTACCCTTGGGCTCTCCAAGAGGCTGCTCCCCGGCGTGGCATCCATGCTGAGAACAGTTTCAGGGGATTATACAAAGCTGATCACATGCTCCAGGAAAAGCCTATAAATGTTGTTATTTATTCCCTTAAATAACACCTCTCATACATCCTAAGTGCTTTGGAAATATACAGAAACAACACAGCAGGTTCTGGGGGCTGGAGTAATTCTTTATCATTAATTTTTTTCCTGTTGGCTGCTTATAATAATTCCTTGAACAGCAAAAAAAATGCACTCAGCTTCCTTGCTGAATTAGCTGAATCACCTGTTGCTCCTTGTGGAATGCTGTGTTCATTGCTGGGCCTGCCTGTGTTTGTAGGGTTGACTAAAAGGTTGAGCAGAGCTTAGGGGCTTGGGGAAAAATGAATGTTAAATTCACCTCTTAATGGTGGTGATGCTTTTGCCCAAGTAGAAGAAATAGCCTCTTTTTCCTCCAGGTATCTTCCTCTGGGCTCTGCCTTGGGTGATTGGAGTATGTACCCTTCATCATTCTTTTGGAGGATGTCCGGCAGTGATAATTTTTAAAACTTTTCTAATGTATGAGAAGCTAAGAAGGAATTGGCTACCTCTAGAAAGCATTTCTTACCCACCCGATGGAGCTAAAATGAGGATGATGAGATCTACCTCATAAAGCAGGCGGGTAAGGATGGCGATCTATGTAAATTGTCAAACACAGGACTTGGCACAGAGTAGGTACACAAAAGTGTTATTTTGCCTTTCCCATTACCTTCCCTTATGAGAATCCCCGCCAAGTTGAATGATAGTGAAACATCACTGGGCCTCTACTGCCCTTGAAAACCAAGCTCCAAATCCTTTCATACTCAACTTTCACCAGATATTCGCCTACCAGAGAATCTGGGACCTGAGGAGCTGGGTCCCCGAGGACCTTTTACCAGGTTGCAGTGTAAAACAACTCACAGATTTCAGGTCCGGAAGTGGTTGAAAAATATGTATTCTCTCTGCTGTCACCCAGCAAATGTTAAGAGGGAAAACGTGTAGATGGGCCACATGGAGTGTTCTACAATGACTGATGGCACATGTTGCCACTGGTCACTGATATCAATTGTGCAAAGGAATATATCATTGATATCAATGATGTGGGCAGGTCTGGTAGGTAAGTATGAGTTCATGGAATCGGAATAAGAATAAGAGCAGATTTTGGAGAAGAAGGAAGAGGAGAGGACAAGAAGGAGAAGGAGAAACAAGAGGACGATGAAAAGAAGAGCTAATGTTGCTAGAGCCCATTCTATAAACCAGGCTCTGAGTGAAACCCTCCAGACACCTGATCTCATTTAAACCTCCTGAGGTAGGTAAGTAATATTGCTGCATTGTAGACAAGAGAAATGAGCTCAAGTAACCTGCTCAAAGTCACCAGCTTGTACAGTTGGGGAGTAGTTAGAATTCAAATCCAAGTCTGTCTGATTCCAGAGCCTATGTTCCAATCCATTATACATGTTCAAGGCCAGATGAGAAGGCAGCAGGAGGCTCTTTTAAGGCAGGAGCTTAAAAAAGTGGCTAGGATTTCAGCAGGTGAAGGGAGAAGGGATATTTCAGGTGGAGGCAAAGCCAGAAAGGCAGTGAGGTGAGAAAGTACAGGGTGTGTTTGGCGAGTGGTGGAGACCTCTTTAGCCAGGATGCAGAATGGCTTCGGGTCTGTAATGCCTATGACCTTTGGCATTTTAGGTTTCTGCGGTGTGGAAATAATATCAAACAGGTATTGTGAGGATGAAATGAGATGAAGCGCCCGACAGAGACCCACCCTGATGCTTAACAAATGGTAGTTCATTCATCTAGCCAACAAATATTTACTAAATGTCTGTTACACATCAGGCAAGGAGAGAGGTCTGTCTGAACAAGACCAACCCAGTCTTTACACTTAGGAGGATTATATTCTAGTAGGAAAGGGTAACATTAAATCTTTGATTACACAGTGAAATTACAATAGTGGTAAGGGTTTCACAAGAAAAATATGAAGTATATACTATAACCATTTATGGCAAGCAAGTTGAGCTCAGAATGATTAGGAATTACCTAGGCAAAGTGAGTAAGTACATGTTAGTCTGTGTGCATCCAGGTCACATTAAAGGTTATTCTGAGCAATGGAAAGCAGCAAAGGTTTTAGTAGGGGAGTGATATGATAGTATCTGACATGACCAGTTCCTATGACTAGTAAATAAGAGAAGACTACTAGGCTCATGATAGAGAACTACTGAAAAATTTTGAGTAACAGAATGATACCATGAGCAGAGCAATTTTTAATAAACTTATTCCTAGAGCCATGTAGACGAATAATTGTCAGGGAAAGAGCCTCAAGGCTGAGAGTTCAGCTGGAAGCCCTTGTCGAAGAGGGAGTTGATAAAGGTCTGAACTACGCTGCCAGAAATAGGAACTGACAGGAGGAAACACATGCAAGACACATTTTTAAGAAGGAATGACAAGATTTGTGCTCTCTTGGAGGTTGGAGGTGAAGGAAAGAGGAGAGTAAAAGACTACTAGGGAGTTTCCGTCCTGGATGATCGTAAGAATGAGAATGTCATGGCTGGAAATAGAAAAGTCAGAAAGAAGAGTGACTCGAGGAGGAAGATAAGTAGCTTCCATTTTTAATACGTCGATTCTGGGATAACAGTCTGTCCTGGGAATGTCTTGTGCGTGCATCCAAGGAAGATGTGCTCAATCGACTGGCTTTGTAAGTGGGGAACAGGAGTCGCTGAAAGAGGGTGGCTGGGGTATGGCCTTTGGGAGTAGGTGAGAACCAAAGAGGGGACATGGTCAGTTAGGGAAAGAGAGAAAAGGGCACAGAGGCATGAGGGCCTCTGAGGCACAGAGCACGAGGGCCACTCCCGTTAGGGGAGCAAAGGCAGAAAGTCAGCGGAGGAGCAAGCAGAGAGGCAAGCAGGAGCAGGAAATCAGGAAGGGCTGGGGGAATATGGAAGGAGACCAGATGCTGTCGGAGCCCACGAAGACAGGCAGAGAGAGGCGGGGACTTGAAGACTGAGGATGGAACACTGATGCTCTCCCTTCACTGCGGTCCTGGAGGTCCCTGTCCTCGTGGGACCTGACCCTTCTTCTCAGCTCAAAGCTCGCGAGATGAGTTTTGGTGAGAAGTCCCCGTACTGCCTGGGCAGTGAACACAGGGCTGGCTGCATCATTTGTGGGGCCCATTGCAAAATAAAAGTGTGGGATTCCTTGTTAAAAACCAGGAAACAAGTACTATTAAAGATTCTAAAACATAAAAGTTTTCCCTATTTAAAGTTTTGAAATATAAAACTTGTCTCTCAATCTGGCATGGTGTTTTTGTATCTGCTATTTCATGTTGCACTGTCTCAGGCACAGGGATACTCCTGGCAAGTACAGACCCTCACACCCACCTGGGGCCCCACCTGGCAGGAACCAGGCATGCAGGCACATGTGTGGCATTTAATCCTATATTTAAGCAGAAGGCTGAAGACTTTACTAAGAGGCTGGAGAAAGGAATGATCAGGGAATAACAGAAAACGGGTTAGACCTTCGGAAGGCTGTGGGATGCTGGTATAGGTGACACTCAAAGTTGTGCCTTGTCCTCCTACGGAGACGTTCCTCCTTCTCACCCAGAATGAAACTCAGCCTTCAGCCCTACTTAAGAGCCGACACTGAGCGAGGCAAGCCCCAAATAACCAAGCAGAGTTTGGGATTATAGGGTACAAATACTTCAGAAGATCATCCCAACACAGATTTGGCAGATATGTAGTGACGACCTGGGCTGGCCTGTGCTAAGTGCTCAAGGAGCGTGCAGGAGTGTTGGAGATCAGACAGAGGAGTGGCTGCAGGACTGTAGGGGAGTCCTGCAGGGGAGAGGCTGTAATGCAGAGAAGAGCAGTGGAAAGAGAGAATAGGAGACACGGTGGTGGCCAGGGGTGGGTGGTAGCCTAGTGTATCAAGTAAGAGCACAGACTCTGGGGTTCAAATCCCAGCTCCACCACTTCCCAGCTGTGACTTCAGGCAAGTTACTCAACCTCTCTGTGCCTCTAGTTCCCCATTTGTAAAATGACCGTGACAATCACACCCACATCAAAGGTTTGTTGTGAGGATTAAATGACTCAATAGTTATAAGGTACTAGAACCACATCTGTGACATCATAGGCACTGTATTTTATAGAATGATTTGGTGAGTACTGGAGCTAGTCTCAGAATCAATCACATTGGGAGGAGCATAACCCAGGTGGTCAAAAATAATAAAAAGAATTCCTAATCTATAACTTATATCTTTAAAGAAATACTAAAGAGATTATAATTTGTAATTTCCAACAATCTTTATATTCTCATTCCTCTTATCCCCATACTGCTCTAGATTCTTTCATTCCATGGCTCCCTCCACCATTCACACTTCAGCTTCTGCCCTCTGATCTCTCTTTTTCTCTGTCTCCTTCTGTGGTGGCTGAGAGAATGACCTCCTATTACTAATTATGCCCCAGTCACTGACTGAGGGTCCTGGTTGTTGTGCATGGAAATCCATGGTCAGCTTTGCACCAAGGCCATGCTTCCCTGCGCTGTTCCACCACTGACCACGTGTGGCTGGGACACTAAGGCAGATCCATTCCTGGAACATAGGGGACAATTTGTTAGCCAACTTTGGCTCAAGGACTCTCAATGGCTTGGCTGAACTTTCCTTAGGCTGCAAGGCAGGCCAGACTAGAGTGCTTCCACCCATCTTCTTTCTTTCTCCTTCTTTGGGGCCAGACCTGCACTGAGATTGACAGCTCTCCCTGGCTTGTCCAGTTCCCTCCCTATTTTCTTGTCCATGGGCATTTCCTTAATGAAGTCCACACATTTAATCCCATCTTGGCATCTGCTCAGAGGACTTGGACTAACCTCCTCTCCACCTCTTAATTTATCATAGAGATCACTCAGCCTCTGTAGCTAAGTTCTTCCCTGGGCTCTCTCACGGTGACTTAGCATCACTCAGGTACAGGAGCTAGGCTGGTGCAGAGAGTGCCTCAGAGAGTTAGAAAGGGTAAGAAGCTGAGCTAAGGTGGCCCCATCTTACTCAGTAATGAGGGAAGAGTTTACTGGGAATATCTATTCACTGCCATGTGTTTATCCCAGAACTATGAGCACTTAATTCTTCCTGTATGCCTAGCACTGGGCCAAGAACTTTACTTGCATTATTTTGCTTAATCCTTGCCACAGTCCTGTGGGGCAGATATTATTACCCACATTTACCAGATGAAGAAAACAAGGGAGATTACTTATTGACCAAGGTGCCATAACTAATGTATAAGTGGTGGAGCCAGGTTTGAACCCAACCTGTCTGACCCCAGTGTCTGTGATCTTGGTGAGTGTGCTTTGACCTGGGGCAGAGGCAGTGGAAGGCTCTGGGGCTATGGGACAAAGAGGAACATGGAAGGAAGGCAGCCAGACCATAGCTGGGGGGCAACTTACCCCATCTTGTGGAGTCAGCTTCCTCCCAATGATGGGGAAGGACCTGGGCTCAGGGCATGGGTCTTGCTGCCCACAGTGACAGCTTGAGAGAAGAGGGTATAAAGAAGGAGGAAGCTGATGGGGAAGGGGCAGAGGGATCTGCTGGAGAACATCCAATGTCATCCTGAATTAGAGCATAAAAAGCAAGTGCTTTGTTTTTTTTAATTTTTATTGGAGTATAATTGATTTACAATGTTGTGTTAGTTTCAGGTGTACAGCAAAGTAAATCAGTTATACATATACATATATCCACTCTTATTTAGATTCTTTTGTGCCTTTTTAAAAGCAGTTGTGCTCAGCAGGGGATGTGCTATCAGGTTGCCTGGTGATTTGGACACTCTCTGCCTCACAACCACTGCTTGGGAGGTGGGATGAGGAGATTGCTGTGGAGAACAATGGCCTGGCCTCTCTGTTGTCTGTGAGAGGGTGAATTGGCCCAGCCATGGCTGGATCACAGCCTGGCTGTCTTTGGCTCTTCGGCCTGGGTGTGCTCAGCAGCTGCGAGAGACTGGAGCACCTCCTGGAGCCAGATGGAGCTGGGCTCAAATCCCAGCAGGACCACCCACACACTGTGTGACCCAAGAGGAGCCATTAAACCTCTTTTAACCTCAGTCCTTCCCTCTAATGTAGAAATAATGCCAGTACCTTGGCATTAGGTGGTTGTGAGGAATAAATAATCTCCGTGCAGGGTCTGGCACATAGCACTCAAACTTGATAGCTTTTTAAATTATTTATCATTGTTTTCATTACTACCCTGCCTGAGAGGGTCATAAGGGGGGCATCAATTGAAAGGAAAGAAGCCCAGGCCTCTTTCCAGAGAGCGCCAGGATGGCTGTGCTCCCCACATTGAGTTCTCAGCTTCCTCTTGGCCTCCCTTGCCATTCAGGGTAGCTACATGATGAGTTCAGGTAAACGTAATGTGGGCAGGAGTGAGGCACACCACTTCCAGGCCTGGCCCATCCAAACCTCCCATGTGTGACCCCCCACCTCCTCTTCTCATCTTGTGCTGACTTTCTGGCAATGGGAAGATCCTGGGTCCCTGCATGAGTGTGTGGAGCAGAGCCCCCTGGCCGCCTCCGCTGAGCCCTTGTGAATTGCTAGCTGAGGAAGAAACAGCCTTATTGTGTTCAGCCACTGACTATGGGAGGTTGTTTGTCATAGCAGTGAGCCCACCCTGTCTTTTATACTCAGCCAACCACCATAACTTTAGAACAGTCTGTAGCTTTAGACTAAGTGGAAGTTTTGTGAGATAAGGGGTGAGAGGAAGCACCTAAAGCCCTCAACTCAGACATTCAAAGGTGGCTCACTGCTCCCTAATATGTGGGTAAGAAAATGCCCCCACCCTCCTAGGAACCTACAAGCCAGCAGTCCTAGAAAAGCTCTCACAGGGGCGGGGAACACCGCTCAGTCTCTCTCAGTCCCCTGGGCCTCAAGCCCCAGGCCAGCCTGGTCTCTCTAGTCTCCTCCCCACTGGGTTTTGGGGAGAGAGTGTTGCTGAGGCTCCAAATCACATGAGTGTAATATTTATCTGTAGACGTTTTATCTTATTCAGCTGTTGGAGGGGGAAGAGTCAGGGAGAGCCACAACCAACCTCCATATTTCTGGGGGTCAGCAGCCTGTGTGGCCATCTGAAGTCCCTGCAGCAATGGCAGAGTTCTCGTCCCCTCTCTCTCACCGCCCCTTCCCCTGGGTCCACAGGCTCCCGGGGCATCTTCACAAGTGCTGACTCAGGGACACCCATCAGACACTGTCAGAGATGCAAGGGACCCACCCAGGTGATTGTGTCCCCCTAAGTGCAGAAAAGAAGGGAAGAGAGGAGAAGCGAGGTGGGGGAGGGGAGTAGAGAAGAGGAAAAGGGAGGAAGGGCAGGAGGCAAGAAGAATGGAGGGAAGGTAAGGCCTTGTGACTTGCCAGCTGTCATCCGCTTAAAGCCACATGGAACTGGGTTTAAATCCTACTTAAGCTAACTACTGAGTGATTCAGAAAATTGCTCAACCTTTTAAAGCTTCAGTTACGCATCTTAAAGTGAGGATAATAGCTACCTCTCAGTCATGTGAGGATTAAATGAGATAATGTAGGTAAAGCCCATACCTGGTACATAGCAGGTGCTCACCGAGGGGTGGGTATTAGCTTTGCTCTTGTCCCTACTCCATCTGAGATGGGGGAGGCCTCCCTACACCCCCTCCCCAGGCTGCGTCTCTTCCACATGTCTATGGGCTACCTGCAGAGGTTCCCAGGCAGATGACCCCGAGAGTGGGGCGTTATGTTCAGAGCTGTGGACAGAAAGGGAGATGTGAGGAGCGTGGTTTCTGGGCCTCAACTGGGCCCAACCTGGTGGTGATGTGGGCAGGGAGACCTGCTGCCACTTCAGTCGCTGAGACAGTTGCAGGATGGTTAGAGCACGGCCCTGGGGTTACACTGCCCGGGTTAGAAACTTGCTGCTGCCACTTACTTGCTGTGTGCTCCTGGGCAAGTTACTTAATCTCTCTGTTCCCATTTCCTCTTCTGTAGAATAGAAATAATGATAAGTCAGGGTTGTTTGACCATCAAGTAAATATGACGCATTATTAGAATTGTGCCTGGAACATAGCAAGTTCTCTGTAAATGATAGCTGTTCTTACCCATAGCCTAGGAAGAAGCCAGAAGAAAAGCTGCTCGCTGATAGGTGCTGTAGATAGAGAATAAAGACAGTGCTTACTCTATACCCACATCCCCTTCTGGACACCTTGGGACCCCAGACCAAACAGACCTGAACTACCTTTCAAGACCTATAATGGCCTCTTCCCAGGGTCCATCCTCCCAAGGGTGGACTTCACCAATGGCGTTCACACCCCTAGGCTTGAGGGTTGGTCAAAGAATGGCTGTTGAGAGAGGTGTAGGTGGGCATAGATGGAGCTTGAACCTGTGGGCTAGGGAATACATGCCTAAGTACAGGAGATGCCTGGTAGTGTGGGATGGAGCCGTGGGTGTAAAGAGAAAGGGACTGGGCAGGGGACCTCTGTACCTTTGCTTCAGGCTTTGCAAATTTTAGGGGAGGGACCACATAAAGATACCAGTTGGGCATCCAACTCTAGGCTACCCACCCTCCACCAGCATTCTTGGCTGATTACAGTCCTGATACCAATGCAAGACAAAGGCGCTGATAAGATCCTTCCTGGTTAACTAGTATGGACGGACAAGGACCAGGCCCGCACGCCAGCCACCTTGCATTCGTTCATTGGCAGTTCTGGCTGGTGAGGACTCCAAACCGGGCTCCGGGAACAGAAGTCTCAGGCATTCAAGGCTGACTCTTCCAGACTGCAAGGCTCGGCTCATCCTCCCAACTTTGCTAGACAGGTACCATAGGGACCTGCCAGTGACCCTGGGCTCTGAAACTCAAATTTCCAGATCTCCAAAGGCAGCCTGTTACTTTGGCTTTTGGAATTGCAAGAAACAGAGCCTCAGTCAGGGTTCCTCAAATAGTGGAGGGTTTGTGGTAAGGATCACATGGGGATAAGAAACTGAGAACCCCAGCCACGAAGCCAGGCCTCCCAGCTGCTCTGGAGAAGCTAAACAAACAGGCTCTGGACGGAGCAGGCCCTGGGTCAGCCAGGCCTGGGGGAGGCTGAGGCTAGAAGGCCTTCCGTCCCCCGGTTTCCAAGACTCAAGCAGTAGCATCAGGGCAGAGTCATCAATGTCTCTGCGTTTGTAGCCTTGCAGGTCTGTTCACATCTCTTCCTGCTGCCACCTGGCTCTCCTGCTCTGCACTCTGTTCAGTGGTCTAGCTCAGGGCTTCTGCTTGCTCAGAAGTGTGGCCCACCCACGGCTCACCGTGCTCCCTAGCCCAGCCTCTCCACCTTATGACCCTTCAGCTTCTGTGTTCACTGTTCACTGCCCATTCTTTCCATATGGCTCCACGACATTCATCTTTGGGGGGAAATTATCATGAGCCACTGACCAGTCTGTAGACTGACCACGGGGTTGGATGCCTGTCCTTCAACTATAGCCAGTTGAGGGGATGTTCCACAGGGCAGAACATGCCTCCTTTGGGGCTGTGGGGAGCAGATGCAGGAGGTGTGGGGAGGACAGGTCCTGAGACAAGGACAACAGGTATAGCAGATCCATCTAGAACAACAAGGAAGAGAGTCTGGGGGCCAAGGACACTTCCCAGGGCTCACCCGCTTGCTTCCCTGTTTTTCTCTCTCCTGCACAGTCCCCTGGTCTATCTGTGGAGTCTCCGAGGTGTCTGCACAGAAGCAGGGGCAGCAATTGGAAGCCATCTGAGGAGCACTGGTGAGCCACACCAGATCTGAATCTCTGAGCCTGTCTCCTCCTAAGACTAGGAGGGTATTCCTTCTCCTCTGAATATAAGCCACTGAGTTCACTTAATTTCTTTTTTAAAGAACAAAATCAACAATGCTCTAGTAAATATTTAATGAGCAGCTTCTAGAGTAAAGTCTGTCTACTCAGCACTTGAATTCCATCTGAAGCCAGGAGAGAATCAGAGTATGTGAATATTTATCACAATTACGTTTTGCCCTTTACTTTCACATACATCAACTAATTTATCTTATTAACACTATAGTAGAGTCAGTAGGGAAGATATCACCATAATACTCATTTTGTGGATGAAGAAACTGAAGTTCAGAGTGGCCCAGTGGGCTGCCCAAGGCCCCATAGGGAACAGGAGGGGACTAGAGCTTGGGTTGCAGCTCCTCCCTCATGGAGCCCTATAACATCCTTTGTCCTACGGGATTGAAGTCACTTCATGGCTGGGACCTTTTCCAGTGTTGATTGTACAATTGCACATGGTTTTCACTGACATTTCTGTTTTGGACCCCAGATCTCCAAGGGGCATCATCTCTTCTTGACAGAGGATATGATGCCTGAGGTGTCTTTTCCTGGTGTTGATTTCCCAGGGGGGCCACAAGTTCTTCCCAGTACCCAGGAAATGACCTTACTTCTTGTGCATGTGCTCCTCAGCCCAGCTCTTCCCTGTCCATTGTCCTGGACTCAGGCTCTACCACTCTGAGTCCCCAGGGAATTGCCAACATTCCTCTAATCAGAAGACAATCCTCACATTCAGGCCCCTGCCTCCCAGGAGCCCAGTTCCTAAACTGCAAGGCTACTGAGCTGGCCTGGCCGACACTTCCAAACAGCAGGTGGGGCAGGATTCTACCTGAGTTTTACACCAGGGATCGAGGCTGGAGCCCCAGACCCCACAGTAGTCAGTTGCATCATGGAATTTCCTCACCTCCTGAATTGAAAGGAAAAACTTGTGGATCAAGAACCAAACAGAATCTGAGTCAGGTTCTAAGAGAAGAAACAGGAAAGGCAGAGTCTACAGGAAATGTTTCTTGAATTGTTTTATAGGATCAGGAAGAGAATATAAAGGAGGAAGTTGTAGTTCAGCCTGCCTTGGGATAGGGGGAGGTGGGTGGAGAAGTTCCCCATTAATCAGAATCTGGTGGGAAGCCAGGAAAGCTGTGGTTCTAGCTGGTTGCTGCCCTAAGAGTGACTGGGAAGAGACAGCCATGCGGAAAATATGTGAGGGGTGTGTGTGTGTGTGTGTGTATGTATGTGTGTGTGTGTTTACAAGCAAGTGATTGCTGGTGCCTGCCTTTGCATTTCCAGAGCAATAGTTGACATTCCAGGCATTCAAGTGCTATCAGATTTTCCTTATAATTCCTTAAGCATCTCCACCATAGTATTTGTGAGGGTAAATAAGATAGAGGTTGATGTCTCTCTCCTGTAACTGTTCAAGTTGAAAGTTCTTAGTTGGCAAGAGGTTCTGCTCCATATAGCCATTCAGGGACCCAGGTTCCTTCCATCTTGTTTGTCCAGTCTCTTCTAAAGCAGTGATTCCTGAACTTGGCTACATATTGAATCCAATGGCATTCAAGTTTGGGAATCACTGACATAGGGCATTGCTCTTGTGCACATGGTTGAAGCTGAGTTGCAGGTACACAAAGGCCTGAAAATTAGACATGTAGCTTCCACTGACATTCTATTAGTGAAAATTTGGTCATGGCATTTTTACTGAACTCAGGTTCGGCTGTTTGCCGCTCAAAAGCCAATACTAGAGAAACAAGTATTGGTAGGAAAGGAAAGCTTGCTTATTCAGGAGGCTGACAACCTGGGGAGAAGGCAGACTCATGTCCGAAAGCCAATTCCTCACTGCTGATCAGGGGGCGAGAGCTTTTAAAGGGGAGTTTCGGGGGGGTGTATAAGTGGAGGCAGGGGGCTACTTGCACAGCAGGACAGTCAGCTCTGACAGTCATCTTGAAATTGGTCATGTGGTGGTCTGATCAGCGTCATCTTGTTTTAAGTACAGTTAGTCTTCAGTTCCAGGGTCAGTTCCCATTTCCTTGAGTCCAGTTCTCAGCATTGTGGCAGCTTATGTTATGGCTACAGTCTGGTCATTATTTAGTTAACTTCTTCCACCTGTTGGGGGTTTCAGTATCTACAAAACAGCTCAAAGGATATGGCTCAGAATATAGCTTTTGAGGAAGCACTAAAGGTCCTTGACTTTACTTCATGGCTAAACTATTATTATTTTGTCTTAATTGTTTTCCTTTGTTTCTGAATTTTCTCATTTCTCTGATTAAATTTATTATTTGATTAAAGTTTTTCTACAGACAAGAGACAGGCAGAGGACATGGTGGGGTCTGTCCCAGGAAGGTTCTACAGGGTCCTGCTCAATTATAGCATATAAACCCCTAATTTTAATGCTTGGTGAAAAGTGCTATGATCCTACTAGAAACCCAAAGGAGGGGCATCTAAGTCAGCTATGGGAAATCAGAGAAGCCTTCTTGGAGGTCATGACCCTTAGTAGCTACGTATAACTTTGGGTTAGCTTGCTTCGTTTGTTTAATTTCTAGCCTCAGTCTCTTCATCTCAAAAATGAAGTTAATAACTGAAATTATCATAGAGAGATGTTGTGAGGATTATGTAAGATAAGTCTTCAAAGTACTTAGCACAGTGCCTACCCCTAGCTAGCACCAAATAAGTATAAACTGCTCTGTTGCTGTTATTTTCTGGGGTAGGCAAGGACTGTGAAATTGGAATCCTTTATGGAGCTGAGACATCACCAGGTCTGGGGCTGGATTTTTAGCTTCTTCCCTTTGGTTAGTTACTGAATACGATATAAGCTGCCTGATACAGCTGTCCAGCAAAAGCTGTTGCGGGGCGGAAGGGTGTGTGTGTGTGTGTGTGTTGGGGTGCAAGCAGATGTAGGGGTGTAGGGGTAGCAGAACCCAGCCATTTAGGAAGGGAGGGGACACAGAGCACAGTGTTGCCTGCCTGTGCCCAGAATCTGACAGCAGAGACCGTCTCTGCCTGCCTGGCTCCCAGGAGAGCCTGAACCCTCCCAAAGACGGGTGGAGCCGATGGGGGGAAGGGCGTGCATAACTCACCTTGAGACCCTGCTCCCCTCACGTCTGCCTCTGCTGCAGACAGCAGAAATCTGCTGGCATTTTCCAGCTCTGGTTTCATTTTCAATAAGACTCAGTGCTCTACTAAATTTTTGTCCTCTCTCTCTCTGTCTTTCTCTCTCTCATTTGCTGCCTCTGTGTTTTCTAGGATAGGCATGTGCAGTTCCACAGAACCGCTGGGTCTGGCAGTACCTTTTTAATGCCCAGCACTTTCTCAGTTCTAGCATATCTCTCCCTTTCTCCATTGAAATGAAAGTTTCAAAAAAAAAATCAACATTGCACGTGATCTGAAGAAGAGAAAGGCTCAGGTAAACAGGGGGCAGGGTTCAGGGATCACCTTGCCTTCTGTGAGCTTTAAGGGTAGAAATAGGAACCCTGGGGCAGGGGGCACAGAGCACAGCCACTGCGCTGAGTCACTAGAAATTCCTACTAAAGGGTCTGCAGTTATCAATTCCAGAGGGAGCAACGAAAAGAATGTGGTGCCCCTCAGGTCACACCGTCAGGCCAGTTTGCTGCTCCCCAGGTCCAGAGAGACCTCGTTTGGTATTTTAGTTTTTCGTTTTTGTCCTTAAAGATCTTCAGAGGCAGTGAGAGTCTCCAGCCTCCTCACACCCTGTTCTCGCCTCTGACAGATAAGAAGATGCTTTCTCTCCTCTCTTCTCTCTTCTTCCTCCCCAATCAAAGTGCCTCCATGACTGTAATTGTCACGGTGCTTGTACAGCCACAGATGCATTAGAGCTCTCCTCCCAGTCAAAACACCCTCTCCTCAGCTCTCTCCCTCCCTCCAACATCTGCCTATCAGCCCTTTTCCGATAGTTGTCTTCAAAGATTCACAAACCAAAGAAGAAGAAATTTGGGAATGGGGTGAGGAAAGGGAGAATTTATTTCCGTCTGTCACAGCACTCTCCAAACCAAATAGAGAAATATAAATTGTGTTTCCTCTCACCATCTGCGGCCACAGCAGCCAGCTCAGGGAGGAGGGAAGGCAAAGGAGAAGAAAGGCAGAAGGGGGGAGGCCAGGCTGGGTGAGGGGTCCCTGCTGTGGGCTTCTCATCTGCACAGGATTGGAACAATCCTCCAGATTCTCCAGCTAAAGGATCACCTCTCCCTTGTCAAGTGACCCTTTCTAGAAATTTCTGTTCAGAGGGGATGGAGTTGTATATAAAGGGATGGGGGCTTCCCTGGTGGTGCAGTGGTTGAGAATCTGCCTGCCAATGCAGGAGACACGGGTTCGAGCCCTGGTCTGGGAAGATCCCACATGCCGCGGAGCAACTAGGCCCGTGAGCCACAACTACTGAGCCTGCGCGTCTGGAGCTTGTGCTCCGCAACAAGAGAGGCTGCGATAGTGAGAGGCCCACGCACCACGATGAAGAGTGGCCCCCGCTTGCCACAACTAGAGAAAGCCCTTGCACAGAAACGAAGACCCAACACAGCCAAAAATAAATAAATAAATAAAAAATAAAAATAAAGGAATTACTTAAAAAAAAAAAAAAAAGAGGTGGGCAAGAAAGCCACAGCACCTGCCATTGTGGAGGGTAGAGTCTGATGGAGAAGGCAGCACATAAAGTAGTGTGTGACCGTGGCCGTAAATGGGAAGTGCCCGGTGCCAGAGCGTCACGGGCTGATGGGGCCTAAACCAGGGAAAGGGTCAGAGGTGTTTCCCCAAAGGGAGTGACAATCGAGCTGAGGCTTGAGGATGAAGCCAGGAGAAGGCAGCCAGGCAGAAGTGCATGTTTGAGAAGCCCCCCAAATATATGGGAAGATGGTTGGCAGACTGGAGGTGGGTGAACAGGTGTGGGTATCACAGCAACTAGGCAGGAGATGATGGCGGCCTGGAGCAGGTGAATGGCCATGGGATCAAGAGAAGAGAGAAAGGTATGAGGCCCTTGGGAAGTTGAACTAATAGGGCTTGGGGAGTGATGGGATGTAAGGGGTAAGAGAGGGAGGCCAGATTTATGGCTTGGATCACCATGTAGAGGGAAGTGTCATTCTTTGAGTCAAGGATCACAGTGTGGGCACAGGTTTGGGCATGGAGACAGCTTTGGTCCCATTAAGACTGAGCTGCCTGTGGCCAGCTTGGTAGAGTTAGTCAGCAGGCAATCAGATGACTAAAAACCAAGACCTCTGGGTTGTTTCAGGTGGCAGACACCGAGTCAGTTCATGTGTACCTGGGAATTTGTAATCCTGGTCAGGATCTCTCTACCCTGCCATCCCAAGTCGGGGTTGGGTGTCTCTCCTGGAGCCCCTATTCCTTCCTCCCTCTGCTGCCATAGGCCACCTCTCAGGTGGCCAGGAGGCTGGAAGTTTGGGTTTCATGGTCTGTTTCTCTTCTAGATTGTAAGCTCCACGCAGGCAAGAACCCTGTCTGTCTTGTTGGTTGCATTACCAGCACCTGTCATATAAAGTTCTCACTAATGAGTTTCTGAATGAATGAATGTGTGAATGAATGAAAGAATGATCTTGTCAATGGGGTGTACATCCGAGAGGCGCAGAAATTACGCTGAAGCTACCAGAGTCCTATCTCTCACCTGCGCTTCTTCAAGAGTTCCCTAACCAGTCTCTGCATCTCCACTCTTGCCCATCTTTAATCTGTTTTCCACTCAGGAAAGAGATTTTTTTAAATGATAAGTGGGATCACGTGACTCCCCTGCTCATCACTCTTCAAGGCTTGTCACAGCCCCGAGAATAAAAACAGAAGTTCTGAACAAAGCACATCAGTTCTGTGCACTCTGGTCCCCAGCCACCTCTCCAATCTTAGGCGGTGCTGCCCCTCCCTCGCTCACTCTGCACCCACCGCTCGGGCATCCCTCTGTCTCTGAGCATTTGCACACTGTTCTCTCTGCCTGCAAAACATCTTCCCTTTCCCTTTGCTAGGTTCATCTTTCAGGTCTTTGCTGGTCCCACATTCTAAATTAGACACCATCCCCTTTATTCTCTCTCCTAGTACTCTGTTCTTTCCTTCGTGAGCCATCAGAGGGGTGAAATGCATATGTTTACTTGTTTGATGTCTGGCCCTCTCCTGCACTGCGAGCTCCTTGTCTACCTGACACCTATTACAGTTTCTGGCATGTACCCAGCTTTCACCAAATCTTTGATGAACGAATACTGAATGTGTCGGTTTGG
The DNA here is from genome assembly GCF_965194805.1 of Balaenoptera borealis. Classification (NCBI taxonomy): domain Eukaryota; kingdom Metazoa; phylum Chordata; class Mammalia; order Artiodactyla; family Balaenopteridae; genus Balaenoptera; species Balaenoptera borealis. The sequence continues at coordinate 87,487,001 of NC_138868.1, read as the reverse complement.
GTGTAGCGGGGGCTAGGGGCCAAGTCAGCCGTATTGTGCTAGGGGAATAGAGGCCTTACCAGCTCAGGTCCATGAAGGAGGTGGAGGCCTTTCAGGTAGGCAGTCATGTTAGTGCACCTCAACATTTAGGGAGTGCCTGCTATACGCCACAGGCTGCACTGGACAGTGGCGACTCAACCATGCATGAAAAACACAAGCTCCCTGACCCTCTGAGGCTGACATTCTAATGTCTAGAGGAGGGACACTGGTAATAAACCAACAGACAAACAAAACTGTTAAGGGCTTGGGTTAACACACAGGAGAAACGGGAGGCTGGGCCGAAGAACTTTGGCTCAGGAGTGTCGGGGGCTGAAGGCTTGCTGAGTGAGGCGTCTGAGAGCCTGGGCCGAAGACGCCTTGGGGGGCAGCTGAGTCCCCCTCCTGCTCTTGGTCCCCCTCAGCCTGGCTCTGACAAGCCCCGTTCGCAGAGCAGATTGTAGACAGAAGTGGAGCAGCCACTGACGTCAGCCAGTGGTTTCCAGAGTCTGCGGGATTCTCCCTTCCCTGATTTGTCTAGGGGTAGAAGATGCTGGGGCTGGGGATACATTGTGAGAAAAGGTGACAGGTCCACACCTCAATCTCTTCACCGTTTCCTCGCTTTTCACCCCTTTGGCAACATATTAAGAATTGATATATTCAGGTGCCCACAAAGGCAAAAAAGTTCTTCAAATCAGAGGCAGGTATTTTGTGAATTTTGACAGAAGAACCCAAACTGCCAGATGGATGGGCATATCTGCTGGGCAGACTGAAGGGCATCGTGTACCTGCCGTCTGTCCCCTCCTCCCCGGTCACACCAGCTCCCCGCACGCCCCCGCCCCTGGGACACCTGCCCTGCAGAGGCTTCTGTGCCACCTCCCTCCATGGAGGTGGGGAAGGAGAGAAGCCCAGGGAGGCAGGAAGGTGCGAGAAGAAAGAGGCAGCAGCTGGCCGGCAGCGGCAGGCGGCCACCCCCTCGGCCACCACCGACAGCTCTGTGGAGGGCGGCGCAGTGCAGCGGCGATTGCTGGGTCAGGCCTCAAGGTAGTGAGCCTCGCGGGACCTCTGTTTCTTTCCTGGAAAACAGGGGTGAGGATGCCAATAGCAAATGTCCACTGAGTCTTTTCCAGGGCTGGTGCCACGCTAAGGACTTTACCTAAGTCATCACACTGGGTCCTCACGGCAGCCCCGGGAGATGGGTCCAGTCTTCCCTATACACTCTGAGGGGCCGGCTTTCATGGAGTTGAAGGCATGTGACCAGGGTCACCCGGTCAGCAGGCAGAAGAGCCAGGATTGGAACCCAGGCAGTGCGGCTCCAGAGCTGCACGCAACGTGGATGCCTCCCTTAGCGGGGTGTTGGGAATTGAAACGAGACATTGCAAGTGAAGGTCCTGGTGGACAAATGTCACCTCCTTGCGTTGCTTCTGGTCAAAAGTACTTCCCCTCTGCCCTCCAACACTGCTCATGCCGGTTCATCCCTAGGGTTTGGCCACTGCTGGCTCCAGAATAGGGGTCCTCAACCATTTGACTCATGGGCTCCCTAAAAGAAATGAGAAAAACCAAGCACTGCCTTGCATATTTTCAAGCTGACATCTAATATTTTTTAAATCCTAAGTTTAAATAGTTTCATAAGATGTAACTCTCAGGTTATTATAAATATTGCCATTTTATAATGAAATCGCTACAGAGCTCTTTCAAACGTGTCAAAAGGGAACTAAATACCGTGGCAAGTTGATACTTAACCCTCATCTTCTTAAAAAACACAGCAGCAGCAACAACAAAAAACTCTTCCTTAACAGACAGGAATTTTACTTTATTCCTTTTTCTCCTCGAATTCCATTTTACTTCCCCACAGAATTTTACTGTAATAGTATATGTTCTTAGGCTATAAAGACTCTAGCTGATCATCCTATCATACATACATTAAAATTAATTTAAAAAATTCCTGTGACCATAAGGCTCTCAATGATAAAGTATTTTTCTTCTCTTTAAAATATTATTAAAATAATTAGTATTATATAATCAATTAAAACAACATACACATAGAACATTTTTAGTGAAAATATTAAATATACAAAGCAAAATATTTTGGAAAATTATCTCTCAATGAGAGACGTGGGTCTCCTTTGTACAATTAATTTGTGTCCATGGATGAATGTTGACTATTGTTACAGCATTAATAACAGAAGCAGAGAAGGGGTTGACTGACAAGTAGATGGGGGCTTACCATAGCATATTTATTAATGATTACTGTTAAGAGCATTCTTTACCATAGGATCCACAATATATTTTCATTAAATTAATCTACATCTCATAAGCTCATGGTAGGAATGAATAATTGAGCAGAGAAGTGGATGATGATGGGAAGGAGATGGTGTCCAAGTGATGAATGAGTATGGCTACACCTCTAATAAATGCTCCTATGACTTAAAAGTGCAATATTGAGCAGTCAGATGGAAGTGGGGACTTCTTACCTTCTCCTTACAACCATACAAAATGTGTAACAGACGTGAATGAGCTGTGGGTGAATAAGTGTCGCTCACCAAGTCCTTTCTTGTGATTGAGAATGGCGAACATGCAGGCTGGATGCCTCATTAGGAGACTGAAACTTCCCAGCTAGCTTTTCATAAATCTTCAGCATTCTAGTTCTAAGCTATGAATTTGTTACCTGGATGAAATAAAGCTGCCTTCGTATTTCCTACTGATGCTCTCACGGCTCTTTGCTTGTGAGCTTATCCCTTGTGAGTTGGAGATGGAAGAGGTGAGGTCTTTAAATTAAAACTCCTCATTCCCATCAGCGCATGAATTCAGAGCTTCCCAACATGCTGTACCTTATCCTTAACAGAAATATGTCTAAGGCAAGGAAGGATGGGAGCACTCGGAAAGTTTATGGTGCCTTGAATTTAAGGAGGTTTCATGGACACCAGTTGGGGCAGATACTTGGAGTAGCTTTTCAATCTCCATTCCACACTCCTATGTAGAGAGGGTGGAAAGCTAACAACTGTATGTTTGATGCTCCCTTGCATGTAGGATTGGGCGTGTAGTTAATTTCTGCCATTTGATATGGTTGTGTGGAACTTGGAAGGTGGAAGTGAGATGATAGTATCCTTCCTGAGGCTTCTGATGGTCTCCCTTGGTCAGGAAGGTTGAAATTTGCCTTCAGCACATTCCGGTGTTTATTCTCCTGTTGCTTTCTGTGTGTCAAGCAACAGTCAAGGCATTGGCAACTTCTTGACCTCACTCTCTAATCCCAGATCACAGCTTTGGGGGCCTATGTGCAGTTTCCTGGTGTGCAAGGGCTGCTCAGGCAGTGATGGTGGCTCTTGTCCCGGACGAGCAATAAGCCAGTGGTGTCTCGGAGGAGCTCCCTATAGACTAGTCCTCTGCTCTTCTAGAAATCATTCCAAGGGATCCAGCCAAGAATCTGCACTTGCAGCCTTCCTAGTGATTTTGTAAGTATCAATAACTAGCTCCTTGCTCTAAATTCCTTCTTGCTTAGAAAGGTTTCAGTTTTCTGCACTAATCCCTGACTGGTATATTGATATTTTGAATTGTCTCTTTACTTGATGCTCTGGAGGTAGTTTACCTTTGCACAAATCATGCATTAGAGTAAGATTTAGAACCAACAAGAAGGCTGCTTTTCTTTTGTAAAATGGGAGAAAGCTGATTGTGAAAGAGGAATGGGAAGGTAGAAACAGCATGACATCTCAACAGGAAGCTTGTTCCTCAGCAGAGCAGTTTTAGGAAAGAGTGTGTTGGGTGACGCAGAGGTGGAAGTTGATTCCCTTCAGTGTACCCATGCTCACGATCCCTTTGAAATATCTTCATGCACGTCTAGATGTACCCTAGTTAGGAGACTTGACGCTCTTATAAAAAAACTCTAGAAATTCTTACAGGAAAACTAAGACACTCAGCTGTCAGTCATTAACCCCCCGGGGTGCTTTGGTGGGTTAATGCAGTTTCTGAGGAACCAATGGCTGTGATTTTGATTTGGGGGTTGGACGAGGACAGGGAACAAAGGTAGAGTTTGACTGTGCAGACAGAGCATCGAGCAACCAGAGGGTGACGAGGGGGAGGGAGTCTCTTCAGCTTTTATCAGAATTGCACTTGACTGATTAATTAATTAACTGCGATGTTAAGCATCCATCTAGTGCCTAGGACAGAGTAAGTAGTGCTCAAGCAATATTTGTCCAAAGAATGAATGAATGGTTCTCAAGATTGGGAGAGGCACTTAGTGGTGTGAGGCTGGTGCTACCAATTTCCAAACAACCTTTAGAAGACATTTAATGAGAGACAGCCTAGTGTGGTAGAAATGCTGGCTTGGGAACCCCAAGATCCGGGTCCAGGCTGGCTGTGCAGCCCTGGGGAATTGCTTCACTTTTTTCTTTCAACAGAGAAAAAGGAGATTACAAAGGCATCTGAATCATGGGATTGTGATGAAGAGTAAATAAAACAATGTAGGTGGAAGAAATGCTTAGGCTGGGAGGCACAGTATATATTACATAATCTGGTTCAGAAAGGTGTGTCTTATTGTGTATGTTTTGTTTTTAAAATATATATGTTATTCAAAGTTAGTAGAAGATGTTGATGTAGAGCTGTTTAAACAGTGTTATTTTTATAGAAAGCAAAATTTAGCAGAAAAAAAGCAATTCTTTGTCTCCACTGAACAGAAAAATAATACAATTTGGCTGAAGTGAGAGCAAGTAAGATCGAGGCACAGCAAAAAAAAAAAAAAAAATTTCTTGACATGAATGTTATAAAGCCTGGGGCAGGTGACAAAGAAGCCTGCTGGCTTCTTCCCTAATGGCCAGGAGTCCTGCCAGGGTGCAGAGAATGAACCAGAAGACTCCTCAGTGGTCCTTTTACCCTCAGGCTTCTTGCAAAGAAAGTTTGACTATTTCCGCTGCCAGTGGCAGGGGCTACTTCCTTGGTCCCAGCTTCTCACTTTCATCATCCACCTTCTACCACATCGCACTTACTCGCTGTCCAACAATCAGGGTAATTAAACCATTTAATGTTCAACGCAGGGCAGATAGCAGAGCTCTTGGTTCTCTGTGGAGACATCTACAAATGGTTGATGGCTTTCGAAGTTTATAAAAGTTATTATTTGGGTCACTTCCCCTGTTTGAGCCAAGGAGTGGCCTATTCTCTGTCTGGCCAGCTTTTAGGGAGCAGAGGCAGCGTGGCAGACCCTAAAGTATTTCCTGGACCACCAGTGAAAGACAGACAGACAGTGAAAGACAGACAGACAGACAGGTAGGCAGATAGGCAGGCATGCAGGCACCTGCCATTTCAGTGTATTTGCATCTTCAAAAAACAACTGAGAGTAATGTTAAAATTAGATCATACTAAAGGCAGTTGGAGTTGAAGAAATTAGTTGAATGCTTCCTCAATAATTGTCGGTGAGGATGTGAAGGGTGTGCTGTACCTGAGAGCAGCTGATAATAAACAACTCAGGAAGCCGAAAATAAACACCCAGCTCTCCTTTTTCTTCTGTCTCTCAGAGCCTCCTTCTCATGTCTGTCTGTCTTTTTCTTTTTTATTTGTTTTTTTTTTTGGACAGAAGCAAAGGTGACCACCGATGTCCACTAACCTATGCCATAAGGGTTTCTTTGGCCAGGACAGATCCCATGATATTTAATGATTGTCCAGGCTCTGAACTCAGCCCAGGGGAGGAGCCAGATGCAGACTTCATCCCTTGGGTATAGAGTAGGGGTGGTAGGATATGCATATAAATAACAATAAGTCAAGATAGAAAGTGACTGAAAGGGCAAAAGCAAAGTGCTATGGGAGCACAGAGGAGAAAGCAATCAGAGGAACTTCCTACTGGAGGTGTTCTCTGAACTGGACCTGGAATGGTGGGGATGGTTTGGACATCATGGTTTTGAGCAGAACACAGGGCGAGCCAATAGGTGGCTTGATTTGGATGGATCCAAGTTTGCATAAAGTGGAAATAAGGCTAGAACAAAAGAGAAAAACTAAGGCATGAGGGGCCTGGAATGCTGCGCTAGGTCATGATAAGGAATCTGTTGATAAGCAGGGGGGCGGGGGCAGGTGCTGGTGAAACATTCTGAGCATGAGTAACACATTTGGAACTGGGCTCGGGAAGGATTCTATGGCAGCCGGGTATAGGATGGCCAGGGTAGAAGAGAAAAGAAACGAGAAGAATGGGATGATGACAACTTGGAATGGAGATGGGGCAGAGGGGCTGGAGACAGTCTTGGCTACTACCTGAATGTTAGGCTACCTACCAGCAGCCAGATTCCCAACTGCCCACAGAATAAAATGTCCACCTCTTGGCCAGTTCTGCAAGCCCACGATCATCTCCAACCTACTTTCCAGTTTTTCCTTCTGTGTTTATGCTTCAGTAACATAGTTCCCTTAACACTTCCATCCAACACTTTGGATCCAGCATGCATTTTCTCACCTCCATGCTCTAGAGCTAACTGAGTTTCCAACCCTCTGTCCCGCCCCAGTCTCTATTGCCAATATCACAACCTCCTTATGATTCCATCTCTCAGCACTAAAACAGGTGTGTAGAGACACTGACAACTCCAGGGGATGAGGCCTCAAATACTGATTCTGGAATTCTCTGGAACATATGCATGTATGTGGCAGGAGATGGGTGGGTTCCAGAGCTCAGCTCACCCCAGCAGGGAGGGAACCAGAAGAGCAGTGCTTGTGTTTGTTTTGCCTACTCTCTGTTCCTCCGTCCCATCCCAAGTAGATGGTTCTTCATGCTGTGCTGACAGGAACCACTGCTCATCTCTGTTGGGTTTCAGCAAATGAGAAAGTGACAGGAAGATCATATCACGTTCTCCAAAAAGACCACCCAGGGGGGATGTTGAGCAAGAGTGATTGCTTTGGTTAGACTGTGGTGTGTTATTTAGGGAGAAGATGGAGGAGCCAGGAGAATGGAGGCAAAGAGAAAGTGAAGGGGGAGATGGCAGGAAAGAGAGCAGACCCTCCCCCTCCCCATGTGGGTTCTAGACTGGGGTCCACTGGCCCATGTCTGAACAGGAGGCAGGGACCAGTCAATCTGCAGCCCCCAAGAGATCTTGGGGAAACAGGAGCGCATGACTGCCTTCCACGATGCAGGGATTGTTCTGAAGGCCCCGATGGAGGGAAATCTATATGGAACGGGCTCCCCTGAAAGGGTTAATGCATTGCTTTGGGAGGGGTGTCAGGGGGGCTCCAGCTTAAGTTAGGAGAAATCAACTGCACTGAGAGGAGGCTGGCCTGGGGGGCAAAGTCTGGGGAGCACCTACTCTCCACTGCCGGGAAAGAGAGCGCCTAGCGCAAAGCAGCATCTGCAGAGCAGAGCAGCGTGGTGGGGAGGAGGGAAGCAAGTCCTCCGAGAAGCACTGGCTAAATGATAAAGGGTACAATGGAGCCTCTTCTCCAGCCACCAGAGTCTGCTGGAAACTGTTCCAGTCAGGATTTAGCTGAGAGAGAGAGAGACAGACAGACAGAGAGACAGAGACAGAGAGGAAGAAAAAATACGCTAATGAAAGCAAGACTTAAGAAGATAAGGGGCAGGTGGGCATCAGGGCCCACTCTCTGAGCAGCCCCAGATTAGGTTTTTTTTTTTTTTTTTTAAATAGGGAGCATTTTCTTTTTTCAAATTTTATTTATTTATTTTATTTATGGTTGTGTTGGGTCTTCGTTTCTGTGCGAGGGCTTTCTCTAGTTGTGGCAAGCGGGGGCCACTCTTCATCGAGGTGCGCGGGCCTCTCACCATCGCAGCCCCTCTTGTTGCGTGCGGAGCACAGGCTCCAGATGCGCAGGCTCAGTAATTGTGGCTCACGGGCCCAGTTGCTCCGCGGCATGTGGGATCCTCCCAGACCAGGACTCGAACCCGTGTCCCCCGCACCGGCAGGCAGACTCCCAACCACTGTGCCACCAGGGAAGCCCAGATTAGGGGTTTTATTAGGGTCATTTCTTCCCCTCCCAACCCGTACTTTGGGAAATACGGTCTGGCGAGGAGATGGCTGATCTAGAAATCTTGTTCAGAGGAGCGCAGGGAGAGAGCCCTGCCCCACTGTGGGTCTAAACCAGAGGCTGTGGCTTAAGCTGCCAGGGGAGACACTTAAGTTCAAGTGAAAGAAAAGAAAATCACTCCACAGAGATAATCTGAGATGCTGCGAGGGGTGGGAGAGAGGCCCTGGGAGCATTTCTATGGAGGCTTTTCAGATCCCCTGGACATGCTTGGCTGTAAGGACTGGCTGGAGGCTGGCAGAGAGCAGACCAGTGGCCTCTTGCTGCAAGAGTGAGGTTTCTTCTTCTGTCTCCTCTAGGTTCTTAAATCTTCTTCATGACAACATCGGCCCCTGAGGTCTGAGAGGTAACAATGTCATTTGTAAAGGGGAGTCTTTGTTTCCACAGACCTGGTCCTGGGGAACGGTGATGACAGAGGACAGCAAAGGCCTGGAAGGGGCTGAGGTTAAACTGATGGCCCAGGGAGGGCATGGACCACACTTCAAAGAAAAGATCTGGGGTGAGAGAAATGGAGCAAGTAAAGCAGGAGAGCCAGCACAGGGTGGAGATTTGGGGGAAAAAGTCTGGAAAAGAGGAATGAGAGAAGCTGCCATATAGAAAAATGGAAAAGCGTTTTTTCTTCAAGACACGTTAGTACCATCTGCCGTAAAACTGCACTAATAAATACTTATCTGTGATGGCTACAAATGTGAGTGGTACCCCCCTCAAGTTGTGCAGTGCACAACCTGCATAACAGTATACTGCAACTCTGCTGCTGGATATGGTAAGCCCATGGAGAGACAGATGAGTAAACAGGAATTTTAGAATGCTTTCCTCTGTGGGATGTGATATATGTTCCCCTTTGCCATCTCTTCAAGAAACTTAAGGGGGAAAAAAAAATTACACTGCTTTTTCACAGCTTTTGGAGTTAGATTTGTTTTTCTTTTTAATGTGGCACTGTAGGAAACCAGGCCTGAAGGCTGAAGCAGTATGGCTCAGATATATTTGGATGACACTCGTTTGCCCACACAGATAACAGGATGTGCATTCCAGAAATGCTGACAATGTGGCCTCAGTGTCACAGTAATCAGTCTCTGAAGTCCAAGTTCCCTCTTCTGTCGGGAAGGCCACCGGACAAGGCTTTTGGGTCTGGCCTGCGGGATCTCTTATGCACATGTCTGAAACAAAATCACAGAGAATGGAAGTCATAGTGAGCCGCGGTTCTGAGGCCAGCTGGGAGAGCTGGTCCCAAACCAGGCTGTCGATACAAAGGTAGAGAATCTGAACTCTGGAGCCAAATAGTGTGGGAGGGTCTGGAAAGTAGAAAAGCTGCAAATCAGGTGCACAGGAGGGGCTGGAAGGATGCTGGAGTGTCCGCTGATGCCTGCAGTGATCTCCTGAGCATTCCAGCATGCACACGGGTGGGTTGGGTTCATTTAAAGAGGCTTTGCAGGGATGAACATGCAGAGAAGAGCAGCAGGGCTGTGCGTGGCCCCCTCACTCCTACCGAGGTCTGTCTTGCTGCCACAGAACTCCTGGAGGTTTGCCTGGGGGGCAGGCTGGCTTGAAACGCTTTGGGAGCAGATGTAACGGGGAGAGGCAGCAGTGCTCAAAATTGGTTGAGAGCATCAGCCTGCTGGAAGCTGGCCCGGGTCACAGTCCCTGAGGCTCTGCGACCTTTCACCTTTGGCTCCCAATTCCCCTTCATGAGGTGAGGGAGAGGCAGGCGCTAGAGAAGGGGTCAGAATTATGAATCTCACCAGCTGGCTAAGCAGGATTATTGTCGGGTAATAAATCCAGAGTCAGGCATGTTTACGAGGCTCTCGGAAGCTGCATGAACAATATCATTTAGAAAACATTTATGCTCACAAGGTGAAGGCGATCCCTCCCTCTTTATTTACGAGGCATGCTGGGTAATTCAGTGAGGGCTGGGAAGGAGGAGGTTGGGAGAAGATCACCCCTAAATAATCCTGCCTGGTGAAGCCACCATCTGGGTTGTTGTACAGGAGAGATGGTCCCCATATGGTCAGATAGTTTTTGAGCAGTGCCTGCATCCCGGGGCTGAGGAAGAAATACCCGAGAAACATACATGGGCTCACACAGACGAGATCTGAGCTCCTGGAGGGTAGGGACCATGTCTTATTCCTTAATAGATCCCTGGCACCCAGCACAGTGCCTGGCATATGAGAGCTGCTGAATGTATGTTGTTGAATAAATACATTCATTCATCAACTTAACGAGTGCTACCACATGCCGGATACTGTGGTCCCTCATACCACTTAGTAACAATGAACAAAACAGACAAAGCCACTGCCTTCATGGAGCTTACAGTCCTGCAGAAGAATCAGGCACTGAAGAAACTATGACTCAAAAGATTGTTTCAATGTGGTTGACTTGCCTTTCCTCAACTACTACAGTTAAAGAAAAAGGAAACAAAATGGAATTAATTAGCATTAATTAGGCATTGTGCCTCGCAAGGCCAAGTTATTATTAATACAAGGAACCTTGACAACTAACTCAAGGTCAGAACAAAGGCAGGCGTTCTTCTAGCATGAAAAGGTTCAAGAGTTCTGTTGACAGGAGGGCTGTGGCTCATGGTGGTTTCAAGTCACTGTATGTTAGGGCAAGTTTTTGGGTAGCGATAGATAACTGGAAAGAAACCCACTAAGCAATAGGTTCTTTCTGCTGGAGTCTCGACTCATCTGCGCACCTATCAAGTTCTGAATAGGCTCAGCTCAGCAGGAAGCTCCTCTGTTGATAACCATTGCACCAGAGGCATTCCCAATTCTGCAGGAATGGAGGCCAACTCCTCCAGCTCACCTGCTCCTGACCCAGGATGTTAATGCTGCCCTGAGGTCACCCCAGAGCCTCGCTGGTCTCAGCGACCCGCATGTCAAAACCTCCAGGCCTGGTTGTCCCAGAGCTTGGCTGCCTCCAGCCTTTGCTGCTGGAGCGCCCCCTGGGGGACGGTATAGGGTCCTAGGAGGACAGGTTGCTGGGCTCAGTGCCAGGTGGAAAGAGATGGCTGGGAATTCAGAGAGTAGCAAGAGGATGATGGGCCATCTCAGCAGGCCGGGGCCAGGGAAGGTGTGTGTTGGGGAGGGATCCAAAATCACTCAGTAGGTATGTCTTCAGAGAAAAGCATTTTATGCCATTAAGTTATACCAAGTTGGGCTTTATGAGTGAAGTAGAGTCTATCTTTAATACTTAAAAAAGACATTTAACCACCAATTTCTGCTAGTGCTTTACTTATGCTATTAAGCTTTCATTTCATGCACAAATGAATTATGCAGAGAATGCCATAGCTTAGTTGCAGTAGGCAAACAGTGACTGAGCTAGAGCCTTCCTATGACTCGGGTGTTGGTGCACAAAAGGATGTTGGATGCAGCTCTGGCAGATTAACAAATTAGCTCTGCCGCTGTTACCTATAGTGTTGTCCAAGTGTCAGGGAGATTCTAAAACTCCAGGATTGAGAAGTAGAGGAAGGGAGCTGGCAGCTCTCTGAGCTGCCCCCAGCTTCACTGACACCTGAGTAAGCTCCCAGGGGCTGTGTGATTTTCAAAGTCCAGAAGCAGCCGCTATCTGAGAGCCCAGTGTCCCTCTCTCAGAAGCAGCCTCCAACCAAGGGTTCTCAGTTTCACAGTATCTGAGCAGCAGTCCATCAACTCCTAGGTAAGAGGGCAGGTCCCACGAGAACCTCTGATTTCTTTTTTTATTTGTTTGTTTGTTTATAAATTGAAGTATAGTTGACATACAGTATTATACTAGTTTCAGGTGAAAACAACGTAGTGATTCAACATTTGTATACATCATGGATTGATCACCATGATAAAAGTCTAGTAACAATCTGTCACCATACAAAGTTGTTGAAATATTATTGACTGTATTCCCAGTGCTGTACATTACACCCCTGTGACTTATTTATTGTATAACTGGAAGTTTGTACCTCTTAATCCCCTTCACCTATTTCCCCTAAACTCTCACCCTTCTCCCCTCTGATGACCACCAGTTTCAGAACCTCAGATTCCTCAAGGAATGACTTCAAGCTCTGCCCCTCAGGATCCTGGGGCACATATACACCCTTCTCTGCTCGTAGGGATACTTTCAGAAGCACAGACCCAGACCTCCTTCTTCCCCTGCAACTGACCAGCTGTTGTCCTCAGCTTTCAAGTAAGGTTGTAGGATGGAAGACCTGAACAACCTTTCACCCATCTTATTCAACAATCCCCCTAGATCCTAGTTAATCTTACTAAGTCTGGCTTTAGAGGAAGATAGAGTAAGCAGGAGCTTTATGATCCAATATTAGTGGCTGCAAATATCTCCCCATCTGGGCTCACCACACCACCTGAAATTCTATCATTTGAGAATCAGCACTCTGAGTGAAGGTATGGCATCTCCAGGAAGCCTCTGTTAAATTGCAAAGCACCCCAACCATGGTACCATCTGAACCCTTATTACCCATTAATGTTCCAATCCTTCTCAGCAGCTGGGACTCCCACACACCCTCAGCCCCAGTGAAAACACATCACTCACATGGTTCCTTGACTCACAGCCTCCACTCCACTCTCTGCCTTCACCAGTTTTGCCCTCTGCTTCCCAAAGTGTACCAAACAGTTCTGGCTTCTGATCTCATGATGTCGTCTCCCCGTTTATGGCTTTAGCTCCGTCTCTGATTTATCCTTAGCATTCTTTCTCAAACCACAGCTCAGAATTCGCCTCCAGTGGCTCTAACCTGGGCCAGCCTGGGCAGCCTGGCTGGTTGCTTGGGATCGTGCACCCTTAAACACTTCTCATATCTGCCAGGCCCTTGATGGAGCAGGACAGCCAACACCTTAGCACTGGTGAGTGGGGCTCTGAGGGAAGAATGGAGGTCCTGGAAAAGACATTTCTGAGCAAGAAGCCCTATCAGACAGAGCTTTGGGGGCTGTTTCGGGGGTTTCAGCACTATGTACTGGGTGGGCTGGGCTGGGGGAGGGAGCAGAGGTGGAGAACTCCGAAGGCCGGCCATGCCACACGCTCCGTGGTGTTGCACATAGCAGCCCATTTGATTGTAATCCTGGCTTACAGTCTTTGGCTCCCATTTACTAGTGAATCCTAGGACAGAGGGTGACAGTTGGAAGGAACCTTCCTCTTGCAAGTCCAGAGAGACAAAGGGCTTTGACCAAGATCACAAAGCCATTGAGTGGCGAAGCTGGACTCTGCTATCGGTGTCCCTGCTGCTGTCCCTCCTCCCTGTTTGTGCTCTGGCTGCTGGCCTCTTAGTTCAGCATCATTTCCAGGGAGTAATTCATGTGGACGGTAGCCTACAGAGGCGCTGAGGTACAACCATGACTGCAAAGAGGTGAGAGACCTGGGCTGCCTGTGTGGACCACACCCAGGTGGCAGAGGAAACTGGGCTCTGCCAATGCATATGAATCAGTTTATTAACCAGTGGGATGGGGACAGTTTGTGATGAATCAATTCCTTTATTCTCTATGTGATTTCAATCTTGGTCAGAACAGTCCACGAAGCATTTCCAGCTAGGGGACCCCTGGGAATCTGAGTTGGATTATGGGCACGTATCATCTATCTAATAAACATTTTTAGACACCAGGAGTATGCCTGGCTCTGTACTAGGTATTGAGGATCCAACAGTAGATAAGGCAGTCAAGGTACCTGCACTCAAAGACCTTGATGTATGATCATGTATAATGAAGGATTTAGATAAATCATATCATATACAGATCAATGAGTCCTATGAGATGGAGAAGTCCAGAGTGCTATGATAAGGTGAACATACAATTTATTGTCCAAACCAGGATACTTAGGAGAATAAAAGGATGCACTATTAATGATTATGTCAGGACAAAAGATGAAAACTAAGACCATTCTGGGTAAATTAGGAGATCTGGTCACCCTAGTTATGGAGATAAAGAGGAGGAGAAAATAAAAAAACGATAAGGGGAGGCTTCCTAAGAAAGGGTACCTACAAGCTGACTTGAAATAACTTTAGTACAGTGAGGATTCCCAGAATACATTTTGTTAAGAAAATTAAGCATGTCTCAGAGATTCAGAATCTAGCCTTATTCACCTTACCCACTGTGACATGCAGCTGCTCTTAATTTATCCAAAGTCATCCCTTCCCCCAAGGCATCCCCCTGCCACAGTCAGATGATCTCTCAGTAAGCTTTACCCACATCCATCCTTCAGGAAGGAAAGCTGTTTCCAGAACTTACCAGGCACAAGTCCCAATTACAAAAGCACCCTGACCCTCCAGAGTGATTTGAATCTCCTCCTTTTATGCAAGACCAGGAGTGGTCAGAACAAAACTTCTTTTCCAAGTATCAGACAATGTCACGTTTTCTACCTGCTCGACAAAAAAGTTTTTACCCTTGGTTGAATCAATACTTTCCTGTAATTTCTTTCTAATGTGAAACTTCTCATCCCTTTTCCTCTCTCCTTTCTCATCTGGTTTTTATGTCCAAGGAATGTCCCAGATGTTTCCCCCGCTGTTGTCTTATTCCTCATCACTCATGTTCTGACCCACTGCCATATGAGCATTCTCCAAAAACGTACTGGCATCCTCCCTCCATGGGACATTGTCATCCACAGCAAAAAAGAAGAAAACAGAAATACAGGCACCAACAGGGAAAAAGGGTCCCCTTGCTGAAGTGACCCATCTGGTTTCAAACAGAATTATTGATCAGTTAAACTCCTGAAGAGGCATAACTCACCAGGGAGCTGTGGTCATAGCTAAGAGGTAACGAGGAACAGAGATGGGGGTCCTCTCAGATGCCACGTGGGTTCCAGTCTGGTGGGGAAAGCCAGGGGCCAGTGGATGTGATGGGAGGATAATTACAGCAGGCAAGAGCTCTCATTGTCTTGTGTAAACTCAGCCTGGGCCACAATGCCTCATCCACCCAGACTTCTTTGATCTGGGGAGGCTAGGATATTTCTAAGAGCAATAAGGTAAGAGTCAAAATAAGCAACTTTCACCCATGTAACTGTCTCACCAAACTCAAGAACATTTTAAGTTTGCTATTTATCATTAGTCTTGACCTGACAGTTGTTAGTTAGCTTTATAAGTAAGTGGGGTAAGGTCCCAGAGCATTTCATGGCAAGTTCTTTCGCACAATTGAAATTAAAAACCAATAAAGAGTAAAGTTTTGGTGAAGTGGAATTTGCTATAAGGGGTAGCTTTTTAAGTCAGCTGCTGCAGCTGGGGTATGTGTGTGTGTGTGTGTGTGGTGGGGGAGATGGGAGGGGAGAGAGAGGGAACAGAGGTGGAGGAATTGATTCAAAGAGAGACAAAGAAAACAACCCTAGAAGAAGGGCTTTTGAATAAAGTGGGAAGTCTTTCATACACATCATTAAACTGAGAATTTACACAGAGCTCTAACCAACACCTTGGGAGATCATAAAAGCCCTCCCACCACCGAAGAAGACATTCTAAGACTTTTCCGAGGCTTTTGCATTTGGGAGCTGTCCTTTTTGGGGTGCCTGTGGTGTGGAGGTCTGGGCACTAACAATTAGGAATGAAAATTGAAGGTGAAAGAGGAAGTAGTATGATTGGTGGATTCTATCTGGCCAAAGCAGTTATATATATTCAATACTGAGCAGCTGCAGGCAGACACTGAGAAATCTCCATAATCTGGCATCATCTCCAGTGCTCAAAAGAGGCCTTTCTGGTGGATGCCAGACTGAGGTACAGAGGAGATGATGGGGTGACAGACTCAGAATCAGGTGACAAGGAAGAGGCTCTAGGTCAGGCCAGGTCAGGGAGAGTCCCTGCCTCTTCTTCTCCACCCCCGCCCTCCACCCCAGCTCCCAGCACCACCATCTTTAGAAAGAGAGATGAGTAGTTAACACCAGCCCTACAGGGTCATCATATCTGAATATTCTCTGTAATTGGCTGTATTAAAGCTTTGTATCTGTGTACAGTTTATTTCCAAATGTGAGGGTTCAGTTCTTCTCAACAAATCCCTTTGAGAGTCCTAATAAAATACCATTTACAATTTATAAGAAAAAGTACCCCAATGAAATAAACCAGGTTTTTGTGCCACTTGCAAGGTAGTGTCCAAACAGTAATTACTCCCATGGGAAAGCCCAGCCCCTTACAAATACACCTAACACATTTACAGCAAATGCAATTTACCTTTGGTTCTGTGTCAAAGGCTCTGACACTTGTAAGATGAGGATGGCATAACACCCACGGGCAGAGGGCCCTTGTCAGCAGGAGCCCCCAGGCCGGGTGTCCCCAGCTGGCATGGAGAGCGGCTGCTGGTCCCTAAGCCAACATCTGTGTCGAACTTTGGGGTCAAACGGGGTGATTGTGGCCTGAAATATGAAGGATTTAAACAATTCAGACCATCATTCCTGGTTTATTACTCAGACTAGTGTTTTCTGTGGAAGGGTTGATGGCTTTGGTTTATGAGAACCAATTAACACATGACAGATTCCTGGAGCCTTGAAAACTCATTCTGTCTTTTCCCCTAGAGTTCATCCATCCCTTTCTCTCTCTCAATCACTCCCCCCCCCCACCCCTACACCCCCACAACACAAATATTCTTTCTCTTGCTGTAACAATTGGACCATTATGGATTAGAAAACGGGTGTGTTCAAAGTAAACACAAGCAGAAGTGGGGGAAGATTTCTAAAGGGCGGGGGTCCTCAGACTACCTGAGTCATCTGTAGCATGCAGAGCTGAAAGAACCCCCGTAAACCATCTAACTGGGCAGTTTCCTTTTACAGGTGAGGAAGCTGAGACCCAAAGATGAAAGTTAGTGACACAGGGAGTCTCTGACTTCCTAACACTCCCTGTTAAAGAAGTTGGTCTCACCCACAGCCTACTTACATCCCTCCATCTCTAGCTTAAAGCCATAGTAGGGATGTTGTTCCACGTACCCATCCTCTGTACATGCCCGAAGAAGACCACCAGGCCCACCTACTTTACTCATTTTAAGTCATGGTTTTCTTTAAAGGACAGGAGAAAGAGCAAGAACAGCCATAGATGGGATGGTTAACTTCCAAGTTTCCTCCCTAGTGATCATTTGGCCCTTCGCATTACTGAGATCTAGAGTGGTGACATGATTTGAATGGAATCTCACAGCTGCCTAGAGAAAGCCAGGTGGGAATCAGGTCTCCTCATTCTTGAGCCCTTGAACTTTCTGCCCTGGGTGTTCCTGCTCCACTGTCTGCTGGAACCTCAGCTCCAGCCTAAACTCCATTTTAGCCTCACAGCCATGAAACCAGAGTTCCTGGCTTCCTTCCACACTGGACAATGAGGGGAAGGAAAGGGGAATGGAGAAGTATGTGAACAGGGAGCCCCGGAGGGCCACGCACCGAGCCCCAACCCCAAATCTCTCTCCTTCTGCTTAACACAAGCCTCAGACAGCAGAGGAAAGCCATAGTGAGGTCACTGCATTCCTGGTGGATAAACAGCATCTTTGTCCACTCCTGCTAGGCCTCTGGCTCCGGGTTGACTCAGGCTGGCAGGCTCCATCTGAACATTCTCTCCCTGCCGAAAAATGTGCTTTCTTGGAACTTCAGGACACACACAGCCATGGAAAAAGTAAGTAAGTACAGACCCACAGAGGGGTTGCACACACACACACACACACACACACACACACACACACACACACACACACACTCAAGTACACCTCACCCCTAGGAGCAAACACTAAAGAATAAACATAGCTGACATATAGCCCAGCTTCATCTCCAGAAGCAGATACCAAAAGTGCTTGAATTAACCAGTATCAGTGTTTCAGGCCTTGATAATCTCCAATTTCCTCAATTTTCTTTTCTGGAAAATGGGAATAATAATACCTACCTGGAATGGTTGTTGTGAGAATTAAAGAAAAATAGGAAACCCTTAACCTAGTGTCTGCATCAATAAAATATCATTTTTGCTATTAAAATCCTTTGTTGGGGCACCTTTCCACTTCACAATCCTCTCTCCTTTCTCTGATCATTTCCTTCCTATCCAGAGACATGGGTATGTTGGTAAGAACAGCACTGACCAAAATTATGGGGAAAAGGGATGCCTCCAGGAGGCATATGACTTATTATGGGCCAGTGGGAGGCTCTTCTCTACAAATTTAGAAATGGAGCCCAGAAAGAAATCAAGCTTTCCAGGTGCCCAGGACTGTAACATGCAAACCCAAAGATTCTTGGTAACCACATTGGGAAGTGTCTACCTGGGAGCACGGAAGCAGGTCTGCAGGTCCCAGGAGAGATATAAGGAGACAAACAGAGAGACACAGCGATGGAAGAAAGAGGGTGCTCGTGGCACCCAGCCCCTTCCTGGGGCCCAGCTACATCCTTTCTCTGGCTGCCACATGGTGACCCTCTAGCCCAATATTTCCCTTATTTTCCTTAAGCTAGCTGAAGTTGGTTTCTGTTACTTGCAACCAATTAGTCTTCACTAGAAAATGACGATGATGATGACACCATTACCATGATGATTATATATATATGCACTTAAAAGATAGACTTTATCTTGACTTTGGTTTCTCCAAAGCTACTTTAAAAAGTGGCTTTGTGTTCCTCTTAAAAAGATAGTGGTACACACAACCCCAGGACCATGGGCAAACCTTTGCCTAGGCCACTGTCCTTAAGTATGGGAAAGAAGGTTGATTGGGAGTGAGACAAACCCACCTGTCTGATTCTCTTCTCCCTGAAGTCAGCTTACTAAAAACTGATGGGTCCTTTGGAGCTCTGCCATTTACCTTGCACAAATAATTTAACCTTTCTGAGGTTCAGAAACATTTCAATAATACAATTATTATGAACAACTGTATACAAGGAACCAGACACAAAGCAGAGTACACAGTGAGTGGTACCTATTATTACTAAGCTTTCCCCCTTAAAATCAACATCCACGGAACTTCCCAGCACACATTTCCAGGTTAACATACTTAACCATGGTCAGATATAAGAGAAAGGGCCCTTTCTTTGCCCTTGGCTGGTGTATCGCACTCCTGGATTGAGAGGGCTGGGAGAGGACCTACAGCTCTCAGAGGCCCCTACTTGGTTCTGTCCAGACCACGTTTGGCTGGCACTCTCCCTTCTCTATCTTTGGGCAACGATATTTACCAGTAGCCAACATTTTACTAGGTACTCTAGGAAGATATACAAAGAACAAAAGTAGAACACGTGGTCCTTCCTACACTCCAGAAGCTTATAATAACTGATATTTTAATGAAGCAACATAAGCACCAGCTAATGAGGCACAAATGAAGTGTCTACATGCTGTGAATGTGCTGAGGAGAGCGGAGGATGCGGATTAGCCAAGCTCTGAAACAATGCTTGATGACAAGGCATGAAAGAGCTTGAAATGATGATAAGGAAATTGGTAAGGAAGTAACAAGGGTACAGACCCTGTAATAATCTTCACATGTCCGTCAGTTATGTGAAAGAGGATCCACTTAGGCAACGAGAAGTCTGGGATGAGAGGATGAGCATATAGGGTTGGGGATACAGGTTCTCAAGTCATCTAAGTGGTAAAATCACCCAAACAAACGAGTGAGTGGTTTTCAAAACTGAAAACCATATTAGAACAATCTGGGGGCCTTAAAAATGCTGAAGGATGCCTGGTCCACCTTCCAGAGAATCTGATTTCACTGGTTTGGGGTGCTTCCTGCGAATCAGGATTTTTAAAAGCTCCCCAGATGATTCTACAGCATAGCCAGGGCGGAGAACCACTGCCCTACACAATGAAGATATGTAGGCTAGGAGCCAGCAGACTTTGTGGGTTTTCTCTGTTGATGAGAATGAGCTAAGTGTGAAAACTTGGGAGATTTGGGACCAAGGGTAAAGTAGACATTCTTATAAGGGACCCATCTTCACTCTTTCCTGGAGTCCGATTTCACTCCGTGAGTGATATAAGCTCAGGCATCCTTCCATCACCTTTTCTGTTGCCACACTGCTCAGACCGCCAGGCCAATGCTCACTGGTCAGTGCCCAAAGGAAAACTTCCAGTGCCTGTGGCCTGATAGACCATTCATCGTGGGGGAAGGGAGGTCAAGCCCAGCTGAGGGGGCGGTACAAACCTCTGCTGGCTCTCAGCACAAAGAGAGTGTTGGAAACTGCACATTTCCAAAGTTCTGAATACAATTTTTCCTCATTGAAGCTGTTCCCACTGGCTAGTATCTTGGCACATGGTGGGAGAGGGCTTGGGGGGGCGGGGAGGGGGCAGGCAAGGAGGACCAAGAACAAAAGTCGTTTCGTTGTTTCAAGCTCAAGGGAGCTCTGGACATCTCTCTGACTATAATTCATTCCAAACTTTAATGAGCAAAGCCAAAGAGCTGCAATCTTTGTATTCTGAGTCTGCATCTAGACTTTGGTTAAGCTGTAATCAGTACCGGTTACGTGTGAGGCACACTATGCTACACGTGAGCTAATACAAGACAAGTATAGAGAGCCTTCTGCTCCTGGGGAGGGCACAGTGTGAAGTGGTTGACTGGTGCACCATTATTCCTCTTGGTGACCACCCCCCACGTCTGCACACACACTTAACCACAAAGCTTCTGCAGCCATTTTGTACAACACGGTCCTGCCATGCCCCCCTGGGGAGAGTTGTTAGGATAAAGGTTGAGCCCCTGACCCAAACTGGGCCAATCAGAGGCTTTCCCCAGGAATTTATTAGGAGAGGTCACTCTTTCCATATGGCTGGGCAGGTAACCCAGGAGCTACAGGTGGCTGTGTTTCCTGCTAGAGGGCCAAGAGGCAGAGAAGGGTGAAACTCACAGAGTAACCAAGGTCACATCTCTCCCATCTGGCACCAGCACCCAACCAAGACCAGATCCATCCCTGTGCTTGCGTTCTACAAGACATTTGTGTCACTTCCTTATAATAATAAATTATCCTTTAAAAAGTTAAGCTGTCTTGAGTTTATTTCTATTATTTAGAACTAATAATAATAAAAACTTACAATTACATGGTATTTACTATACACCAAACATTGTTCCAACTATTCTACATATATTACCTCATTTAATTTTTACAACATCTTTCTGAGTTAGGTACTGTAATGATCTCCAGTTTACGGATGAGGAAAGTGAGACACAGAGAGAGTAACCGAGTTGCCTAAGTTTTCACAGACCAAATAGTATAAAATAATATAGCCCTTGTGGATTCATAGTCAGATTCTACCTACAACCTTCTCAAGCAAACTTCATCGAGACAATACACTCAGGACATAGTTAATATCAACACGAGGCATAGGAAAATGTGTCCAAATACCCACAGTTGGGTTTTTGTTTTTGTTTTTGTAAATAAAATGGTGAAATGTATTTAGCACACAATAAGGCAAGGCACTGAGAAACAGAGATAAAAAGAAGAAACTGTCTCTACGTGATTAGAGGACTTTACAAAACACCAGGCTTTTGCAAAAAGAAAATAATTATAAAAAATACAAACAGGGGGGCTTCCCTGATGGCACAGTGGTTGAGAATCCGCCTGCCAATGCAGGGGACACGGTCCCCTGCCCTGGTCCGGGAAGATCCCACATGCTGTGGAGCAACTAAACCCATGCGCCACAACTACTGAGTCTGCTCTCTAGAGCCAGCGAGCCACAGCTACTGAAGCCCGCGTGCCTAGAGCCCGTGCTCTGCAACAAGACAAGCTACCGCAATGAGAACCCCGTGCACCGCAATGAAGAGTAGTCCCAGCTCGCCACAACCAGAGAAAAGCCTGCATGCAGCAAGGAAGACACAACACAGCCAAAAATAAAATAAATTAATTTTTTAAAAAAGTGATGCATTTACAAAAAACAAAAGTTTTGATGCTTCAAAACTCTTTTTCTGTGGTGTTCGCATAATGTAAACCTTCACGTGCTCAGGAGGCAAAAGATGGGGGGGGGAGAAAAGATCCATGACTGAGCCTAAAGCATTAAAGTAGAAAATGGATTTCAATAAAACATGATATAAAAATAAGAACTGTAAGTGGAATTGAAAGGAAATGACATAAAACTCCGGCACAAGGCTGCTCGCTGCAGTTCTGGAAACTTTACTTCTTGCAGCTGCACAACCATCAGTAATCAGGGTCTTTTCCTTTCCACCTCTGTGAATTTATCATATGTGATGATGTACAGCAGCCCTTGGGTTTCATGTCAAACAGCTTCTCCTGCCCTTCTAAACCTCAGGGGACCAGGGCTGGACAAGTGTCCAATCCTCCCCAGGGAAATCAAAGGGGAGGTCAGGGCCAGCACTGAGGAGAGGACCCTCCCTGACTCTCGTGTCCTCAGCCGCCTGTCCCATCAATAAAGAACCACAGCACCCCTTGGGTTTCTTCTCCAAGGGACCTCTCTTCCCATCAGCAAAACTGAAGTCATGGCCCCAGACCAGGGAAGGTTCCTGGGTAGAACACAGCTGAAGTGGTGCCCCAGGAGACATCAGCCCCACAGTCATTGAGTTGTGATGGAGTCAGAGCAGGGAGAGGACAGACAGGGGGACATGGCCCTAAGTGGCAGAAAACATCAATGCAAACGCAGCCTGGGTCCTCTCCAACCAGGAGGAGTTTTGCAGGGGGGCGGAATACAAAAGTTGGAAAACTTAGGACTTGGCCTAATGTTCAGCTCCATAAATTTCCCTAATATAATCCTCAAGTCGTGGTTGGACAACTTCATCATCTTCTGGAACACTCTGCCCTGGCCTCTCCCAGAAATCAGCCAGTTGGTGCCAAGCCCAGCAGCTGTCTCACTTCTGACATCAGGGTTGAAGGATGCTGGAGTTAGATGATCTTGTAAAATCTGTTCTCACCCTCAGAGTCTCTGACTGCATACTGGAGTTGTTCATGTTAAATGCTGCCTTCTGAATTTATTAGTAGTGGAAAGATTCTTATCTGGGGGGAGTCTTACCTGTGTTATCTTCTTTACTTCTCATCCTAAACCTAAGAGGTGGGCATTGTCATCCCCATTTTACATATGAGGAAACTGAGGCTCCGAGCAGTTAGGGGAAACTGCATGGTGAGGAGAGGCAGTGGTTGGAAGCATGGACTAAGTCCATGAACCTGACTTTAAATCTCATCTCTGCTTCTTCGAGCAGCGGAACCTTGAGCAAGTGACTTAACCCCTTGTAAGGGGTAATGAGATGGTGCCTTAGGCCAAGCGCCTAGCACGTCATGGGCACTTCATTAATGGTAGCTGCTGGTGTTGGTGGTTATTCTTGTAGAAAGTCACTTGCTCAGGGTCATACGACTACCAAGAGGGGCTGAAGTGGAACTTAAGCTCAGTCCCTCCAAGATCTGTGCCCTTTCCATTAACTTACACCCTCTGTCAAGTGTGTGCAGCCAGCAAGCTTTAAAAATAACCAGTTACTGATCATCAATTACTGTGCTAGGTATTGGACTGGGCACTTTACACAAGTGATTCCATTCAACCTTAGGAACAACGATGAGGTAGCTGCCATTCTTCTCCCTATTTTAGAAACGTGGAGACTGAGGTACAGCCTCTATACTGCCCATCTTCAGCTGGTAGTGATGGAGCAGAATTTGACCCCTGAATCCACTGACTCCAAAGTCAGACTGGGAACCTCTGCACATTTTGCCTTCCAGGTACAATATTTTTCACCTCTGCACCCAACACTCTGCTACGTTCTGGAAGCACTCAAAAGTTAAGCCATCTAGGATCTCATCATGCATGGGCTGTTCCTGAGTGGGCTGGAAGCCAGCCTGAAGGTAGAGATGCTGGTCGTGCCTCTGCCAGATTCAGCAGCTTTGTAGAATGTTGCCCAGTTTGGAAGCCAGCTCACTCCTCGGAGTTCTCCCAGCCCACTCGGCCCCTCCAGACAGGGGCGCTGGAGATGTGTCTGCTTTTCAGAGCCTGGGCTCTGAGCTTGACCATGGGTGATGGATTTTCCCATCTGCATCCTCCATCCCTGCCCATCTGAGAATGCAGAGAGCGGCTCATGTGTCTTAACATGAGAGATGGCTCAGCCGGCAGCACAGAGCTAAGTGCTGGGCTAGTGCAAGAGGGGAGGGGGGAAAATGGGACCCGCCACTCAGAGAAATGCAGTGTCAGAATCCTATGATTCCCCACATGAATGGCTTTCGGCTGTATATGGTTTGATATTAAAGTACAAATCCAATTGCTCAGTTACTCCAGGCAGGAGACCGGCTTCTCCCTCTAAGGAGAATGGAGGCACTTGCCACCCATGATGCTTCGCCAAGAAGGAAACCCTGAGCTTTCTGCTACCAGGGGCCCAGCCCAGGAGGCTGAGAAGATCCCCGGGGATGGCAGAGGTTTGGCTCCTGCCGGTGCTGCCGCGGTGCCGGGCTTCACAGGGCCCGCTGGGCTAGGTAATGCGAAATGCTGCCGTGTCAAAAGAAGCGCTTTTGAAGTCTCAGCTTTCATCTCCTGGTGCTTCCCCAAGCAGAAGTGACAGGGAGGGATAAAATGCAATTTATTCACCAGCCCAGGAGGCTCATTTCCAAATACAATAGCTGTGCCAGGCAGTGGGCCTTCCCCAGAAGAGACGAAAGGGAAGAAAGAAAAACCCAAGAAAAAGAAAATCGTCTGAACTGAGAATCAGGCCATTAGAAGAGAGCTTTGCAGGGTGACCAGCTGGGCCACAAAGGAAGCTGCTCTCTGTTTGGTGCCTGAGACACCTCTGCCCTGTCTGGAGTAAGAAAATGGCATCTTTGGGGAGGATGGCTCTCGTGTGACATTAGAAATAAGGTGATAGGTTAGAAATAAGGTCACTGGTTAGGAATAAGGACAAAGGCACTGGGCCTCAAAGGAATCAGGCCACAGGCAAGTAAAGTCCCAGCTCCTCAGCCACTTCCCCAGCCCCAGGGAGGCCCTCACCCCACCTGCGGCAGCGGGGCAGTTGGGCCTACAGGGATATTGCATTTTCAGGCTGGCTCCCGTGAGAGGGGGGATTGTTCTGCAGCCGCTCTCAAGGCTGCAGAGAGCAGTCACGTCCCCTCCCTGAGCCTCCATCCGCTCCCCTGCAAAAAGGAGAAAAGAATACCTACTTCATCCTGTCGGTTTAGGATGAAAGGAAGTAACGCGTGTCGAAAATACCAAAGTGGTACCTGCCATTCAGAAAGCATCTGAGACATTTTTGAACTGTATCCCTCTTCCTAGAATGCCTGACCCCATCTCATTCTCCTTCTCGTTCTCCAGGCAGACTTTGAATTTATCCTCCCAATCTCCATTTTGGCTTCTATGTGCAGCCTTCCCTGATTCTCCCAGACACTCAGGCAGGACTTCTTCCCTGCCACCATCACGTATGTTAGAGCATTCATCATGCTGGATAGGTGTACACCAATGGCATTCATATTTTGGCCAAACACCAAATGTTAAAATCTATAATGGGCCAAAGCCCAATATCACCATCATAAAACAAACTTTCAGAATTCAGGAATAAATCTGAAATCTTATACAATGTAATTATTATTACAACTGTATACATAAAAATTTTAATAGTTAAATTTCAGAAGTTTGACATTGTAGTTCAAGAGCAATCCTGCTGCAGTCACTGGATTCTGACAGATACTCATTTTCATCTGAGATCAGCAGGAGACCAGGGTATTTAGAGTGTGCTTCAGTTATTTCCAATACAGTTTTTTCCTTTCATATGCATATTTTTATTATATCTTGACATAAGATGGTTTATTATAGATATTGTTGCACATGATTTTACAGGTTTTTCTCTTCCAGAATCCTGATTTTGACATATTATTCTTGTTTTTTGACTTATTATTCTTAATTCAAACTCTAAAACATGAAGACTGCAAATAGGAGAGACTCACGGTCTAAATGGAATTTACAAATGAAACACTAAATACAAATTTTAAAGGTTATTTTGTTTAGTGCTATGAATGCTAATACACCAGACAATCCTACAATAGATAAGAATTATGATAGAATCTAATCTCTCCATTCAGCTTGTATTATTATTTAAATTTTTTACAAATATTTCTGTGTTCAAAAAGGACATAAATTTCTCTAGCTAGTACACTTTCAATTTCCTTTTTATTTAACTCTTTGAAGGTTCTGAATAGTGTTTTTGCACAAAAAAAAATTAACAGCTTTCAAAATGATCATGACTTGTTGCACCATTTTAATCTCTCAATAATAAATATATATCTATTCCTAAACTGATTGATAGAATTTCAATATGAATAGTAAGTAGGAGATTTTTTTCACTTCAATTTTCATATATTTGATTACCACCATCCCCATATATCAAAGGGAATATGTAAATAGAAGCAAACCTTAATGGAATACTCTGTATTATTGATGTTGCTAACTGACTTTGTATGTTAGTAACCTACGTGGTCAGAGTAGTTATACAAAGGTCTAAGGATGTCAGAAATGAGGCTGAACAGGGCATCAAACTCTGAACTCCCAGCCTTCCAGACCTCAGCTTACGTCCATGGCGCCACCTGAAGCAGCACCACAAGGGCCCCCCCGAAGTCCTCTCTGTGCAGAGGGCTCCCAGGGACGCAGCACACTTCCATTCAATTCATGTCCTCTGCCTTGGACCAGAGCTCCTTCCAGCTTTTTTCATAGGATCGTTGGCTGCTCCCCTAGGCTGCAGTGACGTTTATGATGTCTTTAATAAGGGCCAAGGTCATCTACACTCCCTAATTGCCTGCTTCCCTTTATTCTCTCTTTCCTCACCCAGTTCCTGGCAGGTACCTTGAATGGCAGTTGGGCTCACAGTTGAACGTCTTGTGGTGATGTTCTTCTTTCTCTGCAGCAGAACCACCATCCTTACTGTACATCTTTGGTTAGCCATTCAGCATCACAATTGTTTTCAGGCACACAAAATAAAGGGCTGGAAGAACATCCAAACCAAGTATACAGCATGCATGGCTGACCATCACCTGAGGGCATTTGCAATGCACCCATCAGCCAAAGCACACAGAGAGGTCTTTGGAGACATTTTCATTGGTTGAGAGCCTATGAGAACTTTCAGGATTTAAAAAATATATTTTAACAGCTGAATACTGGAGGTATATATATATATATATATATATATATATATATATATCTCCAAGACAGTCAGCCATAACAGACAATGCCTGTGTGGTACTTAGCTGTTTGCATGTGTCTTTCTCTCCACCAGACTGGAAACTCTTTGAATAAAAGAGCCAAATCTTTCTATCTGTATATGCCCAGCTTTTTTTAAAATTTAAAACATTTCCAACTTTATGGAGGTATAATTGACAAATAAAAATTGTATGTATTTGTGGTGTACAAAATGATGTTTTGATATACGTATACATTGTGAAGTGATTACTGCAATCAAGATAATTAACATATCCATAACCTCACACGGATGTAACTTTTTGTGTATGTGGTGAGAACACTTAAGATCTACTCTCTTAGCAAATTTCAAGTATGCCATAGAGTGTTATTAACTATAGTCACCATGCTGTACAATAGACCATCAGGCTTCCCTGGTGGCGCAGTGGTTGAGAATCTGCCTGCCAATGCAGGGGACACGGGTTCGAGCCCTGGTCTGGGAAGATCCCACATGCCGCGGAGCAACTGGGCCCGTGAGCCACAATTACTGAGCCTGTGCGTCTGGAGCCTGTGCTCCGCAACAAGAGAGGCTGCAATAGTGAGAGGCCCGCGCACCGCGATGAAGAGTGGCCCCCACTTGCTGCAACTAGAGAAAGCCCTCGCACAGAAACGAAGACCCAACACAGCCATAAATAAATAAATAAATAAAAATTAAAAAAAAAAATAGACCATCAGAACTTACTCACCCTGTATAACTGAAACTTTGTACCTTTTGACCAACATCTTCCTATTTCCCTCATCCCCCAGCCCCTGGCAACAACCATTCTACCCTGTTACTATGAGTTCAACTTTTTTAGATTCCAAATATAAGAGAGATGATGCAGTATTTGTCTTTCTGTGCTTGGATGCCCAGCTTTTAAAGTAGAACCTGCTACATCACAGGAGCTTAATAAACATGAGATGTTTATTACATGGTGAATGAAGGAGTAAGGAAATTGTCAAAGGGAACCATGATTCCCCACTCCCAGGTCACCTCTGGGGATGGAAAAGCAGCGTGAGAACAGCCCCCGAGGCACCTGCTCCAGTTCTGCCCTGTGGATCCAGCTGCCTGATCAACGGAGCAGGAGCCACAAGGACTTCGGGGACCCAGGGTGGAAGGAGCGTGGCTGGACACAGCAGGAAAGGATGAGACGTTGATCTCCACTCGGCAAGAGCCCCTCCACCTCTCCTGGCCAGCAGTTCACATGGACACTGCCCTGGGCTGAGCATCGAGGCCCCAGGGCCATGCAAGTGGCAGGCAGCACTCTGGGGTCCCCTCCAGGAGCTCACAGTAAGTGGGCACAGGAGAACAACTCTCTCCCCTCCCACCCCCCGCTTCTCCCCCAGCTGCTCCGCCTGTCCTGCTCTGCCCTCCATCTCTCCCAGTTGGCCGATCTCCTGGACTGTTCTATATTTAACTCTCTAAGGCTCATTAACTACCAAATCCCTAACTTGACCACCAGACGGATCCAGAGGAGTTATTTTTCGGCTACAGTTATTCTTCTTTTTGAGTATTAATTTCCCTTAACACTTGCCCTATTAATCACTTTAACAATGAAATTAAGACAATTATTTTAATGAGGTAATGGGTGATAAAGAGGGGACGATACATATTTATTACACAGCAGGCCAGAACGTCTTGATAAAAGTCAGCCTTGTCAATAATATATTAGGTGGGAATGTGCTTCAGGAGGGATAGGCTGAGGGCTGTTCTGTTTCACTGATTTAAATGTGCCTGTTTCTGTCACGGCTGCCGCGTCCATGCTTTCAGGCCCCATAAAGTGGGTACCAGTCACTGAGAGTGACAGTTTGTTATTTTCCTCTGCAATCCAGTGGCGACACTAGAGGATGCTGCCCACCAATGCCAGCCCCTGCCTTTTTTCTCTTCTCTTCATCCTCTTCTACTCCTTCTGATGACACCTTCTTTACTTCCTCCATCTGCCACCCTTCTGCACCTTCCCCCCTTCCTCCTCTTCCTGCCCCTTTCCCTTCTCTCCTGACCTCCTCCTCTTCCTGTCCTTACCCCATCAAGCAAGGGAGGACCACAGTATATTTGTTTTTCATCTCATTCCCCACCTTGTATTTTAACTACACCAAGATGCCTCTTTCAGGTCTGACATCTCCCACTTGTCCTTGTTTATTCTCTTCCCCACCAACAAGAGAGTCATTGTGCTGACTGGGGTTACTGAACTCAGGGAGTGGGAGGGCCATCTAGGTCACACTGAGTGGAACTGGCACAAAACCCAAGAATCCTGGCCTCCATCGGCTCTCCCTCAGTTGTGAGTAACTGAAGCTGGGAGCATCTGTCGCTTCCTTGCCTCACGTAGCCCTCCAATATTCAGCCTTCCCATTGGCTGGAATTCAGGCAAAAATTCTTGTGAAAAAGAGAGGCCCATTCTTTTAGCTTAAAAACAGAAGGGGGAGGCTTCCCTGGTGGCGCAGTGGTTTGAGAATCTGCCTGCCAATGCAGGGGACACAGGTTCGAGCCCTGGTCTGGGAAGATCCCACATGCCGCGGAGCAGCTAAGCCCGTGAGCCACTACTACTGAGCCTGCGCGTCTGGAGCCTGTGCTCCACAACAAGAGAGGCCACGATGGTGAGAGGCCCACGCACCGCGAGGAAGAGTGGCCTCCGCCTGCTGCAACAAGAGAAGGCCCTTGCACAGAAACGAACACCCAACACAGCCAAAAATAAATAAATAAAAATAAACCATATTATTAAAAAATTATAAAAATAAATTATAAATTATAAAATAATAAATAAATTATAAAATAATAAATAAACTATAAATTATAAAAATAAACCATATTAACAAATTGAAGAATAAAAACCATATGATCATCTCAATAGATGCAGAAAAAGCTTTTGACAAAATTCAACACCCATTTATGATAAAAACTCTCCAGAAAGTAGGCATAGAGGGAACCTACCTCAACATAATAAAGGCCATATATGACAAACCCACAGCAAACATCATTCTCAGCAGTGAAAAACTGAAAGCATTTCCTCTAAGATCAGGAACGAGGCAAGGATGTCCACTCTCACCACTATTATTCAACATAGTTTTGGAAGTCCTAACCACGGCAATCAGAGAAGAAAAAGAAATAAAAGGAATACAAATAGGAAAAGAAGAAGTAAAACTGTCACTGTTTGCAGATGACATGATACTATACATAGAGAATCCTAAAACTGCCACCAGAAAACTGCTAAAGATAATTAATGAATTTGGTAAAGTTGCAGGACACAAAATTAATGCACAGAAATCTCTTGCATTCCTATACACTAATGATGAAAAATCTGAAAGAGAAATTATGGAAACACTCCCATTTACCATTGCAACAAAAAGAATAAAATACCTAGGAATACAGCTACCTAGGGAGACAAAAGACCTGTATGCAGAAAACTATAAGAAACTGATGAAAGAAATTAAAGATGATACCAACAGATGGAGAGATATACCATGTTCTTGGATTGGAAGAATCAACATTGTGAAAATGACTATACTACCCAAAGCAATCTACAGATTCAATGCAATCCCTATCAAATTACCAATGGCATTTTTTACGGAGCTAGAACAAATCATCTTAAAATTTGTATGGAGACACAAAAGACCCCGAAGAGCCAAAGCAGTCTTGAGGGAAAAAAACGGAGCTGGAGGCATCAGACTCCTTGACTTCAGACTATACTACAAAGCTACAGTAATCAAGACAATATGGTACTGGCACAAAAACAGAAACATAGATCAATGGAGCAAGATAGAAAGCCCAGAGATAAACCCACGCACCTATGGTCAACTAATCTATGACAAAGGAGGCAAAGATAGACAATGGAGAAAAGACAGTCTCTTCAATAAGTGGTGCTGGGAAAACTGGACAGCTACATGTAAAAGAATGAAATTAGAATACTCCCTAACACCATACACAAAAATAAACTCAAAATGGATTAGAGACCTAAATGTAAGACTGGACACTATAAAACTCTTAGAGGAAAACATAGGAAGAACACTGTTTGACATAAATCACAGCAAGATCTTTTTTGATGCACCTCCTAGAGTAATGGAAATAAAAACAAAAATAAACAAATGGGACCTAATGAAACTTCAAAGCTTTTGCACAGCAAAGGAAACCATAAACAAGACGAAAAGACAACCCTCAGAATAGGAGAAAATATTTGCAAACGAATCAACAGAGAAAGGATTAATCTCCAAAATATATAAACAGCTCATTCAGCTCAATATTAAAGAAACAAACACCCCAATCCAAAAATGGGCAGAAGACCTAAATAGACATTTCTCCAAAGAGGACATACAGACGGCCATGAAGCACATGAAAAGATGCTCAACATCACTAATTATTAGAGAAATGCAAATCAAAACTACAATGAGGTATCACCTCACACCAGTTAGAATGGGCATCATCAGAAAATCTACAAACAACAAATGCTGGAGAGGGTGTGGAGAAAAGGGAACCCTCTTGCACTGTTGGTGGGAATGTAAATTGATACAGCCACTATGGAGAACAGTATGGAGGTTCCTTAAAAAACTAAAAATAGAATTACCATATGACCCAGCAATCCCACTACTGAGCATATACCCAGAGAAAACCGTAATTCAAAAAGACACATGCACTCGAATGTTCATTGCAGCACTATTTACAATAGCCAGGTTATGGAAGCAACCTAAATGCCCATCAACAGACAAATGGATAAAGAAGTGGTGGTACATATATACAATGGAATATTACTCAGCCATAAAAAGGAATGAAATTGAGTCATTTGTTGAGACGTGGATGGATCTAGAGACTGTCATACAGAGTGAAGTAAGTCAGAAAGAGAAAAACAAATATCGTATATTAACTCATGTATGTGGAACCTAGAAAAATGGTACAGATGAACCGGGTTACAGGGCAGAAGTTGAGACACAGATGTAGAGAACAAACGTATGGACACCAAGGGGGGGAAACTGCAGTGGGGTGGGGATGGTGGTGTGCTGAATTGGGCGATTGGGATTGACATGTATAGAGTGATGTGTATAAAATTGATGACTGATTAAAAAAAAAAAAAAGAAGAAGAAATAGACCATGACCCGCCTCCTAGCAACTTTAAATACTGTAGTTTCATTTTGCCTATTGTTTTACCTTTCTGTAAATAAAATCATATATGCTTCTGTGTTGTAGTTTCTTTCTTTCTTTTTTTTTTTAAATACCTGGGTCTCTTTTTTTTTTTTTAATTTTATTTCTTTCTTCATTTATTTATGGCTGTTTTGGGTCTTCGTTTCTGTGCGAGGGCTTTCTCTAGTTGTGGCAAGGGGGGGCCACTCTTCATCGCGGTGTGCGGGCCTCTCACTATCGCAGCCTCTCTTGTTGTGGAGCACAGGCTCCAGATGCGCAGGCTCAGTAATTGTGGCTCATGGGCCTAGTTGCTCCGCGGCATGTGGGATCCTCCCAGACCAGGGCTCGAACCCGTGTCCCCTGCATTGGCAGGCAGATTCCCAACCACTGCGCCACCAGGGAAGCCCCAGTGTTGTAGTTTCTTACACTCAACATTTATTTGAGATTCACACATGCATTTGTGTAAAGCTGCAGTTTACTTTTATTGCTCTACAATATTTCATCATCATAATACAATTTGTGTCTATGGTACTGTGGATGGGTATGTGGTTGGCTTCTAATTCCAGGCTATTGTGCTCTGAACGCTCTTGTTCATGATTTCTCATACATGAAAAAGAGTTTATAACCAGGTGGGAGTTGCTCAGGCATAGGCTACTCAAATTTAGGAGACAATGCCAAACTGTTTCCCAAAGTAGCTACATCAATTTACACATCTACCAGTAATGAACCAGAGGAAACTATTTTTAGAGTACTTGCTTATGGCACAGGAACTATGGGGGGAAAGGAAGAAAAACACCCAGAAAGGGAATAAAATACTAAGGGAGATGCTGTCAGTGCTTACCCGAGTTCGCCCAGGGAGCCTTCTTACCATTTCCATGCACTGTTCCCCAGCTCCTGTAACTTTTGCTTTAAGGCTCCATCCCTGACTCTCCAGGAGGCCCACCTGGTGGCTGCATGCCCAAAGGTACAGACAGCCAAGAGGCAGTGCCCAGCAGATTAGTTCCCCCCACTGTCCCCTGTCCCATGCTCACCCTTAGCCATTGACTGGTGGGTATATACTCAGCTCTCTTGTCTCTGATCCCAACAAACATTGAGGCATCATTTACATCCTAGAGATTCCCTACAGGATCAGGCTGACAACAGTGTCCATGAACTCTGCCCGAAATTGTACACTTGGTAGCTTTTCTCTCTTCCCTCACTCCCTTCCAGTTCCTTCTGAAGGCCTTTTCTTTATAAATCATTTGCAAAAGAATCCTTGTCCTGAGAACTGCTTCTGAAGAACCCAAACTAAGAAAGGTACCCAGACCTATGAAAACCCAAGCATATGAAATTAGAGTAGTCTTTCCCTCCTATAAGCCCTGGATTCCTCCACTCTATTATAAAGGAGTCAAATTACTGATTCCGAAGACCCAAAATTCCATTTTTGTATAAAATTGGATGATGTTGGTGCCACCCCTACCCAAACATAACCACTAAGAAAGAATAAGTCCAACCAAAATCCCAGATTCTCGGAAAGACCTCTCAAACCTCCTCTCCCCAATCTTTGCATATTGATGGAGGATCCCAGGCACTGGTGTGTGTGTGTTCACATGCTTGTTGGGGAACTGTTAAGCAAATCAATATTGTAAGAAAAAAATTGAAGTAGATTCATAGAAATAGACTCAGAGAAGCTGATGGGAAAACTATGAGAGTTTAGTACACTGATATGCATGGCAGATGTGAGCAGTTATGGCACAGCCAGTCTGCAATGCTGACAGAGGCTGTTGTGAGGACAATGGGCATTTTCCTGGATCTTTTGCCATCACCTGAATGCCATTTGCATGGCCACCATGTGGAGAAAGAGCTTTCACAGCTGATCATCTCTCATCCCCACGACAGCCCTCCAAGGTAGTGTATCTGTGCCTTTCATACTCATGAGAAGACTAAAGATCAGAAAGGTTAAGAGACTTACCCAAGGTCACAAAGCCAGTAAGTGGAAGAGCTGAGTCTGAGTTTCATGACTCTAGACCTCAAAGAAAAAG
Source organism: Balaenoptera borealis (assembly GCF_965194805.1). NCBI lineage: Eukaryota > Metazoa > Chordata > Mammalia > Artiodactyla > Balaenopteridae > Balaenoptera > Balaenoptera borealis. The sequence continues at coordinate 87,452,881 of NC_138868.1, read as the reverse complement.
AGAAGAGGTAGGAAGGCTGACTCAGCACATCAAAAGTTAACATTAATCAAAGTTTACTGTATGACTGGCCCACAAAACAGGCGCCATTATTAAACCCACTTTACAAACAAGGAAAGTGAGGTGTAGAAAGTCTTAGTCACTTGACTAAAAGTGGCCAGTGAAAGAGGTGGAATTCAAACCCAGATAAATAAGTATGCCTCACTATGAACCAAGATCAGAGGCTCAGTTCAGAGGAATTTATGAAGCTCTTGGGACTCAAAATAGGCAAGACAAGACGAGGGTGAGACAAGGGTTTTGGGCAAAATCAAATGGATACTGTGGAGTAAATTTCAGTGGATTTGCAGACAGCAGTTTCAACCCAAAGCCAAAGATGCTTACGTAGGATTCTGAAAATACCTCTCCCCACCATACACACACACACACACACACACACACACACACACACACACACCCCTAGGGTCCTGGGAAACTGAAAGAGAGAAATACACCTTTGATTGAGCAGGAAAAATATGTCATTCAGGGTAAATAAAGAGTGAATGGGCAAGATTGGACAGGGACCTCAAAGGTCTTGTTTAGAAGAGCATGCTGGCTGGAAAGAGGATGAAACAAGTGACAGATTAATGCTTTAAATAGGACCAAGTTAACTGAAGATGGTGAAACCTGGTACCCCTAATCATATAATCTACATTCATATTATACCATAAACACTAGTAAAATAGATGTGCCCTTACATGGCTGCATGTGGTCAGCTACTAAAACGATAGAATTAGAGATCTCTGCAGAGAAGTACAGGGTTCCCAACTGTGCATCTCAGGCATGGCCGGGAGGGAAGAACTTGTCTCCCTCAGGCAATGAAGGCAGGAGACCTGTGAAAGCAGGACACAAAGCCAGCATCACAAATCCATTAACCCCATGCTCAAATTCATTGTTTGTTATCCAGCAAACATTGAGTATCTACTATATGCCAGACACTCTGTTAGCTCTGGGAGTATAACAGTCATTGAGTCAGATATAGCTTCTAACTCCACAGAGCTTAGTCTGGGGGGAGGGGAGAGATGAGGAGGTGAGCCAGCAATTACTGGAGCACGTGGAGTGGAGAGGGCACTGGGATGGGGATGCCTAGAAGGACAACTAGCCCAGGCTTGGGGTCAGGGAAGACTTCCTGAAGGGTATGATACCTTAACTGTAATCTGAAGGATGAGGAGGAGTAGGCTGGTGAATTGGGGGTAGAGAGTGCTTATGGGGGGGAATGGAGAGTGTTCTGGACAGAGGGAATAATACACACAAACTTGGAGGTAAGAATGCTCACGATGCGTTGGAAGAACTAAACATGTTTAGGTGTGAGTGAGACATAGGGAGTGAAGTGAGAAGAGATGACACATGAGGCTGGGGAACTGGGAAAAGCCAGACTGCAGCGAGACTTCCACGCCAGGTTAAAGAGACTGTTATAGACTGAATTTTATCCCCTTGACCCACCAAATTCATTTATTGAAGTCCTAACTCCTAGTATCTCAGAATGTGACTGTATTTGGAGATAGGGTCTTTAAAGAGATCATTAAGGTCAAATAAGGTCATATGGGTGGGCCCTAATCCAATCTGACTCATTTCCTTACAAGAAGAGGAAATTTGGGCATACAAACAAATACCAGGTACACACATGTACAGAAAAGACTACATGAGGTCACAGCAAGAAGGCAGCCACCTGAAAACCAAGGAGAGAGGCCTCAGAAGAAACTAAACCTGATGATACTGTTATGTTGCACTTCTATGTTGACTACTATATTGAGTCTGCCAATCCATGAACATGGTATGTTTCTGCATTTATTTAGATCTTCCTTGATTTACTTTGCCAACGTTTTACAGTTTTCAGCATACAAGTACTGTGCATGTTTTGTTAGATTTGTGCACAAATATTTCATTTTTTGAGAAATTGTAAATAGTATTGTATTTTTAATTTTAGTGTCCATATATTCATTATTAATATAGAAAATACAATTAAGTTTTGTATGTTTTCTTGTATCTTGGGAACTTACTGAACTCACTTATTAGTTCTATGAGGTTTTTGTAGATTCCTTGGGATTTTCTGCATAAACAATCATGTCATCTGCCAATAGGGACAGTTTTATTTTTTCCTTTCTGATCTGTATGCCTTTTATTTTTACTTAAACCTGGACATTTGGGGTATTATGTTACTAGACTTTGTATTTTATTTAAACCTTGTTTTAGTGGACTTCCTCTGACACAATTTTGGTAGGGGAAGGGTTGGTGCTGCCTCATTACTGTCAGGTAGGGGTAGAAGCCTCATTAGTGTCAGACTCCCCACTCACCTCTTTTGACACCCTAGGGATTAAGATCCTCAATTCTGCTGGAGAGGGATGAGAGTTCAGGTTCCCCACATGGCCTCCACTGACACCACTGGGTTGAGGGTGGCCTCATTGCCTATGAGTGGTCTCTCCAGTGGACCTCCTCTGACACTATCTCATTGCGGGAGAGAGAGGCCACTTGTAATAGCCTGATGGGGATGCAAATCCAGCTCTCCAAGTGCTCTCCACTGACACTGCAGCACAGCGGGGTTGGTGGGAGATAAAATTCCCTTCTCTCTATTGGGCTTTCTATGATAGCATGCAGCAAGGGGATTAGAGAACAAAATGACAGCCTAGCCTGGCAAGGGTGGGAGTCCAGGGTCCCCACTCAGCCTTTGCTGGTGGATGTGGGGGTGAGGCCACACTTCTTCCTATGGTGTTTGGCTGGAGTAGAGAGATTACTGTCTGAAGTTTTCTGTCTTGCTGGACTGACCTTTTCCTGGTCCTTTGGCTGGAGACAACAGGTCTTTGGGGGGCTATCTTGTCGGTATTTTTCGGTATTCTAGGCTGTCAACTTCTTCACTTCCAAGTCTGGTATATAAGAGGCAAAAGGAAAACCCAAAGAATTCACCTCCCTCACGTCTGTCTTGTTCCTCGGGTCCCAAGGCCCCTACCTGGTCTGCCTTCTTCTCTCCATCTTTCAGAGCTTTCTCATGTTCGTTTTATAATATTGTCCAGGTGTTTAGTTATACTTAATGGAAGGAATAGGGAAAGTTATGTCTAGTCCATCTTCCTGGCAACCGGAGGCATTTTTAAGGCCACTAGTGCTTATACTCAGTTACTGAGCTAACCCTGCACAAACCCAGCTCAGTCTTTTTCCTCCATAGCTGGTCTCACAAGGTCTCCCCATAGGGCCACAGGTATGAGCTGAAGGAGGGGCTCTGGTGCAATAGCATTGGGTGCCATGGGAGTCTGGGCTGATATTCAGTCAGATTCCTTGTGCCTTCTGGCCCTGCTTGTCCTTGATACTGGATTCACCACTTCCATCTTACAGTGGATAGTTGCTGGGCCCGCCTGACCATCTCTCACAGTGGGATGTTCCCCATTTAACAGGTGAGGAAACAGAGGCTTTAGAAGTTAAGCTCACCATGGTCAGTTTCAGCCACATCATCCTTCGTTGTCTAATGATCAGGCATCCCATTTCTACAGACCTCACACTACACCAGGAGCCATTTTTCATAAGGCATATGATCCAGAACCCCCGGAGTTGTGATTCTGCCACAGGGACTTGCCACAAACTGGACATGGCATACTTTCCTATCGCTGATACCTCTGACACAGAAGAGTTTGCTGGACTGGGAGACCCTAATGGTACCAGCTGCAGAGCCCTTTCCTGCTCTGGGCCTCTCTTGAAGCTGGCAGCCTTCCATGTCATCTGGTAGATGGGGTAGAGCAGTGTCCCTAAATTGGGAATATGCTGCTTCCAGAACCCAAAGAGGCTCACCAGGTGTTTTGATTCCATGACTATGATAAGAGGTTCAAGATTCAATCATTTGTCCTTGACTTTGAAGGAGCTTGCTAAGCACCGCATCCCTAAAACTTTTATGGATTTGGCAGCCTCCTGGGTCTTTCCTGGTTTATCTCCCATCCTCTGGGGCACATGTGTTGTGCCAAGGCCTCCAAGGCTTCCTCAGGAAGGGCATGACCTTAGCCAAAGCATCTCTGTGCAGCTGAGGCAGACCCGAAGGAGCAGACAGCTGGGGGCTCACTGCCACTCATGCTCCCCAGAGGTGGACCGCTAGTTCCATCTTGACAGGGATCCAGGTGGCCCAGGGCTGTGTCTCCCATCTGTGTGTACCTCATTCATCCTCAGGATGAAAATCCCTCGCAGTGGGATGTTCCCCATTTAACAGGTGAGGAAACAGAGGCTTTGGAAGTTACGTAAATAAGCAGTAGAATCAGGCAATCTGAGTGCAGAGCCCACCACAGAAACCACCAGGACAGTCTGGTTGCTCTGCATGTTGCCTAAGTGGCCGTTCATTATCACTACCCTTTGCTAAGTAATACACGGCACGACGCTGACATGTGACTGGCTATTTGAGCAGGAAGCGCTGACTTTGCTCTCAGGCAAGGTCCTGTGGAGTGAAGATAGATCTGAGGTCATGGGGGAGGTGCTAGCCTGGGACTGGGGGGCTCACTGGTACCAGCTGCACAGGGCAGAGTTCTCCTGGCTCCTTGCCCGGGCTGGGACTGCTGAGTTTAGGGGTCCATCCCTGAAGTGAAAGCATGTCCTTTTTGTGTCCTCCACTCAGGCCTGCATGTCCAGTATCCTCAGAAGAATGAGCAAGGCAGCTCTTAGCCTTGTCTTCAACTCCAGGACCTACAGGGTGCACTCGGTGACACTGGGTTCTGTCAGGGTCCTTTCGGAAAGTGGGTCTTCTCTGGATGAGCGAGGGTCCCGGCACGCGCTCATGCTGCCTTTCCAGGCACCAGGCAGGGATCCAGCGCCCAGCAGACGTCCAGACAGGGGGTGCTTGTCTCCAGCGGTGGGAGCCCAACCTTCTCTCCACTCCTCCCACACACTCCCACCTCCTCCCCCTGGCCCCGTGCCCACACTCGCCCACTCCTCCTCTGTCTGCACCCAGCGGGAATTCAGAGGCACAATCATCTATCTTTCATGAAGGAATCAGCCCTTCAATCTGCCGCCTCCCTGGGTCGATAAGTGAGGGGATGCTTGGCTGGCCCAGAGTCAGCTGAGATGAGATGCGTCTCTGTAACAGCCGTCCTGATGTCAGGAGACTCAGCCCACCCAGACCTCTTCCCCGTTAGGAGAGGTGATGGGCGGGTTGGCTCATCTCACCGGGATTGCCTTGCTGTCTGGGCCCTGACCCCGGCGTCCAGGCTGATTTCATTAGCAACCATTGCTTATATTTACCAAGATCTTACTGTTAGGTAGTAAGCAAAGCATTTTAAAAGCACTGCCTCACATAATCTTCATAACAACCTGGTGATGTGGGTACTACCATAATCTCTATTTTAGAGATAGAGTCAAATGAATAAGATCAGACACTAAGTGTGCCGTGCACTGTTCTAAACTATTTATATATGTATTCACGTATATGTATACGTATGTATGTATTTATATATGTATATATTAATTCACTCAATCCTCATAATAATCCAATGAGATTAAGTACTTTTATAATTTCCATTTTGTGGATGAGGAAACTGGGATATGGAGATAAATAACCTGCCCAAGGTCACAGAGCAAGTATGCATTGGAACGTCTGCTCTGGAGTCCACTTCCTTTACCACTAGGCTGTATTGCTTCTCGCTGTATCAGCAGCCGAGATTCCCAGTAACTTGTCTAAGGCTCTACCTACGAGGGGGTCAGTATTTGAACCCTGGTTAGCCTGACTCCACAGCCAGGGCTCTTACGAACTAACACATTACTCTTTCTCATTTGGATAAGAAATGTGAACTCACAGCCTAGAAATCAAGCCAAGTAGCCTGGAGAAGAAACTACCTATCTGCGGGGGGGTCCCAGGCCCTGTGCTGAGAACAGACCCAAGCAACCCTGGAAGCCAACCCAAGTTCACGAGCCCAGGGCTGAAAGGAAATCCAGCTCCAGGCAGAAGAAATGGCAGTGAACATTTAAAATCCCTCCCACAGAGGAGATATGGGGATATATGTATATGTATAGCTGATTCACTTTGTTATAAAGCAGAAACTAAGACACCATTGTAAAGCAATTATACTCCAATAAAGATGTTAAAAAATCAAATCAAATCAAATCCCTCCCACAGCCCCAAACCTACCAATCTGGGATACTGTGTGAAGTAAGACCGAATTCTTTTCCAAGCCCTGACGGGATTGGAGAGAGCACCTCTGCTGTTTCCCTCAGCCCTGTTCTTCCTATCAACACTGTTATCTGCACTCCCAGAAGACAGCACAGCTTTGAAGGCATGTCTGGTTCCATTCATGGGCACCGAGATAAAGACAGTCAGTCTCCCTGCCTGGAATGGCTGGATGTCACTGTCAGAAACTCTGGAGTATAACTCTGATTACTAAAATAAATGATTAGGGAGCTTTCTCTCTCCTACTCTGAGTGCTCCATTAAGCAAATGAAATAGAAGCACTCAGATACACTCCCTCTTTCCTTTCCCTCTTGTGATTAACTGCATAATAAAAACGATATTATGTGAGCATAAATTTCAAAGAAGCCCATCTAAGTGGCAAACCACACTAAAGACAATAGTAAACAAAGGTCATGTATTTTTAGGTGACCTCAGTATCCTGTCTGACCCACCCCCCACTCCTGCTCTGAGCCCCTCTGGGTCTCCTCGGCCACCTTCCCCACATCTTACGCCGCAGTCTCAATCTTCACTGGAGCCATCCATGGCTCACGTCTCGGGAAGAGTCAAGTTACCTCAGACACTGATTTTTTACTGGTTCCCAAGCCAGACAATGGTGGCCACCCTGCAGAGAATTTCAGTGAGGCTCTGCCTGAGACAGCTTTTGACTAGAAATTACCTTGTGCTCTGCTATTTACAATAACCAGGACATGGAAGCAACTGAAATATCCATCAACAGAGGGATGGATAAAGAAGATGGCCAGGGTACATATATACAGTGGAATTTTACTCAGCCTTAAAAAGGAATGAAATAGTGCCATTTGCAGAGACGTGGATGGACCTAGAGATTGTCATACAAAGTGAAATAAGCCAGAAAGAGAAAAACAAATATCGTATAATATTGCTTATATGTGGAATCTAGAAAAATGGTAGAGATAAACTTGTTTGCAAAGCAGAAATAGAGTCACAGATGTAGAGCACAAACTTCTGGTTACCAAGGGGGAAGAAGGTGGTGGGATGAATTGGGAGATTGGGACTGACATATATACACTACTATGTATAAAATAGATAACTAATGAGAACCTACTGTATAGCACAGGGAACTCTACTCAGTGCTCTCTGGTGACCTAAATGCGAAGGAAATCTAAAAAAGAGGATATATGTATACGTATGCCTGATTCACTTTGCTGTACAGCAAGAAACTAACACAACATTGTAAAGCAATTATATGCCAATAAAAATTAATTTTAAAAAGTTACCTTGTGCTCCAATGGTGGGGGGAATCATGGCCCCATTGGCCAGGGTGCGTGGGTATCCGATATTTTCCTGTCTACTCCTGGTCTTCTAACTCCTCTAGGCCTCTGATAACTGCGAAGCCCTCAGCCCTCACTGGGAGTTCTAACCTCTTGCCAGTTCTAGCCCTTGGGTTGGGCAAATTCCTTGACTCTGACCTTGCCTTCCTGGGTCCTGGCTTCCTGCTTGCCCTGACCTGTGGTCAGTCCCTTATGTCTTCGTGGCTCTTTGTGTCCTCACTCCACCTTGCAGGGGGTGAGGGTGATGTAAGGCAGCATGAGCCCCCAGCTCCCAAAATTCTTGGAGCAAAACTTCACACCCATCACAGAGAATTCTCCTCTTCTCCTTAGTTACTGGAAGAGAGGATGCACACAGAAACACTTAAACACTTAGAACTACCCACGTAGACTTACATACATAATCATATACACTTAACATATACACACATATACAGTTGACTCTTGAACAACACAGATTTGAACTATGTAGGTCCACTTATAGGTGGATTTTTTTCACTCATGATTAACTACAGTACTACACGAATCTGTGGATGTGGAACTGTGGATACAAAGGAACTGTGTATACAGAGACCCGACTATAAGTTATACTCAGATTTTCAACTGTGCAGAGGGTCAACACCCCTAACCCCCTCGTTGTTCAAGGGCCAACTGTACATGCATGCATACAGACTTACATACATGGGTACATACATGAAAACACATATGCAAACACAGCCACTGACCTACATAAACTCACAAAGATTGACACCAAATGCACACACACACATGCATACACGTTAGTAATTAAAACCAGATGAGGATTTGCCTCCTACCTTATTTATATTTGTAACTTCAGCATCTAACACAGTGCCTGGAATAAGTGTTCAATGAATCTGCTTTTAACGAATGAATAAAGAGGCACAGATCTGAGCCCCCATGAGGCCACATGAGTGACTAGAGAAAATCACCCAGTTCTCCAAAGCCTGAGTCAAGGTCCCTGGCCTGGAGGAGTCAAGCTCCTGGCATGGAACTCCTGGGGGTGTGGCGGGAAAGTGTCTTACCTGACTGTTCCCCTGTCCCTGTTGAGGTTGGGGTCTGGTGGGGGGGCCCAGGCTGGCACAGAATGTCTGACCTGCGGACCCTCCACGCTGCACTCATCCCTGATATAATCTTTCCTTCACCAGGACCTGTTCCCAAATCCTCGCACTACAAGAAATCTTATTTTGATATTTGCCCAGAGTGTCTCCTGTTTTTCTGTATTTCTCAAACTCTGCGACAGATTTCTCAGGAGCCGTGTCATGCCTACCAGGCTGCCCTCCACCCTCACACAATATGCCGACTGTATGGAGTTGGGGGGGCTTCCGCCCCACCAAGATGTGCTGCCTGCCAGCCTCGCTAGTCACCAGGCTGTGAGTCACCAGGAAAAGGAGGCTCCACCGCACACAGCTCTGGCCTCCCACCTCCCCTCGAGCTTCCACACCAGCCTTCTGGGCCCCTTGGTTTGCTCCCTCCACTCAGGGCTGGGGGCAGGGTGCCAACTAACATGGTCCTGTGCCAGCCTCAGGCCGGGAGCTTATCTCCAGTCTCTCATTTAACCCTCATAGCTCTGCGTGAGGAGAATTTTGGTCCCCATTTTATAGATGACAAAACGGAGGCTTCAGAGAGCCCAAGTTTGCATAGCTAGTAGGGGAGACATTCTAACGTACGTCTGTCTGGCCCTGTGCATCCCGTCAGGCTGAACCAGGGTTTCTCCCATAGGGTGGTGTGTTTGGATCTGCCTAAACCATGGGCCAGGAAACACAGGCACTCATTCAGCTCAAAGGCAGCATGAGACTCAGTTTCCTCCCCAGTGAGGCCGGGCTCTTACTTCCTGGCCGCCCTCCCAGGCTTGCTGGAAGCAGGCTGCCTGGTTCAGTTGTGCAGTTTGCAGGCTGCACAGAGGACCTGGTAGGGGACCACTGAACTCCGGCCCAGACTCCTCTGGCCAAACTCTGCACTGGCCCCAAGGGGGTGTCTCTTTTTCATGCACACAAAGGCTCAGTATAGGCTCGGGTAGTCCTAGTGTTCAGAGACAAGGAAAGTTAAGATGCCTTGGGGAGCTTGCAGGGAGAGAAGTCTGACTGTGATCAGAGCTGCCTGCGGGGGATGCCGAGAAGCCAGCAGAGGCTGAGTGGATCCAGTGAGACTCCAGCCTCCGCCCAGGTGCTCTATCCGGACGGAACAAAGTGTGTAGAACAGAGGAGTCGTCAGAGGCTGGCTCATTTCTGTCAGTCTTCACATTGAAAGAGGGGTGTGGAGATGAGGGACAAGGAAGGGAGATGCTGACGGGCACATTATTTGTTGGACTGCATTTCAAGAATTAAAAAAAAAAAGAAAGTTATCACTGAGAATCTCAGCTACCAAGGAGAGGGGCAGAGGAGTGCTATCCAACTGTACTTGTCCTTCTGGGCAGCCCGAGGGAGCAGGAATTTACACAACAGAGAGAGGAAAGCAAAACTATTCCATATGAGATGAGAGAAATTTGTATTTTCTAAGAGGAGAAGCAAGTATGAGGAGGAGTCATCCAGATGCTGTGAGGCTGGAATCAACTCTGGTAAGATCTGGGGTAGGGTGGTGAGTAGAATCCCAATTGCTGGGATGTCTGGAGGACATTTTAAGGAAGAGGATGCTTGATGTACAGTTTGCAGTTGTTTGGATTGCTCTGATGTAAGTCCCTACCTTGATACCTCCTTCCTACAAAAATCTACAGGTAGTTCTAACAACCCACACGTTTTCTTATACAAGCAGTTTTCTTTTTTGTTCAGTTTTATTGAGGTACAAGTGACAAATACAATTATAAGATCTTCAAAGTGTACAACATAATGATTTGAAATATGTGTACATTATAAAAGGATTCTCCCCACCACTGAGTTAATTAGCACATTTATTACTTCACATAATTACCTTTTGGGGGTTGGTGAGAACATTTAAGTCTTCCCTCTTAGCAAATTTCAGTTACACAGTATAGTGTTATCAGCTATAGTCACCGTATTATACATTAGATCCTCAGACTGTATTCATCTTTATAACTGAAAGTTTGTGCCCTTTTACCAACCACTCCTTATTTCTTCTACACTCCAGTCCCTGAAACCACTTCACTACTCTCTTTTTCTCTGAATTCTATAATCTTCTTTATCCATTCATCCACTGATGGACACAGGTTGTTTCCATTTCTTGACCTTGGTGAATAATGCTGCATTGAATATGGAGGTGCAGATATCACTCTGAGATCCTGTTTTCATTTCCTTCCGATAAATACCCAGAAGTGGGATTGCTGGATCATATGTTAGTTCTATTTTTAATTTTTTGAGGAAATTCCATACTGTTTTCCACAGTGGCAGAAATTTACATTCCAACAGTATTCAAGCATTCTTATTTCTCCACATCCTCATCAGCATGTGTTATTTCTTGTTTTTTTGATAACCATTCTAACAGGTGTGAAGTGATATCTCACTGTGGTTTTGATTTGCATTTCCCTGATTAGTAATATTGAGCACGTTTTCATATACCTGTTGGCCATTTGTATGTCTTCTTGGGAAAATGCCTATTCACATCCTTTGTCTATTTAAAAAAAATTTTTTTTTTTTGCTATTGATTTGTATGAATTCCTTTTATATTTTGGATAGTAACCCTTTATCATATGCATAGTTTGAAAATATTTTCTCCCGTTCCGTAGGTTGCCTTTTCATTTTGTTGATGGTTTCTTTTGCTGAGCAGAAGCATTTTAGTTTGATGTAGTCATACTTATTTATTTTTGCTTTGTTGCCTGTGCTTTTGGTGTCAAATACAAAAAATCATTGCCAAGACCAATGTTAAGGAGCTTCCACCCTACGTTTTCTTCTAGGAGTTTTATAGTTTCAGGTCTTACATTGAAGTCTTTAGTCCATTTTGAGTTGATCTTTGTGCATGGTGTAAGATAGAAATTTTGTTTTATTCTTTTGCATGTGGCAATCCAGTTTCCCAACACCATTTATTGAAAAGATTATCCTTTCATCCTTATGTATTTTTGGCTCCTTTGTTGAAAATTAATTGACCATTTATGTATTAGCTTATTTCTGGGCTCTTTTCTGTTCCATTGACTCATGTATCTGTTTTTATGCCAATACCATACTGCTCTGATTACTATAGCTTTGTAATATAATTGGAAATCAGGAAATGTGATGCTTCCAACTTATTCTTCTTTCTCAGGATTGCTTTGGCTGGCTATCCATTCCTTTGGCTGACTAAGGGTCTTTGTGGTTCCATACACTTTTTAGGATTTTTTTCTATTTCTGTGAAAAGTGCCATTGAAATTTTTACAAAGATTGCATTGAATCTGTGGATTGCTTTGGGTAAATGTGGATGGACATTTTAGCAATATTAATTTCTCCAACCCATGAGCATGGAATGTTTTTCCATTTAATTGTGTTTTCTTCAATTTCTTTCATCAATGTCTTACAGTTTTCAGTGTACAGGTCTTTCACCTCCTTGGTTAAATTTATTTCTAGGTATTTTATTCCATTTGATGCAATTGTAAATGGATTGTTTTCATAATTTTTCTTTTGATAGTTCATTATTATTGTATAGAAATGAAACAGATTTTTGTATATTGATTTTGTATCCTGCAACTTTACTGAATTTGTTTATTAATTCTAACAGCTTTTTGGTGGAATCTTTATGGTTTTCTACATATAATATCATATTGTTTGCAAATAGAGACAGTTTTACTTCTTCCTTTCCAATTTGGATGTTTTTATTTATTTTTCTTACCCAAATGCCCTGGCTAGGACTTCCAATATTATGTTGAATAAAAGTGGTGAGAATAGGTATTTGTGTCTTGTTCCTGACCTTACTGGAAAAGCTTTCAAATTTTCACTATTGAGGATAATGTTTGTTAGCTGTAGGCTTGTCATATATGGCTTTTGTTATGTTGAGGTATTTTCTCTCTATACCCAGTTTGCTTAAGAGTCTTCACCAGGAAAGATGTTGAATTTTGTCAAATGCATTTTCTACATCTATTGAGATGATCATATGATTTTTATTCTTCATTTTGTTCATGTGGTGTATCACACTGATTGATCTGAAGATGTTAAACCATTCTTACATCCCTGGAATAAATCCCACTTGGTCATATTGTATCATTCTTTTGATGTATTATTGAATTTGTTTGTGAATATTTTGTTGAGGATTTTGCACCTATGTTCGTCAGGGATATTGGTCCATAATTTTTTTAACTTGTAGTGTCCTTTAGTATCAGGGTAATGCTGGTCTCATAAAATGATTTTGGAAGTATTCCCTACTCTTCTCTTTTTTGGAAGAATTTGAGAAGGATTAGCATTAGATCTTCTTTTAAACATTTGACTGATTTCACCAGTGAAGTCATCTGGTCCTGGACTTTTTGTTGTTAGGAAATTTTTTACATATGATTCAATCTCTTTACTAGTAATTGGTCTATTCAGATTTCTACTTCTTCATGATTTAGTCTTGGTAGGTGGTATGTTTCTAGGAATTTATTAATTTCTTCTATGTTGTCCAATTTGTTGGCATACAACTGTTTATAGTAGTCTCTTTAATCCTTTTTATTTGTGTGGTATCAGTTGTGAGTCTCCTTTTTCATTTCTAATATTATTTATTTGAGTTCTCTCTATTTCTTAATAAGTGTATTTTGTTTATCTTTTTCAAAAAAAAAACCAACTCTTAGTTTCACCAGTCTTTTCTATTGTCTTTTAGTCTCCATTTCATTGATTTCTATGTCAATCTTTGTTATTTTCTTCCTTCTACGAATTTTGGGCTTAGTTTGTTCTTCTTTTTCTAGGCTCTTGAGGTATAAATTCAGGTTGTTTATTTGAGATCTTTATTTTTTCTTAATGTAGGCATTTATTGCTATAAACTTCACTCTTAGAATGCCTTTTGCTGCATCCCCTACCTCTTGGTATGTTGTATTTCCACATTCATTTGTCTTGAGATTTTTATTTATTTATTTATCTTTGGATTTCTCCTTTGATATTGCTTGTTCAGGAGAATGTTGTTTAATCTCCACTTATTTGTGAATTTTCCAGCTTTTTTCTTGTAATTGATTTCTAGTTTCATACTGTTGTGGTCAGAAAAGGTACTTGATATGATTTGTCTTTTTAAATTCATTAAGACCTGTTTTATGGTCTAACATATCATCTATCCTGGAAAATGTTCCATGTGTGCTTGAGAAGAATTTGTATTTTGCTGCTGTTGCATGAAATGTTCTGTGTTTATCTGTTAGGTCCATCTGGTCTAGCATGTAGTTTAAATTCAATATTTTTTTTATTGATTTTCTGTCTGGATTATCTATCCATTTTTGAAAGTGGGGTATTAATGTCTTTTGCTACTATTGTATTACTATTTCTCCCTTCAGATCTGTTAATATCTGCTTTATATATTTAAGTATTCTTATGTTGGGTGCATAAATATTTATAAATGTTATATCATTTTGGTGAATTGACCCCTTTATCATTATATAACAACCTTCTCTGTCTCTCCTTACAGTCTTTGGCTTAAAGTCTCTTTTGTCCGTATGAATATAGCTATTCCTGCTTTCTTTTGGCTTCCATTTGCATGGGATATCTTTTTCTATCCCTTAACTTTCAGTCTGTGTGTGTTCTTAAAGCTGAAGTCTCTCGTAGGCAACATATAATTGGGTCTATTTTTTAATCCATTCAGCCACTCTATATCTTTTGATTGGAGAATTTGGTCCATTTACATTTAAAGTAATTATTGGGACTTCCCTGGTGGTGCAGTGGTTAAGAATCCACCTGCCAATGCAGGGGACACGGGTTCAAGCCCTGGTCCAGGAAGATCCCACACACCACAGAGCAACTAAGCCCATGCACCACTACTACTGAGCCTGTGCTCTAGAGCCTGTGAGCCACAACTTCTGAGCCTGCATGCCACAACTACTGAAGCCTGTGCACCTACAGCCCGTGCTCCACAACAAGAGAAGCCACCTTAATGAGAAGCCTGCGAACCGCAGCGAAGAGTAGCCCCTACTCACTGCAACTAGAGAAAGCCCGCGTGCAGCAATGAAGAAACAATGCAGCCAAAAATAAATAAATAAATAAATAAATTTTTTAAATTAAAAAATAAAGTAATTATTGATGGGTATGGACTTACTATTGATATTTTGTTAATTATTTTCTGGTAAGATGTTTCATAATTTCCTTCTTCCCCTCTTGCTCTCTTCTTTTGTGATTTGATGATTTTCTGTAGTGGTACACTTTGATTCATTTCTCTTTATCTTTTGCATATGTACTATAGGCTTCTGCTTAGTGGTTACCCTGAGGCTTACCTAAAACATCTTATATTTATAACAGTCTATTTTAAACTGGTAACAACTTAACTTTGAAAGCAAACAAAACTTTTCCTTTTATACACTCCCCTTAGACACATTTTATGTCTTTCATGTCAGAATTTACATCTTTGTACATTGTATATTCATTAACAAATTATTATAGTCTTAGTAGAGTTTTCCTGGAAATTGAGGATGAGGCTGAGTGTCATATCCGGGTGATACAGTGTAAAACAGCAACAGCACACATGAAAGAATTAGGTGGTCCATGAACTGAGGAAGCAGGCATTTGCTCCAAAGCTGACCATGAGAACCTAAGATACCCGCCCCACCACCACCACCAGGAATCCTGGGAAGCAGAAAGTGGTTTGGGGATATGAGCTGATTTTATCTAGACTGTGGGCATTCCCAGATGACATTGGGTATACAATAACATTAATGACAATTGTAATTAATATCAGAGCTATCACATATTAAGTATTTACCTCTACTCACTAGACTCACAAGGATGGAAGTTGTGTGTATCCTGTTCTCATTGGTATATACTTAGCTGGTAGTCAACTACTACTCACTGGATGGATAGATATTACGACATTAAGAGGTTTAAATACAGGCATACCTTGCTTTATTGTGCTTTTCAGATATTGCATTTTTTACAAATTGAACATCTATGGCAACCCTGTGTCAAGCAAGTCAAGTCTATCAGTGCCATTTTCCCAAAAACATTTGCTCGCTTCCTGTTTTGTGTCACATTGTGGTAGTTTTCTCAATATTTCAGACTTTTTTATAATCATTATATTTGTTATGGTGATCTGTGACCAATGATCTTTGCTGTTACTACTGCAACTCACTGAAGTGTCAGATAGTGGTTAGCATATTTGTGGCAATAAAGTATTTTTTAAATTAAGGTATGTACATCTTTTTAGACATAATGGTATTGCATACTTAACAGACTACAGTATAGTGTAACTGTAATTTTCATATGCACCCAGAAACCGAAAAATTCATATGATTCCCTTTATTGTGATAGTTGCTTTATTGCAGTAGTTTTGAAACAAACCTGCAATGTCTCCTAGGTATGCTACTGTTCACTAGGAGAGACAGTAGAGAAGGTGGTGTAGAAGTGATTAAACCCCTTTGGGAGGATAAGGGAGATAAAATTAAAGATTTCTGCTAGCCCTGAGGCTCCCTGATATATAGGGCAGTGGGATTCTTGCAGATATTCTAGTGTGGACGTGGGAACGAGGGTGGGGCTGGGGACCTCCCGATGCAAGAAGGTGTCATCTTCCTGTGTCCCCTTCAGAGAAGGGGGTCACATTGTACTATGTTTCAAGTATGTAAGTTGTTGCTTTATAATGAAATTCCTGTGCATTTGAAGCCTCCTTCTAAAATTCAGGGTCTGGGCTTCCCTGGTGGCGCAGTGGTTGAGAATCTGCCTGCTAATGCAGGGGACACGAGTTCGAGCCCTGGTCTGGGAAGATCCCACATGCCGCGGAGCAACTAGGCCTGTGAGCCACAGCTACTGAGCCTGCACGTCTGGAGCCTGTGCTCCACAACAAGAGAGGCTGCGATAGTGAGAGGCCTGCACACCGCGATGAAGAGTGGCCCCCGCTTGCCACAACTAGAGAAAGCCCTCGCACAGAAACGAAGACCCAACACAGCCAAAAATAAATAAATAAATTAAATAAATAAATAAATAAAATAAAATTCAGTGTCCTTTTAAAAACTAATTAATACTAGCTACATTTTTTGAGGTCTAGTTTTGTGGCAAGCACAGTGCTAAGCATTTTATTAATACATGGACTAGCTCACTTATTCCCCACAACGAAAGAGTAGATGATATTGCTGCTACTCAACAAACAACAAAGCTGGGGCTCAGCATGGCTTAGTAACTTTCCCAAGATCATCAGATGGCAAGACTGGAACACAGATCTGTCCGGCTTTCAACCCGTGCTTTTCACCACTTAGGGATTCCCAGACTTTTTCCCAGCATCCTTTACTTCACCTCATATTTTCCCAGACAGCACATGCTGATGGGCAGGGGAAGGGTGATAAGCCACTGGCTCAGACGCAGGGTCTGGGCAAACCTCTGAGCATGTCTCTTGCTTTACAGGTAGGCGCAGATCTTTGCAGGATATTTGATGCTGGGAGAAAAGCCCTGCATACTGTGGGCCCTGGAACAGTGGGGCAGATTCTCCTGGAGGGTAATGCCCTGAGCCAGAGGCTGCAGCTCCATTCTTCCTAGACCTCCTCTAATGGGCAAAAGGCCAGGAAGTTGGGGGCAGCTCCCCAGCTCAGTCATTTCTGGAAACCTTCTAGGTTTAAATTGCTGACAGATCGCTAACCACGTCTCCCAGCCTTTCCGCACGACTGTGCTTCCACGAAACCTGTTAATTTCTCTTCTCGCTTTGATCAAAGCCCTCTGGGGTGCAGGAGAGGAAGGGGAGGAGAAGAGTCTGGATTCCAGGGCTGAGACTCCTTGGAAAGCAGCCAGCTCTGCCTGCTGAGTGAGGGGAAGGTAGCATGCATGTCCAACCTCAGAGCCCTGAGATGGAGGTGGAAGGTGGGTGGCTGGAGCTGAGAGCTGACCCTCGACGTCCCTCCAGCTCCAGCGTCCAGCCCTGGCCCTGCTCTGTAGGTACTGCTCAGAGGATGGACTGCAGTCAGCAGGGCCCCTGGGGCGGCTCAGTGAGCCCTAGGCCAGAGGCAGTTTGCACACTGACTGACCTGCTCAGCCCAGCAGCACCACAGGGGGGTCCCTGCTGGAAGCCTGCAGGCAGGCATTTGGAAGGTTCACCCAGGGACCTGGGGCTCAGGAGCTGGCCAAGGGAAAGGAATGATTTGGAGGCGGCCCCCTTAGGAGATGTAAAGACCTCTCCAGCTGTGGGGATGTACAAAGTTAGAAAAAGGGGAGACAAGGGAACTCATTAGAGAAAGAGGTTGCGGGATAAAAGAAACTAAAGTGGCCTGTGGGAGCCTTGGTCAGCAGATTAGAGACGCTAGTCCAGAAGAGACCAGTCATTTTCCCTGTGTCCCGGATGGAGTGTGGAGTCATCCTCCTCCTAAGTTTGCTCCCTTCCAGCATGGGGCTTGATTGAAACTGGCTCGCCCGGGGCCTGGGACACCACGAGACACTGCTTCAACTCCACAGTCCCTCAGCGGCCCAGGGCATCAGTGCCAGGACGCGCAGCGGCCTCAGGGAATCTAGAGTTGTCACAGGTCGGGGTCCTCCAGAATATGGCCTGAGCCGGGGTGAACGTCCAGTCTCTGTGCTCTTAGAGCACATCCAGCAAAAGAGAGGTTCCTACCAGGTTGGTTCATCACCATCCAATGTCCCATATAATCCAGCAGTGCCACTTCTGGGTAGCTACCAAAGGAAATGAAATCAGGATTTGCACTCCCATGTTCATTGCAGAATTATTTACGACAGCCAAGATATGGACACAACCTAGGTGTACACTGATAAATGAATGGATAAAGAAATTGTCATATATATATATATATATATATATATATATATATATATATATATATATATAATTTAACCTTCAAAAAGAAGAAAGTACTGCCATTTGCATCAGCGTGAATGAATTTGGAGGCTATTATGCTAAGTGAAATAAGCCAGGCACAGAAAGACAAATACTACATGGTCTTACTTATATGTGGAAACAAAAATATTCAAATTCATAGAAACAGAGAGCAGAGTATGGGCAGCAGGGAGGAAAGGAGCAGATGTCAAAGAGTACAAAGTTTCAGTCAGGTAGGATGAGCGTGGTCTGGAGATCTAATGTGCAGCAATGTGACTATGGTTAACAGTGCTCTCTTGTATACTTGAAATTTGACCAGAGGGTAAATCTTAAGCATTCTCATCACACACACACAGAATGGAAACTGTGAGATGGTGGATATATTCATTAGCTTGCGGTGGTGATCATTTCACAATGTATGATGTACATCAAAACATCACATTATACATCTTAAATATATACAGGTGTTATTTTTTAATTTTAAAAATAAATTAAAAACAACAAAGACAAAACAATAAGACCTAACGTCCCACCACCCTGCCGAGGCTCCAGCCTGAGGCCCTGGTCTGATTAGCTGCGGCCAGGCTTTCCGTGTGCACTTAGGCACAAGTCCCAGAAATGTTACGTAGAAAGACTCTTCTGGGCCACCCCTCAGAAGCAGGCACTTCCTGGACTACCCCCAGCGCTAAACTGTAGACTAGGATCTGAATCCTCTCTGGGAGATGCTGCTTTTACCCCCGGATAGGAGAGCAAATGCATCACCATCTCAGGGACATCATGTCACATCCTGCAGGGTCCTGCTGTCTCCAGGAGAGAAACTCCAAAGATAATTTTTATTTCATTTTTTTCCTGCCACCCACTTACCTCCATCCACATCCCTGGGGCAGCTGCCCCAGGGACTGAGCCCAACCTTGGTCTCACCCACACACACTTATTATAAAAACATATCTGAAGAAAAAAACTTCCTGATCCAACTCCAGGCATCTTCAAAGAACATATAGCCCAGTGAGGTGCTAAGCTGCCTCTTAATTGCTCCAAAGGAATGTTTTCAAGCTCCAGGCCCATCAACACCTTCTGTGATCTTCGCTTTCAGCCCACGCTTGTGGATACAACCCAGAAATTTCTCAGCTCCTTTGGGGAGCTCTCCGCTACACTGTTACTTGCATTTGTTCATTTTATTGCACCAAATTAATGACACCTTCCTGAAGTAGAGACATGACTCAACCCTAGGAAAGTAGCCAGGGGTTTTCAGAGCCACAAGGACTGTTTCACTCGTGTTCTTCTCCAGCTGTGACCCGGGTCAGAGATAAAGGCGCTAACGCTCTTTTTTTGTTTTTCTTTTGAAGAGAGGGACGTGGAGGAGTGGGGGAGGGGAGCACAGTCTCACCTGCCCCTCAAGCACCTTCATAGCCATCAGGTGTCAAGAGACTCCAGTGAGGGAACCTCACTCCACCCACACTTCCGCCTGCCCCCCAAAGACCTGACTGTGCTCTGGCCGCAGGGTTCCTGGGGAAATGCAGGCTGGCAGAGGGGCAGGAACATTGGGAACACTGACCTCAGAGACAGAGACCAGCTCTGGCACAGGCTGGGTGGCCTGGGTAAATGTCTCACCTTCTCTGAGCTCCGTTTCCTGATCTATGAAGCGGGGCCGCCATGCTCACCATGTAGAACAGCTGTGAGGTTGAGGTTCTTGTTGACGGCCCCAGAGCACATGCATAAGGTGTTTGGGGTGAGGGTACTGGAGCTCTACAGGAGCTCTCACCCCTCAGTTTTATGTAGTACCTAGCTAAGCTGGGAGGAGGAAGCCCATGTAGATCATTCTGGAAGCCTGGCTTTTTCTATTCAGGCCCTGGAGAGGGTGGGTGGTCCCTGGCTGAATCCAGAAGCTGTGCTGGAGGGACAGGAGGGAAGGCCCAGCCCTCTCCATCCTAGACAGCCATCTCCGCTGTTCCGAAAGGCCAAGGGTAAAAGCCATAGCACTTCGGGGACATGTGGATTCCTGGGGCTCAGGGCTGATGCGGAAGACAATGAACTGAAGGCATGGTGTCTCAGAAGGGTGACGATGCTAACCTCTGAGGTAGATTTTGTTCTCAAGGTGAGGGTTTAAAACAAGAAGGGACACGCTACAGTACATTAGGGCCCACTTGCCTCAGCTCGCCGCGGGCTGTGGGTCTCACCTTTCCTCCAGCAAACGCCTCAAGCTCTCTCAAGTGGGTTCATCCCAGATGATATTAAGTCCACAGGACGTGGGCTTTTCCTTTGACCTCTGAGCCCTGCTGTTCCCTCCGCAGCTCCTATCTCCTATCTCCCTTCCTATCTCCTCTGCGTTAAAACTAGACACAAAATGCCAGGTATTTCATTTGGAAAGTTCCAGGACCATTTATGAGCTACGCTCTGAAAGCCTGCCCTATGGCCTGCCAAGTAAATTTAGTTGAAAAATAACTCCTTATGGCTCCAGTTGACTGTAATTTGTGGAATTAAGATGGTGTCAGAGACAATTTTATGAAAGTGAATGTTGTCCCCAGTGACTGTGTTTCCTGAAAGATGAGTGGATAACTCACCACAGGACATTCCATTAGCCTGCGTTACCCTCCCCCAAGGCAAACAAACTAGACCCCTGTTTTTCTCCAAGATGGGTCTCATTTTCAGAGCTGACAGAACTGTTCTCATTGGGCCCAAAGATCAAAATGTGTGTCCAACTGGGATGAAGAATGACACTGATACGGACTCAAACTCTCCTTAAACTAAGCTTCCTGCTCCTACAAATCACACTCCAGGTCATCAGCCATGAGGCCCTTTCCAAGTACCCAAGAGCTGCTGCCAGGAATTTCCCCTCAGTTGGCTCACCCCCTCAGTGAGCCTCTGAATCAATAAGGGCTTTTGCAGTACTACCTGGCTCAAGGAAACCCTAACTAGTTTAAGGAAGAAAGAAATTTCTTGGCCTGCATAATAAGAAAGTCCATGGTTAGAACCAGCTTTATGCACAGTTTGACATAGGAGCTCGCTTTATGCACAGTTTGACATAGGGGCTCAAATGATGTCATGAGAACCCAGACCCTTCATCTCTCAGCTGGGAATTGTGCTTCCAAATGTTAGCTTCCTCCTCAGCAGGTTTTCTCCTCACCTCAACCACATGGTCTCTGCAGTTGTAGACTTTGTACCATCGTAATTCCAAATCCACAGGTAAAGAAAGTCCATCTTTTTGGTACGAAAGTCTTCATTTATCCCAACTGTTCTGCTTAAGCTGTGGGCCCATCCCTGAATCAGACACTGTAGAGCAGAGCGGGTGACTCTCTGATGAGCAGATGAGTGGCCCTGGGTGTGGAGTCAGAGCCACGGAAGATCGCAAGGATGGGGGAAGGGGTGGATGTCTCCGTTGAGGTGGCCTTCAGGGGCATGCAGTAAAAGCCCCACCACAAGGGGTGCATTTTCCCATATAATACGATGGCCAGGGGCAGCCCAGGGAGGAGCCAAGAGCCCAGGTTCCCTTTAGACCCTGCTGCACCAACACTGCTTATGGCTCCCAGCCTCACCGCTCCAAGAATGGCTGTTCTCCAGTCCAGACATCACAGACACTTACGTACTTCCTAGGCTTAAAGACAGGGAAAAGGCAAAGGAAAAAGGCTAGTGCCGGCTGAGTCTATTTTTTTTTTTTTAATAAATGTGTTTTATTTGTTTATTATCTTTGGCTGTGTTGGGTCTTCGTTGCTGTGCGCGGGCTTTCTCTAGTTGCGGCGAGCAGGGGCCACTCTTCGTTGCGGTGCTCGGGCCTCTCATTGCGGTGGCCTCCCCCCTCGCGGAGCATGGACTCTAGGCACACGGGCCCCAGCAGTTGTGGCTCGCGGGCTCTAGAGCACAGGCTCAGCAGCCGTGGCGCACAGGCCCAGTTGCTCCGCGGCATGTGGGATCTTCCCGGACCAGGGCTCGAACTCGTGTTCCCGGCATCGGCAGGTGGACTCTCAACCACTGCACCACCAGGGAAGCCCCCTATTTTTTTTTTATCAGGAAAGATAACTTTCCCTGAAATTTCTTCTTACAATCCATCTGCCAAAACTAGATTATATGAGCACTCCTAGCTTTAAGATACTGTGGGAAGATAAGTATTTTCACTCACAAGCAAAACGGGGATTCTGATAATAGAGAAGAAGAGAAGAATGGTTATTAGGTAGGTCAACTAACAATGTCCACCATCGTTATCTGCTACGCATTCAAAAACAAACAAAAAAAGTGCGCATTAAAGCATCTGTCATCCATTGTGGTCAGTTCTCCTTTCCCAACCAAGAATCTACTTCTTATTTCCTGTAAGTAGGAGAATCAGCTCCTGGTTTGTGGCTTGGGGCTAAGTATCCATGGGGTTATCCCCAGAAGTGCCACGAGCCACCTCACTAGGCACCTATGAAGGTGCCACACCCAATCTTGGCAGATGGTTTGATCTTTAATCCAGAGAAACTCAGAACTGATGACGGTTGCTCGTTAAATATTTTTAAAAGATATTTTACAAAGGAGGACATTTAAAAAAATTGTTCCAGAATTTCAGTTTTGGAGATTGGCATTGGAAAATGCACGTGTACATCCATATGTATATAGAGATATATTGAGTATCAGTACAAATCCTTTGCATCTTAACGGAATGTGTTCTCATACTCTTGGTCCTGGGAACCCTGAGGAAGTGCATTACTTTAGCAAACCTGAGCTGGGATTATCCGGGGAGAAGGAGCTGGGGTGGGCTGTCTGAGACCAGTGGGGGGAATATCGTTGCTTTGGGTTTCCAGAACAAAGGAAGCCCTCCACACAGCAGTAGATAGAAACCTCACCTCTTCTGCCATGTGTGGTCCTAGGGAATATCAGTAACACAAGCAAAGCAGGAGGGTTGTTTCAAGTTGTTTTAAAGGTCTCAAACTATTATAGCTTTTTTTCCTACTTCATGGAATCAGAAGGTTACAGAACGTGGGGTTAGAAAAGAGCTTGATGATCATCTGGCTCAACCCCTTCATTTTTCATTGGTTCCTTGCTCAAATTTCTTCATGTAAGCCCATCATGTAAGAAATCACTTCACAGAAATCACCCACAACTCCCTGTGTATTTGGAGATTTAAATCCCAAACCTGGCCATGATTTGGATGGAGAGGATGGTTTGGGAAAAGCAGAAGAGAAAGGGACTGATATATTCTGTTCCACTGGCCATAGTTGGCAATCTCTTTACAAACTGGATTTTTAAAAGCTTTTTACTTTGTCATGATTTCAAGAACAGATGCAGAATTAGTACAAAGAATTCCCATCTACTCTTCATCTGGATTCCACACATAGTGATATTCTACCATACTTGCTTTTGATAGATAAATTTCTTTCTGAACCATCTGAGTGTAAGTTGCAGATATGATGCCACTTTATGCCTTCAGTGTGCGTTCCCTAAAAATAAGGACATTTTCTTACATTAACAAAGTATTATACAATAATAATAAAAATTAGGAAATTAGCATTGTAACAATATTATTAGCTAATTTACATACTTCATGCAAGTTCTCCCATTATTCTAATAGTGCTCTATGTGGGTGAAGAAAATCCTGGATCACAGGTTACATTCAGTTGTCATGATGGCTCTTTATAGCCTTGAAGTCTTCCCTTATCTTTCTTGACCTTGGCAGTTTTGATCAATACATTCCAGTTATATTATAGAATTTTCTATTAAAATTTAAGACTACTAAAATTCTATCCTTAGCATGAAAGAGAGGAATGCTGTGACTTCTTCTTTGTGATTAATGCTAATGAGCCCCATCTCTATAGGATTCCCATCCCATTGCAAGGAACAAGCAGAACGCTTACAAGATGTTAACCTTGGCCCCAGTTTGGAGAATATGGGTCTAAATCCACCAATGCTTGAGCAGAGCCCCAAACCTTTCAAGAGATGTGATCCAGGGGAGAGAAGTCATATTGGCTTCTCTCAAGATCCAGGGTATGGCTCATCTGCAACAACCAATGAGGGGCCTCTTTTCCACCATGGTTGGTTGTCGCAAATGAAGGATTGTTTTGTTTGTTATTCACTCAAACCTAATTAAAACCAAGGTTAGCAGGGCATCTGCCAGCATCCGAAGTCTTCCCTCTTGCCTTCCCCATCCCATCACCAGTCGACATGATTCACTGGCTTTTAGCGCATTAAGCAAATTTGCTATAATTGCGGAGAAGGGAAGGAGCAAGGGGCCCATGGCACCACCCAGGCACTACACCATTGCCTTCCTGTAAGTCACACAGACTCCAAGAAAGGGGCTTAAATTGCCTTTATTGATTTGTCAGCCTCTGATAGATCGTTTCTCACCGGGCAAAGGACAGGATCCTCAAAGAGAGTTCTTTCTCCTCCTCTGACCCTCATCATGGCTCTTGTTGCAGTGGGAAGGGTGTCTGGGGGGGTTAATGACATATTGGAGAGAACTAAAATGCAGACATCAATTCTCCCAAAGATGCAGCTAAGAGGGGCCCAGAGAGGCCAGTTTCCACCTCCGACGTCTCCAAACTAGACTTCCTGACCCCGAAGTTATGCATAGAGAAGTGAGCCTCAGGATTCTAATTTCCTTCCACATGAGCTGAGCATGCTGTAATTTCACATCCAGCCCTCTGCAGTATCTCCTTTCCTTATGTACCTTTCCTTGTGTAGCGTAGCCCCGTTACAGAATCCCACATGGAGGGGCGGCCAGCCGACAGTTCCCTCGTCCCAGTCCTTAACTCACAGCATACATCCAACAAACATTTAAAAAATTTCTTAAAAACCGACTGTGTGCCCGGTACCTCACTAGATACTTTGCAAGATGGAGCCTTTGAGCTCAAAACGCTTACAGAGACAGTGATGAAAATAACCAACACACAACACAGTGTGATAAGTTCTACAGTGGAATTTGTATACTATATGCAAAGGGGTATGAGGCATTGGGAGGATGGGGATGAGGGAAGGGCTGGCTTAAGTCTTCACCTGTGTCTAGAAGGATGGGTTCACGTGGCAGACAGACTGAGGATGGCATACAGGGTAACGCTTACCGAGGTATGGCCCTGTTCTATTCAATTTGCCTGTGTGTGCACTGGATGCATTTCCCTCATCTAGACCGCAAACACCACGAGGGCAGGAATCTTGTCTTACGTTTTGCAAAGTCTTCAAAGCACCCAGCCAGCTGCTAATCACACAGGAAGTCCTCAGGGAATCCTTAGTGGATAATTAATTCCAGCAGGTCATACAGCTGTGAGGAACACCTGGCCAGCTGCTGAATGGCAGCATCTCAGAGGACTTGGAAGGAGTCTGGTAGGGGTGGCATGTGAAGCTCTGAGGGTCAGAGAAATGTCAACACTATACCTGGGATATCCCTTTACTATTATGTCAAATTCCCTTACAGTAAAAACACTCTGTGGCCTCAAAGATATTCAGTCACATTTTTTTCCTAGCAACACTTGCTAGAAAAACTTCCAACGTAACAAAATTATTTAGACAGTTTCTTGGAACTCACTGTTCATTCTAATAGAATTTTGCCTAGGGTTAAAATATGACACAAACGTCATTTATTCTAGATGAGAATATATTTAAGGGTCTGTGGTATAGGTGCTTTGCTCAGTAAGGAAGGTAGGTTTTACAGGGAAAAAGAGAAGGAGAAAAAAAAAAGATGAGGGGAGGAAGGGATAGAGAGGAAGGGGAGAGAGGTGGGGGAAGGGAGTGGGAAAGAATGGCTGTGTGCAAGGATTTTCTCTCTATCGGTTCTTGCTTCCTTCAGAGGGCGTTCTGCTGTCAGGAGGCTTGGCTCAGCCTTATGGGTTTTCTTTCCTGCTATCATTTTTATTTTTTATCTCAAAGGCTCACAATCTTGGCTACCACTCAAGCAGGACCTAGAGAAGACAGAGTGCCCAAGGGTGGAAGTTTAGAGGACAGTCTCCTTTAGAAGCCGTGACTATGAAGCAAAGGTTCCCTTCCTGCCGCCTGGTTATAGAAGGTGGTGTCCAGTTTTCCACAGACCGGGAGGCCCCTAGGGTGGCAAGGGCCTAGGGCGTGGTTAGTTTGTCACTGCTACTTACATCCAGAGATGACAGGGGGCTAAGCAAGCCTCTCAGAGAGGAAAAGAGTGTTGACCTCAGGGTCCCCAGAGGAACGGCAGGCATGTTGGCGGGTGTGGACACATAGAGACAGCTGGGTGCAAATTCACAACCGGAGAACATTCTTTAGGATTTTCAACTGTCTTTTTTTTTTCTCCAGCAATGAATAGGGAGAATCCCAGACTGTGGTAAAAATAGCTCACACTCTCCCTCAAACCTCTCTGGTTTGAGTTTGTAGAAGGCTTGGGGGAAAGAGTCACATTTGAAAATGGAACTTATTTTGAGCCAGTGATACTGACAGAAGCTCAGTTCTGGGGAGAGAAAGCAGCTTTTCAGCATAAAAACCCTCTTCATCTTTCTTTTTTTTTCTTTTAATTTACTTCCTACCATTCCTCCCAAAGTATTCCTTAGTACTTCTATTACAGTGAAAAGCTAGATGTAAGTCAAAACAATCATTTTGTTTGTTTGTTTGTTTTTACAGGGAACAGGTTTCCCGAGAAGCTTTGAAGAGGCAAAGGTGAAGTGGGTGAGGCAGCAGGTGCAGCCAGGAGAGTCTGGCCGGGCCCAACTCTGAACCCGCTGGTGGCGTGGACCAGGCGGAGAGTGAACCCATCTCACCAGGTTCCCCATCACTGACTCAGGCCTGGACCCACCTGCCGGGCCAACTTCAAAGGACCCCCCCAGGTCCCTGAAGTTGCTCTGTAAACTGTGAAGTGCCATACATGTGTAAGGCATCGGTATAAGGAGCTGAAGAAAGCGTCCCAAGGCACAGAAAGCTGTCAGGGAGAACTAGAAATATTCCCCCTCACAAGGATGCCACAGGGGTGAGCAGGAAGGAACAGCTGCTGAGCTCTTGTCGGGAGAAAACACGGTGTCATCAGCACAAAGCACAGAAATAGAACTCTCTGGGAGTCGTGCACCACCTGTGCCCACAGATCCCAGCAGCCAGCCTGCTCCCCACACTTACTCGGCCTCACGGAGTCTGGCAGGGCAGGGGGGATGAACCGATTTTACAGAGAGGTACACTGAGGCCCGAGATGGGAAACCCTTCCTTGTGGTCACATGATGACTTGTCCAGACCAGCACCAAGCTCTGCCCCCCTCACGATGCTCTGACACCACTGGCCTGACCCCAGTCAGCCTCCAGCCTGGAAAGTCATTGCCTGAGTTCTGAAAGCAGGTCACTGTCCCACTGCAGTGAGCCAGCGCTCTGGAAGGACTGATGTTCCACAGCCCGCAGCCTCCTGGCCCCAAGGACCCAGCTCCTGTCTCACAAGGAGGTGGGCTGAGGCCTGCTTACCCCTCAGCAAGGCTGAGCGTTTTTTGGGCATAACAGTTTGGTGCATCCTTATTCGCTGGTTGTTTGGAACCCGTGAACACAGAATTAAAAACAGCTCCAAATCCCCTTCGCTGTTAGAGGGTCCAGGAAAACCCCACTGCCCGGAACCTGATTAAATTAGAGTGCTGTGAGTGGGTTAGGTACCCCGTTTCCTTCCCTCATTCCCAGCAAACCTCTTTGAGGAAGGCCTGGGTTAAGAGCATTAATAAATCACAGCTCAGCACACCTCCCTAGAGACGTGCAGGGCCCTGCAGAGCCTGTGGCAGGCTGAAGTCCTCGTCCTGCCCTGGACTGGGTCACCACACCGCCACCCTTCGCTGGAGTCCCTTCTCCGTGCAACCATGATGCAAATCATTCATTCGGATACAGCTCCTGCCCAGAAAGTGTGCGCATCCCGGACTACCCAACAAGGGCCACCTGGAGGCCACTCTGAAGTTTTGTTGGAACATGGCCACACTCTTTATTCACTGTTGGCTCTGGTTGCTTTTGAGCTAGAAGGAGAGAGAATTGAGTAGCTGCAACAGAGATCATGTGGCCTTTAAAACCTGAGATATTTACTGTCTGGCCCTTTTTTGAAAAAGTCTGCCACTCCTGCATTATATAGTTATCTTATTGAAGTCTAACAATACACTGTGCACTGGGTATTATTACCCCTGCTTGGAGAGGTAGAATCTGAAGATCAGCAAGTTTTAGTAACTTGCCCAAAGACACACAGCTGTTAACTGGCAGAGTCAGTACTCAAACCTAGATGCGTTTGCTCCAAAGCTCAGGATTTTTCAAATATACAATTCTGCCAGTCTTTGGACATATCCAGTCAATGGGCAGGGTGATAGTCAGTGATGTAGTGAAAGGTCTCATCTTCCTGGAATGAGTGAGCCAGATTTAGAATCACATTGTTGACTAAGGACCAGTTTAGGCCTAGATCACTCACAGCCTTCCCCTTGGGCCCCTGATCACAAGGAGCCGCTCTTAAGACCTACCAGGCTGGAGCTCACTGCTTGTAAATAAATGTGAAACCCAGAATAGACTGGCAGGCCTAGAGCAGCCCCTGGCCAGGCCAGCAAGGGTTACCATGACAAAGGAGTCATTTCCATTACAAACCCTGCAACAGGCTTCCAGAAGGTGATTAATGTTTGACCTCTGGGGGTGGGAACTCTGGGGGGAGAGGGTGGGGACAGTATTCCTTTTAGTCTGGTGCAAAGCATAGTTGGGGTACAGAGGCCAAAACACTCCATCCCCTGTCACCCTAAATCCTAAAAGTCAGCCCAAGAAGCAAGCGCCTTATGGGAATCTCCCTTCACCCTTTGAGTTGAGGCAGCTGAACTTCAGAAACTCAAAGGCAGATAAAGGAAAACAAGAAAAGCCAAGAAAGGGAGTATAAGACTGTAAACTGGTTAATTCTTGCTGGATAAATGGCACCTGCTCATCAGAGAAAAGGTACAAAAAGAATTCAGTGAGACAAGAAGCAGGTAGTACAAGGCTGGGAATCCTACCTCCTTGGAGCCCCAAGAAAAGCCTTTTCTACAGATTCAGGAGGAGGGGGTGGGGAAGAGTGGGTTGCCTGCCAAAGTAGGGACCCATGTCATGAATTTCCAGGGCAGGCCGCCCGAGGAAGCTCAGATGTCCCCATTCCCCTCACTGCCTCTCGAGTGGGGAGCGGGGCCACCGGTGTGGATTTGAGCCCTCGACCTTGGGGTGTTTGCTGTAGGCCACTCTGGGATCATTCATTGACCGTTTTTCTCTCTGCTGACACTTGGGCGCCTCTGACTGCCTAGACATTGCTTTGGTTTGGCCATTTTCCTGCCGATGAGTCACTCCCCCTGCAGCCCGGCTGGGGGCGGCCAGGATCTCGCTGTGTCCATAAGAGAAGCCCAGCATCTGGCCTGTATCAGTTTCAGCCTTTTTGCTGATATAGTGTGACTCTGGGGTTGAAATGGCAAGTTTCTGTGAGGGAGGAAAGGGAAGGCCTCTGGCTCCTCCGGGTCTGAACACACTGCTTTGAAGTGAACGTCAGGAAGAGGCTCCCTGCCCTCACCCTGATCTCCTCCCCTTGGGAAGGACGGAGCCGGGGAGATCAGATCCCCTATGGTACCCCCTCTACTGCCACCAAATCATCCCTGAGCCTTTACCAGCATCCCACAGCTGGGCCGAGACCCAAAACTCCCTGAGCCAAACGTTGTTGTGGATAAGAACGAACCTCAGTTCACAGAATCATTTATAAGAGAAACGTAACTACTTTTGCTATAACTGAAATGATTTCTGATTCTGAGTTTCCATTATGTGGCAGGAAATTAACCTCGGTTAATTTCAGGGCTCTAATTTTTCACTTTACTGGAGACTGCCTCTAATTTGGGGAGGGGCTACCTAGTGCCCTCGCCTGGGTTGGGGGAAGGGTGGCGATTCCATTCTCAGTGGCCTCTCGCCACACTGGCATCCACCTACACTCCTTGTCCTGTCTGGGCTGCAGCCCTCGGGCCCCATGGGTCACTGCTGGTCCTCCTCTCCCCAGCCACACAGCCATTCCAGGTTCCTGGGCTTTTCTGAGCCACGTGCCGACAGCTGTCAGCTTCACATCACACATTCTGCTTTGCGAGGACCCGCCCCATACACCTGGACATTCCACAGAAGGGTCTTCCGCTCCCATGCCAGGCGAGGCACCCTAGAACGCTGGAAATTGCTACTTTCCTCTCGCTGGGAAAGGAGATGCAAGGGCTCTACCCTTGGATCCCCACATTGGTCATTGGTCTGGAAGTTCTGTCATTCCCCAAGCCTGCCTCTGGACTCAGCCTGGAGGGTGTGCGGGGGCGGGGGGGAGGGGAGGAGTGTTCTCTTGGGGCACTCACCAGGAACCACTCTCCTGCTTCCCAGGCGCTCCATCTTCCAGCCCAACCTGATGCATCTTGGCTCCGAGGGGTGGGGACTGACAGATTGCATATGGCTCCATATCTTCTGATTTCGTCCTGGGTTCTCTCTGTCTTGCTTTGAGGGCTGGGCTTTTGAAACGCATAATACAAGAATTGCCTTCTAGATTATCGCTACTCCCTCGATGCCTTGCTTGCTGCCTCCCACAAGGAGGAAGAGGGAGATACAAGAAATGCCTGGAAAAAACACATCGCCCAATACCCCCAAATATTATCCTGCTACACTCTGTTTGCAGGGGTCTCCTTGGACCTGAAGGCATAGTTTTAGAGTCAGTTTGGGCCCCTCACCGACTCAGTCTGTGGAAGTCAAAAGTCACCCAAGATTTCTCCAAGTTCGCAGGTGGCTTATGTTCTCTTGGTCACCCCTGATTCACAGCTGTGTCCTCTCTGAATCCGTTCAGTCCATGGCCATCCTGCTGACCACAACTCCTGTCCCCTTCTTATGACACATCAACCGGGATGTGGGATTCAGCCCCGCACAGGATTTACAAACACCCTCCGCCGCACTATCTTCTGTGTGTGTGTCAGACTTTACTGAAAGTTTCCTGGAGATAAAGAAGGGTGTTACTGAGCTGCCCCCCACCCCAGATATTCACCAAAACACTAGCAGCTCTGGTCAAGCCCCCTGCCAGCCGCTGGCCTCCCTTCTTCCCAAGCACTCCGGCCGGGCCTCTTGCTGGACTCAAGTCTCGGCCTCTTCCCCATCCCCGCTTCTTCTTTCCTCTGAATTGTCCCCAGATCTCCAAACTCTTCTCACTCTCACAGAGGGCTGCCTCTCTCTGCCCTGCTGCCACCTTTCCACCCTACACTCAGCAGCAGGCCTGTGGGTACAGGGCTTACTTTACTTGGAAGGACATTATGGTTCTAAAGCTCAATCGTTTCTTTTCTTTGCAAAGTAAACAAACACAAAATATCTCTTCGCTGTGACTGTTAGAGCCAGGAAGAGAGAAGACTTTTGCTGCCTTCCCCATGGGGGATTGCTAGGAAAATCACCTAAGACTGCAAGTGCTCTCTTATCTACTATATATGTGAGCTACGTTCTTTGAGAATTACCCGGAGCAGGGCTTTAATCTCAGTCTGACTCTCCCTGCCCTGTAATTTGTGTCTCCTCTTCCTCTCTTGTCCGTCGATGTGTCTCCAGGAATTATAGATTAATATTAACATTAGCTTAACAAGCAAAGGGTTAGGAAAGAAAATAATGTTTGACAAAATGAAATGTAATAATTTCCGTATCATCCACAGGGCTCTTTCTTTTCCATTTATAATCTAGAAGGGGCTATCTTTATCTAAGGATGCCCCTTCCTGAAAACGAGGTGACACCGGTGGCACCAGGGCTTGGGGAAGCAGCCCCGCTGGCGGCACCGTGACTGGCCACACTTGCTCTTGCCATCTCCCTCACTGGTCCCCATCCATCCAGGCGCCCATCCTGTCCAGGACTCCTCTCTCACCCTTTCCCATGCCCTTCCCCAGTCAAACCTTACCTGATCTGCATTCTCCTCTCTCCCCAGGCCCTGTTCTCAGCTGGGAAGCTGATAAACTGCGCTAAAGGGATAATGGATGGTAATAAGTTACCGTGTTACCCTCTCCGGTAACAGTAACATTTGCATTTTGACAGGGACTTTCTGAAGAAAAATCGTTCTTAACAGCAACATGACTGGAATTGGGGGCATTTCAGCACCTGCTTCTGGTGGGCCTAAGGGAATATATTTGTGACAAGAGGGGTTTTGATTCCTCAAAACACACCACTGTTCCACACAGAGAGCGAGAACAAGGGGCTTCTTAGAGGTTTCTGGGCAAAAGGCCCTGAGATGTGGGCCTGGGACTCAGAGTGACTCCCACCTCAGAGAGAAGGAAGAGGCGTTCCCCACACCCAGACACAAATTGCCCAAAATAGAAAGGGGGTGGGGCAGAGGGAACCCCACTAGAAGAGAACTGACATTTCTAGGCCGTGAGGGTGCCCGCCCCTGCACAGAGAGGCTGGCTAAGTCTCCGTAGCGGAGACTGCTTCCAGGGGTAATGTCACATTAAACAGACTGTTTCCCGTGGGGCTGCCTTCCAGCCACTGGGGGTGGGGCTCGGTGAGGCAGTAGGCGAGGTACAGAGGCCGGGGATCAGAGATACAGAGGCCGGGAACAGAGGCCTGGGTACAGAGGCCGGGGATCAGAGATACAGAGGCCTGGGAACAGAGGCCGGGGATCAGAGATACAGAGGCCTGGGACAGGGGCCTGGGTACAGAGGCCAGGGATCAGAGATACAGAGGCCGGGAACAGAGGCCTGGGTACAGAGGCCGGGGATCAGAGATACAGAGGCCGGGAACAGAGGCCTGGGTACAGAGGCCGGGGATCAGAGATACAGAGGCCGGGAACAGAGGCCTGGGTACAGAGGCTGGGGATCAGAGATACAGAGGCCTGGGAACAGAGACCTGGGTACAGAGGCCGGGGATCAGAGATACAGAGGCCGGGAACAGAGGCCTGGGTACAGAGGCCGGGGATCAGAGATACAGAGGCCGGGAACAGAGGCCTGGGAACAGAGGCCGGGGATCAGAGATACAGAGGCCGGGAACAGAGGCCTGGGTACAGAGGCCGGGGATCAGAGATACAGAGGCCGGGAACAGAGGCCTGGGTACAGAGGCCGGGGATCAGAGATACAGAGGCCGGGAACAGAGGCCTGGGTACAGAGGCCAGGGATCAGAGACACAGAAGCTGGGAACAGAGGCCTGGGTAAAGAGGCCGGGGATCAGAGATACAGAGGCTGGGAACAGAGGCCTGAACCCACCTCTGAGCTGCAACAGCTTCCTGATGGTCATGCGGGTTCCTCCTCAGAGCTGGCCACACTGCAGGGTCACCAGCACCAGCTGTCCTAACCTCCCTCAAGCCGGGCACACTGCCTTCTGCTCTGGGGAGGTGCTGGCTGGAAACAGGGCATTGGTGCGTGAATATTGCATCTTAGCCCAGACCCCGCCAATCTCCTCTTGCCTTCTTGCAGGACCTGCCATCTCACCCCTGGATGACATTCCCAGTTACAGTGAGCTCTCTTCCCACTGTCCCTGCATGCCTACACCTCTCTCCCAGAGAAAACCCAGGCTCCTGGGGCTCAGACACAACCCTGCCGGACCCCAGGCTTCCTGCCTGAGCACGCTCCTTTCTAGGGGATCCAAACAAGCAGCTGCCCACAGTGGAGTGGCCCTGGATACCAAGCACTTGGCTGGCATGCACAGAGCACAGGCCTGCTTGAATCGCAAAATAAATTCCACTTCCAGAAAATAATTCTGAGAGCTGCTGGCTGACCACGTTGGCAGGGACGGCACGGAGCCTGACCACCGGAGAGGAAGCAGGATCTGCCGGGCTGCTATTGCAGGACCATCCTGTGCCCATGGCTCCTGGGGCCCTCGGCCTCCCAGGCAGGAAGTTCAGCACCATGAGAGGTCATTTGGGTTCACTGTATCTCCCACACCACCCTCAAGAGCTCAGTACAAGTGGACCAGCCCACCTTTCCTCCAGATTCTGAGGGAGCCTTGTGACGGGGAAACCTTTCTGGGAGCTCAACCCCACTGAGAGGGTACTGACTGCATACCCTGCAGGCACAAAAAATGCACACAGCGAGGCAACAAGTTCCCAGCCTTGCCCCTCTCTCATCTTGACCTGTGACTTCTCATGGGCAAGGTCTGTGCTCTCAATAGTGACACCCACCGTGCCAAGCAGGGGAGGGATCAGAATCAAATCGGTCCAGGTGGTTCCAGAGGGGGCACTGACACCAACAGGTGAAAATTACAGGTAAGAGGATAGCAGCTCCATAGAAAGAACTTTCAAGCAGGCAGCTCTCTCTAAAAATAATGGGCTATCTTGGGAGCTAATGAGATCACTGTCCCTGGAGGTGTTCAAGCAGAGGCTCAAAAGCCACCTACGAGAAATAGAACACTCAGCAATCAAGCACAAGCAGACGGTTGGTGAGGTGAGGCCTAATGGTTATTTAAAGACACGGTGCAGGTAAAAGGCTTCTGATTGGAGGGAAGACTATTGATTCAGTATCGTTACCCCACTTAGAATCACCACATGGGGTTGGGAGGGACGGAAAAGTAAATTAACATTTATTGAAAATCCATTATGTACTGGACACATTATCTTTAATCTTCACGAGTATATGAGATAGGGTTTACTTTTCCTGTTTTACAGTGGGGAAAAACAGATTTCAGAGGTGCTAAGACCCTTGTTCAAAGTCACATTACTTAAGCAGACAGCCCAGCGGGATGGGGGTCAGGTCCACGGCAGTGTTAGGGCTTCGGCTGCGCTACGCCCTCCTACTTCTGAAGCAGCTAACGACGATGCCTCCTCGGTACACCATCCTCTTGGAGCCCATTCCGGGCAGAGTGGGCTTGCGCCCCAGCCTGTCTGGCCAGCCAGAATGGTCACTAAACCATACTCCTCAGGCAGGGTTTGCGTGTGGTTGGGCCAGGCTCCCACCGGCAAGGGAAACTCCTGCCACACCCCTTAAGGAAACGTCCTGGTCCAGGCGTGGCAAGCGGGGCCGGTGCGCGGTTGTCTAGGAGGCCGCGTTCTTGTCACTGTTGCTGCTGCAGTGAGAGGCATGATGGCGGATGTCAGGGAAGCTGCCACTTTGGCAGTTTACAGGCAAACCGCAGTATTGTTTACCGCAGCCCAAGCATCCCAGCCATGCATCTGAGGGGCATCTGAGACCCAGCCATGCAGCAGCTTCCTTAGTAGCAAATCACCAGCGTGAACAGTGACGTGGGGCTGTGTTTGGCGCTGGGATGGGAGGACCAGCACAGACTCGGGGAGCCACGGTGGGGAGCGAGGGGTCAGCAGATCGCGCTCCAGATGGGTTACCTTACTGGCTGAGGTCACGGCGGGTGGAAACATGGCTTTGTGCAGGCACCAGTGCTCCTGCCTTGAGTAAGCTAAATGCTGCCTTTCATTGACCCTGCTCTCTCTCCACTCACTTGAACCTCATGGGGAAACTGAGGCCAGCCAGAGCTGAAAAAGATTCAAGAGTCTCACGGAAGCTAGTATCTGTGGATCTGTTTGCTCACTGCTTCACCGAAAGGAAACCCGAGGTGGCAAAGAGAGAGGCTTAGCATTCCCAGAAGGCCCGGAGAAGCAGCCAGACTTGGCGGGCAAGGACAGCGGCAGGGCAGAGCTCAGGAAAGCCTGCAGGCCACCAGCCAGGACACCTGGTTTCTTTGGCCCTGCCTCTGTCTCCTTTTTAACCTGGGCCTGTGAGCCCTTCCCTTTGACTGGGGAAACTCCGCAGAGACTGTGGCTCCTCCCTCATCTCCCAGCTCCCCCTTAGCCCCTGCCCTGCAGGTCTCTTCCTGCCCCCCGGGCCACCTCTCAGTGGGCCTGTGTGCCTCTCCTGTCCACCCCCCAACCCCCAGGCCCTGCCTCTCTGTGATCACTCTTCATGGAAGGTGAAACAAGAAATCCTTGCTTCACCTTCCATGAAGGTGTAAGGAGTAAGCAATGGGCCTGAACGAGGAATTCATTCATTCTAGCAGATGCTCAGAGATCAAATGCCTTTGGTATTTGCTACTGATGAAATATGGTTAAAATCCGGCGACTGGAAGTCAGCAGGATCATGCCTGACAGCGGCCCAGAGCAATGACCTGGCAGGGAAAGGGTTAGGTTGCTGAGGAAAGGTGCTGACAGCAAGTAGCATTTCATCTGCTCAACAGCTGTTCCTCCTGCTCCCTTGAAGTGTCCTGACATGGGACACAGCCCTGATGCCCTGGCTGAGGCCAGGGACTACTTCCAAGTGAAATTCTACCCTGTGGACAGGAAATGTGTTCATTCATTTGCTGAACTTGTCAGCCTGTAACTGAGCTTCCTACATGCATTTCCACCCAGCAGGGACAAGGCGGGGGGTGAGCAAGCCAGTTAGAAGTAGGGACACGAATTCATAATCAGGATTTACCAGATCCTCTTAGAGGGAGTCAGCATTTACGTGGCAATGAGATTATTTACAGAGCTGTGTGCAATAGTAGTAGCTGGTGAAAATAGAGAACTGAGAAGCCAGAGAAGGGAGCAGGGGCGGGGGGTGACCCCCAGAGACCTTGTCATTCCTGGAGCCTGTGGACGAATGGTTTTCAGAGTGCAGCAGACGTCAGAAATGAATTCATATATCCTTCAGGAACCACTAGCATCGTATGTTAGCTCTGAATCTTAAAGCTGGGATTGAAGAGATAATGGTTCCTAGATTAAGAGGAACAAGGTCTGGTTTTTGTTTGTAGCTGAGGATTTTTTTTTTCTTCCTTCCCTCATGTAAAGATCAGGTGATGCTCCAGAAGTTTCAAGCCCCTCAAAAAACAAGAAAGAGGGGCTTCCCTGGTGGCGCAGTGGTTGAGAATCTGCCTGCCAATGAAGGGGACACGGGTTCGAGCCCTGGTCTGGGAAGATCCCACGTGCCGCGGAGCAACTAGGCCCGTGAGCCACAATTACTGAGCCTGCGCGTCTGGAGCCTGTGCTCAGCAACAAGAGAGGCCGCGATAATGAGAGGCCCGCGCACCGCGATGAAGAGTGGTCCCTACTTGCCACAACTAGAGAAAGCCCTTGCACAAAAACGAAGACCCAACACAGCCATAAATAAATAAATAAAAATTAAACTTTAAAAAAAAAAAAAAACAAGAAAGAAAGTGGACTCTGCAGGGGGCACTGGCCTATCAGAGCAGCTAAAGTGGATATGAGGGGGTCTCTCTGGGGCTGAAGAGACGTGGGTCCCAAATCTCAGAGCGGTTCCCTCAGGCCAGAGTTGGGGCCTCCCAGAGCTGGCTGACTCGACACCCTCTAACTGCTCCATCTCCTTGTCTAGATGCCTCCCTGGCCAGGCCCTGGGATCACACCTGTTGTCAGGGCAAACCTTCCCTGGGTTCCAAACAGGGCCAGGGACGCAGGGTGGGAAGAGAGAGCACGTCGCTGTGTGTCAGCTCAGCGCCAGCTGACACAGTCTGAAAGCCTCAAAATGAAAGCATCAATAATTCAGACATTCAGATGCTGTAGAGTATTTCCTCTTTTGTCACATTTCTGGCCAATTGATTTCCCCTGGCCACAAACTTGCTGCTTTTAGAACATCATTAATAACAAATCGACTCTGCTAAAATCTGCCCTGGGAGGGGCCACTGGCTGGGAGAGGTTCCTGGCCTTGTTTCCCCTGAGAAATGGGGCTCGGACCCATCCCAGGAGCAGAGCGAGTGCATGGGGGCTGGGAGCCTCCCCTCCCCTCGCCTTGGGGGCAGAGAGACTGGGGAGCAGAGGGACAAGTGCCCCTCCCCCCCCACATGTCTCCTCAGTGTAGTGCCAGAACCTCTGATGGGGGTACTGGGAGAGGGAGAGGGGCCTCAGAGCAAGAACACAGGGTTGGGGACTTCCCTGGCAGTCCAGTGGTTAAGACTCCATGCTTCCACTGCAGGGGGCACAGGTTCAATCCCTGGTCGGGGAACTAAGATCCCACATGCCGCAAGTCACGGCCAAAAAATAATAAAAATAAGGTTCCTATAGTACATATCAGGCCTCAAATAATCTCATACAAATTAATTTTAAAAAACGAATACAGGCTTGGAACGCCTATCTAGGATCCCCTCCATCCCCCACAAGGTCCTATCTCTGTAGGTTTCCAAGCCTGAGCCCCAAGTCCCATGGAATGACCACCAATCAGGGGTCTGGAATGAGCCAAAGAGCTGAAAGCTCACGGGGTGCCACTGGGAGCTGCTGCCTCCGACCCCCCAGGGGAACTCCCTGTCGGGCCCACTCAAGGTGATGGAAGGGTGCTGGCCTCCCTCCCCTAAGCCCTCAGCAAGCAGCACCTCCCGGCCCCACGGGCACCAAGGGCCCAGGGCGTCTCTGTCCTCCCTCTTCTCCAGAGATTCCCGGCCAAGCACTGGCTCTTAGGGCCTGGCCCCTGGTGGGCGCTCACAAAAGTCTGTTGAATGAGTACATGAAAGAGAAAATGATCTGACAACTCACTCACAGTGAGTGGAGTGCTGCCACTGCCTCAGACTCTGCATTTATTGCTAGAGGCGGGGCTTCAGGCAACTTGGGAGAATGGTTAAACGGGGCGGGGGGGGGGGGGTTTGCCTGGTGGTGGTCCCAGGGATCAGACGCGATGGCTGGAGCCCATTCACCACCCTAAGGCTGGTCCTGTTTACCAACCCCCCATCACTGTGCTAGGTGGAAGTCCCTCTAGAAGGGTGTCCGTAGAGGCCAATAAAGAACCCTCCCTGTCTGAGAAGAGGGAGCAGGCCCGTTGCCCCATTCCTGGGCAGGGTCATCCCCAAGGTATGTGCGCCAGGAAGCCCAGCCCCCTCCTCCACCACTCACACCCACCGCCCCTCCCCCACCCTCGTGATCCAGAACTCTCGAGAGAAGCCCTGTTACACGAGCCGGTGATCAAAATAGGGGTCGTCTAAGGTTTCTGCTTTTGTCCCCGGCGTGGTGAGCGCTAACTTCAGCGCAGATCAGGGCCTCCCAGAGAGCTCTGCTCTGCTGATCACAAGGCAGAAGCCTCCCTGCTCCCGCCCAGCCCCACAGTTTATATCCCTAGAAATCTCCTGGTTGGCCTGATATTGATTTCGCTTTTTGAAAAGGAGTCAGTAAGAAATACACACACCACAGGTCTGAAATAGAACCTGCCCTTTGCAGTTGTAGCAAATACTCCTCCACAGCTGAGCCCATTCTGAACCGGGCTACGCCGGGCGGGGCCCCGAGGCGCGAGCTGCCCCCTGTAGCCGGTCTTCACCTTACAAGACCGCGGGGCCCAGCTACACTGGGCAGCTTGTCACTGTATTTTATGGGCAAGATAAATATTTGTGTTAGATTCGCACGCACAGCTTGGAGCCCAAGCCCACTTTACGGCCAGGCCTGGGGAGATTGGAGGACTAGCGCTGTGCCAGCTATAGGGAAATGAATTTACGATGGCTTTACAAGAAAACAGTTCGGGCTTGAGGATTAACAGAGTTAGTGGGCTTGGATGGGCAGCGCCCGAAGCCATAGATTTCTCCAGCCCAGCTTCCCCTCGCAAATGTGTTGACCTCATGCACCTAAGGGTACACAGCATGTGATGGGCCACCCTACCTCCCCTCTCTCCCCATGAGTGGTTTCATTCTAGAATGAATATTAGAACTCAGAGGGCCTGCTAGGTCATCTAGGCCAAGTGAAACAACTGAGTCTGGAGAGGTTGACTATTTTGTCTAAGATCTCCTAGCCAGTAGTGATTCTGTTTTCATGGGTCTCTAAGAAAGTCTTCTTTTTCTAAACTTCAGAGGTTTTTCTAAACTTCAATTTTTTTAATTAGAAAAAAATTAATATTAATTTTAATTTTTAGCATTTCTAGAAGAGATTAGACCCTTAGACCTGGAGAGCTGTTCTGCCTTGGGCAGGAGAGTAAAGCTGGTGAAGTTTTTCATCCACATCCCATATCCCCTGTTCTACATTTCCATTTTCATATTCTCCCACTCTTCCCCTAGAAAGAAACTGACTTTTATTAAGCACCTGACATATGCCAAGTTGTTTGCAATTTACATGAGGCAAATTACATACGAGGCAAGGGTTATTATTCCCATTGCAAGAGTAACCACTGCATTGCATAAACAGGGCCCATGAGATATGCTCAAAAGGCAATGTGTTTGTGTTTTTTTGCCACTGTCCCTTTAAACTTGTCCAATGGCTAGCTCTTTCCCTTGACACAGGGTAAAATCTCTGACTTTTCTGTTTATTCTTAGAGACTGTAGGTCAATTCAAGTCATCAACATAGTATCTAGATTCAATAATTTAAAGTGTCCATTTCAATATTATAATCAACACATCAATCTTTATACAAAGATATAGTGATCAGGATGTTATAAGTTTCTGCCATGGTAACAAATAACCCTAAA
Source organism: Balaenoptera borealis (assembly GCF_965194805.1). Taxonomy (NCBI): domain Eukaryota; kingdom Metazoa; phylum Chordata; class Mammalia; order Artiodactyla; family Balaenopteridae; genus Balaenoptera; species Balaenoptera borealis. Next base: position 87,412,367 of record NC_138868.1, on the reverse strand, counting down.
AGCTCAGGGATCAATGCATACATTTTACTTCTGACTCATTCAGAGTGCAGTGGAAGTCAGGAAACCCTACTAGACAGCTGTCCTCCAAGTGGTGACTCTGTGATCCAGACCACTTTGCTCTTGTGGTTTCTTGTCCCTTAGGGGCCTAGAGGATCACACAGGGGCCTCTCTGTGCCTCCATCTGGATATGACACACATCACTTCTGTTCATATGTCCTTCCCCTCAACTAATCATACAGTCCCACCTAATTTCAGGGGCCCGAGAAGTGGGCCTCGGAAGGAAAAAAAAGTGAAGAGAAAGTGGTAACATATGACATTGTCTCTGTCAATACACATAACCCTTCTCCCTCCTGCCTCAACTTCAGTTGGCTCCTGCCAAAGATTTAGGGAGGGGGGTGCAGTCAGCATCCTTTTTCTTTCTCAGTCACCCCCCTCTGCTCAACTCAACCCCCTCTGACCTCTCTGGATGTGGGACGATGGGGAGAGAGGACAGGTGAGAAGAGCAGGAAAGTCTTCTCTTGACAGGAACTGTAGTGAAATGGCTTCAAGGGCTCTGGATCTGGAGGGTGTCTAAAGCTGTCTTCCCTCTCGTGGGTGCCCTCATGGCTCGTCAGAGGCCCCACTGGCAGCAGCTGCTGGCATCCCCATGACTCAGGCTCTGCATCAACTTCCCGCTGGCCACCCCTCCCCAGGCCCACTCTACACAGATTCTCCGTATGGGATTTCCACTACAACCCCCTCAGGCAAACTTACAGTGGATTCAGGCCAGTTCTCTCTCCCATCAATGCCTACAGGGTCCATAGAAAACACCCTTGTCTCTTCTGCCATCACAAACCCCAGGAGTACAGTCCAGTCCCAATGCAGCAGCAACTTCCTTAGCTTCACAAAGATAGGGGCTTTCGGGCCTTCTTGCCTTTGAGGTTTTATGGGCAGGAGTCAGACACCAGTATCCTGGATGCCCTAACAGTGGGGAAAATAACAAGCTCCAAGTGGTGCTTTTCCTGTGACTTGAGATGCAGGAAAAATACTTCCACTCTGTGGGGAAGGGAAGCTCCAAGCATGACTTCCCTCAGGCAACCTCTTCTAAAATCCTCTCTTGATTTCCAACAATTGGACAATATATGATTTCCTTGTTGTAGGTGAGAGATTTTGAGAGTTGTGATAATGGATTTCCAGATAGTTCTTTTGTAAATTCTTCATGCAGCCTAGTGTACTTCGATCGATTTAACACTGTAAAAAAAAGTGACAGATGCTCAACCCAACTCAAGTTGGTTGAAGCAAAATGGAGGATTTAATGTAAGAACATTGGGATGTCTTCTGAAACCCAACAGCAAGAATTCAGCTGGGGTTTAGGAATTACTATAACGAGGAGCTCAGATTCCCTCAGGACTTTCTCTACATCTCGAGTCATTCTTCTTTCCTGGTCTCTACTTTATTCTTTCCTCTCTCTCTGCAAGCTTACTTCCCCTACTTCTCTGGTCTGGTCATAGGAAACATGGCTGCTGGCAGCTCCCAAAATACACATCTTATAGTCCAGCCACAAAAAGAGAGAATCTCCACTCTTTCAAGCCCAAGACCAAAAATCCTGGGGAAAGAGTCACACAAAATCAGCCAAAGCTCTCACCTCAACCATCAGCTCCGCTTCAGGGTGGGGACTCACTGTAACATGGCAGGTCCCCCTGCAGCCCTAGATGCTGTGTGAGGTGGAAAATCTCAGAAACAGGTGACAGGTGCTAGGAGCCCCCCAGGACACTTTTCCAGCTTTTCAGTCATTTGGACTAGTGCTATTGTGCCTGGTGGTTCAGACTCCAGCTCTAGTAGGATTGGAAGGTGGTGATGGGGTTCTGGTTTATGCAAAAGTCCACAGGAAAAAGCCAGCTAGCGAAGTTTTCCTTCTTACCTTTTCCACCAATAAAGACTTCTTTTCCACCAGTCATAAAGCATTTACCGCGTACTGCCTTGAATTGTGAGATACCTGCCTGGGAGTCTTACTTTTCATACAGGATTGCAAATATGTATGGTCTGGGGCTATGTTTTTGTCATCACTGTATACCCCAGATCATCCCAAGCACTACCTTCCATATAACATTAATTAATTATATTTTGTGCATGTGTGAACAAATGAATGAATGATTCCAGAGGATGTTTCCCCTCCCTGTGAACCTACTAAAAACTAACCAGAAAATGACTAGGGAAAAGCACTTATGGATAGAATTTCTTGCTTCTCTCACAGAAAATCTGGGTTTATATACAAATAAGGTAAAAGTTTAAAATAGCACCTAGCACAATGTATTGCACATAGAAGATCCTCAGCAAATGTTTGCTGATTATCTCAGAGACACTGAGACTTATTATTATGTCCCAACTCCATATTGTCCATGCATCATCTCCATGTCCTCGGCCACCTAACCTTCCACTACCATCATCTGCTCAGCTGACCTACAGCTTACCTATGCGCACTGTAACCACTCAAGTACTGGGATTTCCCCAGAGAGGTATCCCCTGGGCTATTAGCTCAGAGGACCTCACTCCTCCATTTTGCTTTCAAAGGAGTTAGATCTCAGAGGGGACTCCCCCAAAGCGAGGGAATGGGGGAACCAGAGAAGGATGGTGACTGTGAAATCACCGTGAGTTTAGGCTTGCTCATCCTGACCATCTGCAGAGAAGAGGCAAACTGGAGTTGAGTACTAGATACTTCCCTAGAAACAGGGAGCTGAGAAAAGTCTAGGCAGAAGGTCAGAGGCAGAAACTTATTCTGAATCAGGCATTAGAAGGAAGCCAAAACTGGGAAAGCATATCATTATTTAAAAATCCCATTAAGACTCTATGAGGGTGGGGCTGGAGGGGGCTTGCTAATTTCAGGAAGTGACTGAGTAGTTGTAAGTACCCAAAATTAATTGATGGTTTTAAGGAAGAAATAGGTGTAGGTAACACTGTGTCATAAACGCATCGCTGGAGAAGAGGAAGACTATTAATTCTCATGATTCCTCATACCACAGGACAGAAAAGTAATAGTTCAAGTTGTATATGATGGAATCTAATGCTATGGTATAATTTTTTCTCATTGATCGGTTCCCAGCCTCTCTCTGGTGATTTATAGGAATAACGGGGAGGGAGTGCTCATTGCAGGATGGCCAGGGCTGGGGAGGTTTATGTGCAATATTGGTTTCCAGAGTTAATAAATTGTCAATTGTGGCCCATGGAATCCTGTTACATCCTAGAGGCAGCAAGCCTAAAACGCAGCCAGATGCCACTCATCACTCCATCCTAGGCACCTGAGAAGATGGGAGAAGCTCTTGCTCAGGTCAGTATCCAGGGACACATCTGCCTGAAGGGGGTCTGAATCCCATCTTTCATCAGTGGAAAACTAATGTCCCAAAACTACTCATTCCCACATCCCTGATGCTGAAAAACTGGAAAAGATATGGCTCATAATACCAGAATTATACCTCTTCTACCCAATGTAATGTGTAGCCTAGAAGAGATTTCATTTAAAAAGCTGAGTCTAGAATAGGAGGCAGGAGATCTTAACAGAAGTCACAACCAAGTGTCTAACCAGGAAGGAGATAGTCAAAGAGGGCTCAGGGTTGGGCACCAAGAGAACAAGAAGGCATCAGCATTTGACAAAAGCTCCCTAGGCAGGAAGCTCAACCACTTCTTCATCTTTGGATCCTTAACGTCTAGCACACTGTTTGACACAAATGGGCACTCCAATATTTATTGAATAAATTAATGAAACAAGTCTGTGGAGTCTGCTACAGAGATAGCAGAGAGAACTTCAGTGCTCACTGAATATTTACATGCTCCACCACCTCCCCAGCCCTCTCGCAGGTGACTGGGGCCATTGACTAGGATAGGCCACTGGATCGTGAGTAGAGGCGACGTAGGACATTTAAGCATCAGTGCACAGCTCTCCGACCATCTCTTCTTTCTCAGTGGTGACTGTGGAGGTCGCATGTTTCAGATGATACATTTCAAGATGCAGGGAATTCTATCAACCTGGGTTCTTCAATGCCCACATGGAGCAGAGCTCCCTCTTCCCCTTGTTGTTGAATGATCAGTGTTGGATAAGCAATGTGAGGAAGAAGTAAGCCTGTGTTCTGTTAAGCCATGTTTTTCCTTAGCTAATCCCAAATAACAGATGAGATTTACCAATTGTCTTAGTCAGCTCAGGCTGCTATAACAAAATAGCACAGACTTGGTGGCTTAAGCTGCAGACAGTTATTTTTCATAGTTCTGGAGGCTCAGAAGTCCAAGATCAAGGTACTGGCAGATTTGGTGTCTGGTGAGAACCCTCTTCCTGAGTTGCGGACAGCCACCTTCTCATTGTGTGCTCACATAGCCTTTCCTTGGTGTGTGCACTTGGAGAGACAGAGCTCTGGTCCCTCTTCCTCTTCTTATGAGGGCAGTAATCCCATTTTAGGGGCTCCACCCTTAATACCTTATGTAAACCTAATTACCCCTCAAAGGACCACCTCCTAATACCATTACATTGGTGGACAGGGCTTCAACATATGAATTTGGGGTGTGGGAGGTTAAAAATATTCAGCCCAGAACACCAATTCAATCCAGTGGCTTCCTTCGAACACTTTTTGCACCCTCTTGCAAAAAGGCCTCTTTCTTTGAAAGTTATGTCATCTGGTTCACTATCCTTTAACTCTTTTATTTGTCTTTGTCACAGTTATCTTCTGTCTTCCTTTCACTCCCCTCATTCATTACAGATTTTATTAGCTGGCTCAAAAGTATCTTTTGCTCTCAGTTCCTGTCTCCATCTGTTTCACATCTTTACCAACTATCCATCCAAAGCGTTATCTGTAAAATTCCTTAACATCATCACCTCCAACAGCATTCATCCACATTAGCTTCAACCAACCCTCCTATGGCCACACTCTAGATCCTCTCATCATATAACTCTTCCACCTTTGGAAATGCAAATTCCAATAGACTAATTTTCTTTCCCTTTCTTCTCCCCTACCACCCTGTTGGTAGACCTCACTGAGATCTCCAATCCTTCAAGTTCAACTTATGTATCTGCCTCCCCTACTAGTCCCTAAGCTCCATGAAGTCAAGGCTGTGTCATATTCTTCTCCATATTCTCAGCACTTATACCAGTGCGTGGCCCAGGTAATCATGCAGAAGATATTCATGAAGAATGGCTGAGTGGCTGCCCTGCACACCCGGTGCGTCACTCCCCACAGCCTCTTAAAGGTATGTTTGGTAAATAGCATCATATATTCCCCTCAAGAGCATTTGGACAGAAACCGCAAAGTTAGAATTCTAATTCTGGTTCCATCACCACCTACCTTCATGGTCTTAGACAAGTCCCTTGCCGCCTTCTTGAATCTCAGCTTCCATTTGTCTTTTTCTGCTGAGTTGTTGATAGGAATCAAATGAAATCATGAACGTGAGAGTGATTTGAAAATGTAAAGAACTCTACAGAAATATAAGAATCATTATGATAGTGCCAATGAGTTTTCTATTGCTCAGCATGTACTGACTTGTCAGATTCACATTCTTCCTTACGGAGGAAAAGCTGTGAAAATGTTGGGGGAACCAAGTGTCCGAAAAGCCAAAGATGAGCCATCAGGTTCTTAGGTCAGCACAACCTGTTTCTTTCAGCCTCGCTCATTCTTTCATTTACCAAACATTCAACAATTTCCTATTATTTTCAGTTACTTAGTACAACACAGGCTTTGCCCTTGTGGAGCTCAGCCTTTTGCTGGGAACAGATGAGTAAGCAAGTAATTGCAATCAGTGGGACAAAAGTGAAATAGAAGGAAATGCTGGATGCTGGGGGTGGAGGAACCCCTAATTCTCTCTGAGGAGAGAGGTACAGAGAGAGTTTCACAGAGGAGGGGTCTACGTTCTCCTCAGCTACACAGGATCAGATCTCCAGGGGACACAGTGATTAGGTCAGGATCTGGAGGAAACAGGTGCATGGGGAAGAATGGAAAACAGCTGGACCTTGAGCGCGTTTCCTTAACCCTTCCCCCAGGCGATGTTCCTTGCCCTGGCACTACCTGGACACAGCCACAAACGTCCCAGGTGCGTGCAATTATTCCTCCCCACAATCCCGTGAGGTACAGCCACCATTTGCCTCTCTGTGAATTATACCTGGGCCCTGTGAAGCCAAATTCCGCATTCTTCTCAGCCTGCCACACTGCCTATCGTACTTGAAAAAGATGTAGTGTCAGAGCCTGAGGAGGAGAACGAGGGCCTCCCACAGCACTGTGATTGTTTTCAGAGCTTTAGGGCAGGGTTACTCTCCAAGCGACAAGGCTACCTCCAACCAGAATCCCTCCTGTACTCGTGGTTCCCTGAAGTGCAGGCCAAACAGATCTGTACCTCGTTATGCCAGACTCCCCAGCCCTGTGCTACGGAAGTTAAATGCTGTCTGCACAAGAGCAGTGCACAGGCGTTGCATTCCCAGCTGGCCAGGCAGGACCAGAGATGACAGGGAAAGCGGAAATTGCTCCCAGTGATGACAACCTGACCAAGCAAGTATACCCTGAGAATCTGCTGCATGATGGCTGGACAGGCTGTCCTCCCAAGTTCAAGGGGCTTGGGTCTTCCTCCCTGGATCTTTGAGCAAGCATGGCTCAGCCTCATACAACATATATATAGGGGACACCTTCACCCCACCTCCTCCTGGACAGCAGGTCCTCAGGAGGATGCAGACCCAGCCATTTTACTGGCACAGGGTTGCAGAGCATAGTTTGAACAAACAATTGGGGCATTTTTAGTAACCTGTGGACAGAAGGGATTGTGGCCTCAAAGTTAACCTCTTTTTTTCTTTACTCTTATCCTAGCCCTTTAGGCTCTCTCCCCAAATGTGTGTGGGAATTGGGCGAGGGTAGCAGGGGGCAGGGGGTGGGGTGGAGAACATCACATATAACTTTTGATATTAAAGTCAGCATTTTAATTACACTCCACTCCTTTCTCTCCCTACCTTTTCTACTTGTAACTATGGAAACTCATAATAAATGTCCATTTAGATAACACAAGGGGGATGATTTTAGAAACAAAAGATAATATATTTTCATGAATCCCATGCTCTGCTTCCTCTTCCACCTGCCCCTCACTACTGGTTACTGATGTACATGCAGCCTTCGTGGCTTATCAGAGAAGTGGCCACATCACTAAAATCCACCGTGAACTTGCCTTGGAGTCCATCTCGGAGCCCTCTCAGTGCATGTGACCCTGTCTGTATGGGTTGCATAATGGAAAAACTCAGCCTTTTCCTTCCTATGCAGGGAAAAACACAATTTTTCCCTACTATGTGTTTCTTCCCTGGGAGTCCCCTTTACTACTCACACAGAACACTTCACTTTTGACACTTCTGGTCAGCAGCTATGTGGAGGGTTTTCCCCATAGGAAGAAATTTACTATCTTCTCTCCTCTGTGACACCAGCTGGGTGTTCTACCATTCAACTCAATTCTGACACTACCTACCAGGAGACAACATCAGATTCTATAGGTTAAGGACTCAGTCCTATAAGACTCCCGCCCTCCCCCCCCGCCCCCCACTTCAGATGCCAATCACAGTTCCAGGTTTTCACCTGTGCTTCTGATTGACTGGCTATAGATCAAGGTTCTGCCCCCCTCCTCAGGCTTGATTAATCTGTTAGAGCTGCACACAGAATTCAGGAAAACAGTTTACTTATGTTTACCAGTTTCCTATAAAAGGATATGATAGAGGTCCTGATGAACATCCAGATGGAAGAGATACACAGGGCAAGGTGTGCAGGGAGGAGGACGGAGCTTCTCAAGGTGTACCATTCTCCCAATACCTCCAAGTGTTCACCAACCCAGAAGCTCCCCTCCGAATCCCTGTACTTTGGGGATTTTATGGAGGCTTCATCACTTAGGCATGATTGATCATTAACTCCATTTTTAGCCCTTCTCCCTTCTCGAGAGAACAGGGGGCAGGCCTGAAAATGCCAAGTTTCTAATCATGGCTTGGTCTTTCTGGTGAGGAGCCCTCATCCAGGAACCATCCACCCCCCCACAGTCACCTCATTAGAACAGAAGACACGCCCATCATCTAGGAAACTGTGAGGGTTTCAGGAGCGCTGTGTCAGGGATGGGGTCAAAGACAAATATCAAAACAAGAGATGCTCCTAGTGTTCTTATCACTTAGGAAATTACAAGAGTTTTAAAAAGGAGCTCTGTGCCAGGAACCTGGAGCAGATACCAATATATATCCTTTCTATTATTTCACAGGTTGAAAGAGGGATATCTCTACCTGGAGGTGGGGTACCAAATGCCTCTGGTGTCCCCAAGGGGACAACTTTCCAGAATTCAGAGAGGTCTGAGATGTGGGAGTACACACACTCCTTTCTCATCCTCAGTGAGAGGGTGACCCAGGCATGAAGCAAGTACACTACAGTAGTGACCTCCACAAAGCTTAGAATCATGGGGCCCATGTGCCTGAATATATTGTGCAAGGGCTGTGGTTCTCAAAATAACATACCCCAGGGCATAGGGCACCAAGCCTTCAAGCCATAGCATAAATATGCTGTATTTTCCTCTCCTATCAGCTTTACTGGATGATCACTGATTCAGAACATTATTTTTATATTAAAACAGATATATGATATCAGGAAGAATGTAAAATTCTCAAGAATTTTTACAATGTTCCACGAGGTTAAAAATAATTTTGTGCCTGAAGCAGGCAGCTTCAGACTACATCCCAGGACTCTAAGCATACTCTTTCATTCTCCACTAGGAATAGTTCACTAAAAAGTTGAGAGATCCTGCCCAGGAGTCCCCACTTCCTTGACAAAATGGTTCACCTTTTCCAAGGATCCATGGGAACCATTCTTTAGCATCTTGGCAAACCTAATTTTGAGCCAGTTCTCAGATGACTCGTGTTCTAAGCCTGCCCTTTCAGAATGCAGACTAGTCAAACACCATCTGAGACCTGAAGTCCCTCTCTGCTCACCTGTAAAGACCCCAGGAGACTCTCACTCTCACCTCACCAGGCTTGCAATTCAAAGGCTGAGTTCTGCGAAGATGGAATTGCCCTTAAACACCTGAACGTTACCCACTGAATGGGGGAAACGCAGTCATACTCATTTGAAGGGGCACAGCATAGAGGCAAGAACAGAATCAATATTCATTTTCTTTCCACTGAAAAGAAATGACAAAGGGAGTTGTCCAACAGGGCAGCCTTTCCGTTTGAGCACCGCTGATTTATCGGTCATTTGACAGGTGGACCTGAATTCCACGCCTGCCTGTCTCCCCCATGCCTTCCCTGTCCTGCTCATTCCCTGCAAAAGAGGATGTGAGCTGTTCCCACAGATCCTTCCAATAGCACCTGAACCTTAGTCCAGGCTGAGCTGAGGTTTCTGACTCTCAATATCTCTGATCTGGCCACTTCTCCAAAATTTATCATTCATTGTTAAAAAGATATGTAAGCTCTGTCCTAACCACTTCTTCAGGTCTTCATTTTTCCTCTGAAGGCTCCCATATGCTATAAAAATATGAAGTAAGATTTGTATGCTTTTCTCCTATTAGCCTGTCTTATGTCAGCTTTATTACCAGGCGAGCAACAGAACCTAAGAGAGTATTGGAAGTTTTTTCTCCTATGTACACACCTGGATCTTTCTAGAACCAGGCTTGACCCCTCTGGTTCTCCCTGTTTCTTTCTGCACCTGGGAGGAGAGGCAGGCCTCCACCCCACGCCCTGTGGCTGGTCAGATGAGTACACATGGAGGTCCGTCTAGTGTCTTTCTCTCTCTCTCTCTGGAGGTCAGGGCAAGTGTGATCTGTGCCCCAGGACTCAGTTTCAAGATTTGGCCTGAGCCACAGTCTCCAGTCAGTCTTGGCCAACGTTTGGCACAAACATGCTGTTTCATCGAGTGGTTCTTCTTTTCCCATTTGATGGTTGTTCTTTGTACACATACCCCATCTGTCGGCTCCCTAGTGAGGAGGAGGCCAGTGACACCCTGGACCCTAACAGTGATGGCCACTAACGAGAATCTGGACAGACTGCAAGGATTACATAAAACTTCCCCATTCACACACTGGTATGTGCTGCACAGCGACAGTGGCAAGGTCCATTGGCTCTTGTTCCCATTTATCAAATGAGGAATCTCAATGCTCAGAGATTCGAAGTCAACTGATGATGATCAAAACAGCTAGTCAGTGGCAGAGCAAGGCTGGGGGGGGCAGTGGTCCAGGCTTTGGAAGCAGGAAATGTAGTGGAAAGGATGAAGGCTTTGGAATCAGGCAGAACTTTGAGTACCAGTTCCCCAGCTACCTTGCCTTCGGACTCATTCTGTGTGTGTATATGGGAGGGGGAAGGGTCACCCTGACCTTGTGCCTCAGCTTCCACATGGCTTTTCATCCCCCTCTGCTGCTCCCTCCCCTCCCTGCAATGCCAGCCTCATTTCCCCCAAGGACCTTGCTCTCTGGATCAGAGAATGAATTCAGGATCAACCCAAGGGAAAGGAGCTTTAAAACAAGAATACCCATCTGGTCCCCATACAAGAGATAGGGGCAGGGTGGGGGAGGGGATCTGGGGTCCTCCCATCAGCCTCTGCAGCAGGGACCCTTCTCCATCCCCAGTCTCCACTGTTAGGCAAACAAAGTCCTTGGTAGTGGGGTGGATTGGATGCAAATTGAATTGAGTCACCATCTGTTAGTTTATTCATTGCAGAGTTTTGTTTTGTTTTGCTTTCTCTTTTTTGAACTCCCCACGTTTCATACTTGCTAATGAGCGGATCAAATAGCATTAGAGGCTGTGGGCAGGAGCCAGCCCTGCTCAGCCTGGAGACCCAGCATGCTCTGTGACGCCTCTAAGAGACAGCCCTCCCCCTCCCATTCTCCCTTTGGATTCCTGCTGCCTCAGCCCGCCTAGAAAGAAATGGACTTAGCACGTTGCTCATTTGAAGTTCAATTCCACCCCCACCCCAGTCCCACAATCCCAGAATCCCAGCTACCCAGTCCAGCATGTGGTAAGGGGGATGGCTGGAGAGATATGAGGCATACTTCTGGTCGTCTCTCAGGCTTGTGGTCTCTAGAGAGAAACTTCAAGGCAGCAGCTTCTGAATTCTGCTCCCTGCCACATGGAGGTCAGCCCTGTGATAGCAGAAGGACACAGGAGCCTCCAGCCTCATCCACCCTGGTGCTGTCCCAGCACTAGAAATGCCTGTCCATAGAATCTCTCCAGACAGTTTGGTTGAGGGGAGAAGGAGGAGGTGAGGACCCTGGAGCACCTGTGAAAATACCAGCAACAATAAGAACAATGAAAATAATCAAGGTCACTATGGTCATGATATCCAGACATTGTTCATTTTTAAATTCTAATCCTTATCAAAACGTTTCATAATAAATGGTATCATAACTCTTTCAGGTGCAAGTATCTGAAAATATAACTCTAACAGCCTAACAACAAAAAAAAAGGGTGGGGGAGGTATATTGATTTAAGTAACTAAAAAATCCAAATCCAGGGCTTTTAGGTGTCAGGCCCTTCTGGATTGAACAGCTAAAATTGTGTACTCAGGACTTGGTTTCTCTTCCTCTCTCAGCTCTGATTTCCCCTGTTTGGAATCACTCTGAAACAGCGTTAGTCTATTTAGTAGCTCCCAGCAGCTCCAGACTTAAGCCTAGAGGAAATTAAAATCTCTCTTTCTCAATAATGTAACTATGGGCTTCCCTGGTGGCGCAGTGGTTGAGAATCTGCCTGCCAATGCAGGAGACACGGGTTCGAGCCCTGGTCAGGGAGGATCCCACATGCCGCGGAGCAGCTGGGCCCGTGAGCCACAACTACTGAGCCTGCGCGTCTGGAGCCTGTGCTCTGCAGCAAGAGAGGACACGGCAGTGAGAGGCCCACGCACCGTGATGAAGAGTGGCCCCTACTTGCCACAACTAGAGAAAGCCCTCGCACAGAAACGAAGACCCAACACAGCCATAAATAAATAAATAAATACTTAAAAAAAAAAAAAAAAAAAGCACGAACTATAAAGGGAAACTTTAATTAAAAAAATAAATAAATAAAAAATAATGTAAATTCATGTCCTGGGCCTGATTTTTATTGGTGTACATTCGGTCACATGATCACCCATGAACCAATCACAGTATTGGGAGACACAATGCCCATACTTTTATTTATTTATTTATTTTTTATTGAAGTATAGTTGATTTACCATGTTGTGCCAGTTTGAGGTGTACAACAAAGTGATTCAGCCATATATATATATATATATATATATATATATATATACACATATGTATGTATATCTATGTATATATATGTATGTATACATACATATATATATGTATATATATGTGTATATATATATCTTCTTTTTCAGATTATTTTTCGTTATAGGTTATTACAAGATATTGAATATAGTTCCCTGTGCTATACAGTAGATCTTTGTTGTTTATATATTTTATATATAGTAGTGTGTATATGTTAATCCCAAACTCCTACTTTATTCCACCCCCCTTTCCCCTTTGGTAACCATAAGTTTGCTTTCTATGTCAGTGAGTCTATTTCTGTTTTGTAAATAAGTTCATTTGTATCATGTTTTTTTTTAGATTCCACAACAATGCCCATTATTAATAGGACGAACCTGGATCACGTGTGCATCTCTGGAGAGAACGAGTATGACATCTGTGCCCCCTACCCTTGCAAAACACCAGGCTTGTATGTCAGTGGAGGGGATTCTCAAGAGAATATTGGGTTTCTGTCGCAGAAGAAAGAGGAATAGACATTAGGTGGCAAAGACAATAAGTATCCACTGCAGAAACCATGTGCCTTTACAAATGAAAAAAAGAAATACTCAGAAGGATACATCATTTTCCTAGGGTCATACAGCTAGTAAACTGCAAATTGGTATTCAGAACTCGATTTGATCATTTCCAAATCCACATACTGCACGCAGTCCTTCCTGCGACATTGAGTATCAAGGGGAAAGGGAGATAGAAAAGAAAGAAGGGGTGTTAAAAGCAGAGAAATGTGTACAAAAGAAAAAACTTTCCTGAATTAATGCAGATTGAGCTTACAAAATGCCATGATATAGTACAACTATGTCATGGGAGAATGGGAAACTCATTGATCCAGTGGAACTGACTATCTCATGATGGAAGTAAATAATCTCATAGTCTAGAGCAAGAAGGTATCTTAGGAGATTTCAGATCATGAACCACCTGGCACAGTTCCTTTATATCCCCTCCCTTACCTGTCCTCTCAATTGTTACAGAGGCCATGTGTCACCTGGAAGTTGGCAGGATCCCTCCTCTTCTGCCTTGAAGAGGTATGTGTTAATTTATGAGAAAAAATTAGAGAATTGACTTTTATAATCTTTTGTGCCTCTATTATTGTCTTGGCCACTGGTGTTTCATAAATATCTTTAGTACTGCTAATACCCAGTGCTGCCTCAGCTAAGTAATTCACAGTGGGAGCTGGGGTGCCCTCAACCCTGTCTCTGCCGTTTTCCGCCCATGCAGCTTTTTGTGTTCTTTGACTGCAAGCAACAGAAACCTCTGGCTAACTTAAGCTGAAGGGTGTAGGGTAGTTACAGAATACACAGAAAATCCAAGCAACTTGGCTTCAGGAAGGACAGAAAACAGGACCACTCCAGGGATACATGTGGATGAAAGTAATCAGGGCACCCAACTGAGTGGGCAAATTAGAGTGGATTTAACCTGCTCTCTGATCATCAAGACTTGTCTCTCTGTACAGGGTTTTGTCTGCCTGGAAAAAGGGTGACTTTTTCTTTGCTCAAAGATGCCTCTACTCCCTTTGCTGTGTGCCTTTTGTAAGCATCACAAAGGGTTGGCAGTGGCCACAGGAGTAATAAACAATCTTCTTAGGTTGTTGCCATAAAAAATACATCAGCTCCAACAATTTCTGATCTTGTGTATTTCTACTAACGGTTCAGATTCTAAGGAGAGATTTGGCTAGCTTGAGCCTCTGATGGACAGTCTCATGAAACTTCATGGAATCAGGAGTCAGAAGGGTGGAGTGGAAGGAGGGAGAGACCTCCCCGCCCCAAATCAGCACTCTTTATCAAAAGAAGGAAGAACATTGCTGCAGACAATACCAACAGGTGTCCACCACACCCACAAGCTGAACAGGAAGTAAGTGCTCTCCCTTACTCAAGGCTGCCGTGTGTCACCAAACTCTGGAAGGAATCATTCACAGTGAATTCCGTGTGTATGGTACCCCCTGGAGTTGTGCAATACAGAAAGAAGCCTTGTCATTTCCCTACATACTTCCTGCCTTACCAGTCCTTCCAGATATAACAGATACTGGGGTACAGTTGCTATATTCTCAATTTTTTGCTGAAAGCTCAGGTAGATCTCTCAGCCTAGCATGATGTAGGAAGGATACTAGTTCATGACTCTTCCTATCTTGCTTATTCTTCTCTATCACCCAAGGAAAGGAGGCCTAGTTCTTCAGAAGTCTGTCCCACTTGGATGATCCCTTGCATCCCCTCATTCAAACTCTCTAATCTGTATCCCATACCCCTCCCTCTGAAAACCACCCCTGTAGGAGTGTGGGAGGATGTCTACTCCTCCTTTTCCTCTTGTGTCTTGCTAACTCAGAGCCTTTAGTTTAATAGAATGCTAATAAAGGTTTTTCTCTAGTTTCAAGAGGAATGGAAGGAGTGAATGCTCTAATTTCAGTCTGCTGTTCCTTACTGGTTATCTTCGAAACAAAAACACTAACGTGAGCGCCATTTTTCCCCTCAGTCTGACCTCACCTAAGAAAAGCAGAGTCTTCCCTTTAATGTGTCTTTGACCTTGCTCTTTGCAGAAAAATTACCCTTGAATTACTGAGCTAAGCAGCTTTTGACTGCTTTCTGAGCCTGGCTTACATTATAAAAGCCATCACATTAGCTGTGAGTGGCTGGGCCTGAGCCATCTGGGATGGCAGATACCAGCTCCTATTAGACTCCTTCCGACCCTCAAATCTCTTTCCTGATAGAAGTGGGTAGGGGTTGGTCTCAGTTCATCACCACACATTTTCTATTTAATTCTAGTCCGCCCTGCTCTTGATTCTCCCAACTATTAACCCTGCTATTCATTTCTCTGTTTGTGGCCTTAGCTGACCTTTAGACTTAATTCATGGCGCTGCTTCCTTGTACCTCTCAGCAACCCTTCTGCTGTTCTCTTCCTACTTGGCCTGCTGCTGCTGGGCCCAGATATAATCATGAGGATTTTGTCATATGGGAGAGCTGTCTAGAAAGCAGAGAGAAGTGATATAAGAAAAGGAAAAAAAGGAATAGGTATGTTTTGATGAAATGTAATTTCATGAAAATCTGTCTTGCTCAGGGACAGCCACAATGGGGAACGCTGGCTACTCTTGACCAGATCGGTGGTATTAGGTGGGATGGGAGAAAAGGGCTAGTGCTAGAAGCAGGAAAGAACTATCAAAATCAATTCCAATGCATAGGACAGGCTGTGCCTAACCCTCTCTAACCAGCTGGACTCCCTATGGGATAAGCAACCCATGTAGGACTCAACCTCCACTGCAACATGGACCCAACAAGAAGAGAACTGGGCAGAGTGGGAAAGAGCTGAGATGCTTGGGGAGGGTGGAGATGATAGGACAGTAGGCAGCCCACCAGCATCATTACCAGATTCAGCAATTCCTTGTCATTTCCAAGCCAGGAGATACAGGAAGGAATTCTAGAGTTATCCTGCTGCCAGTGGATCTTCCCGGTGTAATCCCAAAGGTCTAGACTTGGGTATAGAAGAACTGCAAAGATCTGGCTCAGGGAGGATGAGAGTGATGAGCCCAGGCACAGCACACAGGAACTTGATTCCTTTCTGAAGA
Organism: Balaenoptera borealis; assembly: GCF_965194805.1. Classification (NCBI taxonomy): domain Eukaryota; kingdom Metazoa; phylum Chordata; class Mammalia; order Artiodactyla; family Balaenopteridae; genus Balaenoptera; species Balaenoptera borealis. The sequence goes on along the minus strand of NC_138868.1, from coordinate 87,396,571 downwards.
TGTAGTTGGACAAGAATGTTGGGAAGGTGGGGTGGTGTTCAGGTGCTACACATCAGCTCTCCTCTCACCAGTATCCACCTTGGGTGAATCCAGACATCCTCAGGATCTCAGCTGGTATCAAGCTCAGGATGTTCCACGTGGCTCCCTTAGACTCTCTACCTCACATCCGACTGTCTGTTAGACATCTCCACCTGGATACTCCACAGTCATACCACACTCAACGTGGCCCAACCTGAACCATGCCCCATCCCCAAACTTTCTGTGTTCCCTGTTTCAGAGAATAGCAGCTCTTTACCTAAGGCAGAAACTTGAGTGCTATCTCTGACTCCTCTCTCTTCATCAAGACCCTTGCATTTAGTCAACCACTGAGACTTGCCAATTCAACCTGCTAGATGTTTATCAAATTTGTATCCAGTCTCCATCCCTCCCTATTACTATAGTTCACATTCAGGCCACCACCATTCTTGCCTAAGTTACTAAAATAGCATCTAGCTACCATCGAACCATCAGCTACCACTCTTGTCCTTGCCAGTCTCATCTTCCATGACATTCCTGTGCTTGAAAGTCCTACCATGGCTCCCATTTGCTGAGGATAAAGTCCAAGCTCAATTGTCTTGCCTACGGGGCCCTCTGTGATCTACCTTCAACCACCCTTCCAGCTTCGTTCCTCACTATGACCTGCTACAAATTTCATGCTCTACAAACACAAGTACACTTATAGTTCTCCCTTCACACACTCTGCTGTACCTCACCTCCATGTCAGTGCTCCAAGTGACACCTTGACCAGCAATGTCCTTCCTCTGCTATTTTCATCTGACTAACACAGACTCTTTGAAGCTCAGCTCTAGAACCTCTTCCAGGAAGCCTTCTCTATCCACTACAGTTTACTTCTCCAAATGTTAAAGATGTTTTTTAAAAGAGATTCAAAAAGATTAAAAGAAGCAACCAAAGCAAAAATAAATAAACCGGACTACTAAAAATCTTCACAGCAAAGGAAAAAAATTTTTAAAATGAAGAGGCAACCTATGGGAGAAAATATTTGCAAACCCCATACTCAGTAAGGGGTAATATCCAAAATATATAAAGAACTCATACAACTCATTAGCAAAAAACCAAATAACCCAACATAAAAATGGGCAAAGGGCCTGAATAGACATTTTTCCAAAGAAGACATACAAATGGCCAACAGGTACATGAAAAGGTGCTCAACATTGCTAATTATTAGGGAAATGCAAATCAAAACCACAATGAGATATCACCTCACACCTGTTGGAATGGCCATTATCAAAAAGACAAGAGGAGCTTCCCTGGTGGCGCAGTGGTTGAGAATCTGCCTGTCAATGCAGGGGACACGGGTTCGAGCCCTGGTCTGGGAAGATCCCACATGCCGCGGAGCAACTAGGCCCGTGAGCCACAACTGCTGAGCCTGCGCATCTGGAGCTCTGTGCTCCGCAACAAGAGAGGCCGCGACAGTGAGAGGCCCGCGCACCGCGATGAAGAGTGGCCCCCGCTCGCCGCAACTAGAGAAAGCCCTCGCACAGAAACGAAGACCCAACACAGCCAAAAATAAATAAAATGAATAAATTAATAAAAAAAAAAAAAGACAAGAGATAAGTGCTAACAAGAATGTGGAGAAAAGAGAACACTTGTGCACTATTGGTGGGAATGTAAATTGGTGCAGACACTATGAAAAATAGTGTGGAAGTTCCTCAAAAAATTAAGAATAGAACTACCTTTGATCCAGAAATCCCACTTCTGGGTATCTATCGGAAGGAAATGAAAACAGGATCTCAAAGTGATATCTGCACCTCCATGTTCATTGCAGCATTATTCACAAAGGCCAAGAAATAAAAACAACTTAAGTGTCTGTTTCTGACAACAGATGAATGAATAAAGATGAATGGATAAAGAAGATTTTATATATATATATAATCTTCAGATATCAGAGAGAGAGAGAGAACACATGGGATATTATTCAGCCATGAGAAAGGAAATACTGCCATTTGAGACAACTTGGATGAAACGAGGGCATTATGCTAAGTGAAAGAAGTCAGACAGAGACAGATAAATACTATATGTAATCACTTATATGTGGAATCTAAAAAAAGCTGAAATCATAGAAATAGTAGATTGGTAGTAACCTGGGGCTGGGGAATGGGAGGAATGGGGAGATATTAGTCAAAGGGTATAAACTTCCAATTGTAAGATCAACAAGTGCTGGGTATCTAATGTACAGCATGGTGGTTATAGCTAATAATACTGTATTATATACTTAAAAGTTGCTAAGAGAGATCTTAAATGTCTCATCACACACAAAAAATGGTACTTATGTGATGGGATGAAGGTGTTAGCTAATGCTATGGTGATAATCATTTTACAGTATGTAAGTGTATCAAATCAACGTGTTGTACACCTTAAACTTACACAATATTACTTGTCAATTATATCTCAATAAAATTGGAAAGAACAGATTAAAATATGGCTTCACCTTTCCCATGCCCTCACATATACAATTAAGGGCCCCAATTCGTACCCTTGTAATACACAGTACCTACCTAACCATTGATCATGTTACCTCTTATTATAGTCATGTTTCCATTGTATTACCACTTAATGATAGTCTCCAAGGGAACAAGGATGATATATTACATCCCCCACACCAAGACCATAATAGACATTAAATAAACTGTAAATAAATAACTGTATTAATAAACGATAACCAAGTACTTTGGTTTATTTAATTCTCCTCCCCTACTTCTAAAGAGGCAAGACTGTTTAGTACAGTCCTTCCCAGGATCCTTTTCAAGAGAGTTCAGTGTTGTGGTCAAGATCACGCGCTCTGGATTCCGGCATGGCTGAATCATTTTGGCTCTTCCATTTTTTAACTGTGGAAATGTGAGCAAGTTACTCATCCCTTATCCCCTCTGAGCCTCACCGCCCCATTTGCAAAATGAGGATCATCATAGAATCTACCTCATGTGGTTATTGTGAGGCTTAAATTAGGTAATGTACGGCTCTTGTTTTGGTACACCAAAAAAAACCTTGGTGATGATTTTTCCTCTTTTCTACTCTTTGACTTTCTAGCCTAGTATTCCAAAGTCAGGAGGAGGGGATATGATTAGGGCTGAGAATGGGAAACACTTCCAATCTTTTAAGTGTATCTTTAACCTGAAGTTTCTGCTTTTGTTCCAAAGCAAGGTTGAAAGAGAAGGGGCTTCTTTGTGATTCTAGCTGTCTTTTATTCAAGAGGAAAGTATCACACAGACTCACAGCAGCAGCAGAACACCGAGCCAGAGCCAGGAAGCCTGGCCCAGAGAAGTGAGGCTGCCTGCTCAGTGAAGAGGGAATCGGTCACAGAGACAGATCTCATTAATGCTAATGGCCTTTGTGCAGCTAATTAGCAGCATACTACACTCAGTATTTACCCTTGTGTGCCTACAAAGTTCCACTTTCTCCTTGGGAAGCAAGCTGTTTCTCTACCTGACTCATGGCGAGGAAGATCTCTGCTGCCAGACAGCAGCTTCATCTCTGCCTGGATGGGGTGGCTGCAGGAAGGCAGACGGGGCTCCACTCAGGGGCCTGGGAGGAAGGTAAAGAGGGAGCGCGTGATTCGTCTTCCAATCCTGGGTGGAGCGCTGGGCTGCTAAAGGCCTCACCCATCACGGGTGCCGTTTTCATGAGTCAGTCAGGCAGCTGTCAGCCCCAAGTGCCCTTCCAGAACTGCTGAGTGTGCAACCATCCTCTTCTTCCTTTGCAAGGAGTGGTTCTCTGAGCTTAGGGCAGACCCCCTCCTTCCCACAGGGCCTGGGAGAAGGGGTGAATCACCAAGAAAGGGTCTTCTTGGGGGCCTAAGCAGAGAGCTCCTGGTGACCTTCTCACCATTCATTCCACAATCTTTAACAGAACTCGGAATATGAGCCGCACCATGAGCCACTTCATGAACACCACAGTGAATAAGGAGTGAATAGGCGGGGCTCTGCCCTGGGGAGCTCCCATGAAGACTAATTTACAGCCATCATGCTGCACTGGGATAGTGCAGGGCAAGAGCGGAGTGTCAGGGAAGGACCGCTCTGGCCGGACCGGGGGTGTCGAGAAGAGCTTCATGGAGGAGGAATCGCTGCACTGTCCAAGCACCTATGCCCTGAGCATAGACCTGTCTCCAGTGGAGAAGTCTGCTCTGTTAGGCGCCCCTCCCCTTCCTCTGAAGCAACAGGCTTGGAATCTGAAGAAGTCATCACAGCTCTGAGTCCTGGTCCTGCTTGAAATGATGTAGACAGAGAGGCTGCCTTGGGGACCGAATGTTCTGGAGACTACAGGGTGATCACTGCTCCATCAGCAGGAACCTGGGCTGGTTCCCTGGGAGACCTCCCTCTCAGCTCACCTCCGCATTCTCTTGGCCTAGGAAATCCTCCCCAGCTCCCAACCCACGGCCTTGCTCCATGGCTAATGCCAATTGCACAGATGACCACAGGGCCAGTGGTTTCTCCTCATACCCCAAGAGATGTGCAATGACCCCCCAAAATTCACATGTTGAAGATTAACCCCCAGTGTGATGATATTAGGAAGTGAGGCCTTTGGGAGGTGCTTAGGTCAAGAGGATGGAGTCCTCAGGAAAGGATTAGTGCCATTATGAAAGGGACCCCAGAGAGCTCTTTTGCCCTCCTTCCACTTTGTGAGGACACAAGGAGAAGGCAGCAATGAGGAACCCAGAAGAAAACTCTCACCAGAACTCGGCCGTGCTGACACCCTGATCCCAGACATCCAGCCTCAGGAACTGTGAGAAATAAATTTCCATTGTTTTATAACAATGGTACTTTGGTACTTTGTTATAGCAGCCCAAACTAAGACAAAATGCTGGTTCAAAAGGAATCCTTCAACCCTGTGAAGTGGTTGCTTGATCTATGCCCAGCCCCTAACTGCATTGGAGTTCTTGCCGGGCCACCAGCCCTGTCCCAGCTGAATGTGTCCTGGAATGTGTCCCGCAGAGCACTGGGAGAGAGAGCCTTAGTTCTCCGATGACCCCCGTGGAGCTCGGGAGAGTTGGGTGGCCTGTGCTTTAAGGCAGGAGCTGGGACTAGAGGATGATCTCTTGCTGCAGAGGTGACCGCAGAGCCAGTGGCCTCTCACCAAACGCTGGGAGCTGCCCACCCACTCCTGACACACATACACACACCACAGCCTCTTGCTACAGCTTCTGTTCACCAGGGCACCACTGAAAGCTGCGTGGGTGGAGTTGTCAGCAAGGCCCCATGGATGGGCTCCCTGCCAGCCATTCCCTTTTGGGCTAAAGGATTGCAGAACAAGCTGTAGTGTCAAAGAAGGACCCAGTGTTAATCACTATTTTATATGCTACAGTATAGCTGAGACTACACAGGACAAGGCAGGATCAATGAGGGGCTGGCTTGTCCCAGGTGGAGCATTCTTGTGGAGTCCTCAGTGGCCTAGGCTTGTTCACAGAACTGAGTTCGACTACAGAAGAATGCCTGGCCCAGTGGAACTGGCTTGTAAGCAGGAAAGAGACTGCACAGTCAGCCACAGCTGGTGCCCACTTCTGGGCCTTTATTTCCCTGAAGCTGTTTCCATTTCACTCCAAAAGCTTTCCCAATCTCTCTTTCTCTCATTCTCTCCTCGGGTGACCCCAAGTGCATTATTTCAGGACAAAACAGAATAGTCAAGACAGAAACAGCCCCAGTGCCAGTGCAAATTCTGCCCTGATAAGTCACAACCCATCTGCACTGGCTTGGCCTAGGATACACCCAGACTCATGGCAGTTAAACCTTAATGCCCAGCCAGTCTTGGGCTGGGGACATTGCCCCTACATATAACTGCCCTTACACGCACACACACACACACACACCCACACACACACCCTTTCAGGAAACTGCCCCAGCTGCTCAGAGAAAGGAAATGCACATATTTTTCAAATGTTAGAGCCAGGAAGAAATTGAGAAGTCATTCAGCTCAGCATCCTCTTGACATATGGCTGGAACCAAGGGCTCAAGAGGAGAAGAGCCTTGCCTAAACTCGCCTGGCATGTTAACACCCTGGCCTCCTGACTCTTCCCAGACCTTGAAGTCTCTTCCTGGTCTGTACCCTCAGTGACCAAGTCACCAGCTCTTGTTCAAGTTCCTCCCTCTGCTGCAGAGCTGGTCATAAGCTAGTGCCATGACTGATGGGAGGAGTTTCCAGCTTTAGCCTCCGTGCAAAGCAGTAGGGCTGTGTGGTCTGATGGTTAGAGCCCAGCTTTAGCAGCTACCAACCCAGGTCTGAATCCTGGGTCAATCACTAAGTAATTATATGTCCTTGGCAGGTTAAATAACCTGTCTGGGCCTCAGTTTCATCATCTGCTAAATAGAATAATAATACAATCTACCTCACAAACTATTGTGCAGATGAAATGAGTTACTATTCTTGAAAGAACCTGGTACAGAGTAAGTGCTATATGAACCTAGACTATTATTATTATCATTGGGGTATTTATTATAAATGCATATTCGAGGCCCCACCCACAGATAATCTGATTTAGTACATCCATATTAGGAACCAATAATCTGCATTTCAGCAAACACCCTTAGTGATTTTAGTGGGTGCCAGGGCGAGAGAGGAATGCAATGGTCCAAGGACCATATTGACACCAAAGCTCTGTTTTCAAGGCTGGGGAAGTGTATTTTGACCCCACCCTGGTCTGTAAAAGAAGAACTCCAATGACCTAGTTAACCTTCTTGTCTGAATCCCTAGATCCGCATTCCTCACATTTCCCTCCTCCCTGGACGTCTTGTTAAAAGACTGGTCCTCAGGTCTCACCCGAAACCTGCGACTCCCAACTCTTGGGTTTAGGAAACAGCCTTTTCAACACTGCCCCCTCCCAAGGGGGTTCAGAGGTTTATGGAAGGTTGACAGTCACTGACAAAGAGCAGGTTTCCCTGGCCAGGCTGAGCACTGCAGGTCGGGGGAACGGAGACTGCCAGGGAGGGAGCCCGGGTCACCCTTTGCTCCCCTTCACCTCACCCACTCAGGGCTGCCACTCCACAGATCTCAATCCCAGCCTGGGTGGCATTTCCATGCTGGCCCTTTATTTCCTGCCAAGAACAGAGCTGACCTCTCTGGTCCACTGGCTCTCCGCCCAGCCAGGCCGTAGGCGGCATCCTTGAAGACCTCTTTGCCCTCTCTCCCCCGGGACTGAAAGGCTGTACTGGGGGGAGAGAGGAGGGGACCCAGGCATCATTTAGGAGGCTGCTAAGACCTAGCTTGGGGAGCAGCCAGAAAGATAGGTCCCAGTCCAGACAGCCCCTCCTCCCTGCCCAGACCTCTGTGTACTCATGCAAAGATAATTCAGTTACTGGGAATGCAGACTGGAGAGATAACCTGATTTAGAAGCTGAAACCATCTGAGCTGGGCAGGAAAGCTGGGGTGCAGGAATAGTCCTTATTAACCCAGGAAGGCTGGAGCAGTAAAAAGAGAAAAGGGGTGTTGGGTGGAGAGGCATTGGATGGCTGCTTGGAAAGAATGATGGCTGGGGTTTGGGTGTTGGTCCCTCCCACCCGTCATCCCCCACCCTTGGTCCACCCAAGGGCTCACTCACCCCTTAAATCTTCTGTGAATTCACTTTTTTTCTAGAGTGCTAACACAGCCATCATCTGGCTTATACAACCATCCGGGGAGGAGATAAGCTGAGAAACCTATAAAGAGTCAGGGAGGAAGAAAACCTTTTCTGAGGTTTAATTTGAGTCATTGATCACCAACTACCCTCAGAACAAGTTATTTCAGTGTGAGCTGTCATCTGTGAAAGCTGGTAGTGTGGCTGCTATGGGACCCGCTGGGCAGGAAGCTGCAGGGAGTGCTCAGGGTTAAGGTCAGAGGTGTGGGGACCATTCCTCCCCTCCTTTCCTTCACACTTGAGAGCCAGTCCTCACTCCCACAAATTCCAGGGGTGCCTTGTCTTCCCTCAGCCATCTCGAGCTTGGTACCTCCTTCTATGTTTCTCTCTCATCCTTGTTTGCCTGGAAGTCCCCCCTGCAGTCTCATTTTCATCCACCTGCATCTTAGGAAGAAGATGCTCTGGAGGAAAGCAGACTGGCTCGCCCCTGGAAAGGAAAGCAAGTGATTAAGAATCTTAAAAACAGCTCCAGTGGGCTTCCCTGGTGGCGCAGTGGTTGAGAATCTGCCTGCCAATGCAGGGGACACGGGTTCGAGCCCTGGTCTGGGAAGATCCCACATGCCGCAGAGCAACTGGGCCCGTGAGCCACAACTACTGAGCCTGCGCATCTGGAGCCTGTGCTCCGCAACAAGAGAGGCCCCGATAATGAGAGGCCCGCGCACCGCGATGAAGAGTGGCCCCCACTTGCCGCAACTAGAGAAAGCCCTCGCACAGAAACGAAGACCCAACATAACAATCAATCAATCAATAAATCTATAAAAAAAAAAAAAATTCCTTTCATGTTAAAAAAAAAAAAAAAAAAAAAACAGCTCCAGTCATTTATCTTCTCTATCTGCTTCTTCTCCTGGCATAGGGAAATTTTTCTCTGCAGATAATTTGTCTTTCTTACAACCTGCCTGTTCTATGTCAGATGAATGTGAGACCCTGAAGAAGCTGAGGCAAGTCCAAGAGTTCTTTGGACATTGTAGATTAGATTTGTAGGCTGGAGGACAGAGCAGAGACCCCAGCCACACCCCAGATGCCAACTAGAAGGACCAGACGCAACTCCACCATAAACGCCAGACCCACTGCAGGATGGCTGTGCCCCGCCCTGGCTACTTCAGAACGGGCCTGAAAGCGCCTATATTAAGTAGGCAGGGGACAGGCCAGCAGTGAAGGAGTTAATGAAGAGCCAGACTTTCCCCACCCCACTCCACTCTCCCCCTGGACCCAGAAGAATAACCAGTCAGTAAGATGACCCCAATGGAAGAAGTCCAGAATCATTTACTCTGCTCTCAGGGGTATTTGTACTCATCTCCACACAAATCAAATCGCTCAGAGTGAAGGTAGGGCTGGGAGGGAGCCCAACGGGACAGGGCTTCTAACCTTTCAGAGGCTGGGCAGGGACCCGCCCAGGGCAGAGCCTTCAAGCCCTGGGGCCCAAAACCAAGGAGTCTGAAACTAAGGAAAGAGTGCTGGGACTCGCCAGGCCACAGCTGGTCTAGAATCTCCGTACTTTTTTCCCTGAGAATTTGTTAACTTTCCAGAAAATTGCAGCGTGGCTTTCCCCAGCGTGGTAAAATGGTGAGGGGTTTCCTCTCACAGTCACCCTAGCCGTCCAGGGCAAGATGAGTTAACCAGGGGACACGTAAGGGTATCAGATATGAGAAAGCTTCAGAAAAAGCTGAAACTCCCAGAGTCTGGCAGGAGCCAGAGACCTCCCACTTCTCTGCTCCACGGAAGAACCCACTTGGCTGGCCTTGGCTGTCTCCTCTGCCTGCCCGGTCCCTGTCCCCAGCTCCTGCCCGGCCTCCCCAAGTGCCCCACAGGCTGGCCTGCCTGAAGCTTTGTGTTCTTGAAAGGCCCGCAGATTTATAGGCCTCAGCTGCAGACAGATATCCACCCCTGCCCCGCCTTCCCCTGCAGCCCCCAAACCACCCTCCCCAGTCCTTCTCTCCCGGCCACACCACATCAGGGGTGTCCGATGGGGGCAGGGCAGGGAACACAGCCTGAAGGGTCACTCCATCCTCAGGCGGGAGTGCCACGCTGCTGGGGGCCTGCCTTGCTATGACCCACTAGTAGCTCGGAGTGGGCTGTCCAGGAGAAAGATGCAAGAGTGTTCATTTCATTACAGCCTGCAGATGAGCAGGGATCCTGTCTTTCTGGAATATTCTGCCCTGTAATAATTCTCAGGCTAAGACTGCAGTGACAGCAGTCAGGATACCTGACCTCCCCAGATCAGTTCAGCAAGTGTCCCCCAGTCCCAGACAATGTGAGCAAAGACTAATAAAGTCGTAGAGATGTGAATGGGCCATTTGTGTGGAAAGAGACAAGGGCTGGAAGAGGAAATGTGGTGTCATGAGAAAAGTGTCAGACAGACTCAGGAGTCCTGGGTCCTGGCCTCTTAGACCATTAACTAGGAGTGGACCCCCGACCAGAGGCTGTACTTCTCTTGACTTTGGTGAGGGCTGGGTTACACCGTTAGCTTCTGAGGTTTCTCAGAGGATGAGTGAGCAAGCATCCTTGGAAGCAAGAGGCATTGTTAAAATAATTGTTCAAGAATAATGGGCTCAAGGGGACTTCCCTGGTGGTCCAGGGGTAAAGAATCCGCCTTACAATGCAGGGGACGCGGGTTCGATCCCTGTTCAGGGAACTAAGATTCCCACATGCCACGGGGCAACTAAGCCCGTGCGACACAACTACTAAGCTCGTGCACCTCAACTACAGAGCCCACGCGCTCTGGAGCCCGTGCACCACAACTAGAGAGAAGACAGCGCACCGCAACGAAAGATCATGCATGCCTCAACGAAGATCCTGCATGCTGCAACTAAGACCCAATGCAGCCAAAAATAAATTAAATAAATAAATAAATAATCTTTGGGGAAAAGAAAAGAAAAATAAGCTCAGCAAGCAAGTTGAGAATGGGCTAAGGAATGAGGGAACTACGAGGCGATCTGGGAGCTAGAACCAAGCCTGCCAAGAGGCTCGGGGGATGGGGGATCAGCCAGCACCCTTACCCCAAGGCCCAGCAGAAGGGCAGGTTCTGGAGGAGAGCTCGGTGGTGATGGGCCAGAGCAAGGGCAGGGACGAGGGAGCCCAGCAGGTGCCTCAGGCTCCCCCCAGGAAGCCTAGTCCTGGTCCCCTTGGCATCCAGTGTGATGGGCATCCACTAGACAGCAGAGTCCAGCTGCAGTCCTGCCCTGCTGTCTGACCCACGTGTGTGATTCAGCTCTAGTCTCCACTGGGGGGCAGAGCATGGGACGTTGTAGACAGAGCACAGTGGTCCCTGGACCCCTGGATGGCTGGGTGCTCTGGAGCAGGCCCTGAAGCTCCGTGAGCCCCAGTTGGCTCATGTGCATCTGTCTCTCATGGTGCTCTGCAGGGTTGTTCTGTGAACCAGAGCTCCTCACATAGTCTTCAGCATTGAATTGTGGTTCTCCTGTGTGAATTATCCCAATAATCTAACTTATTTTATGGAGTAGCATAAGTATTTTGAATAATATAATGCAACAATGCCCACTTCTCAGGGTCACCCCTTGTCAGACGCAGAGGAGGCCAAGAGCAACACTAGATCCCAACCCCAAATCCTCCCTCCCCCGCCCAGCCCCCCGCCCCCCCCCCCCACAGTCAGGACCCAGGAAACTGACCCTGCCAGTGAGCCCAGTGGTGGATGCAGCTGTGAGAATCTAGGGAAGGCAGAGAGAGGCAGGAGCCCAGAGGTGTCTTAGGACCGTTCATATGAATATCTGCTTAGACTGAGAGCAAAAAGATTAATGTGAAAATCCCATCCCGAGAAACTAGTAGCTATACATCAGCAGTGCCTCAAAGATTGGATACTTATTAGGTTTGCGGTAAAGTAAGTAATGTGCCAATTCAGGAATCACAGCTATGAGAGAAAGAGATGAGGCAAAACTCTCCCTTCTCATCACCCAGCCAAGCCCAATGACGACGTACATTTCTGGCTGGAGCACCATGAGAGGTGCTCCATGGTGTGCGGCCCAACGGGCACAGACGGTGGGCCTGACCTGGGGACCGGTGACGGAAGGGGAGACTGTCCCCCTGCACCTCCAGAAAGGGATGCTGCGGGGCGGCGGGTGGCAGCTGGCACAGGGAGGCCTTCGCTGGGCAGCCACAGTAGCTAAAATACTTCAGTTGAAAGAAAAATGTCCTCATCCACGTAACTAGTCTTCAGGACCAGGCAGAGAAATTGACAATGTTGATTCATTTAGCTCAGTAGCGTTCAGGTCAAAATGAATCTTGTCAAAAATCCATCACCCACATTCATTAAGTAAGAAAAGGGATGCAGGCTCCCGGGGAATCAATCACACCCCAACAGGGAGCAGCTGAAAACAGATCTATCACTGTCTCTGATGGAGGCTTCCATTACTCAATGTACTGTTTCCTGAATGCACCCTGAGGACCCCTCCCAAGGACACAGGCACCGGCCAAACCCCTAGCAGCAGCCAGGACTGAGATGGCCCAAGGGCAGGTGGTCAATCTCCTAGTCATCTCTCTACAGCTAGCAGGCAAAATTTCTAGAGCCTCAGTGCAGATTTACATATGCTTGCTTTTCACAGGATCAACACTTAGCTGACTAACATGGCCCTGAAGAAGTCATTTCATCCATTCCTCCACTTGAGGAATCACTGTCACTTAACTCCCCTGCTGTCCTCACATCTGTGTGGCTGCCTCACATCTGTAGGAAAAGGAAATAATAGCAGCTTAGCAGTTCTCCACTGTACAACGCTCAGGAAAAGCAGAGTGGCTCTGCAGAGCTGCCCTGACCTCAGGGCCTCCCACAAGACATTTAGAAGGCAAGACTCACCGTCCCCTTTGTTCCTGGGGCAGAAGCTAGCATCCCTCAAGGCTGGCATTATGGCATTCCCTGACTCCCCCCAACAAAGGAGGCACATGAGTGGGGCTGGAGAAAGTTCCTTGAGAGTCAGATGATGGAGAAGGCTGTGTACCATCTATACTGTTCACTAGCTGTGTGAGCTCGAGCCAGTTCTTAAACTTCTATCCAGCTCACTTTTCTCATACATAACAGAGAAACCATAATTGTGTATATGTCTTAGGATTGTTGAAGATTCAGTGAGACTCTACATGTGAAGAACTGGCACACAGACAATGCACAAGAGGTGAAAACTCTTGTTAGACGAAGGTCCCTCTGGCACTGAGCCTTTTCTTCTAGTCTCATCTTCCTACCATAAACAACTTCTAAAAAGTGTCCACAGGATCCATTCCTTCATTCATGTATACATTCACCAAATGTGTGTTGACTATTCATTGTTCTACCTGTTCTAGATGCTGGAGAGAGAGTGTACTTATTGAGCGCAAGTGATGGATCTTTGATGATTAATTGGGGGGGGCCACAGATAACCTATAATTAAATAAAATAATCACAGATAATAATAAATGACTCAGAGATAAGAGGGGAATGAATTAAAGAGTGGCTGACTTGGCATGGGGGGGCTACTTAAATTTAATTCAAGGAAGGCCTCTGTGAGTGGGGGGCATTTGAGTTGAACCCCAAATGGTATAAAGGAGTCAGCCACACGGCGATCTGGAAGGAGGACATTCTAGGCAGTGAGCATGTGGAGGGCTGAAGGGAGACTGAGGGAGGAACAGCACAGAGAGGCAAGTGGGATGGAGGAGGAATTCCCTAGTGACCCAGTGATTAGGACTCCAGAATTTCACTACTGAGGGCACAGGTTCAATCCCTGGTTGGGGAACTAAGATCCCGCAAGCCACACAGCACTGCCAAAGGAGAAAAAAAAAAGCTCTAGAATGCTATTAGGAGAATGGATTGAAGCAGGGCAAGCGTGGAAGGAATGAGATGTGCTAGGAGGTCCTTACAGAGCTCAGGGGAGAACGGTGAGGGTTTTGTCAAGGTGGGTAGCAGAAGATGTGAAGAGGAGATACTAGGGTCCAGGAGATATTTTAGAGGTGGAAACAACAGCACTTGCTGATGAATTAGATGTGAGGGATGAGAGAAAGGGAGGAATCTAAGATTTCTGCAGTTTCTGTTTGAGCCTTTGGATAAATGGGGTAGTAATTATTGCTGTGGTGAAGAACAAGAGGAACAGTTTGGGGTGGAGAAGTGCAATTAAGAGCTCTGTGAAGCTGAATAAAATGCATATTAGACATCCAAGTGAAGACATCAATGTAAGTGGTTGGATTTGGGAGTCATGGAACTGGATGAGATCAACTAGGGAGAAAGCGTAGCTAGAGAAGGAGCAGGGAGGAGGACTGAGCCCCGGGAGTGTCATCTAGAGGAATCCTGTTCCAAAAGCCCCAGCCCTTCGAGGACATATATTTTGTTTTCCAGAACAGAGTCACATGAGTCACAGGAGGGTCAGGGTGGGGATTAGAGGCAAAGGGGACTTGGGGGAACACACCTGGAGGAGATGCGAGACAGTTGCCTTCTGAACACGTGTGTGTGTGGGCGTGCAAGTTATGCTAGTGCCGCCCCACCCTAGAGAAGGGCAGGATTCTACTGTGTGCAGATTTCTGCTTTCTGGGTGAGTATTTCTGGGAGATAGGTGGAATCAAGCCCCCTATGCCACCAACATATGGCCACTCTGGGATGGAGGAAGAGGGGAAAACAGAAGCTGGGAGGTGAGTCTGCTCTGAATGCAACGAGGTGGTATTCCAGGGCAACCCACATGTCCCCAGTGTGATGGGCTGAAGGTTTGTGTCCCCTCAAGACTCATGTTGAAGCCCTAACCCCCAATGTGAAGATATTTGGAGGTGGGGCCTTTGGGATGTACTTAAATGAGTTTGTGAGGCTGGGGTTCCCATGGTGGGATTTAGTGTCTTTATAAGAGGAAGCGAGATCAGAGAATGCTCTCCCTCTGTCTCTGTCTCTCTCTCTTTCTCTGCCATATGAGAACCCAATGAGAAGGCAGCCATCCACAAGCCAGGAAGAGAGCTCTCACTAAGAACTGAATTTGCTGGCACCTTGATCTTGGATTTCTTAGCCTCCCAAACTGTGAGAAATAAACATCTGTTGTTTAAGCCACCCCATCTATGGTACTTTGTTATGGCAGCCCGAGCAGACTGAGACACCCAGGCTTCTGCAGCCTGTGGGACACAGGAGGACACATCAGCGTGGACGCCTGAAGGCATGCTGATTTCCAGGACTGCAAGATGTCAGCCCCCTTCACACACAGCAACATCTTCTCTGGTTATTTTGGGGAGTTCCCAGGGGGCCTCAGCTCTGCTCACAGTCTCTTCACATTCTGCCTCTCACAGCCCCCTGAACCACACAAGGGGGCAGCTCCCTCCTTCCAGCGCCTCCCATGCCTCCTGCTAGGACTCCGAGCATCCAAAGCTGCAGCACCATCCTACACTCCCACACCATGCTGGGGTCCATTGAAACTGAGAGGGTCTCCCCTTTCCCTTCTCCATGTCCTGCTGCCACCAGGGGAGGTGGCCACCCATTGACCCAACAGTTCATCAGACCCAGCCACACCCTGAACCCTCCAGGGTCTGGCAGACCACTGAATAAACTGAGGAGCCACATCGGGTTTACCTTGTGTCCCAGCACCTAGCATGGTGCCTGCCTTGTACCAGGCACGTGACTCCTAATAGTAGACCAAGTAGATCTGTGTGTGCATGGGAGGAGGCAGTTGCAGGTGGGTGGAGGAGGGTGCAGAAGTCCTTGCCTAAAGAAGGAAAACCACAGGGGAGCGAGAGGGTGCTGCAGCAGAGAGCTCACTGTGGGAGACAGAGGGTGATTCCGAGGGGCCCCAGGCAGAACACAGGACTGAGGGCAGTTCCCCTGCCTGCCCCGTGGCCCCCCACACATGCACCTGCTTCAAGAAGGATGAGAGATAAGAGAAAGAAGGCATCATTCTTAGGTGCCTTTCCTTCATAGCACCTCAATTATAATAGCACAGAGAACAAATGTATGGATACCAAGGGGTTAAGGGAGGAAGGGGGGGTGGGAGGAATTGGGAGATTGGGATTGACACATATACACTATTGATACTATGTACAAAGTAGATAACTAATGAGAACCTACTGTATAGCACAGGGAACTCTACTTAATGCACTTTGGTGACTTAAATGGGAAGGAAATCCAAAAGGGAGGGGATATATGTATATGTATGGCTGATTCACTTTGCTGTACAGTAGAAACTAACACAACATTGTAAAGCAACTATACTCCAATAAAAATTAATTAAAAAAAAAAAAGAAAAAAAGAAGGATGAGAGAGCCAGTCAAGGGCACTGAGAGGAAGCAGGTAACGATTTCAGTTTCACAGCTGGGTGGGTTGGGGCCACATCGAGGGAATTCGTTTCTGGGACAGCAAAGAAGCTTCGACTTCTCTCTGTGTCTCTCTCTGGTTCATCCAGTCAGGTGGTTGGGATGAGGCCCCCCTGAGAATCCAGGCTCTGGTGCCCATATCCCAGACCGCCCGCCGCACTGTGCCCCCACCTCCTCAGGCCCACGCCTCAGCTCCTGGGCCCTCAGGCTCACCAAGATGCCACTTTCAGAGACACATGGAATATGAATAAGTTCAGCCTCCCTTTGGGTGCTTCCTGAAGGCTAAGCACAGACTCTCTCATTTAGTCTTCATACCAACCTTGGGAGGTAGGTACTGTGACTCCCATTTCAGAGATGGAGAAGCCGGGAGTCAGAAAGGTTCATTTGCCCAATGCTTCGCAGCTGATGAGCAATAGAGCTCTTATTCCCACCGGCTATGTCTGACTGCACATTTCATCCTCTAAGAAACTACCTTGACATATGGAGTCCCAGGATAAACACATCCCATGTGCCACATAAAGCAGTCGGGGAGGGGGCAGGGGACTCTGACGCACAATCCATTAGGCGGACGGCAGGTGAACGGTATCACCTCTGTGAGTCAGAGGGCCTGGGCCGCACACCGAGGCTCCCCCCACTGTGTCATGAAAGCACAGCTAGATGCTGCCTCCCACTCCTTAGGAGTTGGACCCATTCTCCATCTCCCAAGGTGGATTCTGCTGCCCAGCTGTGCAGGAGAAAGTAGATGGAAATTCTTCATCCAAGACCCACAAAATCAGGCAGTACTACTGGGGTGCAGAACAGAACTGAAAATCCAGGTGTACCCAAGGGTTGGAAAGGTTACCAGTTTCCAAAACTAAACCTGCAGCCACCTCCAAAAAGGAAACCAGGCCATCTTCATTGCGCCAGGCCAGCCAGCCCATCCTGGGGGGCGGTGGCCCCCCAGAGGTCCCCCCTCCCAACACTGGCTCCTCCCTCAGTCCCTGTGAGGTGCGTACATTCCAACAGGTTCCCTGCAGACCTTCTGGACCAACCCCCTTGCCCTTCCCTCAGCCCATTCTGTTCAGGAAAAGGGATATCACTGGCTCCTCACCCTGCATCATGCCTGTGAACCTGCCCAGAAGTTTCCCTTTAGGCCTGGGGGTTCCTCTCAGCTGTGGTCACTCTCCCTTCCCTGAGGCACCCCTGACTGATCTCCAGGGCAGCACCAAGGGTTGTAATGGTCTCTCTCACCTGCCTGTCCTAGAGCTCAGACCCACATGGAGACACGGGGGTGGGTACCTGCCTCTAGAATCTGGGAATCAGATGAATGTCCCTAGGATCCTAAGAAAACCTGAGCCTGGGGGTTGCTATGTCAGCGTTTTGGACTCCAGTTTCAGAAACATCTGACTGACTTAAACTGGCTTAAACCAGTGCTTTTCAAACTTTAATATGCATGAGTCAATTAAGGGATCTTTCCGAAATGCACTTTCTGATTCTGTAGGTCTGAAGTGACACCTGAGAGTTGCATTTCTAGCAAGCTCCCAGATGCTGCTGATATGCTTGGTCCAGGACTCACACCCTAAGTAACAAGGATTTAAAGATTTAAACCTCAAGGACATGTGTTCCTTATTTATAAGAAGCCTAGAGATAGGTGGCCCCAGGGTTGGCTCAGAGCTAACTGATCATCTTCACCGGGCTCAGTCCCTCCTTTGCTCTGCTGCCCTCATCATCACAAGATGGCTACCAGAGCTCCAGAATCACATCCCCACATTTCAGTGTCCCAACTCAAAAGGAAGAATGCAGGGGTAAAGGAAGGATTTTCCCCCCCTTTAGCTTTCCTATTATCAGACAATAAAATCTTTCTCATAATCCTCCAGTCATTTACTTACATCTCATTGGCCAGAACTAGGTCCCATGCCCATCCCTGGGTCAATTACTATCAACAGGGATCAGATTTCCATGATTGGCTTAAATCAATTATGATTCATCCCCTAGGGCTGGGGACATTTCCACCTGAACAAAAACCAGAAGTCTATCAGCAAGAGAGAAGGGGAATGGTTAAAAAGCTGGCAGCCAACAGCAGCTACATAGATGGGCACAAACCATCCTATAACCAACCTATTGCCAGTTGTCTGACCCCTTTTGCCCTTCTCTCAAGAGGGAAAGGGAGAGAGTGGGGGAGAGGACAGCAAAAATTAAAGAAGTACAGTAAGGGGGCTTTAGGGGGCAGAGTGGAATGAAGGAAAGTTGGCACCCTAAGCAACTGTCGATACGTTGATCAGAATATGAGGGTGATCAGTCCTGTATATCTTACTCATAGAGGTGTTGGGTGGACCACATGGGCTAATGCACCTAAGGACATCTTATAAACAGTGAAATGCTACAGGAATGCAAGCAGGTGTGGTGGTAGCAGCAATTAGTATCACTCTTCGCCCCCAGGAATGTGGGGAGAAATGGAAGCAGAAAGAATGTCCTCCCCGCAGCCTGTCCCCCAGGCCAGATGACCTCAGTGACGCTGGTGGGAATTGTCCCTGTTCCCAATTCTCTCCCTCTTTGTTGACTGTAACTGCCCAGCAATCAGCTGACTCTGCTGGCAGGGCTGGGCAGGCTGGCGTGAGGCTTCTGCTAGAGGAGAAAGAGGCATTTGTGTGGAGGAGGGATTCCTGCTCCGCAGTGGTGACAAGTCAAAGAGCCGGAGGCTGGAGGGTACACGGCGTCCTCTGCAGAAGGGCCAGGCTCCCCTCTGGGCACTGACTCTGTGGCCCAGCATCTTCGCACATGCTGCTCCTTTTCCCAGAGATGCTCTTCCCCATGCTGCTCAGACCTGGTGTCTGGCTCCTTCTCGGGTTAGGTAGCACCTCTGCAGAGGGGTCTTCCTTGGCCGCCAAATCTAAAGCAGCCCCTCCATCTGCCTCCTCCCTTCCCCCACCTGTTGCCCTCCATGACCACAGCTAATTTTTCTTCCTCACCCCATTTGTTACAATTTGTTACAATTTATAAATATCTGCCAGCTTATTGTCAATTAACCTGAAACTCCGTGAGGGCAGGGACCGTGTCCATGGCGTTGCCCACCAAGTGCTCAAACACAGGGCCTGGCACGGAGTATTCACACAGTAAATATGTGCTGAATGAATGAAAGCATGATTGAATGAAGGCGGTTGACACAACTGTTCCCTGTTTCCGGAATGGAAGAACCAGAGTCAACATTTAAATGAAGCAAAAGAAATTTAGTTTAGCTACAAGAAGTAAACATTCTAGAAAACCTCTGGAAAGGATGAGCAAAGAGTTTGACACATACACATCTGTCATTCAGGGTGAGGGAGGAAGAGTCCTGCCTCGAATCAGAAAGGTGATAGATGGCCTCTGGAAGGTCCCACCTGCCCAAGGATGACAGGACCCTGGCATCATCCCTGCCCATCACCCCCATCTTGCACAGCAGTTAATAAATTGCCTCTGTTTAGCTCCTCTGATCCTTAATGTTCCAGCTTTTATTTTCAGAAACCCCTTCAGTTCTGGGGAGGTGGGGGGTGGGAAGGGGTGGGACTAGAGGCTGGGATCCTGGGCTCTCGGCCCCTGTCCACTGGGCCATGTGATGAGTGGGAAATTGACTGGAATGCTGAAATCATGACCCTGAACAGCAAACTCGTTCCCTGGAGAGACCGGAGCTTGATGGCAGGGCTGAGTTGCCATCACACCAATCACTCAGGAGTGGCCTGAAGTTCGCTTAAGCTGTCCTAGTGGCAGCTTGAAAAGGTTCTTGGTGCATCCTGCCTGGGCCAGAGCAACAGGAATAACCACCAGGCCAGTGAGTGCAGAGGGGATCAGTCAAGCAGCCCCACTGAGAGAAATCCAATCCGCTTGCCCTGCCCCCATTCCTGCCCCTCCCTTCTGGCATGCAGGGAGAGGCCCTTGCAATTTCCTGTGATCCCACCTATAAGCAGTGTATGTGTGTGTGTGTGTGTGTGTGTGTGTGTTGGGGGAGAGGTGTGTGACCCCACACAGAGGGAAGTTGAAGAAATAGGAATGAGGGCTTGTATCAGGCAGGCAATTGGATTTGTGACTGTAGACTGCTTTTGGAGAGCCTTGGATACACTCACCCATTCATTCATCCATCCATTCATTCACTCATTCAATTATTCACTCACTCTTTGCTAGGCACTGTGCTAGCCATCAGATTTGAATGATGAACAAAAGCCATACAGTCCTGCCCTCATGGAGCTTGTAATCTACAGGGAGAATCAGAAATGAATTGAATATTCACCGATTGAAACTGGGGTAAATGCTACAATAAGAGAATGAGGTGATAGTGTTTATCAGATGCCAAGAGGAGCAGGCTTTCCTGAAGATGTGGGAATTGACTGATATCTGAAGGAAGAGGTGGAGTTAGGCTCAAAAGAGAAGCAAAAGTATTTTATGCAGCAGGAATGATACATGCAAAGACCCTGAGGTGGGAAGAGACAAGAAATAGGTAAGGAACGGAAGGCAGGCGTGACTGAAACAGGAAGAGGAAGAGGATGATGAGGCTGGGCCTCTTTCTCGACTCCGCACAGTCTAGGGAAGACAGAAACAAATGGAGCCCTCCTGGTGCCCATGTACCCACTGCACCCCAAGTTGAGGCCAATGAAGCTTGGCCAGCAACTCACTGGGAACAGGGAAGGCCCTGCTAGCTCCCTGGGTTCCCTCAGATGCACGGAGAGTCCTAGACAAACATCTTCAGAGAGATTTGGAGGGAACCATAGAAATGTGCTGTGTCGGTCTTGTTTCCCCATACTGCCCTGGGGGTTACAGAAAGATTAGTGAAACCACACTGTGGGCTGGCTTAGAATATAGAGACCATGTTAGCCTGTTGGTTTAACCCTCCACCTCCATCAATCCTGTCCGTGCCCAAGAGTGTCCTGAGGAAGGCACCATCTGTCTTCCTGGCCCAAAAACCAAGAAACCAAAAGAGCCTTGTTGAGCCAGTACTCCAAGATCGCCAGGGAGATTATTTAACTTCAGACTTCACAGGGCTTTAGAGGCCATGCTCTGACTTTTTTTTTTTAATTATTTATTTATTATTTATTTTTGGCTGTGTTGGGTCTTCATTTCTGTGCGAGGGCTTTCTCTAGCTGCGGCAAGTGGGGGCCACAGTTCATCGCGATGCGCGGGCCTCTCACTATCGCAGTCTCTCTTGTTGCTGAGCACAGGCTCCAGATGCGCAGACTCAGTAGTTGTGGCTCACGGGCCCAGTTGCTCCGCGGCATGTGGGATCTTTCCAGACCAGGGCTCGAACCCGTGTCCCCTGCATTGGCAGGCAGATTCTCAACCACTGCGCCATCAGGGAAGCCCAAACTCTGGCTTTTCTTTTTCTCTTTTTCTCTCCTCCTCCCCCTACTCCTCACTATTTTTAAAACAAACTTTTTAATTGAAGAATAGCTTACAGGAAAGGACACCAAACCTAAGTACTCAGTATTTTTCACAAAGTTAGCACTGTTCTAACATATAAATATCAATAGGCTGCAAGAATGTTCCTGGCAACATTGTTTCCAATGGTTACAAGCTGAGAGAAAAACCCTCCAACAACAATAGAATAAAGAAAATGTAGTATATTCATTTGATGGAATACTATATAACAATGAAGAATGAATGAACCACAGCTCCATGTATCAACATGCATTCAACATGCCTTGAAAACACTGTGCTAAGTGAAATAAGCCAGACACAAAAGGACAAATGCTGTATGATCCCACTTACATGAAATACCTAGAAAAGGCAAATTCATGGATACAGAAAGAAGTTCCTATCCTTGGCAAAAAGCAGATTTGAGAGGCTAGCAAGAGATGGAAGGGGAGTTATTGCTTAATGGATAAAGAGATTCTGTTTGGGGTGATTAAAACATTATGGAAGTAGTTAGATGCTAGTAACAAACTTGTAGTCTTTTTTTTTACATATATGCTATTTTATCTTATTTTATTTTTTATATTGGTGATACATCTAAATTTAGAATTTCTGGGTTATAGTTGTGCATCTATTTAGCTACAGTAGATTCTGCCCAAAAGTTTTCCAAAGTGGTTGTATCAATTTATACTCTCATCAGTAGTATAT
Source organism: Balaenoptera borealis (assembly GCF_965194805.1). NCBI lineage: Eukaryota > Metazoa > Chordata > Mammalia > Artiodactyla > Balaenopteridae > Balaenoptera > Balaenoptera borealis. Next base: position 87,374,601 of record NC_138868.1, on the reverse strand, counting down.
GAGATTACTGCATATCTATGCCAAGCCAACACTTGATATTGTCTCTTTTTTAATAAATTGTAACTAATCTTGCATATATAGTGATGTTTTATTGTGGTCTTAATTTGTGTATTTCTGTGCATTCCGAATGGCTGAGCACTTTTTCATATTGGGCATTTAAATATTCTCTTTTTATATTTAAAAAAAGAATATAAGTGCATGTTCAAGCTTTTACGCATTGGGAAGAAGGCTGTCTTTCCTGTCCTTCCCTCCTTCTTTTCTTTCTTCAGTCCTTTCCCTTCCTTTCCTCCCTCCTTCTCACCCTTTCTCTTTCGTTCTTCCACTCATTCTCTCACTCTTCCTTTCTTTTTTGACATCATTTAAGCATTCTATAAAAGGACTTTTTATCATATGTGTATATATGTGTAAAGAAGTAAATTATGTTAATAATAAACTATTTACTAATCTCTTCCTTTATGGTTAGTTCTTTTTGTGTCTCTTAATAAATTCTTTCCTACATCAGGTCATGAAGATATTTTTCTATGTTATCTTTATCATTTTACATTTCACATTTAGGTCTATTGTCCTTCTTGGATTGGTTTTTGTGTTTAGTGGAGATGAAAGTCAAGATTCATTTTTCTATATACATATCTAATTAATTGACCTAACACCATTCATTGAAAAGACCATCTTTTATACTTTATATAACAATGCACTTTTGTCATACATCAGGAAACAATATTTGTGTAGGTCTGTTTCTAGACTCTCCAATCTATTCCATTGATCTATCTGGTTATCCTTACACCAATAACATATTCTTTCAATTACTTTACTACTATAATAAGTCTTGATATCCAACCCTCTTCTCCTTCAACTGTGATCTTCTTCAAGATCGTCATAGTTAGTCTTGCCTTTGCATTTCAATGTAAATTTAAGACTCGGCCTGTCAATTTTCACATACAGATATTACTGGCATTTTGATTGGAATTACATTAAACTTATCAGTAAATTTAAGGAAAATTGACAAGGTTATAATATTGGCTCTTTCAATATGAAAACATTCTTCTATTTACTAGGTTTCTTTTTTTCTCTCAACAATGTTTTGTAGTTTTCTTTAGATTTGATTCAATTTATTTCCAGTTATTGATAGTTTTAATACTACTGTAACAACATCTTTCTTTTTTGCTTTTTATTTTTGTGTTTTTTAAATTGAAATATAGTTGATATACAATATTATGTTAGTTTCAGCTGTATTACATAGTGATTTGACTTTGTGGCATCTTTCCTTAATTTCATTCCCTAATCGCTTTCTCCTAGTATATGGAAATGCTAAGTTTTTGCTAAAATTACTTATCAATTCTAATAATTTATTTGTATATACTTATGGAAATTCTACATAGCAATCATGTCATTTGCAAATAATGACTGTTTTCTTTCTTTTCAATTCGTATACTTTTATTTCTTTCATGGTCTTATTGCCCTGGCTAATATATCCAGTACATGCTCAATAGAAACAATGATAGCAGACATTCTTGTCTCATTACTTATCTCAGGGAGGAAGCTTTCAATATTTTGCCAGTGAGTAAGAGTTTAGAAGACACCTTTTATCAGGAAGGGAAGTTCCCTCTATTCTAATTTCCTAAGAGTATTTTTTTGTGATGAACAGTTTTGAAATTAGTCAAATATTTTTTTAGCAACTGTTGAGATGATTATATGATTTTTCTCTTTTATTATATAAATATGATGAATTACATTGATTGATTTTCTAATGTTAAACAATTCTTCAGTTCCTGGAACAAACTCCACAAGGCCATGACATACTATTCTTTTCGTATATCACTAAATTAATTTTTTCATATTTTATTTATTAGAGTTGCTTCTGTTTTCATGAGGGAGATTAGTCTGTAATTTTTCTTTTTCGTAATATCCTTGTCAAGATTTGACATCAAAGTTATGCTGGCCTAATAAAATGAGTTGAGAAGTGTCTCTTTCTGTTCTATTTTTTGAAAGAGCTAGTTAAATTGGAAGGGTTTTTTTTTTTTCTAAAATGTTTTTAAAAGTTACTAGTGAAGTCATTTGGAACTAGAGTTTTCTTTATGGAAGATTTAAAATAAGGATTAATTTCTTTAATAGTATGGAATTGTTCCTATTTTATATTTTTTTATGGTGGTTTTGGTAAATTTATTTTTTTCCTAAAAATTTTTCAATTTCATCTAAATTTTCAAATTTATTGGCTTAAAGTCAGTCAAAACATCATCTTATCATCATTGTAATATCTGTAGAACTTGTAGTAATGCCTCTTTTGTTATTTCTGATATAGTTTTTTTCTCATCTCCTGTTTTCCTGATCAGTCTTGCTAGAACTTTATCAATTTTATTAAAATTTTCAAAGAACCAAACTTTGACTTTGTTGATTTTCTTTATTGTACATTTATTTTCTACTTATTGATTTATGCACTTAACTTTTTCTTCCTTTATCTTTCTTTGGGATTAATTATTGTTCTTTTTTGCACTTTTTGGAAGGGATACTTAGATAATTGAATTTAAGCCTTAGTTTTTGAATATATTCATTTAAAACTATAAATTTATGAATTTAGGAGTTTAACACTTTATGTTCTGGATGCCTTAAATGCTCTCTTATACCTCCAAGTTACCATTTTGTAATTTTATCCAGATTTTATGCTTCTCACTGGGAATGTTAGTCTAATACATAGTGCTCTATCATAACCAGAAGCATCAATATGTTATAGATTTTAAAAAATCATAACCATCATGAGAACACATTGAAAAGTTTTAGAGGGTGGGTACCATCACACAATTTTAAACTTATTGGACTTTATTCAACAAAGTTCAACCACTGGAGACTTTTTATCAGGAGGGTCAAAGCTGCATTTTAGATGTTGATTATTTATATAACTAATACTTACTGAGTCACTATTATGTTAGGAGGCATAATAGTAGTTAGGTATAGATTGTGGAATCAAACTGTCTACGTTTAAACATGAGCTCTGATACTTACTAACCATGTGGACTTCTTAGACAAATTATTTAACTTTTCGGAGCTTCTTCATCTGTAAAATAAGAAGAATAATAATACCTCATAAGTTTATTGTGGGGTATTTAATTAGACAATGTCTACTATATCTAGGACAATGCCTAGTACACAATAAAATAGGCAACACTTCATGATTTCTTAAGTAATATTAGTTATATTTTGGAGATAAGAAAACTGGGGTTTGGAGGTAAAGTAACTTTTCCAAGGTCACATAGCTTCTAAACGATAGCGTTAGGACTTGAGTACAGGTCTAGACATCTCCAAATCCAGGGTCTTAATATAAATGAGTGTCAGATGAGTTGGTAGAAGATGAAGCATAGCAAAGCGACTTCCGCAGTACTCCAAGAATAAAGCCACATGGGCCTAAATTTAAGTGGTGACAGTGCAAAAGGGAAAGCAGGGAGAAGACCTGAGAGGCATGACGAAGGAAGCACAGGACTTGGTGACTAATTAGATATGAGATGGGAGCGTAGGGCGAGAGAGTGAGGAATCAGATCTGAGTCATGGCGTTAAGCCTGAGTGACTAGAAAGTTGATGATTCAAGAGACAGAAATAGGAGAGCCTAGAGGGGGAGTGAGTTTGGTAAGAGAGGTGTTATTCTCAGTTTTAGATGCATAGGGAGGGAGTCATCAGTTGCAGATGCAGAATCGGAGCCTGGAAAGAGGTCAAGTTGTAGAGCTCATCCCTGGAGAAGAGGCAGTTAAAGAGAGAATAAAGAGACAGGGACAGAACCCCAAGGGTAGAACCTTGGGACAGAGCCCATGTTTATTTATGGATGCTCTAGAAGTGAATAAATAGGCACGTAGATAAGGGAACTGGTGGATATAATCTACTCAGACTTTCAGCAAGCCTTTGGCAAGATTCCATTTCAAAGACTATAAGAAATCAGGGCATGATGGGTACGTGAGGAAAATGGCTTTGTTAAGAGCAAAGAATGGGTGCAGAAACAGAAAATAAAGGGTAAGGATAAATGGATAGTCTCTTCTTCAGGGAGATAAATATAAAGGATCATGCTAGGTCTTTACTAATGATCTTGATAAGAGCCTTTCCAATAACATCTCCATGTTTGCAATTGACGTTAAATTATTCCCATAAGTAAAGTACCAAGTTGAAGAGATTAGACTGGGGGAGACCTTAGGAATTGTGTGGATGGGCAAAAACACAACAACTCTGCTGCCAACTCAGTCCCTTCAGCCTCCCTCTCCCCGTAGCTGAGGCCTGAGCTGCAATCTCCGTCCTAGTTTTGGGGCAAATCCCTCTGTAATCAGAGGGCCTTTAAGGAGTCTAGCCCAACCTCCTAGGCCTTAGCATCAGGTCTTCCCTCTTTCTAAGACCCAATGCTTACCCTAGGCCCCAGCTTTTGTACCTAGGTCAACACAATCCAGCAGTTGTTTGTTAAGTACTGCTGTGTGTTAGGTGCCATATTGACTGCTGGTATAGTCTCAATCCCCAAGGAGCTGAATGAAAGTCCTTACCTTCATTACCTTACAGAGCCATTACTTATGGGGCCGGGGAGCTACATTGCTTTTTCTACATGTTGTAGAGATAGTGTTAACCAAATATACATATGATCCTCTACATTTCCCAGCCACTCTTAAAGATAAGTTGGAGCCAAATGATTAGATTTACCTAATAGACTATGAACTAATAGACAATGAGATTATGCCAACTAACACACCATTCCTCCTCAGGAGCTGGAGTTCTGTCTCTAAAGTCCAGCTGGTTGATTGGGCCAGACCAGATATTTAAAGATAATGCTACCTACAGACATTGTCCTCAAATATCACCTGATCCAAGAGCCAATATCTTACCTCTTCTACTCAGGACTCACTCTAAATCTGTGGGACTTGTCTCCTACTGCAGGCTTCCTTGAACTGGATCCTAGGTTCCTCTGGGCATCATTGTCAATAGAACTTTCTGCAATGATGGAGAAAACCTATATCTGCACTATCCAATATAGTAGCCACTAGCCACAGTGGTTATTAAGGACTTGAAAAGTGGCTAGAAAAAAATGAAGAACAGAATGTTTAATTTTATTTATTTTTAATTCATTTATATTTAAATTGTTACATGCAGTTACCATTTGGATAACACAGAAAAAGCACCCCAGAGCACTGTCCACTGCAGGGCTGAATGTACTTCCCTTCATGTGTTCTGACATACTGTTGCTAAAACTTGCAAATACAACCAACTCATGAGAGAGGGTTAAGAAAAAACTGACAGGTCTGTTTTAACATGGGCAATGTTTAGGGATTAATTCTATAACATTTAAATAAATTGAAGGATTTGGAGCCCAAACCAAAGAAGGAAACTTGGATTCCTCAAAGATTATTTCTGAGCTCCATGTCTGCTTGTTATAGCCCAAAAGATCTATAAAATATTGGGTAGCTGAAATCATACCAAGCATTAGTCTTGCTTTAAATTTAACTTCCCTTAAACTTAAAATTCTGTAAGAATTGAGACTTTTTTTCTCCTTTGGGAAAAAAAAAAACCATACAGGAGAGCTATGAAAAGGAGGTCCAGAAGGAGGAGGAAGAAGCTTCCATTTGAGGAAAAACTTGAAGAATTCAAGATTCCTCTCTGTAGGTATAAAGAAGACATGACCAAAATCCATACAGTAAAGAACAATCTAAACCAAAGTTGCCAAATGTTCTTTTACCGAATTCTAAGGTAAGAGATTAAAAGGAGAATAAAACTGTAGTGTGTGGTTTCTGAGTTGGAAGCAAACTTAGTGATTAAGGATCACTTAATTGCTGGAGACAGAGACCCATTCAGGCCAGTTTAAGGAAAGGGACTTCATATGAAGACACAACAGTCAATATCACTCATGTACAAAAATAGGAAACAAGGCTTTGCCAGAACACAAGGGACCTAAAACTGGAATCACAGGTGTTGAAATTTTTTGTGTGTCCCTCAGGGCAGAATGACCTCTTTCCCATCTTTGTTCCTCCCAGATCTGTCCTCTGCTTTCACACTTACTCTCTCTATATATACTCCATGGCTTTCCCACAAACCAGACTTATAGTCACAGCTTTAGCTTTCTGACCTCCATCTCCACCACACACCTTTCTCCTCCTATTCCCCCTGTCATCCAAGTCAGTGTCTCAGTATCCAAGTCCCAGATTCTTGGAAGAGAGTCTGATTCTGCTTAGCTGGATTCCAGTGTTTACCTCTGTTTCCATCAGCTGTGGTTAGGATAAGCAGAGGCACAGCACAAAGAGCTGCTCTAGGAACTGGGGATGGGTTGGTTCTCTAAGAAGGATGAGGGGTGAGGAGGCGATGACTACTTTACAAAAGCCAAGGGAGGTTCAGTGATTTGCCTAAGGTCTTAATTCCTGTGATTTTTCCTATACCACACCCTGCGATACTTGAGTAATAATAGCAATAGTTACCACCTATTGAGTATTTACCACCTGGCAGACACCAAGCTGAGTGTTTTTGTTTTTGTTTCCACAAATGTTATCACATAAAATAGTCACGTATTTTAGAGTTAGGTTTGTTTTTTGTTTTGTTTTGTTTTGGTTTGGTTTTGGGTTGTTTTGGCCACGCTGCACAGCATGCGGGATCTTAGTTCTCCAACCAGGGATCAAACCCAAGCCCTCTGCAGTGGAAGCGTGGAATCTTAACCACTGGACCGCCAGGGAAGTCCCCTGGAGTTAGGTATTCTTGTTCTCTCCTTTCTACTTATAGAAAACTGATGCTCAGTGAAGTTAATTAGACTAAAGTCAAATATCTAGCATGTGGGAGAGCCAGGTTTGAACTCTGATATTTCCAAATCTAAAACCTTAACTTCTATGCTAGTCTGTTCTTTACTTCATATAATACATAATAGTTTATGGAATTTGTCATTTCAAAAGATGATAGAGACAGAAAATATAAATGTATTAGGATAACTTTTTGAGTTGCAGAATAGCCAGTAAACTAGGGCTACCAAGGGGATCCCCATATCTGTAAACACAAGATCAAAGACCTGCTCCACCATTCTGTCATTGATTTCCAGTTTCCAGCAAAGCACATAATAAGCATATAATACATTTTTTTTTGAGAGGAAAAGAAAAAAAAAAAAAGGAAGACAGGTATCAGGGATGATAACTATTCATTCTAACAATGGATCCCTTAAGGTATCTGCTACCAGTAGATAGATTTCTGGGCTAGACAAAACCAATCCGGGAAACTTAAATTTCCATTTAAGGGACAACTCAAGGTAGTTGGGAAACACAAAAAGAAGATACAACTGTCAAAGCCATCAAACACTGTGGAAGTGCAGTAATCAAGGTGTATACTAGATATTAAGGAAGTCCTAAGGGTTATCTAGTAGGACTCATCCAGACAATGGTGGAGGGCTTCACATTTCAGGAAGGAGGGACGGCATGAGCAAAGGCATAGACAACATATATACGCTATTGATACTATGTATAAAACAGATAACTAATGAGAACCTACTGTATAGCATAGGGAACTCTACTCAATGCTCTGTGGTGACCTAAATGGGAAGGAAATCCAAAAAAGAGGAGATATATGTTATACACATAGTTGATTCACTTTGCTGTACAGTAGAAACTAACACAACATTGTAAAGCAGCTACACTCCAATTTAAAAAAAAAACAAAACACAGCAGAGGCTAAGTGTAAACCAGGGGAGGCGTGGCCACAAGCAGCTCACTGTTACTGAGGGTGAAGATTAGAGGGGGCGGCGCTGGGAAGTGAGTGTGGAGGAATTGGCAGGAGCAGATCATGAGGGCCTTTTCCACCATGTTAAGCAGCTTGGACTTTATCCAAGTGATTAAAGCAGAAGAAGAACAGGGTCAGATTCATGTTTTAAAAATAGATCTTCCTGCTCTGAGGAGGACTGATTTGACAAGGAAGGCCTAGGGGCCCGGAGACCTATTGGGAATCCAGGCAAGAAATGGTGAGGGCCTGAACTGGGGCAGAAGTTCTGGGGAGAATGGAGGGAAGGATTTTGAGAAATACTCAGTAGGTTAAATTGGTAGGACTGGTAACTGATGGTGATTAGAGACAAAGGAAAGGGGGTGACAAGGATTCCAAACATTCTGACTTGGAGCTGCATAGATGAAGGAGTCAGTCACTAGAGAGGGAAGTGAGGAGGGGCAGGCTGAGGGGAGAAAATGTTGGGTCCATACTTGATACATCAAGGAACTGATGATACTGGTTGGAGAAGATGTCTGGAAGGAAGTTCAGGGCAGAGGCTGGGCTTGAAGATGCAGATTTGGGAGACACCTGTTAGATCCTGAGCAGGTGAGGTCATCTTTGGAGAGCATATCAAGTCAGAAGGGAAAAGGGCCAAGAACTGAACTACAGAGAAGACCAGACTTTCAAGGGGAGGTTGAAGAAAAAGAGCAAAAGGAGACAAAGACAGAATAAGCAGAGAATACAAGGCTGACAGTCAAAGGGGGTGGAGTAGAGAGTCTTGCAAATGCAGAAGAGACCAAAGGTCAAATACAGTAGAAAGATCCAGTGAGGTCAGGAGCAAAGTTTATTCTTTGGATTTGGCAATTAGCAAGTCATTGGTAATCATATGGAGACAGTATCCATAAATCAGTGGGGGTGGGGGAAGTGGGCGCAGGTTTCAATGGATGAAGGAGATAGTGGAGGTCAGTAGAGGGAAGGGGAGACAGTGATCACCCATGTTAACATTCACGGCCATGAGGTCCAAGTATCCAAGAGAAAGCCAAGTGCAAAGCGGTTAGTTAGAAATGGTGAATATACAAGCACTAGTGGCTTTGCAAAGAACACTTTCTCTGTGGTAGTGGAAATGCAAATCAGATTGCAAAGGGGAAAAGGTTGCTGGTGGTGGGATTGTAGAGGCTTAATGAGCTGATTGGTAATTTGAAATAGAAAAGCATGAGGAAAATAGAATGAAAGACAAAAGGGGAAGTAGGGTCAAGCTGGTCTTGTGTTTGCTTGCTTGAGTTTTTGCTTTGCTTTCCAGTAGGGGTAACCTGAACATGTTGACAGACATATAGGAAGGAGAAATTATATGGGGAGGGTGATAACTAATGAAACAAGAACTCAAAGGAGACTGGAGGAGATGGAATCATGAGCATTGCTCAGAAGATTTAGCCTTGAAGTTTGGAAGAACAGTTCTTTTTGGACAAGGTGAGAACATAAGAATAGAGGCAGGCATGTACAGACATGGAAAAGAAGAACTAGCTGTGGTGGCCTCAGCCTTCTTAGTAAAGGAGGTAAAGTAACCTCTACTTAGGGTAGGTGTGTGAGCTTGAAGAGACTTGAGCCTGACATAACACCAGGGCAGGGAGGAGTAGGGGGGCATGGGGGACATTAGGGAGCCATCAAGTGATGAGTAAAAGCATTTACTAAGTCAGAGAAGGGACTCACTTAAAATTAGACCAGTGTTAGTAATAGAATCAAAGGCCATAAGAAAAGTCCACTGAAACAAGAAAGTAAGAAGTTGTGATTAAGAGATTCATCAAAATTACACAAAATTGGAGGCACAGACTAAAAGAAAAAGTTTGCAAAAGGACCATTTACAAATAATATAAAGAACTTATAACTTTCCAGAGACAGTTGACCCTCCTTTCTCACCTCCCCCTCCAAAGAAAAAGCTCTACTGGTGCTGATATTGGGCCACTTGGGAGGAAGAGTATGAAAACCAGGGGAATCAACACTTCTGCCCATCAAACAATACAGGTCTTGGCAGCTTTAGCCTCACTGGCCCCTCACCGGCCAGGTCAATTCATCAAACATTATTGAGCACCTTCAAAGTGTCAGCATTGGGCTAAGTGCTTTTAGAGATGGTGGGGAGAACAACACAAAGAGATGCTCTCCTTAGCTTTACTGTGTGGCACAAGGACTTGTAATCTAGTGCTCAGCCTCTTCCCAGAGGTGTCCCCAGGGCCCATTTCTAGTTATGCCCACAACCAGCCAACAAACACTAAACCTTCCCTTGGACAGAACCGGGAAACTGGAAGGGGATTTTCTTCCCCTGAGATCTGCCTTATAGGACCAGCCCCTATAATAATGGTCCATCATTATTACTGGCTGCTTAAAATATCAGAAGACACATTCTAAGGATGAATCAGTTAATAATAAGGAAATACCCATGGCAGGCAGAGAGGCTGCCAAACGTACATGAGTGAGTACAACCCACAACGTGGTTATGCTGAGGACTCTGGACCCCATGGCCAGCCCTCTCTAGAAGCTCCCTGGGTCTGGCTTCCAAGTGTTCTGACCACACAAACCAGCTCTGTCACTAGTTTTTCTTGTTCCCCAGAAGTCTCCATAATTACCTCACACAAGAGCCAATCACATATAAAAGCCAATGCAAAAATACATGTAGATTTTGTCAGAACTGCTATTTAATTACCATGACAGCTTATATTCAAGATACCTGCTGGGAAGTGAGTACTTCCATGCAAATTCCAGAGAGCTGACTGCATCTTAGCCCCAGCTCTGCCTTCTCTGGCATCTCAAAATAACAGCTACCACTTCTTCTACCTTCTCTGTCTAAATCCTGCCTTTTCTTTAGAGCCCATCTTCTCCATGAGGCCTCCAATGTCACTCTAGTCCAACTCACACCAGCTCTATCTGCTGACCTGCTATAACATGTGTGACATGTTTCATTTTCTAATGTAATCATTTTCTGATGATTTAATTTCCCTAATTTTTAAATCTCTCAATCAATTTAAACTTCTGAATGGAGAAACAATTTTCTTATTTTCCCCCCCAGGGATTATGACTTAATGTTTCTCACTCATTCATTCAACATTTTTTGAGCACCAGCTATTCTGGGTTCTGGGAATGCTACAGTGAACCAGAAAGTCCTGCCCTCAGGGGGCTTAATGTGAGGGACAGAAAAGGAAATTGACTATTTTAGATAAGATTTATTAGGTGCCAAGATAGGGAAGCACCAGGTGAACCCTGAATCCTAATAGAGATTGTGTCTCTATTACACAATCTTCATCTCTTTGCTGAATTCTTTCTTCAAAGAAGACAAGGACAAGGTCCTTCTTCCAGACGTTCCACTGCCAGCATCAAAGGGATGGGCAAACTACCATTCCCAGGCCAAATCTGGCTGACCGCTTGTTTTTATAAATAACATTTTCTGAAAACACAGCCACATTCATTCACTTATGTATTGTCTGTGGATTCTTTCAGTCTACAATGGCAGTGTTGAGTAGTTGTGACAGAAAATGTTAGGGCCTGCAAAATATAACATATTTACTATCTGGCCCTTTACAGAAAATGTTTGCAGATCCTCAGTCTAGAATTTTAATTTTGCCCATTTTCAATGTAAAACAAGGTGTTTTGTTTTAAAACAGTTAATGGTTAATTAAATTTATTACTATTTTATTCATTTCTATTCTCACCATCAGATCTAGTATTCCAGATCTTCTCTCTGGATTCTTCTACTTTTTCTTTAATAATTCCTGTGTGTGGTTGGTACATTCTCTTTGTTTTTGCTTAGAGAATGATAGTTTAGCTGGCTATAAAATTTTAAGTTAATGGTCAATTTTCCTTAGCACTTGGAAGATTTTACTCCCTTGTTTTCCTTCTTCTGTTATTGCAAATAAGATAACAGCTATGAATTTAATTGTTATTCCTGGTAAAACAGGATGTTATCTCTCTGATAGCTTTAATATTTCTCTTCATGTTCTGTAGTTTAACTATAAATCCAAGTGTGTATATATCTTTATTCTGCTCAGTAATCCAGATGCATTTTAAACTGGAGGATTCATGTCTTTCTGAAAAAAAACTCAGCTATTTTTTTCTTCAAATATTGCTTCTCTGTCATTACCTCCATTCATTTACAAGATTTCTAACTAGTTTTGTTTCATGGCCTTCTATTCTTCTTTTTTGTCATTTCTTCCTAGTTTGTTTCATATTTTTTGTTTATTCTTAATGGATGTTACTTACTTTTATCTCTGTGAGGATTTTAAACATACGTCATTTTAATAAAACTTTGTTAGATCCATATACTTAACTTCTTTTGGAGTTAATTCGTGTTCTGGTTATTTATTTTATTGGCTCTTTTTCTTGCCATCAGATTTCTTCATGTGTTTTAGAATTTGGTTTGCAGGGATCATTTTGATTGGGATGTTTTGTTGTTGTTGTTGTTGTTATTGAATTTTTCTTCTCTGCTTCCCTATCTGGTAATTTAGTGCTTGCCTCCACTTGATTCCCTGGGCCCAAGTCCAGAACCAAGGTTGTATAATATTATTGCTGGATCTGGAGTGATGCTAAGGATATCACAGATGCAGACATGAATTCAGAGGTGGCTTGACATAGTACCTGCTCACAAAGCTATGTTCATTTTCTTCCAACTCCCTGGGGCCACAGCTTCCTATCAAACAGTGGTTCTTAAAGTGTGTTCCTGGAGCAATAGCATCTGAATCCCTGGAAGCTAGTGAGAAGTGCAAATCCTTCCCCCAGACCTACTGAATTAACACTCTGGGGGTGGGGTTCAGCAATTTAAGTTCTTCTGATGGTTCTGACGCACACTCGTTGCAATCAGCCTCCAGGCAACTTAGCCAGTGATTGCTTTTTCAGCCTCCTTGTGTGAAGGGGGACATTCACCCAAGTCAGCTCCATACTTCAAACAGTGAGCATGATACTGTGCCCCATCTTATCACCGTTTCCTGCCCTTTGTTTTTTTTCTGCCCTGCTTGTGTTCTCTTCTGGATCTAGTTCACAGATATGTTTATCTTATTTTTGAGCCAACTGATTTCTTGTTGGCTTCCTCTCTCATATTTTATTTGTTATTTCTGTTTTTGGGGCAAAGGGAGAGTACTAAAACTTGAACTTACAAAGACATCCTTAAAGAAGTCCAAAAACCTAATCCACACGCACCTTTTGGATTCTATAACTACAACATTACCTTATTCATTATACACTATCTGACTGGCTAACCTAAATATTGGCTGCATTCATATACCACATACATTTCACCAGTCTTTGTGATCTTGGTCAAAAATCTATTCATCTATAACACAGTAATGATAACTCCCTGGAAGTCTTAATGTGAGCACTAAATCCAATGCCATTTGTAAAATAAACTAGTATAGTGCCTGGCTCATAACTGGTTCTCAATTGTTATTAATCTCTTCCCTTTCTGAATCTTTTTGAATTAAGTTTAATTTAAACATTAATATTTAGACTACCTGGTTTCCAGTTCACTTACCAATTTGATTTTGATCCAAACTCCTTTTGTCACAATCCCAATTTCACCAGAACATAATAATATCCTAAAAGAGAAATATTAAGAGGTTCCTTCCCAGCTGTAAAGCACAGATCCCCACCCCCCTCACTCCAGTGGCTGGAGAAATGTGGTCATTGACAACAGCATGTTATACACAATCTTAGAAGTGATGAATGCTTACAGCCCTGCTCCACATGGAACCCCCAGACCAGAAAAATGACAGGGATAACAATAACAATAACAGTAGTGATGACATTGATGATAGTAAGTATGCCAAGCACTGTTCTAAGCACTTGACATGTGATATCTCAATCTTCACAAGAGTATCTAAGGCAGTTACTATTATTATCCCTGTTTAAGAGATGAGGAAATTAGTTACAGAAAAGTTAAATAACTTGTCCAAGTTCGCCCAGCTAATAAGTTGCAGAACTAGGATTTAAACCAGGCAATGTGACCAGGCACTCAACCTACAGTGAATCCTAAGAATGAGGAATAATCTCCTCAGTCAGTGATCTGGGTCTAACCCTCTTCATTTTGCAACTCTGATTATTCACAGCCATCAGATCACATTTTCATTCAGTTTCAGCAGCTGGATTCTACCCAGGCTCTGTTTCCATCAAAAATTTGCAGCAGTTCTCCAGGAAACAGGGAAGAACAGCCCCCTCAGGCAAAATCAGTGGATACTCAGGACATTTCCCTGGTGGAAACGTGCTGCTGTCTTGATGAATGTCTCTTGAAGCCACTGGCCACCTGTCCTTGAGTATTTTCAGCCTCTTTGTTCCTTTCTCTCTGCTGTGGGTCTGTCTTGGCCTAGCCTTCTCTTTGACCAACTCTGCCTGTTTTTGTCACTCTCTTTTTGTTTCTTTAGCAAATTATTTTCACAATGTGGTAACAACTTCCCACTTGCAGTGGCACCACCTATATTGAAAAGAATGTGAGTCTACAGGGACTTCCCTGGTGGCACAGTGGTTAAGAATCCGCCTGCCAATGCAGGGGACACAGGTTCGATCCCTGGTCCGAGAAGATTCCACATGCCGTGGAGCAGCTAAGCCCGTGCACCACAACTACTGAACCTGTGCTCAAGAGCCTGTGAGCCACAACTACTGAGCCCGTGTGCTACAGCTACTGAAGCCCATGTGCCTAGAGCCCGTGCTCCGCAACAAGAGAAGCCACTGCAATGAGAAGCCCGCACATCGCAATGAAGAGTAGCCCCCGCTCGCCACAACTAGAGAAAGCCCTCATGCAGCAATGAAGACCCAGTGCAGCCAAAAATAAATAAGTAAAATAAATAACTTTATTTAAAAAAAAGAACGTGAGTTGACAGATTTAAAAAATCCTTTACTTTCACCAATTCTTGATTTCTTCCCCATCAGATAATTCTGTCCCAAAGAAATTTTTGTCCACATTGCTGGTAAGGGTGGCGATCCAGCCACTCCCACCCAAGGAGCAGCTGTCCAGCTTACAGGGGATTTGGGGCGGCAGGAGGACAGACAGGGATGCTCAGGATGACTAGCATCTCCGGGTCCAACACCAGACATCAGAATTTCCAGCAGGGATGATTCCATCTTTCATTGACTCAAAAATTGCTGTGATTTTGCTCTATGAACAGCTTAGAGAATGGATTAGGATAGAAAAAGCAGAGGTTTTTGATTCCAGCAATTAGAGAAGTTTCAGGCTTCCACACCTGGGAGGAGAAAGGAAAATGAAGGAAGAAGATGGCTCTTCACTGGGGCATAAATGAAGGCAGCTGATCCACACTCACTAGCTGTAACATCATCCCTGCCTTTTCCAAAGTGTTAATTCATTAAAACTGATGAGGTCCCAATGCTGCCTAAGCTGAATGCTGATCAGATTCCCGGCATGCACCTGCCATGCTGGCGCTCAGTCTCTGCTGCGCCCAAGAGTGAGGAGGGGCCCTTGTCAGCTGGAAAGAAAGGTGCTGGGGCCTCTATGGACCTGATTGTGGACTGACATGAATCCGTGCTTGATTTGCACACGATGACATGCCATCAAGTTTATGCTGAAATGCACAGACTTCCTCCACCCTCATTCTGTAATGCACCTACTTCCTGCCAGGCCACACTGTCCTGTCTGCTGAGGAGTCCCCTGCAAACACCTTTTTTCTAGGGCATATCTGGGTGTCCCGAAGTCACCTGCCCTTCCTGTCTGTTCACCTGGCAGAGGGGAGGAGCGTTGCAAGGGAGGAGTGGGGTAGGGGATGGTAATTCACATATCCTCATCCTCAGAAGAGTATAAATTCTGCCTGTGGCCCTGTTTGGAAAGAGAGCATGAAGACAGGTGCAAGGTGAGGAACAGGTGGGAGGGAGAAATACTGGATGCTCCCCGATACAGCAACCCATCCATCTCCTTCATTCCAGACATATTTGTTGAACACCTACAGTGGGCCAGGAAATGTTCTGGGCACTGCAGACATGTTGCAAATTAGACAGCAATGTCCCTACTCTGTTTGAGCTTAATCTCCTGGGTGAGATAGAAAGTTAAGGAGTAAGTTAATATCAAATTAAATAAATTAGGGGACTATAATCAAAGTAAGTGGAGGTGCAGGTTGCATGGACAGCAGTGTTAGTTTGGGAGGGGGTGGTCAGGGAAGGCCTCTGTGGGAGATGATATTGGAACCAAGACCTGCAGAACAAGAAGGATGGGTTTGGGGGAAGAGAATCACAGAGTAGGGGCAAGCTCTTGGGAAGGATACTGAGACTAAGAATAGAAAAGAGGCCACAGTGCCTGGGGAATAATGGGCAACGGGATGTGCAGAGAGCAGGTAGGGGCTTAGTCTTCATTTGTTATACCTGGGAGGACAGAGATTGTACAGCATTTCTGGGCATATGCACTCTAAATCCTCCAAGGATACTCTTCAGGGTCTAATCTAATACATCCTGCTGTGGATAAAGCCCACATCCTCCTGTTAAGTCCAGTTTTATTGCCATCAGTGTCAGCACGGTTTCAATCCAGTACCTTTGTGGGGGAGTAAAGTCCCCTCACATCCTGGGGACCACTGAGAGCAGCATCCTCAGCCACTGGCCCCATCTGCTATGGAAGAGAGGAAGCCTCATCTTGGCACCAGTTCTCCTGACCCACCACTCTATGCAGAAGTCTGGAGCTCTGGCTCATTTTGCTGGAATTGTGTTACAGGTCTTGCAGACAGAGGACCAGGACATCACTACTCAAAGGTTAAAAGAGGGACCTAGGATTCTCTAAAAAGTGTGTCTCCCTGAATTTGCTTGCTGTCAGGTCAGCAGACATCAAACAAGAAAACCATGGATCCCATCTGGTTGCCTTCGGCCACAGCCTGCCTCCTTATTTCCCGTCTTCTTCTTGTAGTAGTCTGGCTTCTCTTCGTAGTCTGGCTTCATCTGTGCGCACTCCATCTCATTCAGTCAGCTCCCAGAGCCTTGTGATTCTGCATCTGCTACATCTTTGGTACCCATCCTCCTCTTTCCATTCCAGGTGTAAGTATCCAGGTTCAGCCCCAGCTGATTCTTCCTGCCTCCAGTCATTAGCCTTTCACATCTGGGCTCCCTGCTGCTGCCAGGGATCTTCCTCAAACACGGTCCTAACCACTTAGAAAACTTTGAAGGTTCCCCAGTGTCAATGTTGAGATACCTTGGCTTGATTTTCAAATCTGGACCCACCTCTCATCTCTAGTCTTACCTGCCGCTGTGCACATTTGCTGGGGCATCTTGATTACTCACTATTCCCAAACCATTACCAGATTTTATGGTTCAAACTGTTTCCTCTGATTAGGGTGGGGTTCCCTTCCCTATCCCCACTCTCATCTCTAGTCTCCTCATACAACCAACTGTAAAATCCCTACTCATTCTTTAAGGTCTAGCCAGAGTGCTATGTCCTTGCATTTTGGGCACTTTAGGAGCAGCATTGCTCTTCCCTGGTGCATCGTGTAGTGATTTGGACCCCAGCTGTGGAGCTGGACCCAGCTTACCTAAGTACTTGCTCTGTGACTTTGACCAAGGAACTGAACCTTTATGACTCAGTGTTTTTTCTCTGTGAAATGGAACCAATAACATTATACTTCTCATAAGATGATGGTAAGGATTAAATAAAATAATCTATATAAAGAATAGCATCTTGCATATAATATGTGTTTAATAAAAATTTGTTAAATGTGTACCCAGTGTCACGCTCTGTTCTAGCACAGGGGTGAATAAGACAGGCAGTATCCCTCAAGGAACTGACAGTAAATATGTAAATGAATCAATTACATAATTTTAGGTACTCATGAGAGAAAATAAAATAGGGAGATATGGTAGATGCTGACTTTAACTTAAGGTATTTGGGAAATGTTACTCTGCAGAATAACTTTCTAGTTAGTTTTTATTACCTCTATCATAGTCAGCCTGATGTTACTTGATTCAGTTGAAAAATCAACTTTCCAGAAGGCAATGCCTGTTGTGGCAGAGAGTGCTAGTCACCTGCCTCATATCTGGTCTTCTTCCCTCAACCATATTAACAAAACGTGGATTTTATTTGGGATGTCACATGGGCACATTTCTTAGCTTGCCTTGTAGGTAGGTGTCTTAGTCAGCTGTGTAAAAAATACCATAGACTGAGTGACTTAAACAACAGACATGTATTTCTCACAGTTCTGGAGGCTAGGGAAGTCCAAGATCAAGGTGCAGGAAGATTGGGTTCTGGTAGGAATTGTCTTCCTATCTTATAGACAGCCGCCTTCTCACTGTATGTTCACGTGGCCTTTCCTCAGTGCATGAGTGTGGACACAGATAAATCTGTCTTCTTTTTATAAGGGGACTAATCTATCATAAGGTTTCCTCCTTTACAACCTAGTCTAAACCTAATTACCTCCCGAAGGCCACATCTCCAAATACCATCACATTGGGGTTTAGGGCTTCAACATATGAATTTGGGGGAGACACAGACATTCAGCCCATAACAATAGAAAAGTCCACATAACACAATTCTTATGAATGATATGTAAGAGGCAATTCTAGTGTGAGACTTCCAGGAAAGCTCCCTAAAAGAGGTGGGGTAGACACAGTGGCAGTGACTCTTGCACATTGCCTTTCCCCTTCTCCCTTCTGGGGACACAGATGGAATGCTAGAGGTCCATCAGCCATCTTGTGTCCACTAGGGCTTCTCCTATCCTGAAGGAAAACACAGAAAGATTCTTGGTTTCTGAAGACATCCTAAAGGCATTATAACAGCCCCGTGCTCATCCCTTATTTCAGGAGAAAAAGGAAACTCCTAATTTGTCACTGAATGCAATTCCACATACAAAGCTATGGATGCATTAATTGGATTCTCTCAGTTAACTAGGACCACCTGATCTTTACTTATTTTTGTAGACTTCACCTTGCCTAACGTGATGCTTTGCCCATAGTATATGTTTAAGAAGTGTTTGTTGAACTTTTAACAAGTATTTATGCTCTTTTTTTTCCATAAAAATCTCAAAAAGTCTGGACTTTTCTGTTTCAACATCTTTCATTCACTGTTGCCTGATATCCTAATTCCTGGTCTTTAGAGGGTTACCGTACCCTTACTGACTGAAAACCCCAGTTACATGTAGACCCTCCTCTCTTTATGATCATTGGAAGGTCAAGTTCATTGTTTGTTCTCTTGTAGCGTGAGAATGTCCTGACCCCTCTCATCCCTAGAGCCCTCGGATGGAGCTGACGTCTGGACCAGCTTCTCTCCTCAATCTCTGGTCTCTTTACCATCTCCATTCCTTGTCTTACTCAGACAGAATGCACTTGAGCTCCAAAGTGGTACAGAGGGACACCTGCCCACCTTGGCCTGAGATGACCTGGATTACATTCCTAGCTCTGTCCATTACTGATTTTGTGACCTCGAGCAAGTTTATTTCTGTGCCTGAATGTTCCAAGCTCTCAAACAGAGACAGTGATTCATATCCACACCAGTTTAACGTGTAGATTAAATTAGTTTACCTCATTTTTTAAAGTCTCAGGTGTATAATAAATACTCAATAGTGATACTTAATATTTAATACTATCTCTATTGCTCTTAGTTCTAAAACCCAATTTTCTCTCCCCAAATACATCAGCTTTTTTCCTATACCATCCTTGCTGCTGTACCTGCCTGGCATATTTTGTTTTGTCTCTTATTGTCCTCATTCTCATCTTACCTCTTGAAGACTTGGTCCTTGTATCAGTAAGATTACATTTGGTTGCAAGTAACAAAAGCTCTAACTACTGTAGACTTTTTTGTAAAATAAGGGTTTAGTTGATTCACTTAAAAAGAAGTTTAGAGGTGGGCAGTCCAGGGCTTATGCAGCCACTCAACAATGTCACCGGGGACCTAGGTGTCTCTTATCTCTGTGCCCTGCCACCCATAATGTGTAAAGTTTCATCCTCATGCTGGTTGCTTCATGCTCACAACATGGCTGTTGCACCTCCTGGCCTCATGTCCCAAATCCAGGCAGAATAAGGGGCAGAGCAACTCTTTTTATTCAAGAGGACAAGCTCTTCCCAGAGGTTCCCCTACATCTCATTGACCAGAACTGTAATCATAGCCACCACTTGCTACAAGAGAATGAGGGGAAATGGTATTGTTAACTGGACACATTGCTCCTCTGAACAAAAACTGGTGTTCTGTCCATTAAGAAGAAGGAAACAGAAATTAGGTAGGCAATTAGCAGTGTCCACCACAATCCCTTATCCAAGTAAAATTTTAAAATTACAAAGCAACTCTACTCAGACTCGAACCAGTCATATGATTTAATTAGAAACACATGATTTGGGTGGGGTAATTTTTTTTAAATAAACTCTATATTTTTAGAACAGTTTTAGATTCACAGGAAAATCATGACTATAGTATGGCATTTCTTGTATACCTAGCACCTGGTTTCCCCTACTGTTAACATTTTACTTTAGTATGGTACATTGTTAAAATTAATGAACCAACATTGACACATGGTTATTAAGTAAGTCCATAGTTTATTCAGGTTTCCTTAGTTTTTACCTAATGTCCTTTTTCTGTTCCAGGATCCCATCCAGGACACCATATGACATTTATTTGTTATGTCACCTTAGGCTCCACTTGGCTGTGACAGTTTCTCAGACTTTAGTTATTTCTGATGACCTTGACAGTTTTGAGGAGTACTGGCCAGGTATTTCATAAAATGTCTCTCAAATGTCTCATGTTTTTCTCATGCTTAGACTAGGATTATGAGTTTTTGAAAGGAAGACCACAGAGGTGAAGTGTCATTTTTATAACATCATTATCAAGAGTACACACCATCCACATGACTTATCTCTGCTGATGTTGACCTTGATCACCTGGCTGGGGTCATGTGTATCAGGGTTCTCCACTCTAAAGTTTCTCTCCCACCCCCCTTTCCAAACTGTAGTCTTTGGAAGGAAGTTATTAAGTGCATCCCACAAATAAAGAGTGGTGAGTTATGTACCACATCCTGAAAGCAGAGGATCTACCTAAATGATTTGTAATTCTCGTGAGAAAGAGATTTGTCTTTTCTCCCTATTTATTTATTTCTTCAATCATTTATTTACATTAGTATAGACTCATGCATATTTATTCTATACCTTGGGTTATGATCCAATGCTCCTTTATTTGCTTTCTTGCTCAAATTCTTCCAGCTTTGGCCATTGGGAGCTCTTTCAGTTGTCTCCTATGCCCCCAGTCCGAGAACCAACCATTTCTTCAAGGAAGTCGGATCCCTTTTTTTGGAGAATGGTATTAAAAACCAAGATCTGGGGGCTTCCCTGGTGGCGCAGTGGCGGAGCGTCTGCCTGCCAATGCAGGGGACGTGGGTTCGAGCCCTGGTCTGGGAGGATCCCACATGCCGCGGAGCAACTGGGCCCGTGAGCCACAATTGCTGAGCCTGCGCGTCTGGAGCCTGTGCTCCGCAACAAGAGAGGCCGCAATAGTGAGAGGCCCGCACACCGCGATGAAGAGTGGCCCCCACTTGCCGCAACTGGAGAGGGCCCTCGCACAGAAGCGAAGACCCAATGCAGCAATAAATAAATAAATAAACCCAAAGGAAAAAAAAAAGAGTGGAATAATAATATTAAAAAAAAAAAAAAAAAAAACCAAGATCTGGGCACTGGATGTGCTCATTGTGGGCAGTTGTCTTTAATTACAGACTTAAGACTTCCTTCCCCATCTCTCAAATGAATAATTATTTCGCTCCTCTGCCTACCTCCAGTTTCTATCTCACTGTCTCTGCCCACACAGAACTGAGATCAACAGGAATGCTAGGCTCTCAAAAGTTAGGGTGGAAAGAATATAAAAAATAAGAGAAATGCCTCCATAAAAATTCCAGAAGTAATTTGGTTGGAAGCATGCTGAATTCACAGAATTCCTGATTGTTAAAGACATTACGTAGTCCAAACTTTCCAGTTTCTGAGGCTCTAAGAAGTAAAGTGATGGATCCAGGGTCATGCAGCCACAGTTAGGCTCTAACTCTCCAGAACTTTCCCTGTTGCCCTCTTCCCCAAAACACTCTGCTGGTGAAGCCCATCCTTCATCCCCCAGGTTAGGGCAGGACTGGCCACTGCCTCAATGTGACTCTGACCTGGCAGAAACCCCAGTTTATGGAGGATGGAGCTGGTTGCTGACATTCTATAATAAATTTTCAGGGTTGTATGATGGGAAAGATAGAGATGTCAGACACCAAGAAGCCGTGTAGAGAGCAGTTCAGGCCTCAGTTGGGCAGGGAGGCAGCATCCTTCCTGCAGATAACGAGGCACTGACACAGGTGCTTTTCCTCAGGGGTCCCCTGGGTCCCAGCTGCCTCTGCCACCCCTATCGGAGGAAGAACACCAATTTGGGATGCGCGGCTGTTTGGATGATGTTGTTTTTCTGATGTAACCCCTGTTGGTTTCCCCACCTCCCTTTTCTCTGCCTCCTTCCCTCCCTCTTGGGAGCAATTGATATGTCTCTGGCTCCTCTTAGATGGGGAGAGAGTGCTAATTAGCTGTCTGATTCATCCCCGGCCACCTGTCCCAGGGCACTAGGCAGTAAGGCCAGACTGGGCGTGGCCCCGAACTCTCCAGGGCAGGCGAGTGTCCCAGGGGCTGGGACAATCCCACATCTTACGTGGAGCCACGGTTCAGGCTGCATGATGGGTGGGAAGGAATATTCTGCTCCAGCAAGTCTGGTCCCTTCCCCCCCACTTCCTTTACACCAGCCACTGAGCTTATTGGAGGAAAAGTGATTCCTACAGCCTTTGGGGGCTTTTACTTCATTTCTTCCCTCCAGCTGAAATCTGTTTTCCGTGAAGAGAGCGCATCAGTGATGAGCTTCCCAGAGGACGCCTCAGCAGCCGATGCATCTCAGGAGTGGTTCACTCTCTTCCTTCTCACCCCACATTCACTAGTAGAACTCACACTCATTCCAAGCCTCAGGGAGATCATTGAAGCAAAACATCTCCAAGGAGTTTTCTTTCTGATGATGGCAACTCCCTCACTTCCCTTTCCCCGCTCAAACCACCAAATGAGGCTTCAGCCCCTCTTCCCCATCATGCTACCCCTATCAAGGTACTATGTGCAGTGTCCCTTCCCAGCCTCCACTGCATTCAGCACAGCTGGCCTTTCCTTCCTTGAATCATTTCCTCCTCTTGGCATACAGGACACTGGGCTTTCCTTCTACCTTGATATTGCCTCCTTCTCAGCCTCCTTTGCGGGCTCCCACTCCTTGCTAGACCCCTTCTCGTCTCCATCCCCACCTTCCCAGGAAATGACTTGTCTGGCCCCATGGCTTAATACCATCTACGTATTTAATGTATGTATGTAATACCATCTACATGCTGAGGACTCCTGGACCACTCTCTCCTCTGTGCTCTAAATTCAAATGCCCAACAACTCAGGAGCTCTGCTTGAAGAGCAGGGCTCAGGCCCGGGGTCTCCTGATAAAATTCAGGCCATTGTACTGATCACCATTAAACTAATTTATACATTGTGACCAGGCGCTAAGTAGCTTTCTGCTTTTTATATTGTTTTTACTTCCTTCTCCTTCCTTAGATTTCCTGCCTGATCATATAATGATGAATGATGATAGTAATAAAAGCAACTAAGAGTTACTGATTTCTCACTGGGTGTCAGGCCCTGTGCCCAGCACCTTATATGCATCATTCCATTAAACACACATAGCAACCTGATTGGGAAGATATTTTTATGCCCATTTTGCAGCTCAGAGCATTCAGGCTTAGAGAAATTAAAGTGCTTGCTTAGGTCACAGGACTGGAAACAGCACAGGCAGAATGAGAAACCTACTTTGCTTAACTCCAGAGCTCAAATCTCACACCAGCTCCTTACAAACTGCCTCTTCTTATGAACCCATACTGTGGCCACAACCAGTTTTGCACCAAGCCTCCTTGTTGAGGTCACTGGTTGCCCCCTCCAGGCCTGCCACATACTCTTGCTTTTGCATCTTGATGTGGGAGTTCCTGTCCATGTCTTAAACATCCTAGACACTGGACAGTTTAAAAAAATAATTTTTGCTCCCTGATGAACTGAGCACAATTGGTGCTGAAGAAAAGGGGCAGAGGGCAGTCAGTTACAAGAAGGATTTAGAGGCAGAAAGCTTAGGTCCCAAGGAGGCTGAACCCTAGCCCACAAGAAGTGAATTGCCTGGGGATCAGTATGTCCAGGTGTGTCCGAGCAACCAAATGTAATCAGATCTCAAAGAAATCTTTTAAACTGACTCAAATAAGAGGCCAGAGAAGGTGGAGGACTTGGATTGAGATGGAGATCTCATTTACAGATCTCTCTGGGAAAACTCTGTCTATCCCTTCCATTTCTTGGGTATGGTGAGAGAAAATTTTATTTTGGCCCTATTTGAGAACTCCCAACCCAATTATCTTGACACATCTCTAGGCCTGGTTACCATGGTGTTCAATCTGAGTTCCATGAGGCCTTGGGGTTCCAGTCGAGTCTTGGGGTCTAGAACAGTGCAGCCTTCAACAGAAGCATCTGCAGTTACCTCTTATATTGGAGTTTCACATAAGATTTCATTAATTAAAATTTTTAAATTAAGAAGATTTTTAAAAGAAATTTAAAAGAATTAGGGAAAAAATGCAAGAATTAAAGAGAAAGAATTCTATGTTTTTTTCAAGAATAAAATGTATTAAAGACAGTAGATTTTAAAGTGAGACAGCCCTGAGTTGGCATCTTGATCTTGCAATTTACTAATTAAAATCGTCCAGCCTTCACTTCCTCACCAGTAAAACAGGGATGATGGTATCTACAGCTCCAGTGGTGGTGAGAAGTAGGTGAAATAGGATGTGAATAGTCTTAGCAGAGCACTTGTCAGGGAACAAACATTCGCTAAACTCCACTTTTCTTCCTTGTCTTCTCCTTCATGACATCCTGTCACCCAACACAGCCAAAATGATCACTGAGGGTTTTAACGTGTGGTGACTGCCTCTAAATAGACGATGTTTCCATGGTATCTCTATCAGTCATAAGGTGGAAACATCCCATTTAATAAGCCAAAAATCACTTGACTGTCCCAAACGGCCATCACAGAGCCCTGCCTCTGCCGAGCCCAGTACCTGAACAATGTTCTTCGGTACATTGTTGAGCACCTCCCAGACTCTTCTCTGAAATGCAGCTGACTGAGGAAGTGGGTTGATAGCTCCCCAAAGCCAGCAGCAGCAGGCATAGAAACAGCCCAGCAAAAGAAAGGCGGTGAGGCTATTAGAGATGGATACCCTGACAGCAAGAGGAGTGAAAACTGATCTCCTGACACTGAAGGAGTCAGAGCAACTAAAAAGCAGTGTAGACATAGATTACAGTTCCATGAGATTATGATCAGTAGCCTCTGGTTAAGGAGGAAGACGAGTGTGTAATGCGTTTTTGAAAAATGTCTACTAAAAATGATTAATTTTTTAAAGAAACGATTCTGGCTCTTGAAAGGATTAGTTTCAGTTATCTGGCTAGTTTGCGTAAATTCCAACAGTGCCCAGTCAAATGAAACATCATTACACTTGAACTCAGTCCCTAGACTTGTGGGTCTGTTTTAAGCGATGGAGTGAGTAGGGACAAGATTATTGATGGATCTCAGCCCAAGGGGAAGATGCCAGGCTTCTTGGGGAAGTTCCCCAGCAAAGCCCAGGAGCCGGGCCCACCCTGTGGAACCAAGGAAGGGGAATGAGGGGAGGGAAGACATCCAAGCTTGAAATGGCAGATCGTTAGATCCAGAGTGATGTGCGATTCATTAGGTTTTATATATCTTCGGTGAACAGAGATGGAAGAAAGCAGCAAGTGTCAAATTACGCATTTAATTATTTTTTAAAACACTCGCTTCATAGGTCTTGCATGGCTGTAACATGACGTATCATTTATCCGCAGGTGTGAAATCCCCACCGAGCAAGAACTTCAGGACAATGGTCAATCCATGAGAAACGTTGAGGGTGTTTGGGTCGAGATGTGTTCTCAGACTTCCCAAGGTGGGGACACACCTGGACACAGCACCGCCAAGGAGCCTCACAACTCAAGGTGGGCAACCCAACGGCTGGACTTGGTGGGGGAGTAGTTCTGGCTTCCAGGGGCCCCAGGAAAGCTACCAATCACACTCAACAAACATTTGTCGTTTGCTGGAGATAGTTTGGGACAGTGGTTCTTCTTTGTTTAGGATCTCAACCCAGTGAGGATCTAATCAGGGCTGCTGGGATGGGGGACCCAAATGTGTGAATGTACAAAATTTGCATTCAATTTCAGGGGAGTCCCACTCTTCTTGAAGTCCTGGTTAAAAAAATAAACAAAAACCCCCAGCATCATAGCTTTTCCAAGTCTTCCTGCTTTCCACTCTTACCAGCTTTCTTATTCCCCGCCTGCCCTTGTTAACATCCCTCCAGCCCCAGCCTCTGGTCTGGGACCCCTGCTTGCATCCCCTGCTCACAGACTCTGAACTACTCATTAGGGATCTTCCACAGTGACGTCCTGAGGGACCACCATCCTCCTCCCTTCTCCTCACCTTTCTCCTTGACTGGGCTTCTGCAGACACTTGGTTCCCTTCTGAGAAGGGATGTGTCATCCTCAGGCCCTGGCCTGCATCCCACAGGCCTGCAGGGTTCCCAGGCTTCCTGGAGGACCCTTGACTCACAAGGCAGCTCTCACGTTTCCTCCAGCAAACTGGGCTCCTATCTCCAGCCCCAGCTCTCCTCTCTCTCTCAAATAAAGCCAGGCCCCTGAAGCCAGGTAGGACTATCCAGGCCACAGACAGTTACCTGTGCAGGTGAAAGAGTGACTTGCCCAGGGTTACAAGACAGGAGTGAGAGGGAGACTGGGACATGGGCCTCTGGCGTTCAGCACCATTCCCTCCGCCCCTGCCCCCACCCCCGCCAGCAGGCCTCAGCCTCGTTTGTGCGGGATGTCACCAGTAATCTGTTACCAAAAGTAAGTATTGACATTTACAAACTACTTATTTTATCATAAATTTAGTTGGGGAAGCAGAATAGCAAAGTTGTTGCAGGCAGGCGCTTTGGAGTCCAGCAGAGCCTGAGTTCTGGCTCTACCGCTGATTGGTTTTGTGACCTCGGACAATTTCCATCACCTCTTTAAGCCTCGATCTACTTGTCTGTAAAATGGGATGATAATAGTATCTACTTCCTAAGCGTTGTTGTGAGGAATAAATGAGACAAGGTATGCCAAGTGCTTAGCACAATGTCTGGCCTAGAAGCAGCTAACAGTAAATGTCGGCTATTCGTATTCACATGTGTTTATATATAGAAATCAATTCAAGAAGCTGCCTGTAATAACGGTACCCTTACTCTCTTTTATTCTGACAGGCTTTCCTGCAGCAGGGAGAGAAAAGGGTGGAATTGCAGGCTGTACAGAAGGAATTGTACGTAACAGCAGCTTATTTTTTTGTCACATCCACGAGGGAGTTATCATCGCTGATGTGCTAATAGTATCTGTGGTGGTTACAACTGATGCTAATGCCTTGTTTCCCCACAAAATAAATATAAGTGTGTGTGTGTTTCCTGCCTCGTTTTGGCTGCCCTGGGAGAGTGTGTCTCAGGCAGGAGCCACATCTGCCAAGGATGTCGGGGCAGAGGGACGCCGACAACAGCAGCGCCCACGTGGTCCTGGGGTCCCTCTGTAGGACCTGAGCCATGAGGCAGGTCCTGAAGGCAGGGCAGGGGGCTCGGGTGTGGAGGGGCAGCGCTGCCCTGCAGGCCGGTTCTTCTCACCTCCCCCCGCGCTGAGCCAGGGATGCCTGCATCCTCTCCCCAGTGAACATGGAGGAGGCTTCACTCAGGCTGATTGCACTGGGGCTTTGTATCTCTCCACCTCTCCCCTGCTCTCTGATGGGATGTCACTTTTTTATCATTATTCCCTCTGTGTTGACAAGTGATTTAAACACTTCACAGAAGAAAAGAAAAAAGAGGGTAGAGGTTGCAGGGGGAAATCTTTCCTTTGAATCCAGGGTGTTCGTTTTTTCAGATTAGCAAATAAATGGCTACGAGGGTATAATTGAAACTAATAGGTTAATTAGGGAACATTTAGATCTTTCTGGAAAAAATAATAAAAACCAACAACTGTCTCCTCCTGAGGCAAACCGGGTGAGTAATAAATAACCCTGCATGGAGGAGCAAGGCACTTACAGTTTATTCTGTCCCCACTTCAAGCCTCCACGATCATTGTGAGCAGCCAGGTAACCAGGCAGACTTGTCCCTGCAGACTGGGGGGAGGGCTCTGGAGCCGGGCTCCCTCTCGGGAGGCGGACCAGCTGCTGCCGGTGTCAAGGGAGCCTGGGGCAGTGGCGCCCTGCTTCCACCCTTCTCTGAGTGCAGGCTCTCGCTCCGTTCTTTCTCGTGGTCTCTCTCTCTCTGCCCTTTTCTGCTCAGCTGTGACTGTCACTCAGCCTGAGCCAGTCTCTCCGTCCTCCAGACAATGGGATTTCAGAGTGTCTAAGCCAGGACAACATTTTCTGGTGGCAGAGTAGGGGGACAGGAGGCAGGGGGCCACAGGAGGAGGGAAAGGCCAGTGGCTAGGTCAAGTCCACTTCAGCTGGCTGCTCCTCTGGGGCAGGAAGGGCTCTGGCTGGCCTGGAGGAGTGGCGGGGTCAAAACTCTCCACGGATCCCTGGGTTCTGCTCACTGAGCCAGGGATGCCTGGGATGCAGTGGGATAGGGACACAGGCACTGTGCTTAATCAACCCTGCCCGGGCGGGGCCCAGAGCTCGGCGAGGGGGAGAGAAACCCAGAGCCACCGTCAAGCCCCTGTTCTTTCTGGTGCAGCATATCTGGAGGCAAAACTTGAGTCGTGTCCCAGAGCCCTGCTGGCGTCAAGGCCTGTTGGGATGGACGATGGAAGAGCCCTGATAGGGGTTGAATTATGTCCACCCCCCCAAATGTACGTCGGAGCCCTTACTCCCATTATCTCAGAATGTGACCTTATTTGTAAATAAAGTCATTGCAGAGGTGATTAGTTAAAATGAGGTCATACTGGAGTAAGGTGGGCCCCTCACCCAATAGGACTGGTGCCCTTGGAAGAAAAGGAGACACACAGCGAAGATGACCACGGGACGGTGGGGGGCAGAGATTGGGGTGATGCTGCCACAAGCTGAGGAAGGCCTGGGGCTACCAGAAGCTGGAAGGAGCAAGGAAGTACCCTCCCCTGGAGACTTCTGAGGGAATGTGGTCCTTCCAACACCTTAATTCGGACTTCTAGTCTCCAGACTTCGAGAGAGAATACATTTCTGCTGTTTTAAGTCATCTAGTTTGTGGTGCTTTGTTGCAGTAACTCTAGGAACAAATACATACTCTCAGCAGCCATTTGACACAGTGACTAGTAAAATCTCAGATTCAATCTAGCAATGAAGTCTCAGCCCAGACACCTGGAAACAAAAAAGCAGGTCTCAGAGTGATCACGCAAACTGCCGTACCATGGAAGGTTCAGGAGCCAGACCCCTGCCCTGCCCCAACCCCCAAGAGGTCTCACTTTGACAGTCAGTAGAGATACCTTCTCTCCTGAGACGGACAACATAAACCCTGAATAAAAGAGTCAATTTCAGGGGTTTCGGAGACAAGGAGACAAATCAAATATTTTTCTTTCATTGTCTCATTTTTTTTTTTTTTAAGAAATTCACTTTCTTTTATTTATTTATTTATTTATTTATGACTGTGTTGAGTCTTCGTTTCTGTGCAAGGGCTTTCTCTAGTTGCAGCAAGTGGGGACCACTCTTCATCGCGGTGCGCGGGCCTCTCACTATCGCGGCCTCTCTTGTTGCGGAGCACAGGCTCCAGACGTGCAGGCTCAGTAATTGTGGCTCACGGGCCCAGTTGCTCCGTGGCATGTGGGATCTTCCCAGCCCAGGGCTCGAACCCGTGTCCCCTGCATTGGCAGGCAGATTCTCAACTACTGCGCCACCAGGGAAGCCCGCATTGTCTCATTTTTATTAATAATGATAATACCTCTCATTTCCTGAGCACTTACTAGGTACCAGGCATTGCATCAAGCACTGTATAAGGATGTTCTTACACACAGATGCCCTTAAGTAAGCCCTGCAGCACCTGAGGGTCCACAAAGATGATGCCTTCCTTTTGCACCAACCCAGCACATCAAACTTGAGGGAAACGAGGGCGGGGTGGCTACTTTTCAGTTTTCTAGAGTCCCTGAAATGAAAACTTATGCACCACTATTTTCCTTCATATAGATCCATTTACTCAACCTAGTTCCCATTTTCTATAAAGTAATTTTTCGATTTTTTTAAAGTTGGTGCTACTTTCACAAGATTAAAACAAAGAAACAGAAAAGGTACCTTGCATGAGAGAAGGTCCAGAAAGAACTAGAAAACTTTCTGGTACCTGAGACACAGTTATGCCAGATCAGCTATTTAAATCCTATTAAAAATAAATGACTTAAGAACTCCTCTCCAGGGATTCCCCCCCCCCCCCACCACTCAAGTAGAGTGGAGCAGGGGCAGGGAGCACAGGAAAAGTCTTGTGAAGAAATGGTAAACCAGTGTCGTCACCTTCATCTGCTTCTATGAGATCACTGAGCAGAAGAGAAGCAAGGAGGCAGGCGGGAAGAAGGGAAGACACTTTCCTGCTGACCACTGCCATCACTGACCACAGACAGGTTGTCACCCACCCAAGAACTGTCCAGGGCAGGAACGACTCAAGGACCAGAGACAAGCCCACCTTGGGAGTGAGCGGAGCTAACACTTCTTGGAAACTGGGCCAGAAAAGGAGGCTGGATGTTGAATTTCCAGCCCACGGAATTAAACCTGGTAGAATAACCTCCCTCCTCCCACTAACACATCACTCTCCACAGTGGACACACTTCTTCTTCCCCTAATGGGTCTGTAAATCCCGATGCATCCCAGCTCCGCCCTAGGGCTGTGATCTTGGCCGAGTCACTTAACCTCCCAACCAAGGTTTATCCTTATTTTCAAAAAGTAAAATAAGAATCAAAAAATGTAAATTGCATCAGGGTTTTGAGGACAAATGGCATAATGCCCATTCATGTAAGATAAAAATTGCATGAGGAATTATTATAATGTGTAAACTGTTAGCAGCTACAATACGCAAATAATAATAATTATTATTATCACTATGGTTTCCCAAATATTACTGGAGCTTCTGGAACAGTAAGGAACATTTCTAGGCTGAGAAGGGTGGGAGATCCACTCATTCTAACTACCAGTTCTTCCTGATTTGGCAGCCAGCCAGTAACCTACATTTTCAACTTGCAGAAAAAAATGGAAAATACAGGTCGAACCCCAGGAGGGAAACCGAAGGAAAAGAAGAACGAGGGAAGTGGCTAGAATCGAATTGCTGCTAGGAGGTTTGATTTTCTGTATTGAGTTAAAGGTGTCAAGTCCAGAGAGCAGGTATATCAATAGTTATGGTGTTTACCCAACAAAAAGAGGTTGTGTTAGACCCCTACCGACCCTCAGCTAATCCCCTTCTCAGCAGGTCTAGGAAGGGGCTGTTTGCTCCGGCTGTGAGCAGTTTTTGCACCTAGAGGCTGCAGCAAACACTGACTAGAACAGAGCAAGCTCAGAGACAGCAGCCCCTCTCCCAGCCAGAAAGCTAGCAGGAAACACCTAGAGGGAAGGGATTCATGAACCTCGCTTACTGCTTGGGGAGCCAATCACAGGAGCCCGTTCAGACAGACAGCCAATCACAGTGCTTGGAAGGACAGGGACCAATCACCTTGTTCCCCCCATCTAGGCCATTTCATCCCAAAGCTCCTCCGGCTGGAGGCTTGTTTACCAGTGCTGCCAGTGGCCTTCGAAGCTGGAGAGGAGGGGCAGCTGAGAGCCCCAAGCCAGGTCAATTTAAGGAGCAGCCTCAGGTGGAAGGGCTGGAGAGAGAAACTGATGGCAAACACCTAGGCAGAGCCCAGCTCCAATTCATCAATCCCACAAACATTTATTGATAGGGTACCGCCTCTGTGCCAGGCACTGGGAATAAGAGAGACACAGTCCCCTCAAAGAGCTCAGGGTCTCGTTAGGGAGACAGAGAAGTAAAAAATACAGGCCTTGTATTAGAGTGTGATGGGAGCCAAGCCAGAAGCACCAGGTGCTGTGAGAGCAGACAACCTCGTGGGGGTAGGGCATCCGGAAACCCTCCAAGAGGATAGTGGCACTCAGGGGGCTGTAGCCCCAGAAGGCTTGAGCCCCCTCATCACATTGTACCCATTGGTTTGCTAGGGTTGCCATAGCAAAGTACCACGGACTGGGGGGCTTAAACCACACTTCTGGAGGCCAGAAGTCTGAGATCAACGTGTCAGCAGGGTTGATTTCTTCTGAGGCCTCTCTCCTTGGCTTGTAGGTGGCTACCTTCTCCCATTGTCTCCACGTGGTCTTCCCTCTTTACCCATAGCCTTGTTCAAATGTCCTCTTCTTAGAAAGACATCAATCATATGGGATGAAGACCCACCCTAATTTTACCTCTTTAAAGGCCCCACCTCCAAGTACAGTTGCCTTCTGAGATACTGGGGCTTAGAACTTCCACATATGAATTTGGGGAGGAACAATTCAGCCTATAACATCATCATTTTCCACAACTATTATGAAACCCCTATTTAGCCACTTTCTCCCCCAGAGTACATGGTGACGAGGGGCTTTTTGTCCCCTAAACCTCCTGTATCAAGTGCCTGGTTGACTCACTCCTGTCAGCCAAGCCGGATGGTGAAGCTCTGTATCTGCCTCTTGAAGCAACTGCCTCATCGCTCATCTTTGTCCTCAGAAAAGCTACATGTTGATGAAAGTCTTGGAACAGTCTCTTTCCACTGCTCGCCAGCCCTGTTCGCTGGCCTCACGCCCAAGGAATTTGATGTGTCACTGTATCTGTGATCAGAACTGGTGTTTCCCTTAGGCCTGTCAGGGAGCGAGCCAGCGGAGCAGCCTTCCGTCCATCAGGGCCCACGCGGGTCAGGCTGGACACCCTGGAGAGGGTGCCGATGTACCTGAGTCTCCTGCCATGGGACAGAAGGGATATTCTGTGATCACTGAGACCATAGGGCAGCTCAGCAGGGTCTGCACAGTCTACTTGAAGGTAAGGGGACACTGGTCTTCATTCCACTGCTCAGCATGGCAAAGGTTTACTGAGCATCCACTGAGTGTCAGGCACTGGCACTGTGCTAGGAGCCAAGGAGAGGGATGAATGGGTCACAGTTGCATCCTCATGGAGCTTACAGTCTCCTGGGGAAGACAACACATAATCCAGTATAGGTGTGTGGTTGAGTTACAGCCATGGGACTCAGGGAACAGAGAGTCAGGACAGCTGGCCCTGTTTCAGGGTTCAGAGAAGCTTCTGGTAAGAGCCGAGGCCTGAACAGAGTCTGGAGAGACTGATGGAATTATGCAGCTGATGGGGCCAGTGGAGAGAGCAAGATGGTCCAAGCAGAGGGTTCCAATAGGCAAGGGCAAGGGGATGGAGAGATGAAGCATCAGATGTCTGGGAAGAATCTCATGCAGTCCAGTGTAACTGGAGCCTAAAATGTGAAGGAGAGAGTGGCAGGAAGTGGGATGGGAGAGATGGCCAAGGGCCAGGTTATAGAACACTATGTAAGCCATGCTAAGTGGCTTGGACATTTCCTGTGAGCTTTTAAACTGTGTTTATGGGAG
The DNA here is from genome assembly GCF_965194805.1 of Balaenoptera borealis. Lineage (NCBI taxonomy): Eukaryota > Metazoa > Chordata > Mammalia > Artiodactyla > Balaenopteridae > Balaenoptera > Balaenoptera borealis. Next base: position 87,341,330 of record NC_138868.1, on the reverse strand, counting down.
CACTTGGAGTCTTTCATGGTGCTTTGGGATAAGAAGCAAGACTGAGCAAGCGAGACACTCATCAGAGCATCTTGGCTCTTACCTCTTTTATGTGTTGGGGTTATTTGAAAAAGAAATTTTCTAAAGTTTAAAAAAACCAACAACTACTATTGTTTTAGCTATTGAAGAATCCTTGTAGAGTTCTAAGCAGGGGGTGGCGTGGTGGTAGTGGGGTGTCTGAAATGGAGGGGTGCAGGCCTGGAGGCAGGGGCACCAAGTAGCAACTTCCAACTGCTTTCCCCCCGCCTTATTTTTAGTCTTCCCTTTCTCCCAGATAGATTTAAATGCACCAGTTAGGAATGTAACAATTGAAGAAAGAGAAATAGAAAGGAGCTGAGAGATTGGAGAAAGGGTTAGGAGGTGAAATTAGTGGGATGTGATACTTGATTTAACATGGAAAGTCAGGGAGAAACGAGTGTCTAGAATAAATACTGGGTTTATGGCTCAGGTGACTGGGTGCACACTGGTGCCTTTAACTGGGAAAAAGGAATAAAGGATGGAGCTCATCTGAGCAGACACATGAGGAGTAGTGTGCTGGCCATGTGGCGTCTAACGTGCCAGGGGGTCATCCAAATGGAGCTGCCCAAGCAGCAATTTGATTGAGTCAGATACTTCTTGATACAGCCCAGCCCAAATGGAGTGCCTTGCATATTGTAGATAGGTGTAAGTAGTAAATGATTTTTTGTTTTTTTTTTTAATTTACAGATAAAGCCTCCAAGGTTTTCTACAATCTCTTCTCAATCTACTTTTTGATCTCACTTCCTTGTACTTTTCAAAAGTGCATGAAATCAGAATAGGCTGATCTGCCCTGTCCATAGATGCTCTGCTCAGATAGGTAGGTTTCTTCATTGTCCCCAAACATATGTCTCCTTGCAGCCTCTGGAATAGATAGAGAGATGATGGAGAAATAGAATTGATATCTCCCACATGGGGTCCATATAAAATGTAATAAAAGGTATGCTACGTGGCACACTGTTCCTCTGTTTCTGCTAATGCCTTTCTCCCACTCCTTCCATCTGTCTGATGTGACTCACCCTACCAGACCCTGTTCTCTGTCCACTTTCTCCACGAATCCTTCTCTGAGGAGGGCATGAGGAGGGCAAATAACAGGTCAGTTTGTTTACAGAAAGTGTCCATGAGTTCCGTAGGGGAAAATTCATTTTTTAGAGCAGCCCTTTCCCCTGGTTTCATTTTCCTGGTGACTCCCCATCTGGGCATCCCAGTCCCATAGCACAGGGATCAGTTGCCCTTGTCTCTAGTGAAGGGGAGCGCTGACCCAGGAAAGGCCCTCATCACAGTGCTGAGTATTCTTGGAGAGCCTGGGCACCTTTTGTTCTGTGTCAGAGGCATCTAGCTCACTGAAAGGTCCTGGACCCAGCCAGCCCATCTGTCTATCTGTATAGCTATGTCAGGGTCTATTTCTAACCTGTTTGGTGTTTCTTTGCCATATCTCACTATTACTGGGTTTCCATTGTGCCACGTGATAAGCTTGCTTTCCCCCGCCTTATTTTTAGCCTGCCCCTTCTCCCAGATGGATTCTAATTCCCCAGCCCTGAGCAAATGCTTAGCAACAAAGCCCAGGAGCCCAGGGCCTCTTTCCAACTCTCCAAGCAGCACCTCTTTCAATGGAGAACTACCTCTTCAGTGCTTTGTTCCATGAGGAACAAACAGAGGGTTACTCTTAATTCTACAACACTAGCTGGTGGCTTTTCCCCACTCCCACTCGCCTGTCTTAGTTCCTCTGCTTTTTAGGGTGTCAAGATGACCCCAGCACAGAAAACTGCCTCTTCGGGGGCCAACCAAGATGTTCAGCTCATTTTTTCCATGCACTGTCTTGCATCAGATCAATAGGCATTCTTTCCGCCCCTCCCAAATACAGAAAGATTTATACAGCCCACATGGTATACTTCTAAAATACACATGAGACCTGATAAATTATACACTATTTATTATGCTACTAAAATGATACCTTTTGCTTAATTAAAGTAGCCATATGCTGCAGTGCAAATCATTCTCATTCATTAAAATCCGAAAATATGTAAAAAAAAAAAAAAAAAGGACAGCCAGCAGCAGTTTGGAAGAATGCAATCAGATCACACAACCTTGAGGACATAATTGCACTAAAAATAGCCTTGATGTCTCACCCAGAAAAACATATCCATCCATTCCTCCATCCATCCATCCATCCCTCTGTCCATCCATCCACCCATCCATCTATCCATTCATCCATCTGTTAATTTAACAAATAATAATCAAACACCTTTGCTGTGTCAGACACCTTCCAGGTGCTGGGGACAGTGTCTGGTCCCTGTCCTCAGGAAGCACACAGGCTCGTATGAGAGAAGACAAGTAAACAAACAAATATAAATGCCATGACAGTGGTAAGTCAGATGCCCTGGTAGCACGTTGGAGAATGTCTTACCTAGACTTGTTGGACCAGAAAGGATTCTCAGAAGAGGTGCTATCTGGGTACACCCTAAAGGATAATTAGGTCTGGGAGGTGTTCCAGACTATTCCCTTTTCCATTACCTTGTTTATTTTCTTCTTAGTGATTAACAGATCCCAAATCTGGGGTTATCTTTTTCACTCTTTTGTTTCCATGAATATCTTCTGTCTCCCTTTTACCTCTGCAATTTGAAAGTGAACTCCAAGAGGGAACACAACTTGTTCATCCTGTCCAGTGGTCTTACCCCAGCACATATCATTGTGATTAGCATACAAGAGGGGCTCAAAAATGTTTACTGAATGAATAAATGAATAGCATGTGCAAAGGCCCTGAGCTGAGAGAGCACAAGATATATTATGGGAGAGTTAAAGACCACTGTGCCAAAAAGCACATTTGCATCCTGGAACAACAGCAGCTATGTTTCTCCGTGACCTCAAGGTTAATGGCCAATGACTCCCTGGCACCATCTGCAGTGAACTGTGAAAGAGCAAACTCGGCCTTGACCGCCTGACAGCCTCACTGTCACTCAGAGCGACCACGGGGGCCCCAGACACACTCTCACTGTTAAGAAGCCCTGTCCAAGGTGAGAACCATTCTGAGGCCAGAGTCAGAAAAACCTGGGTTCAAATCCAACCTATCCCATCTTGGGCAATGTACTGAAACTCTCTGGGCCCTTTCTCCATCTTTAAAATGGAGATTAAAATACCCATTTCATGAAACTTTTAGAGATTAAGTTAGTCAATGTACGTGAAGTGCTTGGCATACAGCAAACACTCAATAAGTGTGATTATTATTATTGGATGATACCAAAGATGCTTCCAGTTCTAAGAGTCTCCCTCTCCTTCCCACAAACTCTCACAGATGAGTAGTGTTATCTCCATCAGTTCATCTAATCCTCACAACTACTCTTGAGGGAAATGCTCTTACCGTTACCTGCACTTAACTGATGGTGCACTGGGTCTTAGAGAACTGAGGAATTTTTCCAAAGCCACAGCATTGGCAGAGTTGGAATTCAAACCCAAGTCCATCTGACTCCAGGATCCTCACTCTTAATCACTGTGTTGTACTAACTCCCCAAGGGTCCTGTGGTGGCTACCCTCTTCCCTTAGCTTTGGCGTGTTCCCCCTAGAGGCATGGGGCCAAAGGAGAGATGTGGAGGACCGGGGGAACTTACTCCAGGAGCCAAAGTGCAATGGCAAGGGGAAGAGGGTTGGAGGACTGGTGTGCAGGGCAGTGTAGGCAAGATCGCTGTGTGTTCCTTCATCTGCTCCTGCTCAGACTGTCTGCGTCCCTAGCATTTTCCACAGGTCTGAAGGAAGAGGTCAAAGCCCTGTCCACATATGGCCCAATAGGCCCCCTGAATTGAGGCCTTTCTGTCAAGCTGGATATGAATAAGGGGAGGGAGAGAAGAGTGCTTCTTGCCTGTTTATCCTAAACCTCACCTACATGTGCATATAAGATCATGAAGTGTGTATGAAATCCGTGAAATGGATTGTGGCAGATTACATTTCCCAAAAATGGCCATGACAATCTTATCCATCTTGTATGTTCTTTCAGAGCCTTGTCACATACATCCCCTGTCAAGAAGTGGAGTCTGGGGCTTCCCTGGTGGTGCAGTGGTTAAGAATCCGCCTGCCAATGTAGGGAACACGGGTTCTAGCCCTGGTTTGGGAAGATCCCACATGCTGCAGAGCAACTGAGCCCATGCGCCACAACTACTGAGCCCGTGTGCCACAACTACTGAAACCCACATACCTAGAGCTTCAAGAGAAGCCACCGCAATGAGAAGCCCGCGCACCGCAATGAAGAGTAGCCCCCGCTCGCCGCAACTAAAGAAAGCCCACGCACAGCAACGAAGACCCAACGCAGCCATAAATAAATAAATAGATAAATAAATTTATTAAAAAAAAAAAAGAAGTGGAGTATGTGCCTCTTCCTCTTGGACTTGGATGAACCATTGGTTTAACCAGGTAGAATAGTTCCAGAGTTTATGTTTTTGTTTTGGGGTTTTTTTGCATTTTATTATTTTTTTTTATTGAAGGATAGTTGATGTCCAACATTATATTAGTTTCAGGTGTACAACATAGTGATTCACTTTTTTTGCAGATTGTACTCCATTATGAATTATTACAAGCTAATGGATACAATTCCTTTTGCTCTACAACATATCCTTGTTGCTTATCTATTTTATACATATTAGTTTGTATCTGTTAATCCCATGCCCCCTCACCCTTCCCTCTCCCCTTTGGTAACCACAAGTTTGTAATTCTATACCAGAGTTCATGTTTTTATGGGACCTCTATATATGAGACTATTTGTAAGCCTTTTTGACAAAGCAGAGAGCCCTTTTGGGTAAGGAAGAAAAAATAAGGCTGGAAGCACTGGTCAGGGTCAGACTAGATGGGCCGTGAATGCCATCGTTTAGTCATTTACTTCTCACTTGGACACATACATCCAAGCACTACTATTGACATAGTGGGTTTTTTAAAATCAAATTTACAACTACGCCCCACCCCCTTTTTTAAAACTTAGCCTTGTTCTAAGAAATAATAATATAATAATCACAGTTTTATGTCCTATTTGTATTTATCCAATATGCATAAAATATATACATAGCTACTTTTTTAAAAAATTTGTTAATGAACCCCCAATGTAATTTCCTGTACCACCTGGACATCTTTACTCTATTTCCGAATCAGTGTCCCAGGCAATGGAGAGCCATCATACATTTTGAACAAAGACAAGATCAAAGGGAACTTTTAGGAAAACTGACCTCTTACCTTGGTAAATATTGGCAAACACATCCCAAAGATTTGTAGGTGAAAGGCTTTGTGGCAGGTGCAGGTAAGTCAGCCCTGGTTTGCATTCCTGGGGTACATGTAGACCCGGGAGCATGGGGTTGTGAGCTGGCATGAGAGGCACGGCAAAAACGTGGTGCTCCGTTTTGGAGTGGAAATTTAACTCATTGGTAAGTAATTTAAAATAGTGTGGTTATAGTGTGAACGTGTTACATTTATTTAGCAAAAATCACAGGAATGTTTGATAAAAAACAAGCGAAGTCCAAGAAATCTCACCCTGGCTGTGAGCAGCTATAGGCCAGGCCCAGAGCAGAGGGGTTCGTGGTCCCCTTCCTTTAACCTGTGGTTCTCAACCCTGGCTGTACATCAGGGTCATCTGAGGAATTTTCAAGAGTCGCCAAGTCTCAGGCGCTACCTTTGGCTGTTTAAATTCAAGCTTCTGAGGATGGGGCCCGGGAAGCAGTGTCTAATGGGCTGTCAGGATTGAGAACCACCATATGTGGGGTATTTTGGTGGAAAAGTGCAGGGAGCCCTGAAAGAAAGCATGAAAAGATTGAAGGTAGGAGGCCTGGATAGGAGGCTAGTCCATCGTCTAAGGAAGAGTCCACACATTTTATTATATTAATATGTGACCGGGTCTCTGCTAAGCTCTGCCCAGCATGCCTACAACAGATCATGCACAAACCATGGCTAGTGCACATGGACTGTTAAGTGCATACACACAAGCAACACAAACAACACACATACACCAGGACTTATCCATCAAGCCTGAGGAGCCTGCGTACAACACTGAGTCGGTTCATGATAATGCCACTGTAGGACAAAGTCCTAAGGCCGAAGACGGGTAGTCTAATTCCATTTGGGCTTGGATAAGCTTAGGTCTATTTCTGACAAACAAGACCTACCAAATTTGGGGTTCTAATTCTATTCACCCATAATCAAGGAGTCACAGAGAGAGCAAATACATACTTTCATAGAGTCATCCACATTCACACCCACGGACACATACTCACGCCGACACATGCACCAGTCAGGTCAGACTGAACAATCCTCACACTCAGACATCCTCAGCTGCCCTGAAGGACCCGTGAGGTTCCTGCTCTTCCTTACTCTGGTCCTACTTCCCAGGAGCCCAAAGGCCAGGGCCCCTTCCAATGCCCAGCTGGGAGCAGGCCCTCTGTCCTAGATTAGAGGGGCACGTGGCAGGGAACACAAAGAAACTGCAGCCCAGCTCCCAGAGCAGTTCTTTCCTTGCTTCCCAGCCTGTTATTCTTGCTCCCTGGGCCCCCAAACAAGAGGCCACTCAGAAATCACAGCTTGGGAACAAGACAGCATTGTCCCCTGGGCCTGGGATTTCCTGAGGCTTGGGTGAGAGAGAGAGAGGTGAGACGGCTCTCTAGGCCACAAGGTCTGGAGAGAAGCTGGCACCTGGGGAAGAAGAATCTCCCAAGCAACTGGCCAAGCTAGAGTCTTCCAACTAATGTGAGACTCGCCCTGCTGCCCTCCATCCCCGGAGAGCGCCTTTTCTGGTGCCCTCACTTCACAAAACCCTCTTTCCATGTGACACTAACCCTAACCTATCCTACAGCAAGCAGGACACTAACCTACAGAAGCAGAGAAAGGGCGTTGGGATAGAAGGCATGGGGCCCCCAACCTGAGGTACCAGCTTCACCTCCCCAAAGGTCACTGTCCAGAAGGAAGACCCTGGCCTGCCTGGCCCCAAGGACCAACAGTTAGCATGAAATGCAGCCAGTACTCCTCACCCTCAGGTCCAGGGTCCCGCTCTTAGAGTTGACAATGGATGGTAGTCAGGAGTTGCCGTGAGGGTCAGTAACTATGAGGAGGCCTCGCCTGGCTCCCCTGCCCACATCTTCCACTGAACATCAACAAAAATCCAAGGCTCTTCCTTCAGACTTAAGCATGGCCGTAGATGTCCTCCGGGCAGCGTTCTCCTCATCCTCGCTTTAGTGGACCTCTTTTGGCTGCTCAGCAGCTCTTAGTTTTTTCTAGAACCACTCTTCAATCACCCCCATACAGTTAGGGAATTTTTGGCTGCAAGTTACCAAAAACAAGAAACAAAAAACCAACTTTGAACTGGTCTAAAGAATAAGGAATGCTATGGACTCAAAGGGCCAAGGAAGGGCAAGTGTCTGGGTTGGATCCGTCCAGAGACTCTAGCTCCCTGTCTCTGCCATGTCCTCAGATGTGCCCCCTTCTATGATTGGCTGACTCCCCTCATGGTTGCAGAATGGCGTTGATAGCCTCATTCCTCACAAACATATAACCAATACCCAGAAGAGAAAGAGTTTCTTCAGGTGGCACTTTGTTAAGAACAAGGATACTTCTCTTCCTGCGAACAGCCTTTGGGAACGGCTGACGGCTGACATCTTCTTATGAGATTGAACCTCTCTGGCTAATGATGGATTAAGATGTGGATACCTGGCCCAACATGGGATAATCACAGAACTTCACCTCCCTGGCCAAAGTGATTGGTCTGTGGACGGGCATATAATCCAAGCTAGGCTGGTCATGATCCTTCCTGAGGGATTGTCTAACTGAAGATTAGATGAAGAGCTGCCTCCCTGTCTGGTTATGATATTGGATGGATCTTAACTGGGGCCTGTCAGCCACTGGCCACCTCTTCATGGAGATGTCATTTCAGAGAAAGTGCCAATAATTAGGGAAACTAGTCAAGAGGTAGTGATGGAATGTGAGTTCCCGGGTCCAGCGGTGCCTCGGGCCAGCTTCCCCTCTCCTCTCCCAGTATTTTTTTGTGTGTCAGACAGTAACCCTTGCTGAACACTTTTCCTCACATGCCCACTGGATGTGGGGTGAGCTATGCAGTGTCCATTCTAGCAACTGGATGAACCCAGGATCAGCACATTATCTGTGTGCAGATATTTTTCTCTGAACAACGAAAAGGTTTCTGAGTCGACAGCTCTACTGTACTCCTGGGGCATCTCATTCACTGGCCTCCAAAGATAGCCAACCTGGTCATGTCTTTGCCAAGTACAAACTCAGAGGGGTCATTTATTTACTACCTAGAAACCCTCTGGGGTCCAGCACATCTGAATCGGTGATATGCCAATAAGCATGAAAAGGAGAGCATCACTGCAATACAGGAGGCTTGGGCAGCAGCCACACTGCTCAGGACACACGTCATCCCACCTTCTGGGATGAGCAGGGTTTACCCCACAGCTTGGGGCCTCCTCTGGATTGCAAACAGGAGAGGGCATAGGGTCCCCATCAGCAGAGGACAATAAAGTGTAAACACAGCAGAAGCAAGTTTTACAACAGCCCCATGTTTCCCCCTGCGTTGTTTTTATTCATTTAGTCAACAAATACTTTAGAAGCACCTACTATGTGTCCCTAATAATATTTTACCTTCACTTTCATATTTCTCTGTGCCATCCTTTCCCCCTCCTTCTTATTTATTTTCCACTTTCTCCATAGCTCCACGTAATCTGTGGCTCTTTATTTGCAGTGTCTTTGCCTCTCTATTCCTTCCTTTCCTGTTGACAGATTTCCCCATGTACTCTATGTTGTGCCTTCCCAATTTACTTTATAAAATACCTCTGACCAAGAGCCCTAAAACTTACTCCTACACATGGAGAAAACAAACAAAACAGAAAGATGAAGAAACATGGTATTATTCTTGGAAGTGGGCTTCCTGTGAGCTGGAAAATTCTGTAAGGAGAACTGTGGATAGAAGGTTGCCTTTAAAGTGATAAGATCAGCTGCTGAAGTCCCAAGTTCAACCAGCTAGGAGAAGAGGAGGGTCTTGCAGAGAAGGTCTGTTACCAGGACCAGCCACCACCACATAAGGATGTAGAAGACGGCAAGGCAGGAGGTCACAGATGAATTGCACTGAATCATGAACCAATGGCAGATTGAGCCACACTAATTTGCTAAAGCTTGAACAAAACTGGACAGGTGCAGGTATGCCTTTTTGTTTGTTTGTTTTTAAGAACTAAATCAAAGAGGTTTTTCATTCATTTGGTTTTTGCCTCTTGCAAGGAAAATCTTCATGAACCACTTTGAACTAGGAAGGAATCTCTGTATCTTCTGAAACTCTACTGAACCTCTTCCAAGTTCAACAGTGATGTCCTAATTGCCAAGTCCAAGAGCTTCTTTCTATTCTTCTTCCTGCTTAGCCCCTTCCTCCCACCCTCCCTCCCTTCCTTTCTTCCTCTCTACCTCCTTTAAAAAAATTTTTAAACCTTTCTTTCTGCTTTCCCATCTCCTTGAAATGTTCTTTCCCCTTGGCTTCTGAAAGAATGATCTCTTCTGCCTCTCCAGGTTCTCTCATTTCTGTTTCATCTTGATCTCCTTGCTGGCTTCTTTTCAACTGCCTTTGTCCCTTAAATATTTCTGCCCTATGCTTCTTCCTTTCCTGCATTTTCTTCCCACACAGGCTCTCCCATGTGTTCTCATCTACGCCCTTGGTTTTGATCACCACCTAAGGAGGTGATTCCTCAAACGATACCTCCAGCCCAGCCTTTCTCCCAAATTAAAGACCCACATTTCTGACTGCCTAAAAGACATCCTCAAAGGTGTTTTATGCTTAAGTTGTTCAAAACACAACTCACTGTCTTTCTTCCCTAGATCCTCTTCTCCTCCAGGCTTCTCCAACACAGTGCAAGTCTTCTCTTTTAGCTGGTCATGCAGGTCTGAAAACTGGAACTCATCCTGAAGCCGTCCCATTCACCTCCTCCCCCACCCGCTATGACTATCATTTCTAAACCCTAAATGTGTCTCACATGTATGCCCTTTTGTCCAACCCAATATCACTGCCTTTATTCAGACCCAAGCCATTGCTCTACTCCATTAATTACAACAATAGTCTCCTAATTTTCCTTCTTTGAGTCTTGTCTCCACTCTGTTCTTTGAACAGGACAGGGTTGTCTTGCTAAAATGTAGATCTGATTATGTCACTATTAAGATCCTTTAATAGTTCCCCTCCTCCTCAGAATAAGGTTCAGTCTAAAGACTCTTTAGAACTGAGTCCTCACCCCTTATGTTCTATCCCCTGCCTCATCACTCTCCTCTACACTCCTGGACTTTAGCAATTCCTTGGATGCCCCTCCTCTCAGCTCTCCATGCCTCTCTCCATGGTCTTTCCTCTTCCTGACATTTCTCCATCCACCAACAATTGCTCTCAGGTCCTATCCACCTACTCACTGGAGTACTTATGTGCCTCGCCCTTCGGAAATGTAATATTTGTTGAGTGAATGAATAAATGTTTCAAGAATCTTACCTCTTTAAAATTTGGTTCTATCATCACTGTCCCTAGAAAGATCTCCCATCTTACCCTGGTAGACTTAGTGCTCCCACCTTTTCTTCCATAGTAACCTCTGTGTTCCTTGTGGTAGGTTGTTTCAAACTCACTTTAACTTACTTTATTTATCTCTCTTTCTCTACCACGGACTGTGAGTTCCTTGAGGACAGGGATGGTGACTTGGTTTTCTGTGCAACCCCAAAGTCAGGCATAGGATAAGTCTTAAACAAACGTTTGTTGAAATAAAATGGGATGAACCAAATCAGTGCATCAAAACATTCTACAACGGAACTTTCCCCAGACTATTTCATTCAGCTCAAATGCATGGTTTTGGAGTCAAAGTATGTGTAAATGGCAGACCAAGAGCATCTGACTTCCACGGGGGAGGGCTGAGTTGGCTGTTCCCTCAGAGAGAGCAAAGAACAAAAGGGCTTTGTTGTTCTTAATAATGTGTCACAGCAATCAGGGCTTAACAGCAGTAGTTAGAATGGGTCTTATGTTCTGGGCGCAAACCTGGGAAAATAAGGAAACACAACAGCAGAAAACCAATGCAGTTCCTCTGCTTCCCATTTAACAATGACAGCAAGCAGCCCATTGATGCTAATTGCATGGGGAGTAGGGGGCCTTCCTAGTACCAGGGAAAGGTGAAATAGTGCCATAAGAAAAGCCTGAACTACAAGCTTACGTGTCAGTATTTATACCCTTTCCACGACAGGTAACAGGCACATGAAGAGATAGCAGAAACAGTTCTGTGCCAATCAAGAAAGATCTTAACCCAGGGTAAGCCAAGAATAGCCTTTTATCAGGAAAATCCTGTGCTTTGCTTATGCTAAAAAATATCTGACTTGCAAATGCTTATTCTATTAATATTAAGGGGCGTGAATTCTCACTGGATGATCTGGCAATGGGAGACCCAACTCCTACTCAGGAAAGCTATGTACCGAAGAAGAAGCAGGAGAAAAGAGCAAGTGCTGGCTGTCTTGCTTGTTTGCTTTTTAACCTCCCTGGGCTGAAGTTACAAAGAAGGCATATACCAGCTCTGCTCAGAACAATTCTGCTGCTGCCAAACCCAACAACCTATACTTGCCATCTCTCAGCAAGAAATACCAATGTCAAATAGATGAGCTGGGTCCTGGAACTAGCAACATCTGGGAGAGAGTGGTGACAACAGGGAGATGGGAGGAAAAGATTGCAGTGAGACCTTCAGAGAACCTGCTGGCCTCAAGAAAATGGCAGCTGGGAAGGAGTTAAATTCCGAATGTGATGCATGAGACTTGTACTTTCTAGAATTCTTTCGGAGTCAAGCACTGGAGATATTTTCATCGAGCAGTGAGAGTCTTTAGAAGTTGGAGCATTTAAGTCCCTAAGCAGCAGTTCTTTGCTCCTCTCATTTATTACGTACACTGTCTTTGGACCACTATCCACAGAATGGGTAATATAGTATTTATCCGCTGGGACAATAATTAGCTTGTTTTCCTCTATAAAGCTGGGCCATAATGTTCTTACTCTTTTCCTTAGAGTCCACCCATACAACAGACAGATGGGCCGTGTGAGGACTGAGAGCTCATGGGATGGTTTGAGCTGAGTGAGTGGGGAATCAAAGTAGGGAGGGCCAGAGGAGAGTTACATGGCCCTTGGCAAAGGCCTCTGTTGCAATGTGGCATGTCAAGATTCCTGCCAATAGGTCAACTCTGCTCATAAGATAAACCGCCATCAATCCACAACTCAACAAATCAGAAATCTCAAATAACCATTTTAACATAGAATTCATTGAAAAGATATAAAGCAACAAATTAGAAAGCTGTTAGCGGGGAACATTCAGGAAAGCACATTTCAGGATGTAATTAGTGATTCATCTTTGCCTCCTTGTAGACTCTGAGAGTATCTAAATATTTATGATCAAAGATATAGTAAATACCATAGATAGCTTTTGTTTTAGTATTTTATTATAATTTAATTGTTCATAAACTTGTCTGTGTGGTCTAATGGCACTTGCAAGCTAGTCTGAATAAATCGGACTATCTCAACTAGAAAAATACTATTTGATCCTACTCCCTGCCCCATTGTTACCCTCACTCCCAACCAGCCACCCTCTATCCCCACCCCCACCCACACTCATCCCCGTGCATCTTGTCAGGAACTGATCCTTCCTCCACACACAGGTTGCCATAGGTAATGTCCAGTTAGTGCAATAGTACCACCCCCTGGAGGCAGTTGATTGGACCATGGCAGGCACCCAGGGCCAGTGTCCCATCAGAGCCCTTTCTCAGGTTTCCTTTTTTAAAAATAGCTTTACTGAGGTATAATTGATACATAAAAAACTGTACATACTTAATGCATACAATTTGTTGAGTTTGGACATATGCATCAACCTGGGAAACCATCACCACAGTCGAGGTAATAAATATATCCATCACCTTCAAAAGTTACCTCATGTCCCTTTAGGGTTCTGTTTTGGTTTGGTTTTGGTTTGGTTTTCTGGTAGGAGCCCTTAACATGAGATCTACCCTCTGAACAATTTTTTTTAAGTGCACAGTATAGTATTAACTAAAGGCACTATTTTATAAAGCAGATCTCTAGAACCCACTCGTCTTCCATAACTGAACCTGTATACCCATGAACAACTTCCTATTTCCCCAGACCCTTGCCCCTGGCAACAAACATTCTAATCTCTGCTTCTATGAGTTTGTTTTAGATACCTCATAGACATGGAATCATGCCATATTTGTCCTTACAAATGTGACTGGCTTATTTCACTTAGCATAATGTGCTCCAGGTCCATCCACGTTGTTGCATATGACAGGATTTCCTTCTTTTTAAGACTGAATAATAGTCCAGGTATGTATATACCACATTTTTTCTCCATTCATTCATCAATGGACATTTTGGTTGTTTCTTGCCTTGGCTATTGTGAATAATCTGATAAGGGATTAATATTCAAAGAACTCCTACAACTCAATAACAAAACACCTATTAAGGTGGGAGGGAGACGCAAGACGGAGGAGATATGGAGATATATGTATATGTATAGCTGATTCACTTTGTTATAAAGCAGAAACTAACACACCATTGTAAAGCAATTATACTCCAACAAAGAAGTTAAAAAAAAAAAGACAAACGAACCCAAAGCACAAATACAGAAAAAAAAAAAAAAATGGATCTTGAATAGACATTTCTCCAAAGAAGACATACAGATGGCCAACAGGTACATTAAAAGATGTTCAGCATCACTAAGCAACAGGGAAATGCAAATCAAAACTATAATGAGATATCATTTCACACCCATTAGGATGGCTATTATTTTTTTAAAATGTTGGCAAGAATGTGGAGAAATTGGAACACTTGTGCACTGTTGGTAGGAATGTAAAATGTATGGTGGTTCCTCAAAAACTTAAAAATAGAACTACCATATAATACAGTAATCCCACTTCTGGGTTTATATCCAACAGAACTGAAATCAGTATCTCAAAAGATATCTACACTCCCTTGTTCATTGCAACATTATTCACAATAGCCTTCCTCCGATTTCTATAACAGAAACTGAGGAAGAAAAGGAAATCTTTCTCCCAATGCAAAGTCAAGAAAACATGAACCCTGAAAGGGGCAGAGTTTGAAAATACAAAAGATTGTATCAGAAGATACAAAGAAGAAAGATTCTTATCTTCACCTAAGAAAAACTGGTTTTCATTTCTTGAAGTGAGAATGGGACTCATGGTATTTCAATGCCTGGTGGCACATTTATGCCAAATATATGAGACTTTTGAGCCCAGGTTTTTATTAGCAGTGACCCCAAACTCATTCAAGCATGCAGCACTGTATTAAATGTTCATTAAAGGTATATCAGCACACACGGCACTCTCCCTGGATGTGGTGACCTGCCAACCATTCTGTCCCAATGGATCTGTCTCTTGACCAGGGAAGATCTATCAATATCAGTGATCAATATGATGACTATGGTCAGTAGAGCTGACCAGAGTTGTTTAATGGGCGTTTGCCCTTATGACTCTTGGTTTGGCTGACTTCCACTGCACGCAAGTGGGAAGACAGAACTCCCTACAAAGGAGGCTGAGGAAAGTTGTAGGGGCCAGATGTCTGTTCCTTTTCACAGAATCAGGTGTACACAGTCATGACAAGGCCCAGAGGACACCAGAGACATGAGCTGTGACAAAGATACCAGGGAAACACTGGGTTTTCCAGCACTTTCAAAGTTGCTGCTTGTTGTAGATTGACTGCAAAAGTGGCTTCCTAGTTTATGCCTTTGCTACATGACTATGTAGCTCCTCTCGTGAAAAACTGAAGGGTATTTCCCCACCCTTGAGTCTGCACGACCTGACTTGTTTTGGCCCACAGAATATGGCAGAAGTGATAGTATGTCAGTTCTGAGCCTAGGCATCAAAAGGCCTTCATGCTTCCACTTGCTTTCTTGGAACTTTGCCACCACATATGAATATAACTAGGCTGGCTTCTGGAAGATGAGAGAACATGTGAACCAACCACTTGCCCCAACCAAGGCCATCCCAGATCAACCAATAACCAGCAAACCCCCAAACGTGCCAGAGACCAGTCAAGATCACCAGAGCTGGTGAACTGATCCACAGATGACGCCCAGCACATTAATAAGCCCAGCCAAGACCAGAAGAACCACTCAGCTGGAGCTCAGGAACCAGAATAAATACTACTGGTTTAAGCAACTGAGCTTTGGGGTGGTTTGTAATGCAGAAATAGCTAGCTGAGACACTGCTTTTAAAAATGTTGAAGTCACAACATCACTAATTATTAGAGAAATGCAGATCAAACTACAATGTGGTATCACCTCACACCGGTCAGAATGGCCATCATTAAAAAGTCTACAAATTACAAATGCTGGAGAGGGTGTGGAGAAAAGGGAACTCTCTTATACTGTTGGTGAGAATGTAAATTGGTGCAGCCATTATGGAGGACAGTATGGAGATTCTTTTAAAAACTAAAAATAGAGTTGCCATATGATCCAGCAATCCCAGTCCTGTGCATATATCCATAGAAAACTCTAATGAAATGATGCCACTTGCGGCAACATGGATGGACCTAGAGACTATCATAGTAAGTGAAGTAAGTCAGACAGAGAAAGACAAATAGCATATCATATCACTTATATGTGGAATCTAAAATATGATACAAAGAAACTTATTTACAAACAGAAACAGACTCACAGACATGGAAAACAAACTTATGATTACCAAAGGGGAAAGGGGATGGAGGAGGGGTAAATTAGGAGTTTGGGATTAGCAGATACAAAATACTATATATAAAATAGATAAATGACAAGGTCCTACTTTATATATGTATATATATATATATATATATATATATATATATATATATATATATATATATATATATATATATATTTTCAATATCCTGTAATAAACCGTAATGGAAAAGAATATGAAAAGAATATATATCTGAATCACTTTGTTATATACCAGAAACTAACGCAATTGTAAATCAACTATACGGTAATTTAAAAAAATGTCAGCGTCAGATAAAGGGCTCTATGAAGACACCTGCCTCACCTTCCTTAAATCACAGCATAGCACACCTTAAAGGGGAAGCACTTCCACTCTGCACCACATTGATCCAGTTAGAAGCGTCAACTGCTCTCACAGGAAAAGTAAAGCTGTATCTCCATTGCCCTGTGATCTTCATGTTTGCCTATCTCTTGTCCTACACATTTCTTTGGAGAACAGGAGATGGCAGTTCTGCAGTGTCCCTCACATCTGTTCACCCCAGGAATCTAGTCGGTTCTCACTAACATACTGAGGAGTGGAATGGGCAGCCATGCTCGTTCCTTCCTCAGGATGCTCCTCTGAGCTGCCTCATTTTATACGTCCTCAGTCTTTTTCTCCATCACAGTATGTATCCCACCACATTAGAATGGTGCTTTCACTTCTCAGATTTTCTCACTAGCCTGGAGGATTTGGGAGGACAGAGACCACGTCTGCTTGGCCTATCACTGAATCCTCAGTCTGTAGCACAGTGGTAGCACATAGTAGGTGCTCAGCAAATATCTGCTGAGTGAAGGAATGAACACATGGCTGCAGGTTACTTCTCCTTTCGCCTCCATTGTGCCTCTCGTCCTGCTCTCCCTTTAATTCTTGCTATCACTTCATACCTTGAGTCCTGCTTTCCATCTAGACCCTTAAATGTAGGGGTCATATTCTGTCTTCTCTCTGGAAGCAGACAAAGAAATATGCATTATATTAGAGAATAATTTCTGTCAAAATTGGCTAACGCAAAATAGCAAAATTTTGCTATTTAAAAGAGTAAGCTCCAATCACTGGATAAATAAGGTGACATTGAACATTTCTGTACAGCAACTGACACATGGTGTGTTCTCAATGCATACTAGGTAGCAGCAATCTGGAGTCAAACAAATGAGCATAACCTACCTACTATGTGCTCAGTGCTGTAGTGGGTACTGTGGAGCAGATACAAAAAGAAAGGCAAACAGGCAAAGTCAATGTCAAGCCACAAACCACGGGTGAGATCTCCACCTTATTCACTATTTTTTTAAACTAGAGTATAGTTGCTTTACAATGTTGTTAGTTTCTACTGTACAGCAAAGTGAATCAGCTATATGTATACATACATCCCCTCCTTTTTGGATTTCCTTCCCATTTAGGTCACTGCAGAGCATTGAGTAGGGTTCCCTGTGCTACATAGTAAGTTCTCATTTGTTATCTATTTTATACATAGTAGTGTATATATGTCAATCCCCATCTCCCAATTCATCCCACCCCCACTCCCCCCTTGGTATCCATATGTTTGTTCTCTATGTCTGTGTCTCTATTTCTGCTTTGCAAATAAGATCATCTATACCATTTTTTTAGATTCCTCATATACGCGTTAGTGTATGATATTTGTTTTTCTCTTTCTGACTTACTTCACTCTGTATGACAGTCTCTAGGTCATTTGTAGAGATGTGGATGCACCATATTCACCACCCATTAATAGTGATCGGACAGGCTATCATGTGAACCATTCTGTCCCAAACACAGTCTGTTGACTTCAAAATTCCTCTCATCTGCATTATGAAATACTTCGACGCCTTCTCACAACATTCTCTGATTTTATAAGCCTTCATCTCTGTGAAATAGAGATGAAGTTTCCAGCTGCCTTAGGTATCTGAAAAGGCAAAATTCAAATTCCCTGACTTAACAAGAAGTGGACTTTGTTTTATGCAAAAACACAAAGGCTGTTCCTGCACAGTCATGATGTAGTATCCCTAAGGGGGTTTCTAAGTGTGTTTATTCACTTTTACTTGCTTATCTCTGGTTCAGTTTTCATGGGCTTTATTTACTTTTTTGCAAGGTCCAAAATCTGTCTGTGATAAACCTTAATGAAAAATAGTAAACCACTTAGAAGGTTTATAAGCTGTTCAGGTAATGGGAATTAGAAGTCATTATCTTTTGTGAAGGCAGCAAAATGTTGTCTGAATGGAGTTGATTTGGGTGATACATATTTTAATAGAACAAATTACTAATGAAGTGCTAAATTACTGGAAACATCCCTGTTACTTATTAAACATTTTGGTTAATCAGGATGGGAAAGATAAAGAGTTGGAGTACATTTTAATACCTCTTTTGAGGCCAGGTCAGAAGCAAACAGATGTGTGGATCTGAAGCCCAGCCCAAGGTCATCTTCTCAGACACAGGCTACCAAGGACCGTTGAGAAGCCCTCCAGGCAGAGCTGCCCTCTTTCCAAGCTCTAAATACACCTTGACTGCATGAGCAGATACCTTCTTCTGTGCAAAATGAGGGACACTGGCCAATCATCCCAAGTCAGTACCAGCTTGTTTTTAGTAAACAGAAATGCAACTGGAAATAAAGGAAAATGGACCCAGGGAAAAATAGAGAGAAAGTCCTCGGGAGATGTTTACTATTGTCTATTTTGAAAACACCTGCTTTTTAGAGTGTAACATAGCTGAGAGGCAAGGGTGTGATAGCCTCCCCTATTCTCAGCCTCCCTCCCTGTCTTCTGTACTTTGTAACCTGATTCTGGTAACTGGCTTCCTGTCCTGTTACCTGTGCCCAAGTCCTCTTGGTGATCAGTCTAAGCTTCTCGTTTTTAAGACCAGGACTCTGACTTTATCTGGCAGCTAAAATAGGAACTTGTGATGGATAATCTTATGGGCCACGGGATGCCCAGATATCTGGGTATGTCTCTGCAGGTGTTTCTGGAAGAGATTAGCATTTGAATTGGGGAACTGAGTGGAACATATGGTCCTCCCCAATGTGGGTGGCACCATTCAATCCATTGAGGGCCTGAAAAGAACAAAAAGGTAGGGGAAGGTTGAATTCACTCTCTGCCTGACAACTTGATCTGGACAGCAATCTTCTGCCTTTGGTGATCTGGTTCTCAGGCCTTCAGACTTGGACTGAAATCTGTACCATTCAGCTCTCTGGTTCTCAGGCCTTTGAACTATACCTCCTGCTTTCCTGGAACTCCAGCTTACAGATGGCACATAGTGGGACTTGTCAGCTTCCATAATTGAGAGAGGCAACATCTTATAATAAATCTCTTTCTAGACAGAGATAGAGATACAGATAGACAGACAGATAGATAGATAGATAGAGCTAAACCTAGGTATCAATCATCATATAGGTTCAGTTTCTCTGGAAAGCCCTAACACAGAGTCCTTCTGATAAGTTTATCTGATGCCACCTCACTGAGTCCCTATCCTCCTGGATTTCTGAATGTTGTCTGTTCCTGGCTTCTCTGCAGTGGTTCTATGCTTCCTAGTTAAGGCTCACCTATCTCTTCCTGTGCCTTCCCCCAACTTTGACAACCCAGAGCACTGGTCACTCTTGTCTCTGCAGATCCCCTCCAGATGCCAGTTCTGCCTGCTGAATTATATCCCCTTTGATATCAGTGGATGAGTCTGTCCAGTGCCCTATACCCACCCACGCTCACCCCACCCCAGTAGGGAGTTGAATTTCAGTCAGTCATTTTGTGGTAAATGGGACACAAGTCCAGAGTCAGAGGATCACAGTTCCAGCCCAGAAATCGCCATTGACTGGCTGTGTGATTGGGAAAATCCAAAATCTACTTCACCTCTCTGAACCTCACTTTTCTCATTCATTTTCTAATTGTATTTATAGAGGATCTACCAGGTATCAGAAATACAAAAGATAGAAAAGGCAAGGTCCTCACCCTCAAGGAGCTCATTCTAGCTGGGGAAACAGTCTTGTAAATAAACAATTACAAAATTGCTGGGTAAATGCTAAGAAAGACATAGTCAAAATGTTATAAAAATATGGAGAACAAAGAAATTAACTGTGCCTGAGGGAGATCAAGGCAGAGTGTACAGAGGAAGAGATGTCTGAGCAATCTTCAAGGATGAGCTGGTACTTACCAAGGAGTCAATAGCCTCCAGGGCAGAAAAAAGAACATATGCAAAGGTGCAGGGGTGAGAATTGCATGAAAGATGCCAGAAACTGATCATGACTTGGAATGACTATAAGAGGGTACAAGTGGCCAGCAATGAGGTTAGAAAGTACAGAGGAGTTAAATAATGATGGGCCTTTTATGTCTGGCTAAGGAGGTTGCATTTTATCCTACAGACAATGAAGAACCATCAAGGACTTTTAAACAGGAGAGTTGCCAGATCAGATCAGTGTATGTAAGACAACTCTGACCTGCATATGGAGGATGGGTTGGAGAGGCAGGAAGTGGAACCAGGGAGATCAATGGGAAGGTGTTGCAATAGGACAGGGAAGATATAGAAAGCGTGGCAGGGCAGGAGCCAAAAGATTCATAGAATGAAGAATTGGAAGAACTTGGTGATTAATTAGGTGTGGGATGATATAATATCACTTCTATGTGAGATCTAAAGTATGACACAAATGAAATTATCTATGAAAGAGAAACAGACTCAGACATAGAGAACAGACTTGTGGTTGCCAAGGGGGAGGGGCGTGAGGGAGGATGGAGTGGGCACGGGGATTAGCAGATGCAAACTATTACATATAGAATGGATAAACAACAAGGTCCTACTGTATAGAACAGGGAACTATATTCAATATACTGTGATAGAGCATAATGGAAAAGAATATGAAAAAGAATGTATATATACATATAACTGAATCACTTTTGCTGTACCGCAGAAATTACCATAACATTGTAAATCAACTATACTTCAATAAAATAAATTTAAAAGAAAATGGAATAGCTAATGAATGTGCTTTCATTAAAGTCTAAGAAAAAATTAGGTGTGGGATGCATAGGAGAAGCAGATGTTAGGTCACCCCACAGATTCTGGCTTGAATACACTGATAGAGATACAAGGACTCTGAAGGGAAGACTGGATGGGGAAAGAGGACAACTGATTTCTATCCTTGACAAGTCATGTACGAGGTGCCTACGAGGCAGCCAGGTGAAGATGCCATGGCAGTAAGACACACTGCTTGGAGCTGAAAAATCTGAGTTAGTGACATACCTATGGGAGCCAGCCATAGAGGAGATGGTTGATGTCATAGGACCTGGTGGGATCAGCCAAATAGAATGCACAGAGGAAAAGAGAAGAAGGCCAAGGACAGAGCCATGGGGGAAAGCTGTGTTTCCAGACCTGGTGAAAGAACCAGCAAGAGATTGAGCAGGAGTTGTCAGGGAAGCAAGAGAACCAGAAGGCGGTCACTGGAGCTGGCGGGGAAGAGTTTCCCAAAGAAGCTGTGAGCAGCATCCAAGGGGCACAGTGCAAGATTGAACTGGCAAGCATTCATTGGTTTTGGCAACTGGAGGGTTATTGATGACTTTGCAACAAGCAGTTTCCAGGAATAATATGTAAAAGATGGATTGTGGAAAGATGAAGGAGGAGGCGAGGGAATCTAGGCTACTTTTCAATATGTTTGGCAATGAAGGGAAATTGAAAGCTACGGAGGTGACTGGAGAACAACACCCAGTAATGGGAGAGCTTTAATTTAAAGTGGAAGAGATTTTAAGCATGTGTAAAATGAAGGGATTGGACAAGAAAATCTCCAAGATTCCTTCCAACTCTCTTGTCCTTTGATCTAAGGACTATGTTTAAGAACAGGGGGAAGCAGTCTCCTGTTGCTGACGGATTTCCAGTACAACAAGAAATATGAACTGGAAACATTACTTGTGGTGGTTTCCCCGTGGCTGCTTCTCTCTTCCTTCCCCAAACCAGGACATTCTGAAGAGCTCTGAGCACGAGTGGCACTTTGGAGAGCTCACTAGGCTGGGAAAGCATCTAGACCACCCAGAATTTGCAATTTACACATTTCTATCCCATCAGCCTCCCTTCCAGCATTTACAAACTAAGCCTTCCCTGATCTTCAAGAGTCACTTAGAAAATGGCTTGGAATTCATTCCAAGATCCTGAAGGCAAGAGAAACCAGATAAGAACCAGATGCAAAGCAAGATGGCAAAGAGTGTGGATGAGAGAGGGGAAGAGTTCTGAAATAATTTCTAGAAGGCGTTTAGACTTGCAGGAGGAAGAATCTTATCTTCAGTGAATTACTACTTATTGAGGCTTTAATAAATGTTTAGTTATTTATTTTTTGCTGGCAGGCTGCTTTTTGCAGTCCGTTAACGTGAAGATTATCTTTGGAAGAGGAAAAGCACAAAGTCTGGTTTTCAGCCTGGGTAGAAACACAAGTAAAAACTTCCACATGATCAGTTTTAATCTCACCTGCTGAGGTGGATTTTGCTACTTAATGATATATTTTGGTAATGGATGTGACACCAAAGTTCAGCCATAAATAGAGCTCGGAGCCAAGGGAATGAAAATCACCAATTAGATTCCCTTGCTGCACTAAGTAGCAGGAAATTTCCAATCACCATCGGATTTGTGACATAGAGAATCAAGCAGTGGTTCTAGAACCTGCCTTCTGGGGAGGAAAGTGGGGGGAGGCTCGGTCCGTGTTGTGTTTGCTTGTTTTCTCTCTCCAGTCATGTGAAAAAAGTTGGCTGGGAGTTTTTTTCTTTATTATTGTTGTCCATGACACAATCGCCACATTATACTGGAGCCTTTTGAAAAGCCGGTGTACAGCTCAATTGCCTGATTCTCATTGTGCTTGAATGGAACACGGGGTAGCCTTTGTGAGCACAGGATTCTCTCCAGTGGCATGGGAGAGGGGTTGTGGCTCAGAAATTTCAGAGAATATGCCAAAATCTGCACAGGCAACAGAGAAATCCCCGGGGCCATAGTACCGATTTTAGGCAAAGAATTCACTTTGGCTCTTGAAGACCCAGCTTCTGAAATCACATAATGGTGACTGGAACCTGGGAAATAGTGGCCTGGGAATTTCCTATACATTTCTGATCCTGTAAAAAGGAAAATGAGGATGTTCGGTCCAAAATGGAGCTCCTGTCAGTCTGAATTTTGATGTTACAGACAGAATACAGGCTTCCAAGACAAAAAGATCTGGATTTACATTGTGCCCATGACATTGACCAGCCGTGTTACAGAATCTCCCCAGCCCAGCTTAATCATCCGTAAAATGGGGCATAGTGAGGCATAGCTCACAGGGAGGCAAAAAAGAGGATATAAAACAATTCAAATGAACTTTCATTAACAAATAATTGTTGAGCATCTACCATGCATCAGGCAGAGTTCTAGAGAGATAGGATACAGCAGTGAGCAAAACTGGTGAGCAGAGACAACGCAGGAAAAGAACCCAGCATGGTGCCCGGTCACCAGCAGACAGGCCTGGGGCCCCCGTGTTAGATTAATGCTTTGCTTCTAGAAAGTAACAACTAAATCCATTATCTATCTCCCCAAATTAGACTCAACTGTCAAAACCTACTGAAAGCAGTACAACTATAAAAAAATGTACGAAGCCCCTTATAGGCGTCTCCAAACTTTTGTCCTCATTTGGGACTAACAGTAGCCAGGATCTGTAGCCACTGGCTGAAGGATGGGTGGCGTTGCTTAGGGTCTAAGGGTTGCAGGCAGTGCCACCCAGAGGGCATGATGAGTCAAGGTGTTTGGGACTTTACTATTAAATGGAGCTTTGCACTGTTAAGAATAACAGTGGAGTAACTTACATTGGAGGCCTCCATCTGAGAAGGAAAGAGGCAGCCTCAACATCTGCTCCTGTGCATATGGAAATCAGGCTGCAACATGTCCTCCTCAACACCATCGAGTTGCACGTGGTATTGTCCCCCTCATGTAACACACATACAAGTCACATATTTATGTTCTAAGCAAAGGGCTAGATCCCGGGGATACAACAATTACAGAAACACAGCTTCTCACCCTTGACAAGTTTCTAGGCTTGAGCAGGGGTTGGCAAACTTTTTCTGTAGAGGGCGAGGTGGCAAATAGTTTAGTCTTTGTGGATCGCATAATCTTTGTTGCAACGACTCAACTAAAACACAGCCATAGATAATATGCAAATAATCGCACATGGTTTCTTCCAATAAAACATTCTTTACAAAGAGAGGTGGCAGGCCAGATCTGGTCCATCTTTTGCTGATGTCTGATCTCAAGGGAATGACTGATATGTAACCAGATAACATCAACAAAACGTGAAAAATGCTATTATAGCAGGGGATGGGCACCTACCCTAGCCTGTTGGTTTCAGATTAGACTTCCTCTTCAGGAGCTTGTATCTGCAACCCAGGGTGGACACTTCTTATTCCTTTGCCCTTCTTGAAAGAGCAGACCCTCTAAGGACCACTACTTCCACGTTCAGGAGGCTATTGAAAAAGTCCAGGGAGGAGATGGCAAAGACCTGAACCACAGTGATGATTTTAAGAATGGAGTGGGAGGGAAATATTGGAGTTAGAAGACCATGGTGATAGAATATGGGGAAAGAGAGAAATGAAGGGTATCAAGGATGATTACCATGTTTCTAACTAGGGTGGTTGGGCAATTATTCACCAAGATAGGGAATTTAGGAGAAGCAGGATAAGGTTTTCTTTGCTTGTGGGAAACGGAAGTGGAAGTGTCCAATGGGTGGTTGGATATATGCGAGTCCTGAGGCTCTTCCCTGAATTATTATTATTATTTTTTTAATCTTTCTGTTAATTAATTAATTTATTTATTTATTTTTGTCTGTGTTGGGTCTTCGTTTCTGTGCGAGGGCTTTCTCTAGTTGCGGCAAGCGGGGGCCACTCTTCATTGCGGTGCGCGGGCCTCTCACTATCGCGGCCTCTCTTGTTGCGGAGCACAGGCTCCAGACGCGCAGGCTCAGTGGTTGTGGCTCATGGGCCTAGTTGCTCTGTGGCATGTGGGATCCTCCCAGAACAGGGCTCGAACCCGTGTCCCCTGCATTGACAGGCATATTCTCAACCACTGCGCCACCAGGGAAGCCCCTGAATTATCACTAGAGATCCCTAACTGACCTGTCCTGTTCCCCTCAAATTCATCCTCACTCAGCTGCCACAGTTGTCCTACCTAAAACACCGATCTGACTGCAATTCTCCTCAGCTAAATACTCTTCAATGGTCTTCCATCTTCTAGAGGATAAAGTTGAATTCCTTAGCTTGGCATGAGACGGTCTCCAAACCTGTCCCCTGCCAACCTCCCTGGCCTTATCTGTGACAGTCCCTGCCTCCCATGAGATCCTCCACGAGAAGTCCAGGATTTGATGACCCGGCACTAAGTCAGCATCCCTGGGGGACTGGGACCGTCGACATGGGCAGAAGAATTATTTTAAAAAGAGTGGATTTATGTGTATGTATCACTGATTCACTTTGCTGTACAGCAGAAACTAACACAACATTTTAAATCAACTATACTCCAGTAAAAATTTTAAAAAATAAAAAATTTTTTAAAATAATTTTAAAAATTAAACAAAATAGATCAACAACAAGGACCTACTGTATAGCACAAGGAACTATATCCAGTATCTTGTAATAACCTATAATGGAAAAGAATCTGAAAAAGAATATATAACTGAATCACTTTGCTGCACACCTGAAACTAACACAACAATATAAATCAAAAAAAAAAAAAAAAAAAAAACAGGAAAAAGAAAAAAAAAAAAGAGAGAAAAGAAATGCTTATCCTCCGCCTCCGTGGTGGCAGGAACAGGACCTCAATTTCAGCCCGGGAGTTGCCAGCAAGATGGCAAACCTCAGCCTGGCAGTTCTTCAAACTGTTTTTCACAGTTGGGGCCCTTCCCCCACATGCCCTGAATCCTCAACTTTTAGAGAAGTTGCAGCAGAAAGGAGAGTGCTGTCCCCTCCTTTCCCTTTCTGTTCTCCCCTTTTGGCCTTTCCTGGTGAACTCTGGGCACCAGAGAGATGAAAGCTAGCCACTCTTCCCACAAATTCTAGGGACCCCATTAAACAGAAACTGCCTAATATTCACACCACTGCTCCTCAAAGAGGAATGGGATCGATTTTCCTCGGCTGGGGACCAGAAGCTGGCGGTTTACATGCTGAGGTTTAGACCCATCAGACATCTCTTCAGAAGAGGATTCGCTCTCTGAGAGGCTCCGGGCATTCACAGCAGATGTTTAGGTTGTCAAAGCAGTGGTAAGGAGAGAAGCATCTCCTTAAAGATTATAGGTGAAAGAAACAAAAAGAAAAGTTCTAGGAGAAGGTTTTACAGAGAGGAGGATCACTGACAACAGGCTTGTTTCTAGTTGAGCAGACACAGTTGGAAAAAAAAAAAAGCTTCCGGCTGCCTGTGGAATATTTTGCATTCAGAGAGGGTTTGCCTCCTTACCTGGTGGGTTGAGTGACCAGCAGTAGGTGAGCAAAGGTAATTTCAGGTCATCTCTCGTGGTTCAGTAAACTGCAAATCTTTCCCTTCTGGTGGAATGACTCCAAAAAACCTTCGCCTTTCCCATTTGTTCAACATTAAATGACTTCTAGTAATGAGAGCGGTGCCCTCCCCACCAGCGAAAGACCCACCCATGCTGGGTCTTCCTCTAAGGTGTACCTTTCCAAAGTGTCTGATCCAGTCTTGAAAGGTACAACTGGCCCAGAGTTCAGTCCCAGGAGAAATCCAACTGAATCAAACTATCTGCCTCACCTTCACGCCTAGGTCTGGTTTTGTCCCTCTGACCCACTGTCCCCAGACACTGCTGTCCCAAGCACGATGTGACATTGGGTGAGCCTAATTTCTCTGCATGCATAAGCAAAGATTTTAGAGTTTATGGCCCAGGAATTATTTTCTTAAGGGGGCTCGTAAACGTTTTTAAATGTCTCAAATTCCTAGAACAGATACATTTCAAGGAGTTTGCTTAGAGCCTTGAACGCACTGTGAGTGGTTAACAATCTTAAAGCGAGCAAAATGAAACAGTGCAACTGGACACTGGGCCATTGGCCTTCACACCTAGTCCAAATCCTGTTCTGCTCCCTGACAATAGCCCTTCTTTGTTATTTCTTCAGCTGCCTTTTCCTGGGCTCTTGTCAATGTGCAGGAGATTCCAGGCAGGAGGAGGACTTTTGCTGCAGTGTATTGCTAATGTCATTGCCTGGATCATTAATTATCACTGAGAGTGAAAACATGGTAAAAAGTAATTATTTACAAACTGTTGTAGGCTCTCACGTGTAATTACTTAACAGTGGACGTAATTGTAAAGTAAAGGTAATGAGAGCAGACAAGTGAATGGCGGACATTACCAGCGATTTCATCCTTAGAACAGTTAACACTATCTCTCTCTCCGTCTCTCTCTCTTTATCTTCCTTCTTCAGTCCTTCCTTCCTTCCTTTCTTTCTTTCTTTCCTTTTTCCCTCCTTTCTCTCTCTCTCTTCCTCCCTCCCTCCCTTCCTCCCTTCCCTCTTTTTATTTAATATAGCTGAAGTGCATTAACCATGGATTTGTTTGCTCAAGCCCCCTCTTGGTGCACCTTTCTATGATCCCGTGGACTCCCTCTTCTAGGCTGCCTTAGCAACGCATCAAGTTCATTCTCTATTCGGTTATGTATTGTATTATATCATAACAATTTCTTTACATGTCACAACCAGGTGTCCTGCCCATCCCATTTACAGTTCTGTTTCCCAATTGGGTCATGAGTTCCTCTCCTGAAAGAAAGGGATTTTGTCTTTCCAGTGCCCACCGTATAATACAATATTTTTTTAAATGAATCATGCACAAATTTTCTTCTCCTATTTAAAATCAAACTATTTAAAACTCAAACTATTCACCAAAATGCAGTATTTGTTTTTTAAGATTATCATCAGTTTTGATGGGAAATTTTATAAGTGTTTCCAGAGAGAAAGACCCTTGACTTTGGCTCCTCATGAGCCAGAGTGCCTGAGTGTGATTCCTATCTGTATTTAGGCCCCTTCACTGTAAACAGAAGGCCAAGATTTAAGGCTCTGGGCAATAGACCAGTTTTGAGGTTCCTGTAAGTAGGTTTCCTGGCAAACCTCATTTTCCCCTCATTTGTGTTATGAGGGGATGGCTATGTAGGGAAAAAGCCCCCCTCCAAAATATAATCATTCACTCAAACATTCACTCAGCGCTTCTTCGTTGAGCATCTATTATGTGGCAGGTGCTGTGAGAGGTGCTGATAAGCACACACTTGGAAGTCCCCACTTTCAATGACTCTGTCCACCAAAGGCAATATCTTGTTTAAATATATGTAAATTATGATATAATAGCTTAAATCCTACACTTCATGCATGTAAAAGGTATTAGGATTGCACAGAGGAGAGTAGTCCTGGCTCACTGGGCAGGGAGCAAGCAGAGCTGTAAACTGGACAGTGGGGTGGTCAGAGCTGGACGCGGAGGCTGAGGTCGGAACCCACAGACTCCCTGTTTGTAAGATGAACAGGTCGAGGTTGTTAGGTACCATGCCTGAGACCAGACTGTAGAGAGATACAGTGTCAGGGCAAGTTCTAGGAATAGGAGTCCAGGGAAAGAAAGCACAGCTGACTTGGGAGTGCTGCCTGGGAAATGTCCCTGCACCCCTTTCGTCCAGAATATCCAAGAACACTTTGAGTGACCACTAAGGACAACTGAGGGAAGGTACCAGAAGGTATGCTCTGCAGTACACACTTGAGCCACATCAGCCCTCCCTCTCTTTTCCCCTTCTCCCCCCCCCACCGCCTTATGAAGGCACTGGTGCTGAGTGTTGGCGTCCAAGAACATAACGTAACCTGAGTACCCTATCTCTCCAGCTTTCCTAACCATCCAAGTCAAGAAAAGCATGGCACTTTACAATCCCTCCCTTGTGGTCCTGCCAAGGCTTCCTAGAAGGCGGTTTTATATTCCTTCTTGAGTTTAGCATGCCATGTTTTCCTTTGCATATTAAAGGATGAAGATGAAGGTGATGGACTCGTTCCCTCAGTACCAGAGTCAGCTGCCAAGTTTCTCTGGCTGACTTGACCTCCTCCTCCAATACTTCATTGCTGGTCTGGTCTTTACAGGGAGGACAAAAGCGAATACATATGTTTCTCTCATTTCCTCGTCTTCTAGTGAATTACCTGGGAAGTGACCAGGAAAAAAGAAAGTGAAAGTCACACAAAAGTGGGTCCGATGTACTGTTGATTTTACAAGATTTTAATGCTATGTGGAACTAAGAGAACAAATTGTGTTTCATATTTAATGGCAGCAGGAGACTTTATGCTTAATGGTTTTTTTTTTTTTTAATGTAGTTTGACCTAGTACTGTCAAGAGAAAAACTACATTTTGTTCCTGCCTTACATTCAGGACATGATTTCTGCAGATAAATAATTTGTAATGCAGTTTCTATTACTAAGACAGTGTTTCACGCATCTGTTTTATGTTTCATTAATGGGACCACAAATGAAACCATCAACCATCCTGCTTCTCTATTTTAATTCAACGTATAAGAAAAATGTGTGGTGACTCTAGACAGTAAAGCCGATTACTGTGTCAGGGAAATCTACTAGTTTACTTATGGATCTGAAAAGGCTGCCAAAACACAAATCACCATGCTGGCAAATGGTGATCAAATTTACTGTTTAAATCAAGAATGAGCACCGTAGTCTAATCCGCAGTAGAGCAGTTCAGAACCCATTAAGTACTGATTTAACTTAATCTCCAGTACCCAACTGATGGTGAATAAGTCAATTAGAATGAGAAGCACCAGAGGGAGAAAGGCATCGTAAAGGAGGCGCTTGATGGGACTTCCCAACCTTCCTAAAAGGAGGCAATCTTAAACTTTTTTTTTGGGGGGGGGGGTTATTTATTTATTTATTTATTTTTGTCTGTGTTGGGTCTTCGTTTCTGTGCGAGGGCTTTCTCTAGCTGCGGCAAGTGGGGGCCACTCTTCATCGCGGTGCGCGGGCCACTCACTATCGTGGCCTCTCTTGTTGCGGAGCACAGGCTCCAGACGCGCAAGCTCAGTAATTGTGGCTCACGGGCCTAGTTGCTCCGTGGCATGTGGGATCTTCCCAGACCAGGGCTCGAACCCGTGTCCCCTGCATTGGCAGGCCAATTCTCAACCACTGCGCCACCAGGGAAGCCCAAGGAGGCAATCTTGAGTTGGGCCAAATAGACTGTCATTTTCTGTAGTGATGAATATGGGGGGGGGACTTTATTTAATTTCTCATATAAGATCAATATTACAAAAGACCTAGATGGATGGGGCTTCAGTTGGCTTGGGTCATAAAGGAAGTCAAGGGTTGAGCAAACCTTAAATTCTGTATTTGGTACAGGCTGACCCACTATCCTTCATGACCCTCAGAGCAACAATGCCTCTGAGGTGTCCTGCAGATCCTTTCCTTGGCATCCAGGTTCCAATGACAATAATATGTTTGTATTAGGAAGGTGCCATCCCTTCATTTGGTTTCCCTTCTAATCAAAGCATGTATATACCTGTGGCGGAGTTGGCTAAAGTTATGGAGTCATCTGGTTTGGAGTTAAGGGACATAGTTCTGCAGAACAATATCTCAATCCCACCCACTTCACTGGTTCCTTTTCCTTCAGTCCCCTTGAATGGTGTCTTTCATGACTCTGACCGCTGATCTCTTAACATCCTGAATGTCTTTATCTGTGGTATTTGCCACCCACTGACATCCTGCGTACTCTTTCATCTTAGAACATTTTATAAGGTCATTTTGTGATTGGGATATGGAGAAAAGTCCCAGTTGGAATTTTTGCCTTCGTTACATTGGCGACGCAAGAACTGTATGACTGCGATGCCAGACACATTAACGTGCAATGTTGAATAGGACGTGTGGATTTGAGCAGTAACGTTGGCATCAAGATATAAAGAGTACGTGCTCTAGATGGGGTTGTAAGTGTTGGCCTGCCAGAGGCAGGTACCGTGATACACTAAGGAGCACGAAAGAGAGGTATCTAAGCTGGCCTGGGGGATTGTGAAGAGGAAATCAGTGGAATCAAAGAAAAAAATAGATAGTTGGCCAAATAAGAAGTATAAAGGATGGGAGGGTATCCAGAGACAAAGATGATGGCATCAGAGAAGCAGAGAAACAGCATGGTGGGGGCAGGGTGTTCTGGATTCAAAGTTCAGACAAGAAATTGAGAGCAGTGAGCCTGGAGGAGTGGAAAGGTGGGCTCATGCTGGGCCTCGTGTGCCATGGTAAGGAGGCTGTACCTTCGATCAGTGATGGGGAGTACCAAATGGGCTATGCAGGGGAGTGAGAGTGGAGAGTCTGGGTTCACTATGTGGAGGGTGGATCCAGAGGAAAAACTCTGGAGAAACAACAGTTGGGAAGGCATATTCTAGATAAGGGAA
The DNA here is from genome assembly GCF_965194805.1 of Balaenoptera borealis. Classification (NCBI taxonomy): domain Eukaryota; kingdom Metazoa; phylum Chordata; class Mammalia; order Artiodactyla; family Balaenopteridae; genus Balaenoptera; species Balaenoptera borealis. The sequence continues at coordinate 87,310,138 of NC_138868.1, read as the reverse complement.
AAATGAGGGCCCAGCCTAGGGCTGTGGGATGGGATAGAAAGAGGGAAGAGAATCATGAGTCATTTAGGAGGGTTGGGATCCCCAAGAGGACAGGAGGACAGGGACTTGGGACAGGCAGGGGACCTGGACACCCTCTTATGTAACGGATTACTGAGAGGTCAGAGCTGAGATTCCAGGAACTACATTAGCCAGGGCCCAGGTCAATCCAGAACAGAGGACCTGGAACCCATGCAGAAGGTCCTCCCAACCCCAGCCAGCTCTCTCTTTGCCCGCTGCTGCCCTGAGCTGGACTGGGTCTGGGACTGAGGGCAGCTGGTGGGCTGGTGGTGGTGAGGTCGGCAGGTCAGGCAGTGGAAAGTGAGAGAAGCCAGAGGTGGGAGAATCAGGCTGAAGCCACAAATCCAGGAATGCGGCTGCAAATGTTCTGTCACCTCTACCCCCACTCTGCTCTGGGAGAGCAGCCTGCAAAATAGCCCCTGTGCACTGCACCTCCTCGGGTTCCTCCTCTAACCAAAGGAAGCAAGTCAGGGCTCATACACCCTAACATCTCACCAAGGATCTTCTGTGCAACAGGGGAGGGAACGTTCACATTGCAGCACCAGCAGGTTGCCCAGTCCTGATTTTCCAGAGACCAAAGGGACTTGAACTCTGCTATCCCCAAATTTATGGGGACTGTTCTCTAGTACTTTCATTCACAAACAGTAACTATAGCCTATGATGTGTCCAGCCCTCTGCCATCTGTATTGTGGAGGGAGGAGCAGGTGACCCACAAAGAAAACTTGGAGGTGGGTCTTAGATTTATGGAAATTACACCTAGTGGGGGAGATAAAGTAGTCATGGATAGAAGCATAAAACAAGTGTTCAGGCCCACCTGAGAGGCTGTGTTCTAGAAATTCCGAGGAAAAAGAGGTGAATTTCCTTCTGTGCACATCGCAAAGGTCCAATGGAGAAAGTGATATGAACTGGGCAGGGAGAACTGGTCATCCAGGTGGAAGGAAAGGTCTAGAAAAGTCTCAGAAACAAGAAGGTTCAGGGAACTTTGAACAGATTGGCTTATTTACTGTGAAGGGCATGAAAGGAAGTTGAGGGGAATTGCATGAACGGTGGCCCAGAGGACCTCAAATGTCAGGCGGATAGTTTGCAAATATTCTGTCAGCTGCAGAAAGCTGGTGGGGAATTTTGCAAAAGGTAATATGTTTCCAGAAGGCATCCTGAGGAAACTGGTTTTTTTTGCTCATGAAGTAGCTCTAAATCATAAGAAATGTCCCACTTAATTTGTCCCTGCTGTTGTAAATGCCAATACTCCTTTTAAGCTTGCAAAAAACCAAAGCTGCTCTGAATGTAGTGAGCTCTTGGCTGATTTAAGTTTCTCCTTTCTTCTTCCACAGAAATGTCTATTGTGCCTAGCTCACAGGTCTAAAAGGACACAGGCCCAGCATGTGCCAAGGTGAAGCCATATCTGGGGATGTAGAGCCCTTGTGGAAATTAGAGCTTAACAATATATTAAGGATGGTTGTGTAACAAGCACCGTGAAATATTCATCCGATTCATAAGATTCAGAGAAATAAAATAAAAATCCCAGGAACAAGCTGAAATGGTGGAGAAATGTTAATGGCATCTTCTGATCTCAGAACACACTCTGCAGTCTTGAAACAGAACATACTAAAGGTGACAATGATCTCATAAAAAGAAGCAAAAGGAAAGGGACCCAGGGTAGGGATTCCTAATACCTGATAACAGAGCCCCACTGGGAGAAGAGCCCATCACCAGGGTCAGGCCATGGATTTGGAAACACATGTGAGGAAGAGGAGGACAGCTATTCCTCCCTAGATAAGGTAAGAAAAAAGAAAATTATATTTTCCTTCTTAGATTTCCCTTTTTCTTTATTGGTTGGGAATTGCCTTCATCCAACGTTTAGATTCCCTTGCCTCTTTGAGGTTATTTAAGCCTCTATTTTTGCCAAAATTCCCTTTTATTTATCTTATCCATTTTCTCTACATAGTCTTCATGATTGTCAACTGGGTACCCCAGGCCTTAGTTGTCTGTAGGTACAAAAGATATCCCATTAACCCTAATAGTTTAAGACTATCTGTTCACTTGGGCCTCCAGCCCTCCTGAGAAGGCCTCCAGGTACGTCGAAGCATTGTCACGGGCACGTGCTTATGAACCTGTCTGTCGCCCTCATCACCCATCACTGGATGCCCAGCCTCGTTGTCAGTGTTCCCTGCACAGGCAATAGCTCCAGGAAGTCATGCCATTGCAAGGGTTAATTGAACTCTTCCTAAGAATGAAAATGCTCAGGCCAAAAGTGCCGCCTTTAAATGATGCCCAAGCCTCTGTTCCTTAAGGTCCCAGAGAGGTGCAGGGTAGCACGCCAACGTGGAAACCATGGCTCCATGCCTCCTTTTTCCACTGGACCTGAAATAGCATTGCTTGTGCCCAAATCACACAATTTTCCTTCAGCTTCTGTCTCTCATGCCCTGTTCCCAAGAAATAGAATAGGGGATGGATGCCATCCTATCCCATCACCCATGTTGTTGCCTGTCTACCGTCTCCCTGTCTTATAGCTTAAAAAATATTGAACATAAAATACATGAAAAGTAAAAAAAAAAAAAAAAAAAAAACTACACACACCGTCTTCTTCCTTCATCTACCAAATCACAAATGCTCTTGTACAGATCAGCTCACGCAGGTAACTGAGAACCATAAGCCTTCTAGCCCCACAAATGGCCAACTCTAAATTTTGGGCGGGGCTCCTCCAGCTCCCCCTGCTCCACATTAAACAGCTCCCCTCCCACCTTGTCATAACACTGGTTTTACATAGTCATTTATAGCCTGAAATCAGTTTTCACAATTGGCAGTCCTCTGGTGTCAACTGTTGAAATCTGTTTGCCAAAACACTGTCTCATACAAGGCTCCAATTTGTTGTTGAATTGCTGCTCTTTGTCGTGAAAGGACAGTTTACCATTTTGGGCCAAGAACTGGATTTATAAGTGTTTATGTAGCAATTTGCAGAATAGCATTTTAAGATGACTTCCTCATATATGCTGTTAGGACAATATTTGCCTCCTGCAGAATGATGAATTGGAAAAAGCATGAACTTCAGTGTCATATAGACATGGGTTTGAATACCAGCTCTGACATTTATGCTGTCTGTGAAAATTTTAACTTCTCTGAGTCTCAGTTGTGAAATACAGCCGATAAAATATTGTCATGAGGATTCAATTATATAGATAAGACATAGTTAAAGGGACTTAGTTAAAGGGACTCAATAAATGGCAGCTACCATTATTCACACTATTTTTAAAATACATTGCATTACCTATGGCTGCAGAAGAAAAACATTTCTCAACACTTGGGAACACTTTTCTTCTCCTGCAGAAGACAAACATTTCTAAACATTTCTAAACCAGGGATGGTATATACATATAATTCATGCTTCCTCTCTCTACTTCCACATACATAGCAGACATCATTCATCAATAACCATACTCTTTTCCAATGAGACTAAACTTGGCCTCAGAATCCTCAACACAGTGTTACAAGCAACCACCACTGCTATTTATTTAACAAATAAAAATAAAGGATACATGGTTACATTTGAATTTCAAATAAAGAATGAGTAATGTTTTAGTATATGTGTATCCCATGTAATATTTGGGATATATATATATATAATTATTATACTAAAAATATTCATTATTTATCCGAAATTCAAATGTAGTTGGGAATCCTGTATTTTATCTGGCAACTCTTGTGGTTTGCATGTGAGTTGAAATTGACTTGCCATCCCTGACCTCTGATTAATCATGACTTTGGGCTATCAAATGATTAAAACTCAATTCAAACTAGTTTTAGGGATAAAAGGTAGTTAATTATCGGACACAGCTGGGAATTGCAGGGGTGGCTCTAACATCAGGCACTGTTGGCTTCTTTCTGCAGCCCGGCCCTCTCCACCTGACAGAGAAGAAGGCTCCCCCAGTAGCAGATTTATTTATTCCCAGCTTAACAACAAAGGGATTTCCTTTTCCCAACTTCTATTTGTCAATCCATATAATTCTGATTGGCTTAGCTTAGGCCTTGCACTCACTTCTACAATTAATGCCTTACAGATGGGCGTGACCACGGGTCACAGGCTGTAGACTGGATCATAGGTTTATGCCTGTAAGTGGGGTTGGATTAAGGCACCTTAATGGGTAGCCCACTAGGATCCTTCAGCATGGGAGAAGTACCATTCCCAAAAGAAACAGGATGCCTGGCAAAAATAACAACAACAACATCAAGATGGGTCCATTTCCATTCTGAACTGTCTGTTTTTATAGAATTAGAGAAAGGCTTCACTATACAGGAAGGTCAGAATCTGCAGTTGAGAGACAAATATGTAATAAACTCTAGTAAACCCAAGGTATGAAGGCACTTTGGAAGGCAAAAAAAAGAGTGACCTGACACAAGCAAATGTATTGTTGCAGAAAGATGCAGGGAGAAAGAGAGAGTGTGTGAATGATTGACAGGGACAGTAAGAACAGATGATAAAGTGCTTCTTAGGGAAGCATTTTTGACTCTCTATTGGTTTTCAGATAGTTCTGAAGCATGGAAAAATCCCATGTTTTCCTCATGCCTTTGAAGCACCTGTCAGAACACAAATGGCTGACAAGAGGTGTTTAAAGAGTTATCCTCCTGCCAGTGTTTGTAGCTGTATGCTGCAGACAGTAAAAGCAAAGGCCATGCAGCGACAGTGTCAGGGTTTGAATCCCAGCTCATCACCTGCTGGCTGATGAACTTGGACACGTTACCTCATAAGACATGTCCAGTGCTCCTGCAATGAGGTGACTTGCCATTGAGACAAGGGCCCACCCTCAAGACAGGGCTATCTTGAGCAACATGGTCCATGAGTGGAAAAAAAAAAAAGAAGTATGCATAGCAGGGGACCGTAGGCAGGGCAGGTAATACAAACTGAAAAGACCATCCTTTAAGAAATGAGCTCACCCCATCACCATCCCCAACACACTTTCTATACACACTATCTATAACAAAAGATCTCTAAGAGGGGATTATCCCAAAATGCTATGGGGGAAACAGAGAAAAGATGGGGGAAGAGGTAGGTCTTGAAGAGCTTGGATATGTGTTCACCAAAAGAAGATGACATCTCAATGTGACTCTGAAGGATCACTGTGAGTACACCAAACTGAACAGAGAGGCTCAAGCAATCACAGAGGTATAAGTATGCACGGCAACACCTCCAAACCTCTTTTCACTCTCACACCTCACATTCTCATCTGCTACACACTCAAAGGCTCCCCTGTTCTGTTGTGAAAGGGGAAAATACGTAAATAATTGTATGTGTTTATTTTGTTTCTAAAAAGGTAGGAATTGAAACAGACACCATCGTCTCTTTCAATGACATAAATCTCCTGGAACATAATTGTGAATTGGAGGGGAAGCACTGGGAGCTCTTAGAACCTGACATGTTTAGACAATATGAGAAATAGGGGTAGAGTAGACTGAAGGGATTCATGGGGAGTTGCAGGGAATAAAACCTAGAAGAGCAAAGGGACCTGGACTGAAAAGCCTTCTATGCTGTATAAGGCATGTGACCTTTATATGATAAACAAAGGGGAATCAAGAAAAGTATTCTAGTAGAGGATTGATAAAATATGACACTGTTAAATGTAAGTTACTTTACAATAATAATGTCCATAGCTGTGTAGGCGGCTTCTAAAATGGCTCCTAATGATCCCTACCTCCTGGTGTCCATGCCCTTGTATGACCCTTTCCCCTTGAATGTGGCCTAGACCTAATTATTTGCTTCTTATGAATAGAAGATGGCAAAATGATGGAATGTCACCCCAGAGGTTAGGTTCCAGAAAGACTGTGTCTTCTGTCTTGCTGGCTCTCTCTTGCCCTCTTGCTTGCTCACTCTTTTTTCTTCTTTAATTTTATTTATTTATTTATTTATTTATTTATTTATTTATGGCTGTGTTGGGTCTTCATTTCTGTGCAAGGGCTTTCTCCAGTTGCGGCAAGTGGGGGCCACTCTTCATCACGGTGTGCGGGCCTCCCGTGTTGCGGAGCACAGGCTCCAGATGCGCAGGCTCAGCAAATGTGGCTCACGGGCCTAGTCGCTCCGCGGCATGTGGGATCTTCCCAGACCAGGGCTCGAACCTGTGTCCCCTGCATTGGCAGGCAGACTCTCAACCACTACACCACCAGGGAAGCCCAACTTGCTCACTCTTGATGGAAGCCAGCTGCCCTGTTTGAGGCGCACCATGGGGAAACCCATATATCAAGGAATGGAGGAAGTCCTCCAGCCAACAGCAGCCCACAGGGAATAGAATCTTACCAACAACCACATGAGTAAGCTTGCAAGCAGATGGTCTTTCAGTCAAGCCTTCAGATGAGACTGCAGCCCAGCCAACACCTTGATTATAACCTTCTCAGGGGTTTTGAGGCAGAGGCACATAACTTAGTTGTGCCCAGATTAAGTTGGGGCAATTTGTGCTACAGCAGCCTACAACTAATATGATAGCTAACACTTAGTGGGCTCATACTCCCTTCCAGGCACTTTTTTAGCACTGTACATGCATTAATGATCTCATCCAATCTTCAGGGAGAACTTCATGAGGAGGGGTCAAGATCCCATTTTACAGGTGAGCATACTGAGGCTTAGACAGGATAAGGAACTCTTCCGAGGCCACACAGGTACTGAGTAGTTTAGCTAGGATTCTAACTTTAGTCTCCCTTACCCCATAATGTTAATTCTGAACCACCACACTGTATATGTCTTGGATGCAGCAGAGTCCTGTGGAGGTGCGGGGCGGGCAGGAAGCGGGTAGGGGGATGAGGGAGGCATGGGCTTCTGGAAAGCCCCTCATTAAGTCTACAGAAAATTGGAGGAGAGTAACTAAGAGCCAATCATTTTATTTCACCTTTAAAGGCTATTAAACACAACGTACTGTAATGGAATTAGTGACCTTTTTAAAACATTTACTCACACATTACTGCTTGATAAAATTATGAGTTAATAATCTTTTTACACCTACAAATGATACAATAAACCATTCATCTGAAGGAGAATCATCTGGTTACACCAACTCTCTGGTTCATTTCAGGAGGCACTGGGAGTCTGTAAAAAGCCAGTCAGAGACTCCGGGAAGGAACAGAGCTTCTTAAGCCCCCCACTTCCCTGTAATCCAGCCTGACACTGCCAGATGCCCCTCAGGCCGCCCCCCCCCCACCCACTCATTCCTCTGGTCCACCCCTCATCTGTTCATCTGGCAGAGTGCTGGGAATGCCCTCCTTAGCCAAAAATATCTTCACAGTTGCCTGGGGAGAATAGTAGCTTGGACAGGCGTGCAGAAATGGGGGTGGGCAGAAGCAAAGGAAAATTGTCCACTTTCCAGTTTTGCTGGCACGCTGTGAAACTTTCAGAGAAGAACAGAAGGCTTGGTGTGAGAAGGAGATGTCAAAACACCTGGAGGCAGGTGCAGGTGTCCGGGAGAATGGAGGAGAGGACAGGGCATGTCCAAGATGGCTTCTTTGGCCCACAGATAGACAGCTGCTCTCTCAGGGGGGATTATACTAGCCTTTCTAGCTCTACTGCTTGCATCCATACTAAACCTCCTTTCTCCCATACTCCCCCCTCCCTTTTCCTCCTTCAGTTTAGAAGCTCCTCCTCTCCCCTTAAGCATCTCTAACAAAATGGCTGACAGGAAATTTCCCAGAGATACCGTAGAATTAGCCACACGTTACAAGTAGAAGGTATAAGGAACTTTTGGCTGACCAGGATAATTAGAGAGAGGGAGGTGTTGTTCAAATAAAACTAGTCAAATTGTGGTACAAAATGTACGAGAATGTTAAGTTTTTTAGTTAAAATTATTTCCAACATTTAAGAGTGCATTTGTCATCCTGCATAGGTCATCTAAATGTGTAAACATAATGCAATACTTTCAGAACACAGAACATGATATAAATTGCTTGAATAAAAAAGTGGCCATAGTTTAACATCTGTTAAGATAATTCATTGTGGTTACCTTTATCTTAGCTGAATTCTCCTTTTTATGTCCCTAATACTAAAACTAGACCCAGGTTGGGCAGGTATAGCAGCTTCCTCACCCTCCTCCTCTCCATCCCCCCTTGTCTAAAGCCAGCACCCTCATGGCCCTAACATATCACATGAAGATCAACGTCTCACTGCAGAGCTAGACTTGGCTCCACACATGCTACATGTCAGGAAACATAATAAGACCATCACATGCATTCTTTCCATTTCATCTTCAAGATCACTCTAAGAGGAGGAAACTGAGGCTTGGTGAGATTAGGTAATTACCCAACCAGGAAGTAATGGATGAGGAAGTGAATTCAGGCAGTCTGCCTTAGGCATCTACACTCTTAATCCTAGTGTGGCCGCCTGCTCTGGACATCTGCTTACCTTTCCTTTCCAGCGTGGACCACTGTGTTCTCTCAGAGGAGCTATTGTCAGAGAGATTGGAACCACACACATTGGGCTACAATGTCAGGGGGGGATCATTCACCATGGTCTGCTCAAAGCCCAGCTCTGCACCTGGCAGTATGTAAACTGCAATAAATATTCATTGCATTAAATTTCATTAAACAATTGGACTTACCTTGTTTATAAATACTCTGACAAATTTCTGCTATATAAATCATAATCTGTCAACATATTAATCCTCTCCTGAACAGCACAAAAGTAAATGGCCAGGTGAAAGCATGTTGGCTTTGGCACTGTTTTAACCTGGGTTCCTCTGAAAGCAGGTAGTCTATTTTGATAACTGGTCTGAGGAAACAGGAGTGGGAAACTGAGTAGGGAAAAACATGGGAGGAGGGAAAGCTGACTCAAGGGTGAGTCCTCGAGTTGGATCAACACTGTGGATTATGGGTGGGGATGATCCAAGGTGCTGGGGAACCAAGTAGAATGTTCCTCAGTATCGTCCATGTGAAAGACAGAAGAGCGTCCACCCACCGGCTCCATCCCCCCTTGGTCAGAGGCTGCCCCCTGGGGTATTAATGCACCTTCACATCCAGGCTGCACCGACGGGTACCCCAAATCAGAGAAGCCTGGGCAGAAAGTGAGAGATGTGTGTGGAAGTTAGGTAAGGCCCTGGCAGATCACACTGTGGGAAGCAGGTGCTACAGCACGGGCTGGAAAAGGAACTGAGCTGGGAGGATGTGGGGCGGCCGCAAGAAGCACCCAACACAGGTCCCACCTGCTCAAGAAGTCTACAGGGAATGCGAGGGTGCTGGAGCTAGAGGTTCAACTGGCAGAGGGCACCTAAGGTCTACACCAGCCCTGTTCCAGAGATGTTTGGAAAGTGCCTTTCCTCACTCTCAAATCATCAAATTAGAGGTCTATTCAGATTAAAACCTTCCTTTTAAAATGCCAATAACTGAGAGGGCCAAGGTTAATTTTACTGGCCCATCAAACCTACTGTGAATGGCTTAATGAGACTGAAAGCTAGGAAATGTGAGTTCAGACGGAAAATAATGGGAGGGGGATAAAGAAAGGTGATATATGACTGTCACACCTGGTAAATGTGCAGTAGGGAGTTTTGTGGACTGACACATTGGCCACACCATGTCCAGCGTGTGTAAGTGTATTGGCGTGACCTGAAGCAGCGACATGGAATGTATGACTCTACGTTGGTATTAAGCCTGCTTTTTTTGAGCTCTCGTATGAGATGAGAAGTATAAAAATACACTCATAAAAGAAGTGGCAGGACTGCTGCCATGTTCGTCCTGCCTGCCGTCTGCGGCACAAGAGCTTCTGCTGCAGAATCCAGACAAGAAAGAAAGTCTTCTATGCTCTGAAAAGACCACAAACTAGGGATAAAAATATGCTAAAATACTCTAAAATCAGAATGCTAGTCAACAGCCAGCCAGTCAAAGATGCTAGAGGTAGCCCCTACCCCTCCCATCTGCTCCGGCAGTATAAGAAGAAGAATGAGAAACAGAGAGTGCATGAGTGAATGGGCACATACACACCATTCATCTTGCAAGAAAAAGAGAATTTGGGCCTAGACCTTTAAGAATTTGTTAAAATTTCAGCTGCTTTACTTCCAGCTTCTATGATGGACACCTCTTCTCCCTGAAGATCTGCCTAAAATGTGAGAAAATAAAACATGCTCGGATTTCAAAGCAAAACACATCGAGAGTGGCAAGAAAATCACTAACTTACTTCCCTGGCAATGGTTGCAGGATCGTCTACTGCCATCATTAACTCCGAAGCTAAGAAGCTGAAAATGAGATTAGTGATATCAGTATACACTGTCTTCAGCAAGTGCTTGGTAAGGAGCAGCCTGGGTATCATCTGGAAAATAAAAGCGCTTCATTAAAATGAATGTCCAAGAACAGTTATGAGAATCAATGAAAAAACAGTGTTAAGTATAATACCTATAAAGAACTTCATCCCTTTTTCAAATAATCGAATATTATTATAAAGGTTTGAAACCTCTTCTTGCAAGTCCTTGATCGTGTCCTTCCTGCCAGTTCCAGAGGCAGAAGAAGTTGAAGACATGAATACTGAATGTACCACTTCGAGATAAGTTTTATTTAGAGGTCTGTGCACGAGATAAATATATTTAGTTTATTAAAATGTACTGGGTTTATGTAGATAAGAAATTTTGCTTCTATGAAAATAAGGCTTTAAAAAAGTTCCCTATTTTTTTAAATAAATAAGATTAATTTGGAGAATAGTTCCTAAGAATTTTCCCTCAAATCCCAGAAATTATAACTTCAATGAATTATTTTTCTCTGTTTTAAAGTACTAAAAGTGATTGCCCTAAAGACAGTAAGAAAAACAGTAACAAAAGCTTCAGTTCAAATTCAATTCAGAGAAGATTTTTAAAGTTAACTTGGAGAATAGTAGCCTATACATTTGTGTCCCATCCTCAGGAATGATAACAAATTCTCAATTTCTAACATACTATAAAAGATAATGTATTTTAAAAAAATCATTTTATGCCCAACTCAGAATAGATTATTTTAAAAAGTAATGGCAAAAAAAAAAAGTAATGGCAAATGATTAATAGTAACTATTTTGTCTTTTTATATATGAAAAATGTAATTATGTAATGTATTCATGCACAAGAATGTTCACTTAAATTTTTTTAAAAATCTCACTACAAAAGCTATACTTCTAAATTCAAAAATTTAGATGCACTAGGCTCCTGGATTGCATTTAGAGAAGCTTACACATAGAGACTAACTTGGGGGAAAACCATGTTAGTTAGCAGTAGTCAAGTTATATACAATTTCTTTTATTTCTGTATAAAAATAAATTTAGCCTGGCTCACTTAAAAAACAAAAAAAGAAGTGGCATATGACACATTCATTTTAACTTAAGAAAACTTTTAAAATCTTCAGCTTTGTTTACAACAAGGATTTTTTTTGTCCTTGAGAAGCATGGGGCTATTCACGTAAGTTGGAGTTTATCGAAAAAATTATCTCATGTTTTAGAAGCTTGGTTGTTCAAAGTGTAGGTGGGGTGCAGGGAGGAGGCAGGGCAGCAGGATCCCTGGCTGATGTTTATCAGAAAGGATTCTGCTAGAAGAGCTGTAATCACTAGGCATGTCAGTGGGGAAAACATTTGGCTCCCTTCACTACTAATAATAATTATAATAATGATAGCAAACTCTAAAAGGACATGGATTTAATGCCTAGCACTGTTCTGAGCACTTCATATAGAATAATTAATTAAGAAATAGGTTACAAAATAGGTACTATCGTTATCTGTATTTTACAGATGAGGAAACTAAGGCACAGAGACACAAAGGAACTTGTCCAAGGTCACACAGCTAGTAAATGAATGGCGGAGCTGTGAATCAAATTCAGGCCATCAGGCTCTAGAGTTCAGTTCTTAACCATCCTGACCACAGACATACGTAGGGAGACCTGTGTGACTCCTTCATGGCTGGGAAAAGTCCAGGACTAGGAGGCAAACACCTGTGAGCAAATGAAGCTGCAGGCTACCTGGGATGGGAGTGGGGCTAGGGTGAAGCCTGAGGCATCATGGGCATTCATGTTTCTGCAGCAGAGACCCAACAGAGAAGAAACATTGGGTTATGTTTATTGTGGAAAAGCAGAAACGTGAGACACGTAAAGACTGAAGTCTTCTCGTCAGCCTAGTGCAGAAGTGTGAATGTGTTTGCGTACAGGTGTGTTCAAACACTCCCCTCCGTGTGTGTGGACACCTTGGTCCAGGTCACCTGCATTTCTCACCTGGGCAGCGCCTCTTCAGTGGTGTCTCTGGTTTTCCTCTTGCTCCGTCCTGTCCAGACTTTCCACCACAGACAACTTGATCTGTTAAAACATCAACTAAGGCATATCCCTTTTTGCTTAAAATAGTTTAGTGGCCTCCCATTGCTCTTTCAATAAAATCTGAGTCTCCTGACATGGCCTGCGGGGCCTCGCACAATCAAGCTCCATCCTCTCTCTCCAGCTTCATCCGTCGTCCCTTCCCCATCGCTCTTGACAATCACTGGCCCTTTTTCAGGCCAGCCCTTTGCCTGCCTTGAGGCTTTTCCGCAAGCCTCTCGGGTTAGCCAGAGTATTCCCCCCCCCCCCAGCACTCAGCCTGGCTGGCTCTTTCTCACTCTTTTGTTTTGTTTTGCTCTGTTTTAACCCCAGGTGCAGATCTGAGTCAATTGTACTCTTAAGTTTGTAGCACATCGTCAGGGCTAGACCATTCAAGCCTCTTCCCCCATTCCATTAAAAATGACTTTCCTCTTCTGACCTCATCACTACTCTCATTCCCCTTCTCCCCATAGAGGATCGAGATTGGCTCTAATTTATCCCAGTTACATTTGCTATGATGTTTCTAGTGTGTGTTTTCAGTGTACATAAAAGGTATTGTTCTTTGAGTCTTAGCGTTCTACGATAATCCATAGCAATCGTTCACCCTAGTTAGTGATGAACCCCTCCAACTCCCTCTTATCAAAAACGTTATAATAATAAACATTCTGAAATGCATTTTCTTACAGACCTAAGCAAGAATATCTCTGGCATATATAGGTAGGATGGAGATTGCTGGGTCCCAGACCCACACCGATTCCATATTGGTAAATACTGCTGGTGTGCTTTCCAGAATGGCAGCACTATATTATACTCCTGCCTTAGGCCTCTGAGACTCTTTCCCTTGACTTTGAACATAATTCTCCCCCCTCTTACTCTATATCTCAACCCCTTGTTTCTTTCATAAAATGTGTTACACTCTGTATCTGCTTTCTCTGTTTGCTTGTATATTGATTGTCTTTCTCTCTAGAAAGTGAACTTCTTGAGGCCAGAGGTGGTGCCTGTTTTATTCTCTACCATAATCTCAGAACCTAGAACAGTACCTGGCATGTAATACATACTCAGTAAACATTTGTTGAATAAATGAATAAATAAACAAACATGGTTTGGAGGGTAAGTAATGGTTAAAATGTGCATTGAGAATCCCATTATCATGAGTCCCACAGCCCTAGATGGTTATGCTAAGAGTTCCTTAAACTCATGAAAGACTTTTCAAGTCAGGTGAAATAATGTCTGGGGAGACAAGAGTCTCCAGCAATCTCTATCTAGACAGCAGAGTGGGGTCAAATGTGTTTAAAAGCTATGCAAAGACCTAAAACTGGGGGACATATTCCAGGCTTATCTGTAGGACTAAGAAAGTTCTTCACCTCGACCCTGTTACTGCTCCCATTTCTCTCTATGAAGCTGTCCTTTTCTGTTCCCCGGGACAGCAGCAATACCCTCCACTATGTGTTAACTCCATCCCCTCTTCCCATTTCTTATCCTTGGACTCACCCTCCATCACTTAGAATCTTCACACTCATCTGAGGATGGATATTTTCCCCTTGGCTGTTTTCTGTCCACTGCAGGAACAGTTTTCTTACGCAGGGAACTTGGATCTAATAGAGGTTTAGCAGTAATTGTGCAGAAGAAGAGCATCTAATTGGATATTCATGTCATTTCTTAAAGGTCACCTCCCTTGTCCAAATCATTGTAGCTTCCAAGGCTACTTCTGAAGCCTCATCTTAATGGCTTGATACTACTGAGGTCACATCCCTCCGTGTTCTAGTGTTCCCTCCCCTGCTTCCAATCCCTTGTTTTATTAGTTAGTTCAAAGCCTCCATCTTTTCTCCAAAGTGCCATCTGGGAGCTGCGCCTGATGCAGCTGCCCTGTATAAAATCCCCAAGTGGGCCCAGGATGCTGTGTCCACACCCTCAAGTTAATTTCTTTAGCAGAAGAACAAATAAGCCAACATGAAACAAGTAGGCTTTTTTCTGATTTCTGGGACAGCTGCCTCACTTTGAATGAATTATATTTAAATAAATTAGGTTTTAGGAGGATGAAATGAAGAATGTTTTCTGAATGGATTCAAAATCAACTTCTTTTTGCTTGAAGATTTACTGGTGGGTCATCAGTCAGCCAGTAAGTTCTGGCCTAAGTTTGAGTTTCCTTTCCAAATGATTTTGAAAGCCCGCAGCCCCTCACTCGATTATGGGAGACAGTCAGGATCCCATTTGTTTTTATACCTCCTGCTGCCGTAATAGGGCTGGTTGTTAATGAATTTCAAATAGCAGTTACAAAAAGAAACACACGTTTAGCCCAAGTTTTTCTGTTCCTGAGCATTTTTTTCATTCACCAGGAGAAGCCTCAACTTCTTTTCCAAACCCTAAGGCATCATTTAGATTGCCTTCAAAGAAATGGTGCTCCCTGGAAGTGATTTCCCTTCTGACTTCTTTCAAATATGTTTACAGAGGTGCCTGGGTCTGTGACATTGGTTCCTGAAAACCGAACACCTGGCACAAGGAAATGTTTTAACAATCTCACCCTAACCATGTTCAGACTTTGCTATTCTCAAGAAAAGTATGTCACCACTTTGTTCCAGTTTCAGAATGTCAGTGAATAAAAATAAAGATAATTATGATGAAATGGCTGAAATGAATTGAGTAAGCAATTTGTGCCAGGTTTTGAGCTAAGCTCATATTATCTCATGTAATAGTCTAAACTTCCCTGGGTGACTCAACTGAAGCTTGAAGAGCTTACACAGCTGACCCAAGAGCCCATGGCTGATAAGTGGCAGAGCCTGGATATGAGATAAAATGTGATTCCATAGTTGGTTCTCATGAGTACTGCACAGCCCTCTTCTTTAAAGTGCCACCAGAAAGTCCTCAGCATCCTTTGTAAGCCTTTATAAATTAGGACAGGTTTTTTTTCATATCTACCACTGTCCATATATTTTTAAGAAACAGGGTCTTCATTGCTCCCTACAATTCACCTCGAGACATAGGAATGTCAGTCACAGCTTAGGAAAAAAACAAAAAACAAAATGAGTGTCATTCTTTACTTTCAGTGTATTAAAAAAAACTTTTTAACTCCTAGAGAACACCTCAGTGGCCTCAAGATGTGTAAAGAGTTAAGAATATTGAATCATATGATATGGCATCCAGGGATGAATTTACTAGATTAAATAATCCCCCATTTATAAAGGCAGGTTTAAGGAAATAATTGCTTACCAATTGTCAAGGAAAGGGAAAATAAAATGTCTATTCCCATTGCTGCTATGTTCCAAGGACATGGCTAATTTGTCCTCAATTTCACTATGTGAGGAAGAAAGAAATGTAGAAAGAAAGCCAGAAAATTGGGGGATTTGAGGTCACACAAACTCACTTCACCATAGTTGAGACATTTTCTTTCATCCATTTAAAACTATTGCTTGACCATGTACTATGTGATTGGCATAGGTCAAAACCCTGAGTATCAGCTGGTGAACAGCACAGAAATGGTCCCTGCCCTGAACACCTTACGACTCCACCTGGGGTAATTTCACTATCATAAAACTCAGGGGTTCATATATGAAACTCTATTTCTCTATAACTTAATTTAACTTAGTTCTCAAGTTCTCATATCCTTTTGGTAGCGGGAAACAATCTTGCCGATTCAAGGTAAAACTCACTTCCTTCTGTATTAAAGCGATATCTCGTCTGGGTGAAGACTTGGTTCATGTTTGCCTTCCTCCCCTTTCCCCTTCTTTGGGGAGTAATTTAAGTTCCAGAGGATTCCAGGGTAAAATGGGGTCTCATTCACAATGGTCCTTTGTCTACACTGGCCTTCACTGGGTTGAACTTCACTTTATTTCACCCTTGTCCTCAGATGTTGGGCATCACTCCTGATGTTCATGCTTTCACAGTGGAAGTTGGACCACATTGAGTTCGCCCACCATCTCTCAGCATTCACCTCTCCCATGGTGGATCTAAGAACTCTTTTTTTTCTGCTTTTCCCATTTTTTTTCTGAGAGTAATAATACCTCCCAAGTCTTCCCCCAGGCCTGTCCGCTTATATCTCACCCACCATTGCTACCCTTCTGTGAGGCTTTGGACAAGGCTTTCTTTTTCCTTGGCTCATTCCTGGGAAAGCCAGGCATAGGTCTTCTCTGCTCTGGGATCCCCACACGCTGACTGAGACATGGATCACTTACCCCAGGAAGGTGGGGGGTAGGGGTTGTGCAGAACCCCATTTTGTCTTGATTTCCTCTCCCATTCCCCCCTTCTCTTTAGTCCAGAAAAGACTTTTAATCTCCTCTTGAGCAGTAAGGAAAACTAGCTCTTAAATCATGAATTCTTTCAAAAATATTGGCTTGTGGCATAAACTTTTTACGCTACCTTCTTTAGGACTCAACTTTTTGATTCTCAGTACCCTTTTCGCAAATTGATAAATTGAACTTAGCAAAACTAAAATTCCCTTCTTGAAAGATACTGTTAGACTAAAAAAAAAATCACAGAGTGGGAGAAGACATTCACAATACATATATCCGACCAAGGACCTGACTTCAGAATATATTAAAAACTCCTACAACTCAGTAATACAAAGACAAACAATCCAAATTTTTTAAATGTCCAAAAGACTTCAACAGTATCTTCATAAAGTAGGTTCCATGAGTAGCCAAAGAGCACATGAAAAGATGCTGAATACCACTGGTTATCAGGGAAATACAGTTTAAAATCACCATGAGATACCACTTCACGTCCATGAAGACATGAGAATGACTAAAATCTAAAGTACTGATAATACCATGGGTGGTAAAAATGTGGGGTACTTAGAACTTTCACACATGATGGTGGAGATGTAAAATGATCCAACTACTTTGGAAAACATTTTGGCAATTTCTTATAAAATTAAACATACATCTACCCTATGGCCCATAAATTGCTAGGCATTAACCTCAGAGAAATATATGTCCACAAAATCCTTGTACAGAAATATTCATAAATCAACTATGCTTCAATTAAAAATTGATAAAAAAGAATGTTCATAACAGTTTTATTCATAACAGCTAAAAACTGGCAAATTCATGTATCCATCAACAGAGGAAGGGATAAACAAACTGTGATATATCCATACAATGGAATACTGCTTATCAAAAAAAAAAAAGGAACAAACTATTTGTACATGCAGCAATATGGCAAAGTTCAAAGACATTATGTGGAATGGAATTAGTCAGAGGCAAAAGTATAATTCCATGTATAATATACACAGTTCTAGAAAAGACAAACCATACTACTGTGATAGATAGAAATCAGAATCGTGGTTTCCTCTGCTTGGAAGGGGTGGGCAGAATCTTGACTAGAAAGGGGCATCAGGGAACTTAGTAAGTGAAGAGAATATTCTCTATGTTAAGTGTAGTGGTGGTTACCCACGTGTATACATTTCTCAAAACAAAATCTGTACATTTTGTTGGATGTAAATCTTGTGTCAATTTAACCAAAGAGGAAAAATACCTTTTTTTCTCTCAAAGCTCAGCTCTTACAAATCAAAGCTTTGGCTTTCCCTCTGATTTTTAAAATAAAACATTCAGAAAATCAGTTGATTTTTTTTTTTTCTTCAAGACTACACATGACCTCTCCTGGGGGTGGTTGGTATGAAAAGCTATTACTGCCCAAAGCAATCTACAGATTCAATCTAATCCCTATCAAATTACCAATGGCATTTTTCACAGAACTAAAACAAAAATCTTAAAATTCCTATGGAGACACAAATGACCCTGAATAGCCAAAGCAATCTTGAGAAAGAAAAATGGAGCTGGAGGAATCAGGCTCCCTGACTTCAGACCATACTACAAAGTTACAGTAATCAAGACAGAATGGTACTGGCACAAAAACAGGAATATAGATCAGTGGAACAGGATAGAAAGCCCAGAGATAAACCCATGCACCTATGGTCAACTAATCTATGACAAAGGAGGCAAGAATATACAATGGAGAAAAGACAGTCTCTTCAATAAGTGGTGCCAGGAAAACTGGACAGCTACATGTAAAAAAGTGAAATTAGAACACTCCCTAACACCATACACAAAAATAAACTTAAAATGGATTAAAGACCTAAATGTAAGACTGGACACTATAAAACTCTTAGAGGAAAACATAGGAAGAACACTCTTTGACATAAATCACAGCAAGATATTTTTTGACCCACCTCCCAGAGTAATGAAAATAAAGACAAAAATAAACAAATGGGACCTAATGAAACTTGAAAGCTTTTGCACTGCAAAGGAAACCATAAACAGATGAAAAGACAACCCTCAGAATGGGAGAAAATATTTGCAAATGAATCAATGGACAAAGGGTTAATCTCCAAAATATACAAGCAGCTCATGCAACTGAATATCAAAAAAACAAACAACCCAATCCAAAAACGGGTGGAAGACCTAAAAAGACATTTCTCCAAAGAAGACATACAGATGGCCAAGAAGCACATGAAAAGATGTTCAACATCACTAATTATTAGAGAATCTCAAATCAAGACTACAATGAGGTATCACCTCACACTCGTCAGAATGACCATTATCAAAAAACCTACAAACAATAAATGCTGGAGAGGGTGTGGAGAAAAGGGAACCCTCTTGCCCTGTTGGTGGGAATGTAAATTCATACAGCCACTACGGGAGAACAGTATGGAGGTTCCTTAAAAAACTAAAAATAGAACTACCATATGATCCAGCAATCCCGCTACTGGGCATATACCCAGAGAAAACCATAATTCAAAGAGACACATGCACCCCAATGTTCACTGCAGCACTATTTACAATAGCCAGGTCATGGAAGCAACCTAAATGCCCATTGACAGACAAATGGATAAAGAAGATGTGGTACATATATACAATGGAATATTACTCAGCCATACAAAGGAATGAAATTGGGTCATTTGTAGAGACATGGATGGACCTAGAGACTGTCATACAGAGGAAAGTAAGTCAGAAAGTGAAAAACAAATATTGTATATTAACACATATATGTGGAATCTAGAAAAATGGTACCTGTTTGCAAGGCAGATGAACCTGTTTGCAAGGCAGAAATAGAGACACAGACGTAGAGAACAAATGTATGGACACCAAGGGGGGAAAGGGAGGGGGGTGGGATGAATTGGGAGATTGGGATTGACATATATACACTAATATGTATAAAATAGATAACTAATGAGAACCTGCTGTATAGTACAGGGAACTCTACTTCACTTTGCTGTACAGTAGAAACTAATACAACATTGTAAAACAACTATACCCCAATTAAAACAAAAAGCTATTACCAGAGAGGGCATAGTCAGGCTGGGGTAATTGTACATGACAGCATGGAGGTGGTGGGAGGTTAGTGTGTCGTTGACATGGCCAATGTGATAAGACGTTATCTGCTCATGGACTAGTGGGAGAGACAGATCATAAACAAGTAAATAAATAAGTAATGTATAATTATAACTTCTGCTAAGTGCTATGGCTAACATAAATACGGTGCAGTAAGAAAGAATAATTTTGGAGGGAAGACTACTTAAACAGAAGTACTTGTCTTATGATATGATATTGCACCTGAAAAATGAAAGGAGCTCACCATGTGAACACACGAGGGTAAAGTGTCCCAGGTGAAGGAAATAGCACATAAAATACCCCAAAGTGGGAGAGTTAGTGTGTGCAAAAAACCTAGAGGGGGCAAGTGTGACCAACATGTGTTGATCAAGAAGAAAGTAGAACAAGATGTGCTAGGAAACAAATGCCATGCAGACCTTTCATTGTCGTTCATCAGAGAGTTTGGATTTTATTCTAAATGTAATAGGCAATTAATCATAATTTAAGCAGGGGAGTGACATGTTCTAATTTACATACTTTTAAAACTGGTTATTGAGGTATGATTGATGTACAATTAACTAAATACATTTTTAACTATGAAATTTGATTTTTTGACATGTGTATAAAGCCTTGAAACCACCAAGATAATCAAGATAATCAACATTCCACAGATTTTCCTTTGTTAGTCTTCCCTAGTACCCCCTCAGTCCCTACCCAGGCAACCATTGATCTGCTTTCTGTCACTAATAATCAGTAGTATTTTCTAGAATTTGATATAAAATAATCATACATAATGTTCTCATTTTTTCTGGCTTCTTTCACTCAGTGTAATTATTTTGGGTTTAATTCATGTTGTTGGGTATATTAACAGATATTCCTTTTCATTGTTAAGTAGTAGTCCATTATATGGATATACCACACTTTTTATCCATTCACCTGCTGATGCACATTTGAATTTTTTCCAGTTTGGGGCTCTTACAAACACAACCACTATGACCATTTGTGTACCCATCTTGGTATGGACATACGCTTTCATTTTTCTTTGGTAAACACCTAGGGATAAAATAGCTATATCATATGGTAGGTATATGCTTTACATTTTAAGAAGCTGGAAAACATTTTCCAAAATAGTTATACCACTTTACATCCCCATAAGCAGTGAAGAAGAGTTCTAGTTAGTCCATGTCCTTACCAAAACTTGACATGTCTTTTTAATTTTAGACAGTCTGATAGTGTTCAGTGGTACCTTATTGTGGTTTTAATTTTCATTTTCCTAATGGCTAATGAGATCAATTCACCTTTTCATGTTGTTATTTGCTATCTGTGTATCTTCTTTGACAAAGTGCCTGTTCAAATCTTTTTTTTGGGGGGGGGGAGGGTTTGCCCATTATTGAGTTTTGAGAGTTCTTTATATATTCTGGGTGCAAGTTGTTTATGAGATATTTGAATTGCATATTTTTTCACTCAGTTTGTTTTCATTCTCTTAACAATATTTTGGAAGAGAAAATATTCCTAGTTGATGAAGTCCAATTTATCAATTTGTTCTTTTATGGGTCATCCTTTTGGTGTCTGAGAAGTTTTTGCCTAACACTTAGGGCACACAGATTTTCTCTTGTGTTTCTTCTAGAAATTTTTTTATGAATTTAGGTTTCACCTTTAGTCTCTTATTCATTTTGAGTTAATTTTCTTTATGGTATCAGATATGAATCAAGTTCTTTATCCAATTGTGCCAGTACCATTTCCTAAATGATTGTTCTTTTCCACTGAATTGCCCTTGCACTTTTGTCAAAAATCAGCCAACCACACATGTGTGGGTCAATTTCTGGACTCTATTCTGTTTTCTTGATCTATTTGTCTAACTTTCCACAAAAACTATACTGTCTTAATTACTGTAGCTCTATAAAAAGACTTGAAATCAAGTAGTGTAAGTCATTCATCCTTTTACTCTTAAACTATTTGTATCTTTATATTTAAAGTGGGTTTCTTGCAGACAAGGTATAGTTCTTGCTCTTTTATCCAATCTAATAATCTCTGCCTTCTGAAATATTTAGACCATTTAAAAGCACATAATGTGGTTTTTTAAAGCATGTTGGAGTGTAAGTATTCTATCATGATATTTGTTTTGTATTTGCCTCACATGGTTTTTCCCTCCTGTTTCTTTCTTTTTCTTCCTTTTAAGAAACTGGGTATTTTTATGATTACATTTGATCTACTTTGTTGGTTTATTAGTTATAGCTCTTTGTGAATTATTGTAGCCATTGCTTTAGGATTTATAATATACATCTTATTTAACAACATCTACCTAAAAGTGATATTATACCATTTCATGTATAGTGTAAAAACCTTATATCTGTATACTTCTATTTCTCTTGTTCTTGCTTATATGCTTTTTTTGTCATACATTTTATATTGTATGCTATAACACTCATAACGTTTTTATTAGTTTTATTTTCAACAGCCAATTATTTTTTAAAGAGATATAAACCATAAAAAAATTATTTTTCATTTACCCAAGTTACCATTTCTAGTGGTCTGCATTCATTTGTGTAGATCCAGATTTCCTCTAGCATCATTGCCTTCTGCCTAAATGACATCCTTTAACATTTTTGCAGTGCATGTCTACTGGTGATAAATTCTTTCAGAAAAATGCTTTATTTTGCTGTCATTTTGGAAAGTCATTTTCACCGGGTATCAAATTCTGGATTAATTTTTTTTCTTTCAGTATTTTAAAGCTTTGCCACCTTGTTGACTGGAAAGCTGCTCTCATTCTTATCTTGACCCTCCTTAGGTAAGGTATCTTTTTTTTTTTTTAATAAATTTATTTATTTTTATTTATTTATTTTGGCTGCATTTGGTCTTTGTTGCTGCATGCAGGCTTTCTCTAGTTGTGGCAAGTGGGGGCTACTCTTCGTTGTGGTGTGCAGGCTTCTCATTGCGGTGGCTTCTCTTGTTGTGGAGCACAGGCTCTAGGCGTGCAGGCTTCAGTAGTTGAGGCACAAGGACTCAGTAGTTGTGCCTTGCGGGCTCTAGAGCAGAGGCTCTGTAGTTGTGACACACGGGCTTAATTGCTCCACAACATGGGGGATCGTCCTGGACCAGGGCTCGAACCTGTGTCCCCTGCATTGGCAGGTGGATTCTTAACCACTGCACCACCAGGGAAGTCCCAGGAAGGTGTCTTTTATTCTCTGCATACCTGTAACATATTCTCTTTATCAAAAGTTTTGAGAAATTTGATTATTCTGTGCCTTGGTGAAGTTTTATTCATGCTTTTTGTGCCTGGAGTTTGGGATTTTCAGATCTGTGAGGTTATAGTTTACATCACATTTGAAAACTATTTACTATTATTTTTTTCAAATATTATTCAGCCCCTCCCACTATGGTGGCTCTAATTACATGTATATAGCCTGTGTGAAGTTGTCACACACAGCTCACTGCACTCTTTGTTTAATTTTGGATAGTTTCTATTGCTGTGTCTTCAAGTTCTCTCAAGTTTTCTTTGGCACTGTCTAATCTGTTGTTAATCTCCTTGCCTCTGTGTATTTTTCATCTCAGATGTTGTTGTTTTCACTACTGGAAATTCGGTTTGGGCCTTTTTTTTTTTTTTAATGCTTATAAGCTACGTATTACTATTATTTAACATCTTTATTGAAGTATAATTGTTTTACAATGGTGTGTTAGTTTCTGCTGTATAACAGAGTGAATCAGCTATACATATACATATATCCCCATATCCCCTCCCTCTTGCATCTCCCTCCCACCCTCCCTATCCCACCCCTCTAGGTGGACACAAAGCACTGAGCTGATCTCCCTGTGCTATGCGGTTGCTTCCCACTAGCCATCTATTTTACATTTGGTAGCGTATATATGTTCATGGCACTTTCTCACTTCATCCCAGCTTACCCTTCCCACTGCCCATGTCCTCCAGTCCCTTCTCTATGTCTGCATCTTTATTCCTGACCTGCCCCTAGGTTCTTCAGAACCTTTTTCTATTTTTTTTTTAGATTCCATATATATGTGTTAGCAAACGGTAATTGTTTTTCTCTTTCTGACTTACTTCACTCTGTATGACAGTCTCTAGGTCCATCCACCTCGCTACAAATAACTCAGTTTCGTTTCTTTTTATGGCTGAGTAATATTCCATTATATATATGTGCCACATCTTCTTTATCCATTCATCTGTCAATGGACACTTAGGTTGCTTCCATATCCTAGCTTTTGTAAATAGAGCTGCAATGAACATTGGGGTACATGACTCTTTTTGAATTATGGTTTTCTCAGGGTGTATGCCCAGTAGTGGGATTGCTGGGTCGTATGCTAGTTCTATTTTTAGTTGTTTTTTTTTTTTTTACTCTTCTTTTTTTTTTTTAACATCTTTATTGGTGTATAATTGCTTTACAATGTTGTGTTAGTTTCTGCTTTTTAACAAAGTGAATCAGTTATACATATACATATGTTCCCATATCTCTTCCCTCTTGCATCTCCCTCCCTTCCACCCTCCCCATACCACCCCTCCAGGTGGTCACAAAGCACCGAGCTGATCTCCCTGTGCTATGCGGTTGCTTCCCACTAGCTATCTATTTTACGTTTGGTAGAGTATATATGTCCATGCCACTCTCTAACTTTGTCCCAGCTTACCCTTCCCCCTCCCCATATCCTCAAGTCCATTTTCTAGTAGGTCTGTCTTTATTCCCGTCTTGCCACTAGGTTCTTCATGACCTTTTTTTTTTTTTCCTTATATTCCATATATATGTGTTAGGATACTGTATTTGTTTTTCTCTTTCTGACTTACTTCACTCTGTATGACAGACTCTAACTCCATCCACGTCACTACAAATAACTCAATTTCGTTTCTTTTTATGGCAGGGTAATATTCCATTGTATATATGTGCCACATCTTCTTTATCCATTCATCTGTCAATGGGCACTTAGGTTGCTTCCATGTCCTGGCTATTGTAAACAGAGCTGCAATGAACATTGTGGTACATGATTCTTTTTGAATTATGGTTTTCTCAGGGTATATGCCCAGTAGTGGGATGGCTGAGTCATATGGTAGTTTGATTTTTAGTTTTTTAAGCAACCTCCATACTGTTCTCCATCATGGCTGTATCAATTTACATTCCCACCAACAGTGCAAGAGGGTTCCCTTTTCTCCACATCCTCTCCACCATTTATGGTTTGTAGATTTTTTGATGATGGCCATTCTGACTGGTGTGAGGTGATACAACATTGTAGTTTAGATTTGCATTTCTCTAATGATTAATGATGTTGAGCATCCTTTTGTGTGTTTGTTGGCAATCTGTATATCTTCTTTGGGGAAATGTCTATTTAGGTCTTCCACCCATTTTTGCATTGGGTTGTTTGTTTTTTTGATATTCAGCTGCATGAGCTGCTTGTATATTTTGGAGATTAATCCTTTGTCAGTTGCTTTGTTTGCAAATATTTTCTCCCATTCTGAGGGCTGTCTTTTCATCTTGTTTATGGTTTCCTTTGCTGTGCAAAAGCTTTTAAGTTTCATTAGGTCCCATTTGTTTATTTTTGTTTTTATTTCCATTTCTCTAGGAGGTGGGTCAAAATAGATCTTGCTGTGATTTATGTCATGGAGTGTTCTACCTATGTTTTCCTCTAAGAGTTTTATACTGTCTGGCCTTACATTTAGGTCTTTAATCCATTTTGAGTCTATTTTTGTGTATGGTGTTAGGGAGTGTTGTAATTTCACTTTTTTACATGTAGCTGTCCGGTTTTCCCAGCACCACTTGTTGAAGAGACTGTCATTTCTCCATTGTATATTCTTACATCCTTTATCAAAGATAAAGTGACCATATGTGCGTGGGTTTATCTCTGGGCTTTCTATCCTGTTCCATTGATCTATGTTTCTGTTTTTGTGCTAGTACCATACTGTCTTGATTACTGTAACTTTGTATTATCATCTGAAATCAGGGAGCCTGGTTCCTCCAGCTCTGTTTTTCTTTCTCAAGATTGCTTTGGTTATTCGGAGTCTTTTGTATTTCCATACAAATTGTGAAATTTTTTGTTCTAGTTCTGTGAAAAATGCCATTGGTAATTTGATAGGGATTGCATTGAATCTGCAGATTGCTTTGGGTTGTATAGTCATTTTCACGTTGTTGATTCTTCCAATCCAAGAACATGGTATATCTCTCCACCTGTTTGTATCATCTTTAATTTTTTCATCAGTGTCTTATAGTTTTCTGTATACAAGTCTTTTGTCTCCTTAGGTAGGTTTATTCCTAGGTATTTCATTATTTTTGTTGCAATGGTAAATGGGAGTGTTTCCTTAATTTCTCTTTCAGATTTTTCATCATTAGTGTATAGGAATGCAAGAGATTTCTGTGCATTAATTTTGTATCCTGTTACTTTACCAAATTCATTGATTAGCTCTAGTTGTTTTCTGGTGGCATCTTTAGGATTCTCTATGTATAGTATCATGTCATCTGCAAACAGTGACAGTTTTACTTCTTCTTTTCCGATTTGGATTCCTTTTATTTCTTTGTCTTCTCTGATTGCTGTGGCGAAAACTTCCAAAACTATGTTGAATAATAGTGGTGAAAGTGGGCAACCTTGTCTTATTCCTGATCTTAGAGGAAATGCTTTCAGTTTTTCACCATTGAGAACAATGTTGGCTGTGGGTTTGTCATATATGGCCTTTATTTTGTTGAGGTAAGTTCCCTCTATGCCTACTTTCTGGAAGGTTTTTATCATAAATGGGTATTGAATTTTGTCGAAAGCTTTCTCTGCATCTATTGAGATGATCATATGGTTTTTCTCCTTCAGTTTGTTAATATGGTTTATCACATTGATTGATTTGCGTATATTGAAGAATCCTTGCATTCCTGGGATAAACCCCACTTGATCATGGTGTATGATCCTTTTAATGTGCTGTTGGATTCTGTCTGCTAATATTTTGTTGAGGATTTTTGCATCTATGTTCATCAGTGATATTAGCCTGTAGTTTTCTTTTTTTCTGGCATCTTTGTCTGGTTTTGGTATCAGGGTGATGGTGGCCTCATAAAATGAGTTTGGGAGTGTTCCTCCCTCTGTTATATTTTGGAAGAGTTTGAGAAGGATAGTTGTTATCTCTTCTCCAAATGTTTGATAGAATTTGCCTTTGAAGACTTCTGGTCCTGGGCTTTTGTTTGTTGGAAGATTTTTAATTACAGTTTCAATTTCAGTGTTTGTGATTGGTCTGTTTATATTTTCTATTTCTTCCTGGTTCTGTCTTGAAAGGTTGTGGTTTTCAAAGAATTTGTCTATTTCTTCCAGGTTGTCCATTTTATTGGCACATAGTTGCTTGTAGCAATCTCTCATGATCTCTTGTATTTCTGCAGTGTCAGTTGTTACTTCTCCTTTTTCATTTCTAATTCTATTGATTTGAGTCTTCTCCCTTTTTTTCTTGATGAGTCTGGCTAATGGTTTATCAATTTTGTTTATCTTCTCAAAGAACCAGCTTTCAATTTTATTGATCTTTGCTATCGTTTCCTTCATTTCTTTTTCATTTATTTCTGATCTGATCTTTATGATTTCTTCCCTTCTGCTAACTTTGGGGTGTTTTTGTTCTTCTTTCTCTAATTGCTTTAGGTGTTAAGTTATGTTGTTTATTTGAGATGTTTCTTGGTTCTTGAGGTAGGATTGTATTGCTACAAACTTCCCTCTTATAACTGCCTTTGCTGTGTCCCTTAGGTTTTAGGTCATCGTGTTTTCATTGTCATTTCTTTCTAGGTATTTTTTCATTTACTCTTTGATTTCTTCAGTGATCTCTTGGTTATTTAGTAGTGTATTGCTTAGCCTCCGTGTGTTTGTATTTTTTTACAGATTTTTTTCCTGTACTTGATATCTAGTCTCATAGCATTGTGGTCGGAAAAGATACTTGATACGATTTCAATTTTCTTAAATTTACCAAGGCTTGATTTGCGACCCAAGATATGATCTATCCTGGAGAATGTTCCATGAGCACTTGAGAAGAATGTGTATTCTGTTGGTTTTGGATGGAATGTCCTATAAATATCAATTAATTCCATCTTGTTTAATGTATCATTTAAAGCTTGTGTTTTCTTTATCTATTTTCATTTTGGATGATCTGTCCATTGGTGAAAGTGGGGTTTTAAAGTCCCTTACTTTGATTGTGTTACTGTCGATTTCCTCTTTTATGGCTGTTAGCCTTTGCTTTATGTATTGACGTGCTCCTATGTTGGGTGCATATATATTTACAATTGTTATATCTTCTTCTTGGATTGATCCCTTGATCATTATGTAGTGTCCTTCTTTGTCTCTTGTAATAGTCTTTATTTTAAAGTCTATTTTTTCTGATATGAGAATTGCTACTTCATCTTTCTTATGATTTCCATTTGCATGGAATATCTTTTTCTATCCCCTCACTTTCAGTCTGTATGTGTCCCTAGGTCTGAAGTGGGTCTCTTGTAGACAGCATATATATGGGTCTTGTTTTTGTATCCATTCAGCCAGTCTATGACTTTTGGTTGGAGCATTTAATCCATTTACATTTAAGGTAGTTATAGATACGTATGTTCCAGTTACTATTTTCTTAATTGTTTTGGGTTTGTTATTTTAAGTCCTTTCCTTCTCCTGTGTTTCCTGCCTAGAGAAGTTCCTTTAGCATTTCTTGTAGAGCTGGTTTGGTGGTGCTGAATTCTCTTAGCTTTTGCTTGTCTGTAAAGGTTTTAATTTCTCTGTCGAATCTGAATGAGATCCTTGCTGGGTAGAGTAATCTTGGTTGTAGGTTTTCCCCTTTCATCACTTTAAATACGTCCTGCCACTCCCTTCTGGCTTGCAGAGTTTATGCTGAAAGATCAGCTATTAACATTATGGGGATTCCCTTGTATGTTAATTGTTGCTTTTCCCTTGCTGCTTTTAATATTTTTTCTTTGTATTTAATTTTTATTTAATTTTTGATAGTTTGATTAATATGTTTCTTGGTGTGTTTCTCCTTGGATTTATCCTGTATGGGACTTTCTGTGCTTCCTGGAGTTGACTGACTATTTCCTTTCCCATATTAGGGAAATTTTCAACTATAATTTCTTCAAATACTTTCTCAGTTCCCTTTTTCTTCTCTTCTTCTTCTGGGACCCCTATAATTCGAATGTTGGTGCATTTAATGTTGTCCCAGAGGTCTCTGGGATTGTCCTCAATTCTTCTCTGAGATTGTCCTCAATTATTTTCATTCTTTTTTCTTTATTCTACTCTGTGGTAGTTATTTCCACTATTTTATCCTCCAGGTCACTTATCCATTCTTCTGCCTCAGTTATTCTGCTATTGGTTCCTTCTAGAGAATTTTTAATTTCATCTATTGTTTGTTTGCTCTTTAGTTCTTCTAGGTTCTTGTTAAACGTTTCTTGTATTTTCTCCATTCTATTTCCAAGATTTTGGATCATCTTTACTATCATTATTCTGAATTGTTTTTCAGGTAGACTGCCTATTTTCTCTTCATTTGTTAGGTCTGGTGGGTTTTTGCCTTGCTCCTTCATCTGCTGTGTGTTTCTCTGTCTTCTCATTTTGCTTAACTTACTGTGTTTGGGCTCTCCTTTTTGCAGGCTGCAGGTTCTTAGTTCCCATTGTTTTTGGTGTCCGTCCCCAGTGGCTAAAGTTGGTTCAGTGGGTTGTGTAGGCTTCCTGGTGGAGGGGACTGGTGCCTGTATTCTGGTGGATGAAGCTGGATCTTGTCTTTCTGGTGGGCAGGACCACGTCCAGTGGTGTGTTTTGGGGTGTCTGTGGCCTTATTATGATTTTAGGCAGCCTATTTGCTAACAGGTGGGTTTGTGTTCCTGTCTTGCTAGTTGTTTGGCATAGGGTGTCCAGCACTGTAGCTTGCTGGTCGTTAAGTGGAACTGGGTCTTAGCATTGAGATGGAGATCTCTGGGAGAGCTTTCGCTGTGTGATATTACATGGGGCCGGGAGGTCTCTGGTGGACCAATGTCCTGCACTCGGCTCTCCCCCCTCAGAGGCACAGGCCTGACACCTGGCCCGAGCACTAAGACCCTCTCAGCCACATGGCTCAGAAGAAAAGGGAGGGAAAAAAAGGAAAGAAAGAAAGAAAAAGAAATAAAATAAAATAAAATAAAATAAAATGATTAAAATAGAAAAAAACTATTAACAATAAAAAAATTAAGAAGTAATAAAGAAACAAGAGAGTAAAAAAGAAGAGTGCAACCAAACCAAAAAACAAATCCTCCAATGATAACAAGTAAAAACTATACTAAAAAAAAAAAACATAAAACAAAATATGGACAGTCAGAACCCTAGGACAAATGGCAAAAGCAAAGCTATACAGACAAAATCATACAAAGAATCATACACATACACACTCACCAACAGAGAAAAAGGAAAAAAAGAAAAAAAAAATATATATATATATATATATATTAAAAAAAAGGAAGAGAGCAACCAAATCAATATGCAGATATACCAATGATAATAAGCTCTAAATACTAAACTAAGATAAACATAAAACCAGAAACAAATTCAATGCAGAAAGCAAACCCCAAGTCTACAGTTGCTTCCAAAGTCCACCACCTCAATTTTGGGATTCTTCGTTGTCTATTCAGGAATTCCAGAGATGCAGGGTACATTAAGTTGATTGTGGAGATTTAATCTGCTGCTCCTGAGGCTGCTGGGAGAGATTTCCCTTTCTCTTCTTTGTTCGCACAGCTCCTGGGGTTCAGTTTTAGATTTGGCCCTGCCTCTGCATGTAGGTCACCTGAGGGCATCTGTTCCCCCCCCAGACAGGACGGGGTTAAAGGAGCAGCTGATTCGGGGGCTCTGGCTCACTCAGGCCGGGGGGAGGGAGGGGTACAGATGTGGGGCGAGCCTGTGGCGGCAGAGGCCAGCGTGACATTGCACCAGCCTGAGGCGCGCCGTGTGTCCTCCCGGGGAAATTGTCCCTGGATCACAGGACCCTGGCAGTGGCAGGCTGCACAGGCTCCCGGGAGGGGAGGTGTGGACAGTGACCTGTGCTTGCACACAGGCTTCTTGGTGGTGGCAGCAGCAGCCTTAGTGTCTCATGCCTGTCTCTGGAGTCTGCGCTGATAGCAGCTGCTCACGCCTGTCTCTGGAGCTCGTTTAGGTGGTGCTGTGAATCCCCTCTCCTCGCACACCCTGAAACAATGGTCTCTTGCCTCTTAAGCAGTTCCAGAGTTTTTCCCGCACTCCCTCCCGGCTAGCCATGGCGAACTAGCCCCTTCAGGCTGTGTTCATGCAGCCAAACCCAGTCCTCTCCCTGGGATCTGACCTCCGAAGCCGGAGCCTCAGCTCCCTGCCCCCACCTGTCCCGGCGGCTGAGCAGACAAGCATCTCAGGCTGGTGAGCCCTGGTCGGCACCAATCCTCTGTGCGGGAATCTCTCTGCTTTGCTCTCTGCACCACTGTTGCTGCGCTCTCCTCCATGGCTCTGAAGCTTACCCCATGTCACCCCCCATCTCCACCAGTGAACGGTCTTCCTAGTGTGTGGAAACTTTTCCTCCTTCACAGCTCCCTATCCAAGGTGCAGGTCCTGTCCCTATTCTTTTGTTTCTGTTTTTTCTTTTGCCCTACTCAGGTACGTGGGGAGTTTCTTGCCTTTTGGGAAGTCTGAGGTCTTCTGCCAGTGTTCAGCTGGTGTTCTGTAGGAGTTGTTCCACATGTAGAAGTAGGTTTTTTTTTGGCCCCAAGACATGTGGGATCTTAGCTCCCCGACCAGGGATCGAACCTGTACCCCCTACACTGGAAGGTGAAGTCTTAACAACTGGACCACCAGGGAAGTCCCTGTATGTAGTTCTGATGTGCTTGTGGGGAGGAAGGTGATCTCCATGTCTTACTCCTCTGTCATCTTGAAGGTGCCCCCTCCGCTTTGGGCCTTTGTATATATCTTCCATGTCTAGTTAAATGTTCAATCTTTCTTCTAACTTCTTGAACATATGGAATGTAATTATAACAACTGTTTTAATGGTCTTGTTTGTGAGTTCTATCATCTGTGTTATTTCTGGGTCAGTTTAATTTATTGACTTTTTTCTTCATTATTAGTTCATATTTTCTTGCCTTTTTTGCATGCTTATTAATTTTTGATTAGATAATAGACGTTGTGAATTTCATTTTGTTGGGTGCTGGATATTTTTGTATTCCTATGGCTATTCCTAACTTTGCTCTGAGACACAAAAAAGTTACTTGGAAACATCTTGATCCTTTCATTTCTTGCTCTTAAGTTTTGTGAAGTGAGGCCAGAGTAGCATTTTGTCTAGGACTAATTATGCTCCGTTTTGGAGGCAAAATTCTTTTGAGTTAGGCTCAATGCCTACTCAGTGCCCCATTAATCACACAGTTTTCCACTCTGGCTGGCTGGGAAATAAACTATTCCTACTCCTGTGTGACCTCCAGTGATTGTTCCCTATAATCCTTTCGTGGTTCTTTTCCTCACACACATGAACTGATTAGTACTTGGCTGAAAACTTAATGGGACCCTCTACAGATCAGCAGACTGGTCTGCCATATGCTTTCTCTTCTTCCATAATTTGTTCTGAGCTCCCTTGTCCTCCCTGGGCTTCCAGTTCTGGATCCTCAAGTCAGGGAGTCCCTGCTCCTTGACAGTAAGCAGTAAGCACGTAGAAAGCAGGAAGGTAGTAAACTGGAGCATTGTGGGGACCATCTCTTTTGTTTCTTATTTCTCAGGGATCACTGTCCTTAGTTGCCTGATGCCCAATGTCTTAAAAAAAAAAATTGTTTTATATATTTTGTCCAGTTTTCAACTGTTTTAGATTGGAGGGTAAATCTAGTCACTGTTGTTGCATCTTGGGTGAAAGCATTCCAATTTATGTTTTTAAAGACTACTTTGCTGTGTGGAGAATAAACCAGAAGCCAAGTTATTTCTCTGAACATCAGGCTTGTTTGTTTTTTAACCGGTAAAATACAGGCAATGTAGGTAAAGCATACCCCACAGTGTTATTGTGAAAATTAAATGAGACAATACATACGGTGTATAAAGATGATTAGTTGCACTCTTTCCTCCATGGTATAAAGATAATAAATAATATTTTAAATATCAATTTTTGTATCCACAAGTATAAATACTCAATTCAATCCCCTTGTAAGATGGCAAAATAATCTACCCAACAATGCCATCAAGATAGCAAGTCAAATAGAATTGGTTAAAAGATAATAGCAGCATATGTGTGCCTATTACCCTGGTAACTTTTTACAAGAGGGGCCCACCATAGATGGGGGAGTCCTCAGAGAATTGTGAAGAGACTTAGGGAATAAAACTGAGAGGGAGTTTTTACACAGGTTTGCTTGTAGGCTTAAAAGCTACCTGTAGGACAGTCCAGCCATCTTGGAGCCAACTATGGTGAAACCGTTAGCGGAAACAATGCATGTTTATTATTTTGGAGCACACAGGCATCTCTAGAACAAAACTTCCCTGAGAGGAACACATTTAAGGACACAGCTGTCTATTGTCAAAACAGGGAAGAAAGAGAGAAGCTGTCTGAATTTTAAATCAGTCTTCATCTTTATAGTTCTGGAATATATGAGCACACATGAACCCTCCTCCTTTTTATACATAAGAACAGATTACCACTCCCCCGTCCTTCCTCTACAAATGACTGAAACAAAACTACATTCGTTTTCAGCTACACTGCAGGAAATGCTTGCTCTGATCTTTGGCTGTATCATTTCCAACACTGCAATCTTGAGCCAACTCTAAGATAAGCAGTTATTATTTTAACAGTTTATCAAGCAATTTCCAAGAGGCTTCCATTTGCTGTTTGTGTTGGGAAGTTGTTTCTGCCTAAGATTATATGTGCTCCGAGCAGTCTTTGTGGTCAGAGCCCTTACCGAGCCAATGTAGCTTACTCCAAGCTTTCACATATGTGAGAGCTCACTTTGGGTACATTTTCTTTTTTTTTTTTTAAACAAAACTGGATGATTAGCAAATCCCACAATGAGGTAAGTCCCAGCTCAGTCCCTCAAATGTTTACCAGCTACTTTTTGGCTGCTGGAATATTTATCATAATAAGCAAAACCTTAATCAAATCAGCAAAGGTTTTCAGTTGCAGCATTCAAGTCCTCTTGCTCCAAATTCACACTGGCTGCCTTCATCAGTACTGATATCTCCATGCAAATAACAAGGGAGGGAAATAAAACCCCTTTTTTCAGTGAAAGACAAAGTAACAAATAATGGCAAATTTTTCTAGCTTTAGGATTCATAAAAATGAGCATATTGTGGTCTCTCTAACCAAAGTGATCTAATTCCCAGAAAATAGCTGATCATATCTGCTGAACTGGTCTCACTCCCTGCTGTATTTTCTATTGCAATTCTCACTTTGTTCATGAAACAGCAATGATGATTTAGAGTGACATGTTGTTGCTATGGAATCTTATTTCTCTTGCTTTTAGTCTATTGAGGACGTGTGAGCTCTTAAACGTCTCTGCATGAGTTATTGCTCAAACACACTGAAGCACTGATGGCCTGGGCAGCTGTTCAAACCCAAACTCAAACCAGGGGTGGTTACAGAGTCAAAGGTTGGGGTTAGACTGTGCAGCCCATAAAATAAAAACCAGGCAAATGTGTAAGTCATGGCCTGTAAATTTATCTTGGAGGATTTTGATGATTCGAGCATTTACCACTGTAGTTAGTTAGTCCCAGCATTTAGAGTTGTGCATTATTCTCTGTCTGACTTACTTCACTCAGTAAGACAATCTATATCGCTTATATGTGGAACCTAAAAAAAGGGTACAAATGAACTTATCTATAAAACAGAAACAGAGCTACAGATGTAGAAAACAAACTTACGGTTACCAGGGGGTAAGGGGGAGGAGGGATAAATTGAAAGATTGGGATTGACATATACACACTACTGTATATAAAATAGATAACTAATAAGGACCTACTGTATAGCACAGGGAACTCTACTCAATACTCTGTAATGGCCTATATGGGAAAAGAATCTTAAAAAGAGTGGATATATGTATATGTATGACTGATTCACTTTGCTGTATACCTGAAACTGACACAACATTGTAAATCAACTATACTCCACTAAAAATTTTTAAAAAAGAAAACATCTCTGTATCTTTTTAATAAAGTTCTGCCAATAATCAAAAAAGACAATAATAAAAAAAGTTGTGCATTATTTATTCCATATATGGCATACTGAGTTATTTCTCTTGCCTAATTTTCATAGGCAGAAGTGGTATGTATTGATGAAGATTCATCCTCTCGTGACCTGGCAACTCAGATCTCCACACCAAAAAGAGAGAATCAGCTCAGTTGCCCTGATACCTCACTGCTTGTTACCTCACTGAGGGATTCATAGCATTTCCCTAGAATGTAACCTCCATGAGGACAGGGACATTGTTTTGTTTACTGCTGTCTACCTAGCACTTTAAATGGAGATGATGTGTAACAGATGATCAATAAACATTTGCTTGAATGGCTTAATAGAAACTTATTGGAAGGGATGTAAACACTGCTGTTTCTCCTTCCCAGCCATTTCCAGGGTCTCTCCTACAAAGTGATGCCAAATGATCTTATATCTTCTGGAACCCCTGCAGACATGAGACCCCCCCCCCCCACTACTTGGAAGGCAGTCCATTCCATTTATGTAGGTCTTTCACTGTTCTAAACTTCCATCTTATGTGGAATCACAGTCGGTCTCTTTGTGTCTTCCCTCTTTCATTCTTGTTCTTCCTTCCAGAATGACACTCTGTTTTTCCTGACAATGTTTCAGAGAGCAGGAGATGGTCTCACAGTTCCCTGTGGAGCCCAAATGGCTTGAAGCAGAGTATAATGGCTAAAGGGGTGTGACCCATAAAATGAGGAAGCAGCTCTTCTCCTATCGAACAGCTGATTTTCAGAATGCTGTTCAGACCTACCAGTTTTAAAGATGGCATGATACTAATGGAGTAATTAGGTTTCATTATATTGCAAGAGGTTACTGGACCTTAGGGGGGAAAAATCTCCATTTTAATTTGGACTGACACAAAGCTTTGTGGCATCTAGATTCTCAAGGAACTATATACTAATTTTTGATCAGGTACAGACCTTGAAATTGAAACTGTAATTCATTAATCATATAGCTCTTTTTAAATTGAGTACGTACTCTGTACCATCCCTTATTTTCCAATGTTGTCTTAAGACTATATAACTAACAGCTAAGATTTGTTAAGTGCTTCATGCTCTACAAATGTTATCGCACTGAATTCTCATAGCAAACCTATGAATAGTATTCTAGTGTTATCTTCATTCTTATAAGAGGAAACTTAGTTTCAGTGAGGATGAGTAACTCATGCAAGGTCACCAACAGGAATGTCACAGGGTCAGGCTTCAAACTCCGGTCTGTCTGACACCAAAGTGTTCTTAACCTCCAGGCGGTGTATTGCTAATGAGAAATAAATTCTTGCAGGGGCAAAACCCAAGTTCAACTTGTCTTTGTTGACAAGCTGTCTGATACACAGTTGGTGCTCAATAAATATATGTGGGACACATTTGGTGACAGTGGACTGAGGGTCAAAGCATGATTCACAACGTAACACTTTACACCTCAAATTCCATCTCTGTGAAACAAGTGACTTGGGCTGCATGATCTCTAGGCTTCCTCCCAGTCTTAAGAATGCATGCTGCTAGTCTAGGGATGAGGATGAATCTGAGTTTAGCAGCATAGACAAGAGGGAAGAGATTGCATGAGGAGCAACATGGACTAATACTGCATTCCTTTGAACAGAATGTTCCCTCTGCCCAAAATACCCTTTCCCCCTTGCTCACTTGGCAAATGTCCAATGGTCAGCTCCACCAGCCTCCCCTCTGTGAAACTGTCCTTGACCTCTCCTCCAATGCACCCTTTCCCGTACACACACAAAATTATCCCTTCCTCATGGCCCCCAAGTCCACTGTGCATGATTTGTGATTATTTGATTGTGGGTCTGTCTCCCCATCTCACACCTCGACTTGAGCTCCTTACAAATAAAACCCACCTCCTTTTCATCTCCAGGCCCTGTCATGGAGCCTGGCATGTAAAGCAAGCCTTCCATAAATGTTTTGTGAGTGGCTAAATGAGTTAGCAGGCCATGTGTAGGGGAAGCAGAGGGGAACAATTTGACCTTAATAGAAAATTCATGTCAGAAAACAGTGAGAAGTTAAGTTAGTAAGTGAGGCTGAGACTTGAAGTCCAGAAAGCAGAGTTTAGGCTTGGTGCCCCAGGCAACGCCTCAGTTCCATTCTTGGGAAGGCAAGTGACAGTGAAAAGAAGAATCCTATTAGGAAAATTAGTAGAGACATGGTCTCTCATTTAAAAAATGAATAAAGGTAATCAACTTGCTTTCTTCCTTAGCATACTCTTAATAAACCCATAGCTCATTTATTATATTGGACACTTATATGAATAAAAACAGAGTCTGATTTGGAGGTGTCTTTCTGATTTTAAGTTAATGAATTTTTAATAAATCACTAACACAACAAACAAACATCTTTAACCAGGATAAAACAAGTTTGAATGAGTCTAAACAGTTGTTGATAGAATGTGCCGCACCCAGCTCAGCACCGGGCACATACCAAGTGCTCACTTAGTATTCTTTGAATGTCAAGTTCATTTTGCACGTGGTTGCATTTACTCTGGTTTTTCTCATGCATGGAGGATAACAGCAGTCCCCAGGTCTAAACACAGTGATTCTTTTAGAAGATTAAAAAAATAATTAAAGATCGAAAGATCTGTAGTGTTTGTGTTTGGAATACAGAACATATATGTATATTTATATTAATATGCTTATCTTTTAATTCTCTGAGGTGTAAAACAATATTAAAATACATGCCTAGGAGAGCACATGTCAAACAACTACAGTACATGGTAGCTCAGAAATGCATTCATCACCAGCCAGACAACCTATACCAAGGATAAGCAACTGAACAGATGACATTACTTTAAAAGCCAAACAAGTCCCTTTTATCCTGGAGCATCTCAGAGAAGCTAGCACTGGAAGGCAGTCCAGTCAGTTCAAGTCCGTTGATGGAAGTGGTTTAGCCATGTTTCCCCAGGTGGAAGCCATATTGCCATGTACTTGCATCATTTTGCAATCATGGGATTTAAACTCACAAGCAATTTCAGAATGCAGAATTTTCTCCTTAATGCGAAGAAGAGCAGAAAGATGTGTGCGGTGTGGTGTGTGTGTGTGTGTGTGTGTGTTTAAAATGAGGATGGCCTAGGAGGACTCTTCTGTGATATTTGGAATCTGAATTTAAGTAATTAAATCCTCAGTGACTAAGCATGATACTATTAGACAAACAATATGTGATGCAATGGATAATGATCTCATTTAGACCACCTATGAGTCCACATTTATGTCTTGGAAAGGGTGAGGTTCTATCTTGACTCCTAGTCTCTTATAAGGATTTCCATAATTGTACAGATCTGCTGATGGTTTATCTCTACCTGTGTGGAGGGCTCTGCAGTCCTCCAAAGCTTGGCGTTCTTATGCATATTTATCACTTTAAAATTTACAGGTAATTTCTAGGATATTATTTCAGAAATAAATAGAGATCAACTCCAGTTCCCAGTGCTCTCATCCACAGGACTAAGGGGAGGTGGCAGGCTCTTTCCTTATATTCAGATATCTTGTCATAATATAAATTTTAGCCAGAAATTGGATATTATATAAAAGGACTTTGAACCAAGTCCTAGTTATTAAAATCCTAAAAGATCTCATGATAGCAGGGCCTCATTTCTTGCGTGTATTCTATAGGTGCTTGTAAATTTGGTAGGTGTATCTGAATTGTGTCAAAAGGATCCCATTCTTCATTAATGTTCGTGTGTATTTCAAAGACAACTTATCTTCATTCCTGATTTTGATCTTCCTTTGGTAGTGGCTTCTAACTCTCTAGATTTATGCTTCCCTGCCCCTAGCCCCTTTGAAAGCAGTTAATCTTTCCAGCTAGTTTCAAGTACAGTGTAGTGGAACAGAACTTAGGCTTTGGAGCTTGTGGCAGTTATTAGTATGTTCATTAAGTATTTCTGATTCTCCTTTTAGGCACAATAGATTTTCACCTCTCTGCCCCCCTGAAGATAAGAAGGTCTGCATGACTCCTTTTGTTCAAGGAAATGAAAGTGTAAGTGATGTGGCCACTTCCAGGGGGAAAGTTTAGGAGCTTACATGTGATTTGCCACACCATTCTTTCTTTTTTTTCTTGCTTCCCCAATCATGGAAGCCTGGATATGACACCCCCTTCAGATGAGGTCCCCTGGTGAGGACAATACAGAAGAGAATCCTTAACTCACATGACATAACATTTGTTATTTTTAAGCCACTGAGACTTGGGGGTTAGCTGTCATTGCTGCAGAACCTAGCTTATCCTGACTGATATGGGGCTGGACAGGCCTGGGCTCAGGTCCTTGGACAGATTATGGGACTTCTCCCACCCCCTCAGAGAGTCACGTGAGGATTAAATAAATGTACACGAGCAAAGTGGTTGTCCCAAAGAATGTATATAGCAATGTTTGTTCCTTGGCCTTCCTTTTTCTTCCTTTACCTGTGAGGAGAGAGCTAGTGTCTTATTTATCACCTGATTGTGTCCAGAATAAGCCCTGGAATCCGGAAGGTGCTTGAATAAATAAATGAACACACAGAAACATTTACATGCACTTAGAGAGAGACTTATTTAAAAGATCCTTTAGCAACCCTTTTGCAACATGAATGTTCTTTTTTTCCTGCTCATTTCCTTACAGCAGGTTTTCCAAGGCACAGTCAGACAAGAAGACAGTTTGGATGAGGAGGAGAGGACATGGTGCTGGGATTTTAGCTCTGGCTCAGCCAGTTGCTGGCCCGGGTGATCCTGGACTTGAGAGGGACAACGTGCAGCATCCCAAGTGAAGGTGGCAATGGCCCCACCGACCTCTTCTTCATCCGGTCCTCTTCTCTGCTCTGAGCATCACATTTGAGGGGGACATTAACAAACAGGAATGCACACAAGTGGCAGGTGATGGGGGCGGGAATGGAAGGCAGGTCAAGATGCTGAGAAGTTGGGAAGCCCTTGTTTATGGCTCCAAATTCCCTCTTGCTATTGTAAGGTTAATTGCACATAGAAACTGTTTGTGTTCTCAGTACTTTAGTGGACAAAGTAGGTAAAACTGTTGCAACCTGATAAACCAGAGTCTGTGCTATGACCCAGGGATACAGCACACGACACAAAGCATTTTTAGTAAGGGCAGTAACTTCCTCATTCTCTTGTTTAGAAATCACAGGGGGGAAAGCAACCTGAAATTATCTAGCAAACAGAAAGATGGAAAATCAGAAATATGGAATTTTGTCACCCCATTTTATAAATAGGCAGCATTAGCAAAGGCAGACAGGAACCAGCCCTCGAAAGGAGGAAGGGAAAGCCACCGGGGAAGGAGGAGGTGGTTACGAGCCTTGGAGCCAGGGACCAGGCTGGCTTCTTCTGCAGACATCTGGGGGCTGCTGCTCTGAGTCCAGAGGAGGAACTGAGATGCCAGGGGAAGATACTGCAGAAATGTGCTTGATGCCAGGGTGCCTGAGCTTCATGGACAAAAGCAGGATGGAACTGAGGAGAAAATAGAATCTTCTCAATTAATCAAGGATAGAAGGATCCAAACCAAGAAAGATTGGCCTCTGAGGCTAGCCTGAGATATTAAGGTCAAGGATTCTTTGTAAGATGTTTTAAAATAAAAATTGACTTTACTTAGTTAGACCTACAATTGTCTCCACTGTATACTTTGTTCTCTGAGCAACTCCTACATGATGGAAAGGTAGCTTTCACCATATTCAGGACAAGTGGGGCAGGAAAAAGTTATTGATGACATTAATTCAGTAATTCCACAACAAGCTTTGAACACCTATCAAGTGCCAGGCAACAAACTAGGTACTAGTGATATAGAAATTAGAATGAAATTCCCTGTCCTAAAGGATGTCCAGGGGTAGTGGGGGAGATGGATTCAGAAATAGGTAATTAGATAATTAAATGCAATGAGGAGGTGGGCCAAGGGATTCTGGAGGCATCTGGGAAGAGCACCTAGCCCAGGGGAAAGGCACGAAGAGCAAGAGATTGGAAGGTCAGGGAAGAGAGGACCTCAGAAGCAAGTCTTAGAGGATGAGCAGAAGTCAGCCAGGCAGCCAGCAGGAGCCCAGGTGGGATGGTTACTCAGGGCCGCAAGGGGGCACCAGAAGAGGCGGGAGGTAAGACTGGGAGGGCCTTGATGGGGCTTGGACTTCATCTGAGGGAAATGGGGGGCCTTTAAGGCTTTTCTGTGGGGAAGTGACTCTTTCACCTTTTTACAAATATTCTTTTTAGGAAGATGGCTCCGGAGGTTGGGCGAGGTGGATTTGAAGGGGGAGAGTGGAGGCACAGTCATGAGGCTGTGGTTATATCACTGTGAGATATGAGGAGGCCTGAACTGCAGCCATGGGAGCTGGGAAGCGACCCCGGCCAAAGTCCCAGGATGTAGTGAGCCTCAAGCTCTTTCTTGGTTTGTTTGTTTATTTATTTTAATTTTTATTTTATATTGGAGTATAGTTGGTTAATATTTATTTTATTTATTTTTAGCTGCTTTGTTTTATGCCGGAGTTTTTAATTGAAGTATAGTTGATTTACAATATTATATTTATTTCAGGTGTATAGCATAGTGACTCAGTACTTTTATAGATTATACTCCATTACAAGTTATCACAAGAAAATGGCTATATTTCCTTGTGCTGTACAATATATCCTTGTTGCTTATCTATTTTATA
Source organism: Balaenoptera borealis (assembly GCF_965194805.1). Lineage (NCBI taxonomy): Eukaryota > Metazoa > Chordata > Mammalia > Artiodactyla > Balaenopteridae > Balaenoptera > Balaenoptera borealis. The sequence goes on along the minus strand of NC_138868.1, from coordinate 87,268,797 downwards.
CATAGTAGTTTGTCTCTCTTAATCCCGTATCTTTAATTTGACTCCCATTTCCCTCTCCCCTCTGATAACCACGTTTGTTTTCTATATCTGTGATTCTGTTTCTGTTTTGCATATATACTCATGTGTAGCATCTCCTAATCTCCACTTTTAGTGATATCATACAGTGTTTGTCTTTCTCTAACTTATTTCACTAAGCATAATATTCTCTAGGTCCATCCATGTTGCTGCAAATGGCATTATTTCATTCTTTTTTATGGCTGAGTAATATTCCATTGCATATATATACCACAACTTCTTTATCCATTCATCTGTTGATGGACACAGTTTGCTTCATATCTTGGCTACTGTGAACAGCACTGCTATGAACATTGGGGTACATGTATCTTTTCAAATTATTGATTTCATTTTTTCCAGATATATACCCAAGAGTGGAATTGCTGGATCATATGGTAGTTCTATATTTAGTTTTTTGAGGAACCTCCATACTATTTTCCATAGTGGCTGCACCAATTTACATTCCCACCAACAGTGTAGGAGGGTTCCCTTTTTCCACATCCTCTCCACATTTGTTATCTGTAGACTTTTCAATGATATCCATTCTGACAGGTGTGAGGTGATATCTCATGGTTGTTTTGATTTGCATTTCTCTAATAATTAGCGATGTTGATAGTCTGTTAGCCATCTGTATGTCTTCTTTGGGAAAAAAATGTTTACTGAGGTCTTCTGTCCATTTTTTGATTTTTTTTTTTCATATTGAGTTGTATGAGCTGTTTCTTGGTTTGTTTACTCATCCCATTCCTTCAATAAAATTTAGAGTGACGTTTATGGTGGGGCAGCAGGGGTGGGGGGTCAGAGAAGGGTAGCTCGGACCAGAGGTCCAGGTCACATTCGTCCCCTGCTCAGAGAGTCACTGAGTGGAGTCTTCCTTTTTGATTGCTCCTTTGCTGATGCAAGGACAGATGGTGGTCGGGGGGAGCCTCCCATTCTGGAACACGCCTGCCCACTCCACAGTTCTTGCTGGAATTTCTCTTTTGGAGACAGTGACTAGAATGAGTGCTGTATCTCCTGGGAGCTCCTGGGAGCTCTCGGGCTCTGTGGAACCATCTGCACCCAAGGGGTAGAGGGACAAGGGTAGAAATGGCTGCCAGTGTTTGGGAGGTGTGCATGGGGTGGGGGTGGGTGGCATTTAGACCCATATTGACTTCAAATTCAGAGTTCTTTGGGATTTTGTCACTAGTGTAGAACCAGCAACACCATCCTCTTTGGCGCTGTGTTTTTATAGGATGGTTCCAGAGGATTCTCAAGAGAGATGTAATGCAGTGGCTGTGTAAAGGAGGAAAGCAGTTTGGTTCTTCTTGCAAAGAAGCGGCAGTGGTGGTAATAGTGGGAATGGGATGAATGCCTTTGCCTTTCATTACGAATGGTTGCCATCTTGCTTCCTCATTTTCTCTCTCACTCCCCAAGGTGCTTGCTCTTAGGAGAGGAGGTGCCACAAGTGGGTACTGGCTCCATGGATGGGACCCTCTCTGGCTCCAAAGATACAGATGAGCCTGGAGGGACCTAAATTTAGTGTTGGCTCTGCCCACTAGGCTCTTTTCCTTGGTGCTGAGGTTAATACCTGTTGGTATTTTAGGGTGTGACCAAGGGAAGCAGTATAACCACAGAAGACACAGAGGAACAGGAGGGAGGACACTGAGCAGGGGAAGTAAAGATAGTTGGAGGAGAAAGGGATATATTTTCCCCTCTTACCCCAAGTATTGATGCAACCAAATCTTTTAGAGCATTAGTTGTCTACAACTACTATGGCAATTATTCAGGAAGGACATTGGTGTCTGAGTTTACACCTTAAAATAAGACCAACTTGTATGTGTGATTAATCATTGAGTGCTGCACTTCTGTGCCCTGATCAGTCCCCAGATGTCTTTCTATTATCACAGAAGCTCAAAGAAGGAATGAGTAGGGAGCCTATTATTGTTATTATAGCTAACATTTATTAGGCACTCACTTTCAACCCAGAGGGTGTGAATTTGTTCTTGCCAAGGTTACTAATGACCATCATATTCCCAAATCTGGTGGATACTCCTCTCTGTCCTCATTTCACCTGGCCTCTCAGCGGCATTCATCACATGGCACATCCTTCCTTTTTACAAGTCTCTCTTCCCCTGGTCCTGAGATGCTGCTCTCTCCTGGTTGACCTCTGACCTCACGACACCTCATCTCAGTCTTCTCGCTTGTTCTGTTTTCTTCATCTGAACTCATAAAATTGGTGTTTCTCTAGATCAGGGCCTAAGCCTTCCTCTCTTCTTTCTCCTCATTTTTGGCTAAGTGACCTCATCCTTTCCCGTGGGTTTAGATGCCGCTAATGCTGATGACTCCAAAATTTATATTTCCTGCTAAGATCTCTCTCTTCTGACTTCCATACACATGTCTGACCACCAACGTGACATTTCCATGTGGATGTCTCCCAGGTAGACGTAACTTGTCCAAAATCTAACCCTTGATCCCCCCTCCTCTCCAAACAAATTCTCCCAGCATGTTCTGCATCTTCTCTCTCCTCATATCCATCAGCAAGTTTGATCCATTTTATCTCTGCTCCTCTTCATCTCCTGCCACCTCCTCCCCAGCCTCCATCATCTCTTCCCTGCATTTCTGTGGTGGTTTCTATGATAACTGGCCTCCCCATACCCACACCTGTCTCCTTATAAGCCATTTTCCACACAGCAGCCAGAATGGTTATTAAAACATGGAAAACAACTCCTGTCACTCTGCTGCTGCAAGTCCTCCAGGGGCTTTCTTTGAACTTTGACTACAATACAAGCTCCTTACTTTAGCCTTCAAGTTGGCTCACATGGTGCCTATCTTTTGTCCTTTAACCCTCTTGCTCTTTCCATCTCGGACTCACATTCTCTTAGTTTCTAGAACCATTTAGATTTTTCTGACCTTGGGATCTCTGCACATTCCTGGAATGCTCCTCTACTTGGAAACATGGCTGGGTATTTTTCATTCTTTAGGTTGCAACTTACCTGTCACCTCCCTCCTTGATCTAAAATATATCTCTACTGTCATTCTTTGTCAAACAATGCTGTTTATATCTTTCATGACTCTAATTATAGTTTATAATTTTTTGGTCTCTTTGTTTAGTTATTTGTCTTCTTGACAAGCCTGTAAACACATGTGTTCTGTTGACTTCTTTTTATTGCCACAACTAACACAGTGCCTTGCATGTGACAGGGGTTCAGTACATATCTGTTGAATGAAAGAGTGTCAGGCCTGCACTAAGTCCTCTATGTATGTTATTTTAACTAATGTTCATAAGACATCTGAAAGGCAGATGTTATGACCAAGAAAAAAAGAAGGTTTATAGGCGGGAAATACTGTGCCCAAATCCACAGAGCCTACAGGTGGAGAAGCTAGGACTTGAACTTAGATTGTCAAGCTCCAGGACCTGAGGACTCACCTCACTGTACTTCATTTCTGCTGCGGTGTGTAGGAGGATGTGTAAGAAGGAGAAAGGAAATGATCCTGTCTTTAACTTTAGCTCAGTCACACTTTGTGATTTAGAAGATCTTGACATGGAGATCCTGGCTCCTTTCTCCAGACTGTTAAATCACCTGTTTCAGAGGGGTTGTTTTCAAAGATAAAACAGGTTTGAGTCTCTGAGGTTTGAGTTCAGTAAAGCCAAGAAACCATTTAAACCCATCTTTCCTTTATTAGCACACTGTCACCTCTCTAAACTGGCTGTGCAATTTCATGATCTGATTCTTGTGATTTGATCCTGCTTCATCTCTCCATATCTATATTGGAAAGAATAGATCACCCAAGTCGGCAATTTGTGCTAGTTCACTGTGACTCAGTTTCCCATAGCTCTAGAGTGCAATGTCTAACACACATCCATCCCCAAGATGTCAGCATGGCTCCAGATACTAGACCAGGTAACAACTTTGGACAGATTTGAAACCAGTACCCCTCGATCTCTACCAAAATCCCAATGACCTTTTTTGAAAAGAAGAATTATCCTCAGATTCATGTGGACTCTCAAGGGATTCCAAATAAACAAAATAATCTTGAAAAAGAAGAACAAAGTTGGAGGTCTTACACTTTCTGATTTAAAAACTTACTACAAAGCTGTGGTAATCAAAACAGTGTGATATTGTCATAAAGACAGACTATAGACCAATGGAATAAAATAGAGAGTCCATAGAAAAATCGTTGCATATATGGTCAAAGGATTTTTGACCAGGATGCCAAGACCATTCAACGGGGAAATATTTTTTAACAAATAATGCTGGGAAAACTAATAAATAAATAACACGGGACCCTTACCTTACCCATGTACAAAAATTAACTCAAAATGGATCTAAGACTTAAATGTAAGAGCTAAAACCATAAAACTAGAAGAAAATATAGGGGGAAAACTTCAAGACTTTGGATTTGGCAATGATTCTTGAATATGATACCAAAAGCACAGAAGACAAAAGGAAACATAGACATGTTGGCCTTCATCAAAATTAAAAACTTATGTATCAAAGGACACTATCAACAGAGTGAAAAGTTAACCCATGGGATGGGAGAAAATATTTGTAAATCGTATAACTAATAAGAGATTCATATTCAGAATATATAAAGAACTCCTATAATTCAACAATAGCATAAAACAAATAACCCAGTTAAAATATGGGCAAAGGACTTGAACAGATATTTCTTCAAAGAAGATATACAAATGAGCAATGAGCACATGAAAAGATACTCAATATCCTTAGACCTTAGGGAAATGCAAATAAAATCATAATGAGATACCATTTCACAATCACTAGGATGACTACTATAAAAAAGAAAGAAAGAAAGAAAGAAAGAAAGAAAAGAAGAAAAGAAGGAAGAAAGAAAGAAAGAAAAAGGAAGGGAGGGAGGGAGGAAGGGAGGAAGGAAGATAAAAGGAAGGAAAGGAGAAAAGGAAAGAAAAGTGTTAGCAAAGTTGTGGAGAAATTGGAACCCACGTGCATTGCCGGTAGGAATGCAAAATGATACAGCAGCTGTGGAAAATGTATGGCAATTCCTCAAAAAATTAAACCACATGATTCAGCAATTCCACTTCTAGGTACAAAGAAGTGAAAGCAGGGACTTGAACAGATATTTACACATCCATGTTCATAGCAGCTTTATTCATAACAGTCAAAAGGTGGAAGCAACCCAAGCGTCAGCTGATGAATGAATGGATGAACAAAATGTGGTATATACATAGAATGGAAAATTTGACACATGTTACCACTTATGTGAATCTTGAAAACATTATGCTAAGTGAAATAAGACAGGAACAAAAGGACAAACATATGATTGTTCTTGTATGTGTAACTATTCAGGTTCAAAGAGACAGAAAGTAGAATGGTTGTTACTAGGGGCTAGGGGAAGAATGGAAATGGGGATTTATTGTTTAATGGGTACAGAGTTTCAGTTGGAGAAGGTGAAAAAGTTCTGGAGATGGATAATGGTGATGGCTGTACTACAATGTGAATGTAATGCTACAGAAGTGTAGACTTAAAATGGTTAAAATGGTAAATTTTATGTTACATATATTTTCCCAAAATAAAAAAAGAAAAGAAAAAATATTTAACTTTCCCCCCAATTATATTTTGATTTACAGCTAAAATTGTGTGTGGATGCTGTGCTAAGCTGCACAGATGCCACTTTCAGGACTGGGGGACGACATGCTTCTCTACTTGGGAGGATGCTCTCAGCTGTTAGCCTTGAGGAATTGCCCTTGGCTGCAGAGAGCTGCCTCTCCCAAGGTCAGGTTCAGCCTAAGTCTGATGACTGTTCCATGCCAGGACACTACAGCTGGTTTCACAGCTCCCAGGGGCTGACTGACACCTTGCTGTGCCTGCGGTATGGCTCAGCTTCTCCCTCTTTCCAAACTGTTTTCTTCCCTTCGTATACAGGGTTGAAAGCACTCTCTAATAAAGTGTCTGCAAAATTTAAAAAAAAAGAAGGAAAGAAGGAACGAAGGAAAGAAGGGAGGGAGGAAGGAAGGAAGAAAGAAAGAAAGAGAAAGAAAAGAAGGAGGAAAGAAAGAAAAAAAGAAACATCACCCCTTCCCTGAGATTATTTACTTGCACTTGACACAAAAATTGTCCTAACAACATCTGGTTAAATATATGATGAGTGGGACTTGAAAGGCACCCCTTGAAGTTGTGCAGCGCACAACCCTCACAAAGAAGTAGTGGTTTCTGTGTCGACCTTTCTCATCCCTCGGCTTTTGGAGTCCCCAGCATCATTCAGCTGGATCAACGGATGAGTGTGCACTAGTCCTTAACCAGGGCCTGAGCCAGCCTTGAGCAAGGAGGGAAGCATGTCAGTGGCCTCAGCCCCATCACACCATAGAAGTTAGAAGTCACTTCTCATGTCAACCAGATTAGGAATATGAGAAGCTAGGAGGGAGCTCTGAGGGCTCCCTAGAGACTCACTCCTTAGCTCTGTGGTCCTCTCTTTCCTAGATCACACTCACCTCTTTGGGCATGCCTCTGTTTCCCCAGCCTCTCCTAGCCCCAGGTCACTGTCTTTGGCTTTGGGCTTAGGCTGCTGAGTTTCCCAGAATGCATTTTGCTCATGTCAAATGTTTAAACTGAGTTCCTCGGATTTCTGTGGGCTCTGAGGTCTTGCCTTGGTTCTCCTTTTCAACACCAACAGGAAAGAAGCCTTAAATGAGGAAAAACACTTGTGAGGGCACTTGACTCTAGACCAAGTTCATTTTTTCAAGTAGTCTAAGTTAGACCATAACGTGGTGGTGATGGTGAGCAGGAGTTAGCGGCAAATTAATTTACTTTATAACCTAATAATTAAATCCTCATATTAAAGAGAAGAGAAGAAAACCTCCTTTCAAGGTTCCTTCTCCCTCAAGCTTGTCTTCCTGTTACTATCCTTACCACATTCCTCCATTATCACATGGCTCCTCTAAGGAGTGGTCCACATCCCCCGCTGCTCCTTCCTGGCCAGTCTTCCGTTCCTGGGACACTGATGTCTCCCCTTCCCCATGAATGCTGCTCTCTCAGAGACCACTCATGACTTCCCAATGGTCAAATCCAGAAAACTTTTAAGTCTTCTTATATGAGCACTTCAAAACTTTCTTCTCCTTTCGATTTGGTGACATTATAATGTTCCAATTCTCTATCTCTCTGTGTTTTCACTATTTCTTTGGCAGTTCCGTCTGCCCACAGCTTAAATATTAATGTTCTCTAGGCTCCTCTCCATCTGACTGTTCGTCTTCTGTACATCTCCACTTGGATATCCCTCAAACGTCTCAGAATTAGTATGTTCAGAGCTGACACCATTGCTCCTTTGCTTATTACCTTGTCTAAGTCTGCCCTTCCTCTTCCACTCCCTGTCAAGGTTACCAGCAGCTACTTAACTGCCCACACTGGAAGCTTTGGAGTCATTACTTTCTTGAGATCTTGGCCAGCTATCCCTGAATCAGAGATGTTTCCCCTGGCTCCCCTGTACAAAATGCTAGTCCCCACAGAACTCCCTACCCCTGTACCCCTCTTTATTGCTCTCCTTTGCACATATTACCATCTACATACTAGATATTTGTAGATTAATTTCTATCTTCCCCATAAGAACAGAAGTCCATGAAGGCAAAGATACTCTTTTGTCTACTGCTATGTCTTGAGTGTCTAGAGCAGTGCCGGGCACCTAGTTGATACTGAATAAGTATTTGTTGAATGAATGAAAGCAATTCTGATTTCTTCCCCTGCCTCAGACCCCCATCTTCAGAAAGTTCCAAAGTTCTGCTGTTTTTTGTCTTGGAAATATTTCTCAAATCTGTGCTCCTGTTGGCTTCCTTCCCCAGGGCCACTGCCTAGGATCAGGACCTGCCAGCCCATCCAGAGAGCACTGTCATAGCTTCCTGGCTGGTCTTCTTGCTGTGGCTGATTTTATAGCCCATTCTCTGCTTTATTAGGGAAGCTCCAATCTCTAAAACAGTCCTGAGTATCTCCTTCCTCTGCTTCAGTCCCCTGGCTATTCACTCGCTAGATGCTCATTAATGTGGGCCTGACAGCCTGGGACTCCCTCTGGGGAGAGAGGTCTGGGGAGGGACACAGTTTTGCCTCATTTCAAAGTGAGGTCCAGGAAAGGATTGACACCCAGAGCTCACAGATGTGGGCACTGACAAGTGGAGAGCTGACGAATTGGACACAAGTGATGGATCCTGTTAAAAGAACACAGGAGAGGTACATGGAGTGTGGACTGGAATGCCTGGGGGCCAGAAGTCTAGAATGAATCATCACAACAGAGAGCAGCAGCCCCACAGGGAAGGGAGGGGCTGGGGGGGGGGTTCAGTCATGCTGAAGTAAGATAGGACTTCCACACCTGCCTACATTAAAAAACTAAAAATAGGGACATTTGGGGAGGAAAATAGTAAGGAATCTTTTAATTCTATGGATAGGCACTATAGGGAGGGAGGTTTGCAGAGAAGGTTGTGTCTCTCACTCTTGGTAAAATTAGAAATAGAAAAATTTTATCTTGGGTATCCCAACCTTCACTTTCTTCCCTTTCCCCTCAAGCCTGTTCTCTCCATCTTTCCCTGCTATCAAAACCTCTTCCTTAAGAAAGAGTCTAATATATTCATCCACTTACATTTACAAGGCCAATGTGGTAATTTTACATGTTGGCATGTCTGAAGCCAAATATGCTAAATACAGCAACCATTAAAAACACCACCAACAACTATATAATTCACTGTACCCAGCACAGGACTAAATACAGTGGTTGTTCAATAAATACTTATTAAAAGATGTTCAAAAAACATTACTGATATTATTAAACTCTGGAAACAATCTAAATATCCAACAGTGGAGAAACCATTGAAGAGCCATCAATATGAAGAAATACTACATAGCTATAAAGGATTTCAAAGGACTTTTTAACAAACTGGTAAAATGCTTATAATGAGACGTTAGGCACTGCTATACTATGTCAATGATAAAAATCATATGCATATAGAGAAGACTTAGAAAATCTGTGGGTATCTCTGGAATCTGTGGGATTCTTTCTACTTCTCTGTATTTTAAAATTATTTATAGTTGGTATGAGGGAAATATTACAAAAATAAATGTTGTGAAAGATAGATTTGGGGGAGGAAGTACTTTTCAGGGGCCCCTGTATTTCAGCCTGTTGGTTTGGCCCACCTGGGTTTAGTATACAGGAGGGGAGGGGGAGGGGTGCCAGCCTCTCCAGTAACAGAGGCTGGCTGGTTAGCCAGCAGAGAATGGGTTTTTAAAGAGTGATACAGCAGTGGAGAGTCTGACCTTTAAAGACAAATGGAGTGCATGGTGATGTTGGTGCACTGGTGCTTTGAACATAGACAGGCAGCCTTCCTCTGGGAGGGTTTCACTGTGCTAGGCTAGTAGGCTAGTCCAGCATCTAGGACACCGTGAGCTCCTTTTTCTGCCTCACCTTTTGTTCTGTAAACACTCAAACCTTGCTCAGGTGCTGAAACATGTTTATTTTCACCTTGCTCCCCCACCCTCTTCTGTTTAAAATAACAGCTGGAAGATTCATTGAAACTCTTTGCGTTGGTACCTCAGTGATATTCTATATTAAAATCTTTAAAAATTGAGGTTGTATGCCCTTGTAAGAAAATATTATTTAATATTGTGCCTATACCGTAAAACCTACATAAAAAATCTTGGTTATCTTTAAAAAGAGACCACAGATTCCAGCATTTATAAACAAGAAAATATTTTCCTGTAGTTATTTCTGAAAATCCCTTCTAAACATCTGCGTTTTCCTTCTAACTTAAGTTGCTTCCCACCTCCTTCCCCTGAGATCTGCTGCCTCTCTGTGGGAGAGCAAACTTCATAGCCAGTATAAAACAAACAAACAAAAAAATTAACAAACAAAACCCCATAACAGCAATCCCCCTCCTCCAAATTTCTAATTTCCTGCACTTAAAACAACTAAATCCTAGGCTATCCTTATAATTCAAGGATCTTAGGATCTAAATGAAGGATTCGACAACTTTGAAACCCTACACAAACCCAAGATTTTACTTTTATTATTTACTAGTTATTAAAGTATCCAACCTTCCTGATTAAGGAAGGCTGGATGGCAGCAAGGACCGCGGAGGCATAGGCGAGAAGTGTGAAAAGAAGAAATCCCAGTTCTGCCTGGAAGACTGCCTGTGAAAGAGCCCGACTCCTCCGGCAGTTCCACGCCGGGTTTTGCAGGCGGCCGCAGCTGCCTCCCCTGTCTCTCTTACCTCCTTGATGTTCGGCACTATTTGTGGCCGGCGTGGTGGAAGGACACAGTGAGGTTCTCACCCCCGCCCCCAGCTCCCATCCCCAGTTCCATCAAAGCGAACCCGGGCCAGCGCAAGGATCTCCGAGTTGCGAATGTGCTGAGGCTGGGACTGTCACTCATTCTCCGATCAGCGCGTGAACGCAGCTCGGTGGCGGCTGGCAGGAAACAATTCTGCAAAAATAATCATACTCAGCCTGGCAATTGTCTGCCCCTAGGTCTGTTGCTCTGCCGCTGTCCACACTCGCTGCACGGGGGGGGGGGCAGAGAATTTACCGCGGCAAGAACATCCCTCCCGGCCAGCAGATTACAATGCTGCAAACTAAGGATCTCATCTGGACTTTGTTTTTCCTGGGAACTGCAGGTACATTTTCAAAATTAATATTCGCAATTTGATTTGCTAATTGAACCCTCCCCCCACTCCTCTCCCCGAGGAACGCTGTTATTTGGGGTGGTTTTACATGGAATGCTCAGGGTGGTCATTTTCGTTGAGCTGAGGAAGGAGCGCGTCGCCCTTGCTGCCCACCCGAACCCTCCCGGGCTGCCTGGACCGGGGCAGCCTCCCCGCGTAGCGAGTGCCGGGCGCCCCTCCAGCGCGCCCGCCCTTCCCACTTTGTGTGCCCGCTGCGCTGGGAGCGGAGCAGCCCGCTCCCGGGACGCTGCGGCCGCGCCGGTGATGGGCAGCGCTCCATCCCCGAAGGCGGGTGGCGGGCGGCGGAGCGGGGGAGGCCGCGGTCCGGTGGTGCAGCCGCACAGGCTCGGGTTCTGTGGGGAAGCGGCTTGTCAGCCCCGGTTCCGCGAAGAGTGAACAATAAGGCCGGGGCAGCCGCCCCCGATCGTTATTTCCCCGGGTCTAATAAAGTGGGGCTCGCCGCCTTTGCGCCTTTCCCCCCGGCCCCGGCCGAATAACGGTTTGAAAAATGGGGCGAAATGGGCAGAATCTCAGGGCTGTGTGGCCGTTGTTGCACCCCCGTCGGTATGACGTTAGTTTTTCATTTGCCAAATATCTGGTTAGTTGCAAAGCCTGCTCTCGGCCCGGAGCAAGGAGGGATGGGAGGATCGAGCGCCGCGTTTTGACAGGAGGAAGTGCGGAGGGGCGGAGGGCGAGGAGGGCGTGATCGGGGTTGCCTGGTGTGTGCGCGCGCGCGTGTGTGCGCGTGTGTGCCTTCACACGCACCGCGAGCCCCATGTTGCGTGGTGCGAGAGAAGAATGGCAGGTAGCCGCCCGAAACACCTCGCCCCAGTCTCCTTTCTTTGGGCGAGGTTCCTGACCCTGGCAAAGTGCGAACAATAGGAGCTGGGAGGAAGACAGTAGTGATGCTGCCGCGGGTTGCGGGGGCTGCGCCGCCGCCCATAAAACCTTGGCGGCAGGGAGGGAGGTTTATTTCATTTGGGGTATTTCTATCCCGGCCTCCCTGGAATATTCTTCCGTGCGTGCCCACCCTTCCCTCCAGCTGCTCACCCCACCCCGCCCCGCCCCGCCCCGCCCCACCCCAGGATTTGCGTTTTGGAGCTGACGGACGGGGAGGGGGAAGAAAAGGAGCAGGAACCGGAGAGAGCTGGGTGGGGTGGGCAGACATTCTCGGTGGGGGGCGTGCGCTGGGAAGCGCCCGAGGAAAGCCGGGCGGAGGGGTCTGTGTGTTGTGGCCGCCGCTGCCAGCCGCCGCTGGAGCTGCCCTAGACGGCCGAGCCTGGGTCGGGGAGCGCGCGGGGCGGGCCGGGGAGCACCCAACGCGCCCCCTCCCCGGGCGGCACGAGAGACGCGCTCCGCCGCCGCCTCAGGCCAACTCGGGTCCCTCCCATGGCGACCAATCAGAGAGAGGCTGGCTGGGCGGGAAGCCGCGAGAGGCTTTTATTTCGGCGCGGGTGGCGGCCGGGAGCTGCCAGGACCGTCTCCCGGTGCTCCAGCGTAACGGTCTCTCTCGCCCCCCGCCGGGAGGAACCCCGCCCTGCGGCGGGGTCCCCAGCCTGCCCAGTTTCTGAGGAGATAAAATGAAGTCGAGGTGGTTACCGGGAGGTCTCCTGGTCTGGCCCGCCCGTGTTTCCCCACTCGTGCCTCCTTCACGCCGACTTGGAGCATCCCTCCCGCCCCTCCGGCACACACACACCCGCGGAACCGTCCAGACCGGAGCGTGCTGCCTGGGAGGGCGCAGAGGCTGGGCGCACCGACACGCGTGCGCTGACCGGCGGGCAGGGGGCGAAGCTGGGGGCGGGGCCTTGGAGGGGTGGTGAGGCCCCCAGTGAGGGGTAGGGGGAGGGGGTCGGCCAACCCCAGCGGGCTTCTCGCTCTGTACCGGCAGTCCCCGGGTCAGCTTCGCCCCCACCCACCCCGCCCGGGCATGCCCTTTCCCATCGTGTCCGTGGGACTCCCGGGCGCGAGTTCCCCGCCCTGCACGCGGGGGGGGCGTGTCTGGGACGTCCTCTCCTCTAGATGGGGGCGTAACGGTAGAGACCTGATTTTTGGTAGGCCTTTAGGGGGGATCGCCCAGACACCCTTTCCAGCGTCGTGATGGGTGTAACTCTTGGTGTTGGGATCCCCAGGGAATCCCAGATTGGATGTTCAAGGCTGCCCAGGCAAGGGTGGCATTCTGACCGGTGTTTTCTGGAAGGAAAGCGTCCTCGTTCGTGGCCCTAGTAACGTGAGGATGGGAAGAAGGCAGAAGAGGAAACACATACAAGGTTGCTTAACAAAAGAAAGAAGTTGAGCGGTTTTCCAAAGAGAATTTTCCATTAAAGTATTGTTTTTACCATAGTTTAAAAAAAAAAAGTAGAGTTCAAGTCAAAGGGTCAGGACGAAAATAAAAACGAAAACACACACACATACGTTTTCTTGTTGTTGTTGTTGTTTTTTGGCCTGCAGTGTTCTGTCGTCTCCAGGGACAATGGTTGTTCAGTCTCTGCTCCACTGGGCGCACATGAAAATTTAGATGTAAGGTGTGCTCACCTTAATATACCAAAGGAATCAGGTCTGCTGCCCCTCTGTCATTTTGGTGTCTTCTGCTCCTTAGGAATAAAGTGAAACGTTGTGGAATTACACAGCAAATTTGAGTTTATTCTAGCTGCAGTTTTAGATGTTTTGTGGAAAAATTGTTTGATGGAATTATCTGGAATGGTTGTTAAGTCATATGTTTATTTGATAATTTTATAATCCTCTGCCAGTTTAACTTGGAAGAGTCAAGGAGTGATCAGGACTGGTTTTCTAACAAGTAGCACCAGATTAAGAACAAAGAACACCTTTGCTACCCAAAAGCTAGCTTGCACTGTATTTATAGTATATATAATATCATTTACTAAACGAATTAAGGTATGTTTCAGCAGAGTTTGCTATGAATACCGTTATGGTGAGCTATATTTTTTCATTGGTTTTCATTTCAATATCAGTAATGTATCTTTCTGAACAAAATTTAATGGAATGTAGTAAAGCCATATTTAAGAATGTGGGAAACCTTTTACAACTCTGTCCAAAAACTGAAAAGTTAATTATTTTTCAACAACTATTAGCATATTTTAAAATATTAAAAAAATAACCTAAACATTATTTAAAATTCAACAGAATTAAACGAAAAGAGAATAAAATTCAGACATTGTGGATGTTTGGCCTGTCATTTGTTTAATAGTTTTTGAGTTGCTATTCCCACTACGAAGATTCTAAAGATCTACCAACTGGGGCTAAGTTTTCATTAGTCTAACACTTAACATTGTTTTTTAGAGTCAGTTTTCAAGAAGCTCCCCCTGTCTTCCCCTAACACATTGAACTTGATGATTTCTTTCCAGATACCTTTACCCAGGATGTTTTTTAAAAAATAATATTAAAATAGCAGAAAATAGCAGGACACATGCATGTTTAATAAAGGAGGTTCATCTAAGACTCTATGCTAATTGATTAAACTGAGGGTTTGTTGATTTAAGTGGCTATTGTTTCTCGAGCTTGATAGTTCAAGAATTAAGGCACTAATTGTTTGCCAAAAAAAAATTATGGTGTGGGTGTGCTGTTTGCAAGGACTGTAGGTGCTTAGTCAAGGCAGCAGTAAGAGAGAAAAGTTAGTCACTGGAACCCCAAATTCTGAGTTTTGCATAGTGCTTTTCTTTGGAATACATTTATCATTAATTGATTTCCTCAAATAGGTAATATGTCATTTAATGTAAGTAATCTATATCTATATTTTTTCTTCATAGGGAATGACATCTTAATTGCCTTTCAAAATAGCACCATTTTGTCATTCAAATACTAATCTTTAGACATGACATGTTTTTGTTTGCTGCAGAACTCAGTTTTGTAAATTACAGACAGCATCTTGTAAACTTTACACTGCTTGAAATACAGACTTTGGAATTTCTGATCCAAGCACTGAAATTTTTAAGGTGACAAAGCCTCTATTTAATATTAGTTTGATGAATCCCCCACATTTATGGTCTTCAGAGTTACAGAACTGGGGCTGCTTTCCAGACTGAAAGGGGCTTCAGTGCTGCTGGCAGACCTCCAAAGATATTTTACAGACAGTTCTTCCTGTCTTGGTGGAAAATAAGTGATCGACTACCTGTTGCTAAAGAACGGTTTGAACTTTCCCTGCTGATCTTGGGTTTGTGGTGCTGGAGAGCAGAACCAATCAGCAGGGAGGGGAGAGAAGGGACTGGCACCTGCCCCCATCAGTCTTCTGGGAACTGTCACCCTGGGAGGAGACAAAGGCATTTTAAAAAGGCTCTCCTGCACTATTTAAGTATTGAGCTTTTGAGCACACACATGTCTTATGCTGTCAATATAAATATTTTAATGTAAATTCCATAACTGATAATTCTTCGGTTTAGTCACCTAACGGATATATAGGCTAAGAAACTTTTGGAACATTAAAAGAAGTGACAGGAAATTATACATAGCATTTTTCCAGTCTTAAAAATGAGTTACAAATTAAACAAAATTGAAAACATGACTCAACAGGCCATATAATGATAATAGCTCTTTGAGCTTTGAATCAAGAAGACTAAAGGTTAAGATTCCTTTAGTTAAAAAGGAAGAAATAATACGATTCAGAGGAGAATTTTATACATCTCTTAAAATGGTGAGTCTCTGAGCAATATTGTCAGAGACGGCCTCTTAGGAAGAGTGAATGCCCAAGGACCTCTCCGAGTCCTAATGAATAGGTCTCTGTGAGATCCCAAGTTTTTCATATGAAAAAAAATGTAGTGAAACTATTATTTGTAATCCAGGTAGATGTACTTACTACTATAGAGCAGTACAATGCAGAAGTCAATCTGAAGGTCAGAGGCATGTCAACTCTAGCCCTTTTTGTTATTACCTCTTGGTGCCAAACCTTAAAACCATTTGCTGATGTAGAGGGACGTAAATTATTTGGCGTTTCCAGTGGTGCCATTACACTCTTTTATTTCACGGTGTGGAAATGCTGTCTCTTGGCTGAAGATCCTCATTAGGAGCCTTGCCTTTTGATGTTGGCCTGGGTGCCAAATGGTGGCTTTTCGGGCACTTTCATTACATTACACTGTTAGGCCATGCCCCTGAGTTCACTGTTTTCAGTTAGGTAGACACACTTTTCCCTTCCTGCAGGATTAATTTAACTTCCAGGCAATCACTCAAAGAGGACTATACTAGAAGGACAAGACATTTGGTCTATCTTGTGTATATGTGTTTTTGATTTAAAAAAAGATTTTAATAAACCTGTTAGGCATTCGTTTTCTCTCAGATATATATGCTTGCCTTTCAATTCAAAGATTGCCTCACTGGTATGACTTGAAAGGCCTCTGCATAACTTGTATTCCACTGGATACTCTCCCTGAGTAGCTTTGATTTGGAGCTGCAAACCCTGGCAACATCTGGCCCTGTTTTCCATTCTGTATCATTCTTAAGAGGTCTGATTACCTCACCATTTAGGAATATTCATAGTGGTATCACACTGTTAGAGATTGGGTTACAATAGGTATTCTCTTAAATAGTTCATCAAATATGTTGAGTGCCAGCTTTTTATCATCAGCTCTGTGGGGAATTACAAAGCACCATGATGACCTAAATTTCTGCTGTCAAGGAACCCTGTGAGTAAAAGAGCCTGGAGATTAAGTGTGGCCAGCGGCCTAGGGCCCTAGGGTGAAATCCCAGGCATACGGATCCTTTATTAGCTCTCTGATCCTGGGCAAGTCAGTTCCCTTCTCTAAGTCTGTTTCGTCTTCTGTGAAATGGGAAAATTAGTAACACCTACTTGGTAGAGATTTTGTGAATATTTTCAAATGCACATGAGCTGTGCTTATTAAGGAGAAAGAGGGGTGTATATGGGTCTAGAAAAAATAACTATTCAGACATAATGGTCTTGTTTTAGACAGACTTTAAAAAAGGATGTAATAGGAACTCTACTTCAAAGATGAGAACTAGATTTTTTTAAAATCTGTTTTTAAATATGCCTGCGTGTCTTGTTGGTTTATGAATACTTCAGAGAGAAAGTGGTCTCATTATGAGGTTGAAAGCCTTTAGCACAGGGATGCATCTGGGTCTCATGGGGGCCAAAAGGTCTACAATTTTGAATGCCCTCTTTAAGGAAAATTCAGTACTCTCTTGCTTTCGACCGTTAGAACAGGTCATCAGGTCCCCATCCCCTCCAGAGCCTTGGAAGGAACCCGTGTAACAGAGGAGCCCATGCAAACATCTGACCTGCCGTAGCAACTGTGTTGGTCTCCTTGGGCCCACTCGCTTGAGAATGCAAGCTAATTGTTACAATGTGTTAAACATGTACCTTGTAAATGTTGTGCAGTGCTTTGAAGATTAGAACCATGTATCAAAATCAAAGTTATTTTTGAAAAGAAAAAGCTATTTGACCTTTATTTTATAGAATATCTTAGGTGAGATCTGAGGTGATTTAATATGTCTCACTCACTGCTGATATTTTTTGTAAATTACAAACTGGAATAAAATAAGGTAATTGATATTATTATTCAAATGAGTCAAACATAAGTGCCCTATTGGCGGCGCAGGAAGAGGTTTGCCAACTAAAGGCATATGATACTGGAGAAGAGACTGAAGGTTTTGTTTTAGCAATCAAAGAGGGAATAAACTGAATATATAATCCCAATAAGTGAGTGTGTCTTAATCATCACTATACAATTCACAGAGTGTTTGATATGCATTATATCTTTTAATTTTCATATCTTTTATTCGGTAAATATTTATCAAGCACTTATTGGGTGTTGGGTGCTAGGAATATAGTGGTAGACTAAACATAACATCATTCCTGTTACCTAAACATACATCATCCCTATATAGAGCTTCTAGTCTAATAGTGTGGAGGAATATAGACATTAGCAAAGTAATTCATACACATCTTTATAATTATATATTCTGATTAAAAACTAAGGAAAGGAGAAGGGTGCTATGAGAGTTTATCAGGGGGAAATCTTTCTTTGCGTAGTTGGGCGAGTGAGCAGGTAACATTTAGAGAACTCACTGTGAAGTAGGACGGACAGACGCTCTTCTCGTTTTAAGGCATGGTTGATTGACTACTTAACAAACATTGGTTGAATCACAACAAATATTCCTGACTTCCTTAATTCAGTGAACCTTCCTGAAACCTTGTGATTGTCAAATAGTTTCAGGAATTGTGCTCAGTTTTGGGTTATGAAGTCAAGTAAGATTTGCCTCTGCTTCTAGAGCTTACCATCTAGGGTTGGGGAGAGACATACTCTACTTACAAATAGAGACATGAATTAAATGCCATTGGAGCACAAGGAAGGAAGCAGTTAACTCTGCTTGGGGCTCCCTTGAGCTGGGCATGGGGCACCAGTTTGCCTTCACTGGATGGAACAGGAAGAAGATGTGATTCAGCAGAACCAACACACGGAGATATGCATATATACAGTCACGTTTGGGGAACAGTGTTGGGTACCTTGGGGGAGAGGTGGCCAGAGATGAGGAGAAAAACCAATTCTCTAAGGCCAGATCGTGTTAGGTCTTGAAATAGAAACTGAGTCTAAGAAGGGGTAAGTGATTTACACAGGTGAAGCTGGGACTATAACTTATATTCGTTGGCTGAATTTCATCCTTTTTTAAAGTTAGGATAATTTGAATACATATAGCCTCGGAATACATGCCAAGCAAATGTGAATTTGCTTGGCTTCTGGGCTGACCGATCTGATGGAAGTGAGGGGGCAGTGGTAGGTGGAGGGCAGTATCAAGAGCTTTGGAGTCTGACAGGTCTAGGTTGAGGTCACTGTCACTGACATTCTGCAAGGTGCTGCCCTTCTGAGCCTGCTTCCCCTGTGTAAAATGGAGAAAATGACATCTCCCTTACGGATTTTGGTGAGCTTAAATAAAATCACATATGTAAAACAGGTAATATGCTGTAGGTACTCAATATATTCTTTTAAAAGGTTCATCCTGCATGGAGGTTTTATTTGAAATTTTTATTAAACAGGTGTGCTGTGAATGTGATGTGCAGAGTTCTGTGCTGGAGGCTGAGGGGAAAAAGAAAATACATTTAAGCAAGTTATACCAGGCCTGCAGAGGCTTTCAGATGGCTGGGGAGAAACCACTTACTTTGTTCAAACACTTAGGAAATCCTGAAAGGTACTATGTGAATAAGTGCCTAGAAGGAAGAAGACAGGTAATAATTGTGAGAATTGTTCAGAAAGGCAAAAATTGTCTTGGTTGGTTTAAATGTCTGGAAAAAGATGTGGCAGAGCTAGTACTTGATCTGAAGCTCCGGGGACATAAGGATAAATAAGAGGAGGAAGGACCTAGCTCTCTGTAGACGGAGATGCATCTAGCTAGAGGATTATTGGTATTGAAGAGCAGTGAAAGCAGACTGGATATTGGGACAAATCGTATTAAAATTTTAAATGCTGCACAAAGGAGAGGGTGCTGCTGGAGATGTAAGAGAAATCATTTAAAAAAATATTTAAGAGTATAGTCAACTACAGCAATTGAACGTCTGCTGTGCTAGGCTCTGTATTTGTTGCCAGCTATGAATTAGCAGAGAATTAAGTAGGAGCAAATCAATAGAGATCGTTGCAGTCCTTAAGGGGAGTTTTGGTTTTATGTGGCAGCCACTATAGTGGCTGGACAAAATCGTGAGTTGGTAAAAGGATTTTTGCTGCATTACGAAAAATCAGGTAGATGATGGAGAACCCAGAGGCTAGGAGATAGGAGAGCCAGTTAAAGCTGCTTTGAAGGCCAGTGAAGTCTAATGAAAGTCTTTTGCTTTATGGGGTAGGAAGATGTGTATGTGGGGAAAGGAACTGTTGGGCTTAGATTAAAAAGATTTGGGTTCAAGATTTGGCTCTGCCACCAACTGCTTAGTGAATCTGTGTGAGTCACTTAATACCTTCGAACTGTAATTTCCTCATTTGAGTAGGAGAAGCAAATAAAATAATGTATGTGAAATGCACTGCAAACCAAAACACTTCACAACTCTACCTTTTATTAATAGATACGTAGCTGAAAAGTCTTATAAAAATTAAATTTTATGTATCAGAGGGGCTTGTTAAAGAAATCCAACTGCGATATATTTTATAGAACAGATAATCTTGGAAAGATACGCTTGTAATGGCTTTGGATTAGGATAAAAAGGACACACAGCTGACATGTTGGAGATGACAAATCAACCAGAAGAGGTAGATGATAGGTCCAAAATGGTAGCTGACTGAGAGAGAGAAATAATTTTAAGCAACAAACCCAAGGTAATGAAATAATCATGGTACTGTCAGTATGACAGGGAATTGAGAAGAGGCGTTACCTTGGATGAAAGATGGATAACCTCAGTTTTATACACATTAGGTTTTAGAAAAAATTTGGGCATCCTAGTGTCTTAACTTGTATGCAGGTCAGTATTTTTCAGCCGTGGGTGGTGAAATCTATTCAGTTGGCTTCCACTAGCATTAAAAAGAAGGAAGGAATACAAGGAAGAAAGAAGGAATGGAATAGAATAGAAAAGAGAGTATGTCTTATGTAGTGAGGGTAGGTATTGTTTTGTTAAACTTTTATTGACCCGGTTGTGATGGAAAACATATATCATGTTATGACTCAGATCAAAAAAGTTAGAAAGCTAATCCTCATAGATGGAGGAATATAGGACTAGAGAGAAGGTAAAACTATCTGTAGTGCAGAGAAGGGACAGGATAGAGATTTAATGGGTTTTGGGGGAGAGCGAGAAGTAGTGACAGTGAAAATAATTACTGAGCATGTCCGAAATCTGTTAGCTGCAGATGTAAAACAAAACCCAAAAACTCTCATGTACAATTCCTTGATAGTAAGAGAGCTTACTGTCTAGTGGAGAAAGAAAAGACAACTGGGAATACCAGGTGGCATTTAAAGTCAGAAACGTGCCTAAGTAAGATTGTCGAGGCAGGATAAAGATTATCTGTGCACCAGGGGAGATTGGAACTCTTCTCAGTGTAAGTGAGCTCTGAAGGAGGTTGTAAAGGAAGGATTTAGCGTGGATGAGGTATGTTACTTGTTGTGTGTTTGGAAGGAAGCTTGGAGGAAGCCCAGCTAAGGAGACCAAGAAGACTGAGAGTCGTAGTAGTCTATATTTTTATCCTCTTTTGGTGGAGAGAAAACACCATGAATTAGAACGCGTACATTGTGGAGTCTTTATCACACCCGAAGTATTTATGTTGTTGTGTTTATGTAGCATCTAGAATGGTATCTTGTCCATAATTTAGAAAGTGATATTGAACAAAAAAAGGTAGCCAGAGCCTCGTGGTATGAATGCCTAGGTTAGAGAAGGATGATAATGTTAAATGGAAGAGTTGGAAACAAATGGTATTTATAAGCATAATCCCAATTTTGTTTTAAAAAATCTCTTTCACTTCTTAAGACTGGAAGAAGATTAATTTTTATACCATCTGAGCTTTCTCTGATGAGCTTTATGTTCAGATTGCAAAACAAATAGTGCAATAAAAAAGAGGTAGGTAAGAGTATAAGGAGGATGAGACTCAAGTAGCATCTTTGGATTTGGAGGAGAGTGGTGATCTTAGAGTAATTTCAGTCGGATGGTGAAATTCAAGTTCTTAGAATCAAAGACTGAGTAAGAGCTGATATCCTGGATACTTGACCAAAAAGAAGGGGAGAAGAGGTGTTTGTTGGGAAGGCTTTAAGCTGAGGGCCATCTGGGCATATGTACCTGCACACTGAGGGAGAGAGCCAGAAGAGGTTGGCGAGGCAATGCACCTACCTTTTTAAAAATTTCAAAACATTTTTATTATTGCCAAAGAAATCCCATGCCCATTAGTCATTACTTTTCATGCAAAATCTTTTGAAGTCCGTTCTGCCTGTCACATATTGGATGCATTGCTTTTATCAGATCACCAAAGGAGTGGAAATGGTTGAGATTGACCACTTTTCTAATGTTCTTTTATTCATATTTCATCTGCAAGTGTCCATTCTGTCCACATGAGATACTGCCAATCACCAGTTAAGCTGCAGTTGCTATATGATATTTAGATTTAGGGCACAAATGGAAACCTTAAAGATCTGCTATCCTGGGCATGAGAAGATCTAAATTCAATACAAACACTTTGATTTAAGTTATAGTTATAAATTATCTTCCTTTTTTTAAATTGGGGTATAGTTGCTTTACAATGTTGTGTTAGTTTCTCCTGTACAATGAAGTGAATCAGCTATATGTATACATATATCCCCTCCCTCTTGGACCTTCCTCCCCACCCACCCCCAATATCTTCCTTTCTTAATTTAGTATCTTTTTTTGGTGTTTTAGCGGCAGTGCATACTGTAGGGGGCGCTCTGTAGGTCTTTTATATCAGACTTGATTTTGAAAGGTGGCTCTCCTGCTGTCCATGACCTTGATCCAGTAATTTAATCTCTCCAACACTCAGTTTATTTATGTGTGAGACAGGGATTATAATACCCACCTAAAAGTGCTGTTGTGAGGACAAAATGAGGTAATTTATACAACTGTCTGGCACATAGTAAACTCAGTCATTTTTTTCCTATTTCCCTTCTTTCTGCTAAAGTTCACAGTGAAGGGGTGTACAGTTAGTGTTGGATTTAGATATTGATTATAATTAGAATCACATTTTTTCCATTTATTTTTCATCCTCTGAGAGTTCAGCATTGAACTCACCATGAGTTGCAACTGAGTTAGAAATGCTGTGGCTGATTGCTTAGCTGCTTTACCTTCCATGAAAGCAAAGTCATCTTGATTTTGAGAAAAGTGGAAGTTTAAGAAACAAATTGGTTTATATAGATTCTATTTTCTATTTGCATAGAGTTAATATTAAATCTGTCAATGGTGGAGCCATAATATTTGAAGTAATGGTTGCTGATAAAGAACCTACTGTTGATACTTGATTAATATGGAAGTCATTTGTCTGGCAACCTTTATTTTTTGGAACATGAAGAATGAAGAATTAAGGGAAAGAGTGAAGAAGTGAAGGAATGCAGCCTCTGGATAGCCAAAATACATATCCCCAAAGACCATGCACTGAACTGTACACACTTGACTCATAGGGAAGCCCTTAAAGCCCTTAAACCTTTATTCACCAAGAGCCTATATATTCTTAATTCATTTCCTAGATTCTACCACATTTATAAAGATTCCTAGATTCAGATTAGAATCAAATGAAACATGACCACTAGGTACAGGTACACTGATGGTAAGAAGATGTAGTAACTTGAATGGATGGAAAAATTATGAGAATCAGACTCAAGAACACAGAAAAGCATGTCAGTCTTAGCCATTTAGTATTTGGCTAAAAAGAAAGCCCTATACATCACAAATGCCAAGGGAATGTCTCTAACACAGTGCAGTATAAATAATGCCTATTTATGACTAAACCTCATTTTCAAGCAGCAGGTAACAGTTATATGGACTCAGTTACTGAGCATGTGTCTTTAGTGTTCAGCTCTGTACTAGGTGCTAAAGGAGTTAAGACTATTTTTCCATATAGTTGGAAAAATAAAACAAACTTAAACATAGGCACCATTATCTTCACCAATGGCAAGTTGGGATGAAAGAGGCAATGTAGTTAGCGTTACTCATCTGGAAAATCTACTCATGACACATTCTAATCCCCAAGGATTTAGGACAAAGGAGATTTCATATTTCATTCTTATAAAGTGACTTCGTTACACTGTATAGCTTCTCAGCTTGGCTTGAAGCCCATAGCTATTTATTTACCATTAAGATAAGGTGGGTCAGCTAGTTTGTTTCTTCTCTGCTAAGTTATACTAAATATATCTTGAGATTAAAGATCCTAACTAGTCAAGCAATTGGACTTAATTGGTTGTCATGCCTCCCTTCTTTCTTGAGTTTAATTTTTACTTTTAGCAAAATGAAATGTCTATGTTTAAAAAGTTAGTTTTATAAGACTTGTAACAAAAAACATTAGTCCCCTTCCCCAACTCTTTCTACTCCTTCTTACCCCTCCTTACCCCTCCAACCATTGATTTTGACTCCCCTAAAGTAACCACTTTCTACTCCTTTAGCTGTTTCCACATTTTTTATCTCCATATTTATACTTTCTTAATTTTCAGTCTTAGGTATTATTTATTGACTTTTTCCTATACGCACTGCCCACCACCTCCTACTTCCTTTACCTTAGCCTCCCAATATAGCAATTTTTCCATTTTTGGTTAAACCAGTATTTAATGTTTACATTATTATGACCATGTAAATATTTTTCACAGCTGAGCCTTGATGTATGCTATGATTTTATTCCTTCTACAGTTTTCTGGATTTTTTTGGAGTTTATTATGGCCTCAGTTTTCTTTAACTTAGTTTTCTACATACCTATCATTAATTCATGGTCAAGTTCTCAAACTGAAGTATATATCCCCCTCTCAATATGTTAAAACATGGTTATTTTTTTTCTTCTTCTCAGACATATATCCTAGACCTAACCCTTGTTTTTCAGTCTAGACTGTTAGTTTTCTAGGCTTGTGGCAGTTAATTTATATTTGCCTGATATAATTCTCTACATTGGAAATTGTTTTCCCTGAGAGTTTTGAAGGTGTTGCTCCAGGTTTTCTAGCTTTCTGTGTTGCATTTGTGAAATCCAGTGCATTCTAGTTCCTGATAATTTGTATGAAACTTGTTTATTTCTCCTATAGAAGACTTTAGGATCTTCTCTTTATAGTGTTCTGAAATTTCACTATGATGTGCCTTGATGTAGGTCTGTTTTCATTTATTGGAGTAGATTCTCAGTAGGCCATTTTAGTCTGGAAATTCATGTCATTCAGTGCAGAGAAATGGTCCTACCTCATTTATTTGCTATTCTCATATCTTTTTAATTTCTTTTTCTGGAACTCTTATTCAGAAATTGGATTGATTATCTGACTTTTCTTATCTTCTATCTCCTATTATTCATTTCTTTGTCTCACCAGGCCCCATCCCTTATCTTCTGGGAGGTTTTCTCAGTTTTTTGCCAATATTTCTATTGAATTTTATATTCAGCTGACATATATAACATATAAAACACATAACTATATAAGCATATATTAAAAATTTCTAAGAGCTTTTATGTGGTCTTGATGTTTCTTTGGTAGCACCCTCCTCTTGTTTCTTGATGCAATAATCTTTATATCGCTGAGTATTTTAGAAAATTTTCCTGCTTCCTGTATTGTCTCTTTTTCCTTTGAATTCCTCTTTATTGTTGGGTTTAATATCTCTGCTGTGTTTCATGTTGTCTCATTTCATTTCTGAAATTCTAATGGTCCCTGGCTGTCTGTTGGTAATTAAGGGTGAGACACTGAAAAGCTGTGGGGAAGCTCCATGTGGGTGGGCTTCACCGCAGAGTGATTCTGCAGAGATCTGGTCCATTGGGTGGGGGACATCTGCATCCACACATTAGTACCTGTGTTTTGTCTTGTGCTGATCAGCTGAAGAGAATCCAACATTTTGCAAATTATAGGGTATAAGTCTGACTGTTCTTTTTCTCTAAGCTGACTGGGAGAAATGGTTTGGGGGTATTTTATTCAGTTGTCAAGATTTCATTTAATCCTCCTGTTTGCAGTGGGGCACTCTGCCCTCAACAATGCCTGGTATCCCCAAGAACAAAGTCCCTGTGATTTAACTCTCCATTAATAAAAGTGCAGTCTTTTACTGGCGTGAGGAAGAATGCAGGATGGGAGATGAGATACATGGCTGCAACCCTCCTATGGGTTATGTGTGTGTGTGTGTGTGTGTACGTGTGTGTGTGTTGGGTTGAAGTTAGTGGTGTGAGAAGGCGTGTGGTAAGAGAGGAATTGTGAGTTTCAATTTTGGAGCAGACTGTGAGAACCCTCTGGTGACCTGTGTCTTTCAGTGTTCCTAATTGCTACAAGCCAAAGCCTATTTTTGAAATCTTTTATCTCACATGGTTTAGTATGGAATTTTTGAGATTGGAAGAAGCTTGCACAGTTCTTAAAGGAAAAGGTAAAGGCTCCAGGGGTGCATCAAAGGCAAAGACCTAAGAAGATGAAGTTAAGGCAACTTCAAGAGAATTGACAATTCAGGGAGTTAAGGCCTGTCTCAGATTGTTGAAGAACATTTTCTGAACTAAGGAGCCCTGAAAAGATGCCAGGGTGGCCTGAGATCCCACATTTTTTGGATATAAAGACATGGGCTTGGCAGTGATGCTGTGAACCAGAATAAGAGCAGTTTCATGAACACATTTGCAAATGGCTGTGTCCCAGACTTGTTGGGTAGCAGAAACATTCACTTAATTTAGTACTTACGGAATAACTACTATGTTCTGTGTAGTTGGTCTAAGATGAATGTATTCAGTAGTTTCGTAAAAAATTCTAAACTACTTTCTGAACTGTTTTTGGTTACATTTGTAATATTTATTCCTGTGGAATGACACCAAAGACAACCTTGAAATGTCAGAAAAAAGATAACCAAGAGTTATTTATTCCTTTCTCAGATTTTCCCTTTTGTGTATGTAACTTAAAGTTACTCATGACATGTTTAAAATTTTAAATTTTCATCCAAGAAAACCATCTGTCGTAATGAAGCAAAAAAGGGACATTGTGTGATATCTTCGAAGATAAGAGATTGAAAATGAGTCCATTAACTGCCCTTGATTACAGTTTGAGGTCATTTTCAGCTAAATTGGTTTTGGAATCAGAATTTAAATTACTGGTCAGGCTCAATTAAGATAACTGGTCATGCAGACCATTCATTCCCCTTCCTCCCTTCTCATAAAAGAATATATTTATGGTTTATGGTTCTTCACAGCCATTATTAGGCATTATTTTTTAGAAGATGAAGATTTCACACATTAATTGATTTAGGTATTGGAGAGTAGTTTTGTATCTAAATAAGAAACCTGGATAATCATTTATTATTTGGTTTTCTAGAGATATTTACACCAGATGCTTTTGAAGTCACTGGGAGGTAAATCGATATATTACTCTGTTATATTTTTGCTGCTCTGTGCAATATTAAGAGAATAGCTATCACAGACAACCTCAGGCAGTTACATTGTATTATTTAAATACCATAACAATCAGTGTTTAGTGGGGTATATTTTCAGCAAACATAAATTATAAGTATGTATAATTATTTTAACAACGTAGGTATGAGTTTCTAAATATTAAGCTTTTTGTTTGTAATGAGTGGGTTTAAAATTATATTCTCTTTTAACCAACTCAACAGGAGAGATTTAAAATGAGGAGTTCCACTGTTAATTTAGTCTTCACTTTCATCTTTTTATTTACTTATAGACTAGAACAAATAAATTCGTTCTGTTTCTTTTGTAACTACAAACTTCTTAACTTGGAATTTAGAAGTACAAAAGAAGAAAACAGTGTAAACCTACAGTGAATATGGTGGTGATAAATATGGGGTTGGTTATGTATCTGGTGATGTCTGGAGAATCTGAGCAGGTAAGGGACTTGCACTAGCTAGACACTCCAACGTCACAAGGAAACAACTTGAATGACTTGCTGATGTCCCTGAAATGATGCTCTTATCTATCCTAGAAGAAAACTGATGATATGCAGGTGTCACAATCAACTCCTCTTGGCCTGTCATCACATGCCCTGGGATTTGGGTCTATTGGCAAGAAGATGGATTTGATTTAGGCCATAATTAGTATTGACCTACATATAATTTTGAAATATTTTGACTGAAATTCAATTTGAAGCCAAAAGTCTCATCCATATATAACACCGTGTCTTAAAACTCTAACTATAGAGGTTTTTTAAAAAATGAACATAAAAATCAAATGTACATTTTGACGTTTAATACATTGAATAGAAAAATTCATATCCCTAGCAAAACGTTTGAGTTGTTGATGATTGTTTTGTTTGAAATATTATGTGGGAAAGTCAGGTAGTTGTATGATTGGAATCTCTTCCTGAGACTATGTAGATGGAGATAGGCCACCCCCCAAAAAAAAGAGACACAAGTAAAATTTTTAGTAAGGAAAGTCTAATGTTATATCTGCTAGTTTGCATTTTCTTGGAAACTTTGGTAAAAGTCACCAAGGAGACATGTGATTAGAAATGCTTCCTAAATTATTTTGAGATTAAATGTGCATATGTATGTAATCTGTGGATTCCATTGTCTTTGTGATATTGTTTTATTGAACAAATTCCATTTAATTTTCTATCAAAACATAGCCTTAGCCTTATATTGAATTTAACAATAGTTTGGAAAAATCATAAGTTTTATAAAGGCACATACATATAAGTTAGATGGGTTAACATTAAAATGTAATTTCTTAGTCTTATTTTGGAATTTATAATAAATTTTTAAAATCACGAGTTTGCCAAAGGTATATGCCAGTCAGGTCTTGCTATTTAAAAATGAAGTGCTGTTTCTTGCAAAGAAGGTATAGCTTGAATCCTGTTTCACACAAGTGAGTTTCCTAGATTTGGGGGAAAAAAATTAATATATTGGCATCCATGGTTGACCATAGACTTAAATATAATACAAAAAGTTTCAAAATCTAAATTGTCATTGTTTACAAAATATTGGCAAATTAGAGCTAAAGCGCTTGGCGTTATTGTTATTGTGTAATCTGTTTAAAAATAAACAGTGGAAATAATTGTAGAAACCTCTGGGTTTAGAAAAGCTTGTTGGTGGTTCTTCACATCCTCCTAAAAAAGCAGGCTGTCGTTGCATATTAATCACTCTGTGAAAGGAAGCTTGCCTTATTTGCATTGTGCATGCACCAAGAAGTCCAATAGTGTGCCTGAGAAAAAAATGGGGGGATTGTAATTGTTGTTGTCAAAAGGGTTTTTATTCCATTCAAGTGGAGAAGCTGAATGCTGGAGAATTAGTGCAGTGTTTTGTGGAAGAAGAGTCCCTTTTGCCCACTGCATTTCATGTGGTGCAATCCCAATGGGTTAGGATCCTGAACATTGGGTTGAAGAGGAGATGCCTCATCTTCCTCGGATGCAACCGATGCCCCTGTAGATCTCTGTAATTTTCCAAGCACTTGTTCTGAATCCCAAAAGAGTTAAATTGAGATTTTGGCGATATTTATAATATTGGAAATCTCAGGGGAATTAAACATGAACCAAAAAACGTCTGCATCTTAGTGTTTATGTTTTGGGGTGTAGGGTAGAGATACATAGTATAAAATTAAGTGAATTATGTAGTAGCATTTTTTGGAGAAAATATGTTACTTAGTTAACACCTTGAAGATATAATTTGCCCCCCAAATTGATTTTAAGTGATTTCTTTGGAATTATTTTAATAATGGCATCTTTGCTTCATTGTATTTTCAGACTCATTGGCTAAAAATAAACACTGAGAATAAGCAGAAGAAATGTTCTTATTGAGGCTTTCTCTTAATAAGATCTTATTATTAGGTGAGCTACTTTTAGTTCATCTGTGTTTCTCTTCTACCCTGGTAAAACACATCTCCCTGAAGCCTTTCCCTGATCTCCTAGTTCTAGTCAGTTCTAGCTGGCACCAGCCTTGTGAGCCAGTATAGTTTCCAGAACCTTGACATGTACATTAGTTATTTTGGAGGTCTGTTACTTTAGGCTGATTTAATATCCTTTACTTGTTTTTAGCATCTTTTAAAAAATTCTGCACAGTCTATGGCATTCCCAGTTAGACTTTGAATTTTACAAGGAAGGGAATGTGCCATTATCTGTGTACACATCTTTTGACAAAATGATTATGTGTAATCATAGAGACAAAGCTTATTATTCTAAATGGTTTTGTTAAAAATTAGAAGGTGGTTAACTGATTTAAAAAGTTGTACACAGGTTTTACTAAAAACTACTTGGCTTTGGTATATTTGGCTATCAGTGTAAGTACTTTTTATTGCCTTCTTTAATATTGTACAGATTTGGTTATTTGACAGTTGAACACAGATCCTCTGATGATACCATTTATTTTATTTGAATTGCTTCCTGCAATATTCATGTATATGGAAATTGTGTTTAATTGGGGCTCATGCAGAATATTTCATAGACACATTTAGTGTGTGTTTTCATTGTTATTCTAAAGAATGGCAGGAGCCAAGATGTAGTTTGAAAAAATAGGACCAGTAGAGGCTGAAAAAGCATTTGACAAAGTGTAACACCTCTTCATGATATAAGCACTCAATAAACTAGGAATAGAAAGGACTACCTCAATCTGATAAAAGGCATCTATGAAAACCCAGAGCTAATATAAAAGTGGCCAATAGGCACAGGAAATATACTTGGCATCATTAGCCATCAGGGAGATGCAAATCAAAACCACAGTGAGATACTACTTCACACTCACTAGGATGGACCTAGACAATATTATGCCTAGTGAAATAAGTCAGACAGAGTAAGACAAATACCACATGATATCACTTATATGTGGAATCTAAAAAATAATACAAATGACTGTGTATGCAAAACAAAAGCAGACTCACAGACGTAGAAAACAAACTTCTGGTTACCAAAGGGGAGAGGGAAGGGGAGAGGGACAAATTAGGGGTATGGGATTGAGAGATACAAACTACTATGTATGAAATAGATAAGCAACAAGGATATATTATATAGCACAGGGAATTATAGCCATTATCTTGTAATAACCTATACTGGAATATAATCTGCAAAAATACTGAATCACTATGCTGTACACTTGAAACTAATATAATACTGTAAATCAACTATACTTAAAGACAGATAATAACAATGTTAGCAATGATGTGAAGAAATTGGAACCACCATACTTTGCTGGTGGGAAGGTAAAATGGTGCAGCTCCTTTGGAAAGTAACCTGGCAGATCTTAAAGTTACCACATGAACCAGCAGTTTCACTCTTCTAAGTGTACACATATGTCTGTACCAAAACTTGTACACAAAGGTTCATAGCAGCATTATTAATAATAGTCAAAAATAGAAGCAACTGGGGGCTTCCCTGGTGCTCCAGTGGCTAAGACTCCGCACCCCCAATGCAGGGGGCTTGGGTTCAATCCCTGGTCAGGGAACTAGATCCCACATGCCGCAACTAAGAGTTTGCATGTTGCAACTAAAGATCCCTCATGTCACAGCTAAAGATCCCACATGACGCAACTAAGACACCTGGAGTGGCCAAATAAATAAATAAATATTAAAAAAATAAAATAGGGAGATTAAAAAAAAGAACACTGAACCATTAAAAAAATAGAAGCAACTGAAATGTCCATTTACTGATAAATGGATAAAGAAAATGTGGTGTATCCATACAATGTAGTATTATTCGGAAATAAAAAGGATGAAGTACTGATATATACTACAACATGAATGAGCCTTGAAAACATTATACCAAGTGAAAGAAGCCAGACACAAAAGACCACATATTGTATGATTCCATTTATCTGAAATGTCCAGAATAGGAAAATCCATGAAGATAGAAAATAGATTCTTGGCTGCCTAGGCCTGAAGGGTTGGAGGGAAATGGGAAGTGACTGCTGATATGTATGGGGTTTTTTTGGGGGGGTGATGAAATGTTTTAAAATAAGATAGATTGTGATTATGGTTGGACAACTGTGAATATACTAAAAACATTGAATTGTATAGTCAATTTGGGTTAATTGTATGATATATGAATTATATCTCAAAGCTGATACACACACACACACACACACGTGCACACACACACACACACAGCTGGTATATGCTGTCATTTGGAGGGAAACAAATGAACCAGAGATTTTTTTCCCAGTGGAATCTGTGAAAGCCAAAGTGAAATTTGTTATTTTATTAAAATTAATTTTGGTAGATGGAACAAAAGATGGTATAAAATATAGAGCTATGAAACTAAGCATCACCCAACACATTTGTTGATGACATACCATGAGACTCCATGGTATAAAAGTTTGAACATTGCTTTATTCTTTCATAAGCTTTCAGTTGCCTAAGATGGAGCTCTTTATTTTTTAAAGATATAGACCCCCTTAAAGATAACTGCCTGAAGGGAAGGGGTTGTCATTGGGGAGGGTCACATGCAAGCCTTCTGGGGGGTCTAACAACATTCTGTGTCTTGAACTAGGTGGTGGTTACTTCAGTTTTGAATTATATTTGAATTATATTAATTCATTAAGCCGTGTGTTTTCAGGCAATGCATCATTCTCTATGTATCATATTTCATAATAAAAAAGCATACATTAGAAAAATATAATCCCGTTCCTTGAGACATTTGCAGTCAAATGAAATGTTACATATGGTATTTAGTAGCATATTAAAGATCAATAGCACATATTTATGCTAGCATTTTATTACACTAAATAGATGAAACTTCCTTTGGATAACCCACCGCCATCTGTTTGACCTTGAAATTTTATGCCAGTAAAGTTTTGTTTTCAGACTTCCTTGAGCTTTTATACAATGTAGGCTTGGCTGATGGCAGCGTCTGTGAGCTGAGAGAGGCCAATGTGGATTTTCTCCTTTTGAACAATTCAGAGTGGTGGTAATTTTTGCCCTCTTGGTGCAGAGATGGTTCTGCGGGAGACCTGAGAAGATCGAGAAAGGCTTGGACAGTTTCTTCCAAGGGAGTAGGTGAAGGAAGAGAAGGAGAAGGCATGGAGGCATAGCCTCTGAAAGTCACACGGATTCACCAGGGTTAGACCCAGGAGAGGAAGACGATGAGATGGCAAAGGGAGACAAGAGGCCAAACTGTGGACAGTCTTGCCAGCTGGGCCAAGGCTCTTGCATGTTCCCTAGAGATGCGTGATTCTCAAGGGAGAGAGTTCACGTGGGGGATAGGGAAGCAGCATACCATGGTCTTGAGGTAGGTGTGAGAGTTTTATGTTTATCAAAAGGAGAATTTCTCAAAAGGCTAAACATAGAATTACCATATGACCCAGCAATTCTACGACTAGGAGTAAACCCAAGAGAATTGAAAACAGAAACTCAAACAGATACTTCTATGCCAACATTCACAGCAACCCTATTCACGATAGCTAAAAAGTGGAAAACAGCCCAGTGTCCATCAACAGAAGAATGGATAAACACAATATGGTGTATATGTACAGTGGAATATTAGCCATGAAAAGAAGTGAAGTTCTGATATATGCTACAACATGGATGAACCTTGAAAACATTTTGCTGAGTGAAATAAACCGGACACAAAAGGACAAATATTGTATGATTCCACTTCCATGACATTTCTAGAACAGGCGAATCCATGGAGAGAGATAGTGTCTGTCCTTGGCAGAAAATAGATTACAGAGGCTGGGGGTAGGGGTAGTTATTTTCTAATAGGTACAGATTTTCTGTTTGGGGTGATGAAAACATTTCAGACATAGATAGTGGTGATGGTTGCATAACATTATGTATATAATTAATGCCACTGGATTGTACACTTAAAATGATTAAAATGACAAGTTTTATGTTATGTATTTATTATAGTAAAAGCAAAAGAAAAGAAAAATGGGGCATGGGCTAAGGAAGGCGGCATTGAGAAGCCCTTGAAAAAGTTTAGGTGGGGGATGGTGGTGTGGAGGTTGGCTCAGGGGCTGGTGCTGTGACTCATGGGTGGTGCAGGCACTGGCAGAGGGGCTGCAGCGGAGGAGATGGATTCGAGTTTTCATAGAGAGCCGATAGATGTTGGTGGATGGACTACAGCTGTCCTCTAGCTCACGGTGCTTGAGCCCCGTTTTGGTAAGGAGCGTAAAGGAGAGAACGACCATTAGCATAAACACTGATGCTCCAAGAACATAAGAAGGGCACTCAACACAGTCTCAGGGTCCAGGAAGGCATTCAGGGAGCATGAGATTAATGATGAGACCTGAAGTATGAGGAGGAAGTGGCCAGGCACAGGGGCAGGTCGGGGGTGCCAGGCAGAGCAAACATGTAGAGCGAACAGGGGTGGGTAAGGCCCTACGTTGAGAGGAGGAGTGGCA
The DNA here is from genome assembly GCF_965194805.1 of Balaenoptera borealis. Taxonomy (NCBI): domain Eukaryota; kingdom Metazoa; phylum Chordata; class Mammalia; order Artiodactyla; family Balaenopteridae; genus Balaenoptera; species Balaenoptera borealis. Next base: position 87,235,249 of record NC_138868.1, on the reverse strand, counting down.
CACAGTGTAGGAGAGCTGGAAGCAGGCATCTCAGTGAGTGTGTGTCTAGGCATTAAGATGAGTGAGCAGCATCGGATACGTATTTCGTCAAAACCAAAGCAGGGAGATGGATGGGATTGAATGAAGTAAAGGAGCAATAAGGTGATTCCTTTTTTAAAATACTAATCTATACTTCAAACCTATTTTATGAAAAAAGCCTTACCCCCATTCCATGAAATAAATAAGGAATAACAAAACCACTCTCTAATATAATATCTGTCATATCCTCATTGGTGATCCAGAAGATTTGAATATTATTTTTTCCGCATGGCAATTAAATGTCTTATGACCTTGTGTTCTGCCAGAGGTTGTGGATTAACTTTGTTGTGATTGAGGAGAAAAACAGAAACAAAAACAATTACCACGTACTTTTCAATCAAACACAAAATTAGACTAATATGATTCCCATATACCCATCACCAAAATTTAATAATTATCAACTTAAGTCCTACTTTATTTCCTTTATACTTCCTACTCTTCCTTCCCATCCCATATTTAATGGAAATCCCAAATATTATAACATTTTATCTGTATTTCAGTATGCATCCATAAAGATAAGAACTAGTTAAGTACATCCTCACAATTATTACACCTTAATAAAAGTGCTTACTGTTGTCAAATATCCACGTAGTATTTTGTGATCTTTATTGTAAAGTTAGGCAGGGGTAGAAGCAGAAGGGGAAATATTCATTCTACTTTTGTTTGCACTCATCCTTATTCATTTGTTCATTCATTCAATCAGTCATCATTCAACCAATATGAGTGCTTATTCTGTTCAAAGTATTCTGCTATAAGAGCAAACTAATTCTGCCAGCTACCATTTGCTGTGCATTTCCTTAAGTACTAGTCTACCTTCTTTACATGTGTTTTCACTCCAGGGGCCATATGTGAAGCAAGTGTTATGATCCCCTTTCACAGACAAAGCGGCCTCCATGCAGGGGAACCTTTCATCCATCTTCTACACCATATGTAGACAAGTTCCTCTTATTTCCTATAATTTACCAATCAACAATTCTTGATAATTCTACTCCCATAACATCTCTGTAATCCATATTTATCTGCATCTCCACTGCCACCATCTGACTGATTAGGTCACTGTCTTCTCTCATGTGGCTCAGTGAGTGACGCTCCCAGCTCGTTCCCCAGCTTTCAGCTTGGCCCCCATCTAAGATGGGCCCTATCTAGACTTTAACCATATTCTCACTCCTCCTCCACCCATCACTCTTAGCAGATGACCTTTCCTCTTATACTTATTTGACAGGGGAAATAGAAACCCTCAGATGAAAATTCACTCCCCCAACCTACAAATATACCTGTACCCACACCCGTCTTTGCCTCTTGTGTTGTGACAGTGGCAGAGGTGAATCCGGTTCGGTCCAAGACTAATCCCAGGAACCTGTTTACTAGGTCACGTCCCCTCCCACATTTTTAGAGGGTTCATTCTTCAATGATTGCCTCCACTGGATCCTTTTAATTAGCATTTAAATATGACCAAGTCTTTCTCAACTTAAAAATGCCCTTCATCTCTTGGCCTCTCCAACCGCTATCCCATCTCTTACCTCTTCACAGTCTGGCTTCAAGGCCCACCACGCCGCTAAGACTGTTCTTGCTGAAGTCACCCATGACCTTATCATTGCTAAATCCAGGAGAGATGCGTTCCAGTCCTTGTCTTGCCTGACTTCTCAACAGACTTGACCCTATGAGTGCCTGCCTTTTGCTGCCATAGCCCCATAGTCTCCTGACTTTCCTCTTAGCACTCTGGCTGCCCCCTCCTCAGTCTTATTTTTCCTGGGTCGTCTTCTGCTCATCTCTTAAACGCGGGTGTTTCCCGGGGCTCTCCTCGGCCCTCTTCGCTTATCCCTTAACGTTTTCTCAGGGTAGTTGCATCTACTCCCTAGTTTCAGTTACCACCTGCACAGTACCTGCATCAGAATCACCTGGAAGGCCTGTTAAAGCACAGGTTGCTGGGCTTCACCCCCACAGTATCGGATTCTGTAGGTCTGGAGCAGGGCCCAAGAGTTTACCTTTCTAACATGTTTCCAGGGGTTCCTGACGCTGCTGATCGGGGCACCACGCTTTGAGGTCCACCATTCTAATGCAGTTACCGTATTATAACTAGAGTGTTCTGATGAAGTGACCTCTCCCATGCAGGCCTCAGAAACAATAGCTGCACCCTACTCTCAGGATACAATCCCATCTCCCTAATGTAGCTTAAAAGGTCTGATTCATAATCAGACTTCAGTTTATCTCTCCAACCTCAGCTCTCACCGTTCCTCACCCCTCACCTTCAATTCCAGCTCTCATGGACTCTATGTAGCCCGTAGCCATGCTTCTCCTTAATTTCCGTGCCTTGATTCTGGGCTGTTCCCAGTGCAGGAAATCTTCACTTTCTCTTTGCCTAGCAAAATCTTATTCATCTCTTTGGTTCTCTATTTATATGTTATTTCCTCTAGGAAAGTTTCCTCTGATCTTTCAAGTCTGGATTAGGTGCTGCCTCCTTCCATGGGCTTCCATAGTGCCTCATACTCCTATAATATTGATATTTATCATAGTACTTATCAATCGTACTATAATTGCTTGTTTGCTTAATTGTCAGTCTTACCCATCAAACCATTCTGTAGTTATCACACATCTTGATCATCATTTTATTCTCCAGAGAAGCACAGTGCCCCATAACATAGTAGGTGCTCAATGAATGTTGAGTGAAAATGAATGCAGAAAGATTGGTAATGTTTTCAACTGTCTTAGAGGACTAATTTGGATCAACTGCATGATCAGTGACATGGAAATCAGATGATATCCTGTTAAAAAAAAACCTCAATCCCTCCTCAGTTCTAACAGAAAAGAGTTGATAGTGAATATTATAACTTACTAGTATTTACACAAGGTACTTCTAAAGTTTGTAAAGAAGTTCATGTGAAGTTGATTCATATGAGGTTTTAAAATGATCAGTGCTGTTATTTAATATTTATTAACCTAGCAGCATATGTAGTACTTTAAAGGTAAATTTCACGCTAGGAAATGGGGATCAAATAGGAGCCCTCAAGGAGCTTACAGTACGATGGAAGAGAGAGTCAGACATTTTCAATCTCTTTACTAGTTTTCATTGGTCTATGAGGTATCAATCTGAAAATAAATATGTTCATCATGGTTGTTGATACTTCAGTGTGAAAATTTTGCTTTTTTGTCATGTAAGGTCCTTAATTGCATTAGCCATTTGTTCACTTGTAACCATGAAGGTTTACTTTAATCCTAGAAAATCCTAGTATTTGTTAATATTTATCTTTCATTCTTATTAACTTTTAGGTTGTGTGCATTACATCCTCATGAGAATAGTTAAAATAACTTTATTTGGATAGTCTTGAAAGAACTATTCAGCATGAACAAGCTAGGATTACCCCTGGCACAAAGAAGAATCCTTAGCATCTGAAAACATCTGTGTCTGTCTTCTAAGAGAGGGGGAACATTCGTGTGTTCTATTTATGTCCTCTTTGGGATAGATTTTCCTTTTGTTTCATGGAGCTGTTACTTAAGGTAGCAGAAGATAGAGGAGAATCATCCCTCCCACATACCTAGTAGCTTTACCATGTGCTATGTTACTATGTTGTGCTGTGTGCTTGGATTGTCAATCTCCATCTCCCCCATCTTGTAGTTTAAAGTTTATCATGGATTCTTTGTGTATAGAGAAAAATAGAATAATGTGTTTTCCAGCATTTTATAATCTTTCACTCATGAACTGTAGAAGAAAGATGTTCATTTGTTTGTAGTCCTTTAAAGTATAAAGCTGTAAAAAATACACATCATTGCATTTTAAAGCCAGGCTAAGATGGATTTAAGATGTATTTCCTGACATGTGATACTTCTTCGGTGATCATAAATGAAATATTAATTAGATAATGCTGTGGTGATTAATATGAAAATGGTTAAATAATTCCTAGATGGCATTCATTGTGTTTGGCAAACACAGAGTTGCTTTTCTAGAACATAGGTGGGGAACTTCTGATAGGATGGCTCTTTCACTGAAAGAAGAAGAAATCTTTACTAGTGGTCTTGAGCTAACTGGAAGCTCTCTAGACAGCTTGTAGATTTTCCTCCAGGATGCTTTCAAAGAGATGTATCTGGCTCTACCATGCCCATAATCATTTAGAGGAGACATGCAAGATGGTTAACCTCTGGGGAATAAGGAATTTGGAGGATCATTGAAAAGCTCATCTTATTAAAGTTATTTCTTTAAAGCACTATTCCCAAACATTTTCAATAAGAAATGTCTTTAAAAATAAAGACATCTTAGACATACAGAAGAAGGTTAAAGATCAAAGGTTATTTGAATTATAATGAAATTAGTTGACTCTCATTTGGTGGTTCTTAGTTTTTAGAGTGAATTTAATATTTATTGAAGAACACAATCAAGTTTTCTTCAGACATACTTGTTTTGTGATGTAGGCTGCACCTAGCTTCTAACAGGATTTTTTTCCCTTAAGAGATTTGTAACTTATTTTGATTGGAAATTGAGATGCATTTTTTAATATGTTTGAACATGATGCAAATCTTCATATCCTCTACAGTGCCTAGCAAAGCATCTTGCAAATAGGTGCCCAGTAAGCTCCCAATTGACTCAGTTTCATTTTAAGTCCCTTGTAGGTAGACTCATTCATTCATGCATTTGCATGTATTTATGGCTTGGACTGAGAGGTAAGATTTAAAGCATTTATGATGTTTAAATGCTTTAAATTAAATTTAGATTTAATTAAATTTAGATTCACACCTAAATTCCAGCTGTGAATGTAGGTGCAAAGGTTTGGTGGCAGTGAGTAAACAAGAATGATGGTTTTGAAGGTTACACTGTGGGTGGCCTTGTTCATCAGATGGGAAGTTGGGAGTCATCAGTCATTGGAAACTCTAGAGCCTGGGAATGTATGATGACAGTGTGTTTTGGAGAGACGAATCTGTTGCCCTTCTCTTGGAAGTTGGGAAAGATTATGGTGGGGAGGGGAGAGCCTGTATAAGATGATAGAAGATTGAATTTGAATTTTGATTGTGAGAATTAAAGGAAGGGATTATGCAAGAGACACTGCAAATGGCAGGAACGCTAAGGAACGTGTTGTCTGGTTTGGATATGGATCAGAGGGAAGAGTAGCGATGATTTAGGTTTTCGGCTCAGGGTGGCACTAGCAACAGAAATGGGGAAGGAGAAGAGGGGACTTTTAATTTTTTCAGAAGGTGATAGTTTGGCTTGGGGCGAGTTCACCCTGAGGTTAAAGTGGACTGTCTAGGAAGAAAAGCCGAGTAGACAGCTGGAAATAGAAACTTAGAGTTCTTAGGAGAGATCAGGTTACATCAGCAGTCATTTAACTAGTAGATGGGTCTCAGAGAGTGAGTCCATTTAGAGAGAGAAGCAGAGAGGACCGAGGACAGAGTCTAGCCAAACACCCACTCTCTGGGATGGGCAGTTTTTATATGTAATGTTTGATAAAAATGGTTACTGACCCTCCTCTCGCCCCTGCCCTCGGCCTGGCTCGCGAGGCCTGGTGGGCGTGGGGAGGGGGTCGGCCTGAGCGTCCTGAGGGGAAACGGGGTAAGGGAGGCGCAGGGTCCGGCTGCAGCGTCAGCGCCCCTCCTCCCGACTGCGGGGAAAGCGGCTGAAAACTCCTCCCGAGGCGCGCAGGCCCCTTATTCAGCCGAGTCCCTCTGCACTCCTTCCTCCCTGAGCTAAAGTACCTGGGGGAGGGGACAGGGCAGGGGACTGGCGCAGGTAATGCGGAACATCAAAAGGTGATTGCTAACTAAGGAAAACCAGCTCTCCCAAGTTGTTTCAACAAGTAACTTAAAGACAAAATGGAAAAACAAGGAGGTTTGTGCCTGAGATCATGTTGATGTGAAACCAGGGATGGCCACCTTGTGCCAGAAACAGGAAAACAAATGCTTCTTATGGAATCAGAGAATGTGAGGGCTGGACAATCCCAGAAAATGAGGAACACCCATCCCATTTTCCAGATGACAAAACAGAGGTCCAGCAAGGTGAAATCCCTCACCCAAGTTGCACCCGTCTCTCCTCCCCACTACGTGGTTCATGAAAGCAGGACTCTTCCTGTCTTGATCACTGCTGAACCCCAAAAAGGGCCAGGCATCTAGGAGCTGCTCCAAAAATTTGGGTTGACTGTAGGAACAATGCTATTTCTTTCTTTCTCATTCTTATTCAGGATTGTGCCAAGAACTTCCCAGGTTGCAATGTAATTCGATAAATGTAAATATTAATTGAAACTAAAAAAAAAAAAAAAAAAAATGGTTACTGAGTCATTTAAGCAAATTGCTGTTTTGTATATTTCCAAAAAAGTAAGACCACGGAGCTGCCATTTGTACATCATACTCCTGCCTTGCAATCTTATTCTCTTTTTTATCTGTTCACTTTGGCTCTATTTTGACGAAGTTTGTTTTCAATCCATACCAAGTTCTCATTGGGATTTTTATTTTTCAGCGCTGATGGTGAATAACATAGCTAATAGATGAGAGATTTATTTAGCTTTAATAGATTTCAGAATCCCTTGGCATTAATGAAACTATATTCTAGGATACTAGGAGAATTTGTAAATAAGATTCTTGGACAGTTATAGAAATAACTTGGAGAAATCTGAACAAAAATGCTGATTTTTTTTTTTAATTATACAGTTTTAAATCGGTGCTAGTCTTTCTTTTTTTTAAATTAATTAATTTATTTATTTATGGGTGTGTTGGGTCTTCGTTTCTGTGCGAGGGCTGTCTCTAGTTGTGGCAAGCGGGGGCCACTCTTCATCGCGGTGTGCGGGCCTCTCACTATCGTGGCCTCTCTTGTTGCGGAGCACAGGCTCCAGACGCGCAGGCTCAGTAATTGTGGCTCACGGGCCCAGCTGCTCTGCGGCATGTGGGATCTTCCGGGACCAGGGCTTGAACCTGTGTCCCCTGCATTAGCAGGCAGATTCTCAACCACTGCGCCACCAGGGAAGCCCCAATGCTGATTGTTTTTAAATGGAAAGCGGGTGACTTCTATGTATTACTTCAGACTGGTAAAGAATGTCTATCTTAGACAAGTTTTAAGAATATTTTAACAATTAAGAAAGTTTTAAGAATTAAGCATGCCATATGTGAGCCCAGGGGAGAGGTCTAGCACCTCATGTAAGTTTGCTATGAAAAAGCTATGTCAGACCTCAATTTTCTTTCTTTGGCAGGATTTCTAGACTGAAGATGGGGTTTACATTGGTTTACCATGATAGTCAAATGGAGAAAAATACAAGTTAAGTGCAAATATTAGTCAAATGACGATACCCATCATCAACTTGAAGGAAATATCCAGGTTGGTCCTGCATTTTGCAGGACTCGCTTGTACTTTCTTTTTCAACTTTTTAATCAGTATTTTAGATGGAAAGGCAATATAAGTGGCACAGATTGGGATCAAGAGTTAAATGATGGCTAATAGGATCAGGATTCAATAGTCTGGATTAAAGAGCTAAAATTAACATGATGAAATTTAACAAGAATAAAAAGCACAATTTACACTTGGATCCTAAAAGGTGTTTCATGATTCTCTTCTCTCCTTGTCTATCCTCTTTTCACAGCCTTTAGCAGAGTGACTTACTCTACTCTCTGTGTTCCATTTAGCACCATAGACTTAATTCTTCCAGAACACTTTTCAACATTGTACTGTTTTTACTGTTCACTTCCTCCTCTACATGTGAACAGTTTGAGAACAGGGACTGTGCTTTACTACTTCCTCAATCTGCTACCAGCAGCACACCTCAGATGACTGATGGAATAGCCAAACTAGAACCCAGTGGCAGCACTTTGAAAAAGCCTTAGTAACCTCACTCAGGGTGGACAATGTGATGTGGTTGATAGAATATTACAATTGGTCAGAGTCTTACCGTGTCTGGACATTAATGGTTACATCCACTAATTGAGTCTTTGCTATTAAATTTTCACTAGCAAATAGCCTGAAAGGTAAAACAAACAAGCAAAAAATGACTGTAGCTGGCAGGGATCTTAGAGATTGGGTTTATCTAACTTATTTTACACATGAAGAAATAAGGTGCAAAAGAAAGAGAGGATAGGGGATAGATGACTTGGCCAGGTTAACACAGCTCATTTTGCTGGGACTGCTGACTCTTAGTTTTACCCCCAGTCTGAGTATTTTTAAAGTTTATGTTTGTATGAAAAAATTGTTTTTGGTAATAATTTTGGACATATTTTGAAGTATCATCAATGAGTAATTATGCATAATTATGATTCACAATAGATAGTCTGTAAATGTTGATAAAGTCATTTAAAGTTTCCATTTCTTTTAATGATGAGAAATGTAATGGTTTACATGTTTGTTGCCTCAGTAATAAAAGTTTTAAGGGAGAAATATTCATTGTAGCTAACTTTTCTTCAGCCTTTATCACATTAAATACATTATTTTATTGGAAATCGTATCATAATTACGAAATTCTCTTGGGAGAAGTAAGGAGGAAGAAGCCTTGGAGAAATAGGAGAGGGGGATTGTAGAGAATGATTGATGATTTGTATTATTATGTGACAGTTGCTTCCTCTGAAAGACATCTTTTCTTAAAGAAGCCTTTTTCTTCATCTGGGGTTTTTTGTTTATTTTTATTCATTTAAATTTTTAATGAAGCTTGTTATGCACAAATTGTTAAAAGTATTGTGCGGGTGAAATTGTAATGAAAAGCACTCATTCCCTGATAACTAACCCCCCGTCTGTAAAAGGAACCGCTTTTATACTTTTTCATTGTTTCTTTAGTTTGGTTGCCTCCATATTGCTAAATAATATATTTGTATGTTTTAAATTGTTAACACATTTCATTGTCTGAAAAGGTAATTCATTTGACATGGTTCAAAAATAAAAAGTATAAAAATACATAAAGTGAAAAATCTTCTCACCTTTTGTCCTATACCTTAGAATCTCCCCAAGGAGAAAAGTCAGAAAAATCAGTTAACTCTTGTCTCTTCTAGAAAATTCTTCATATTGATATATAAGTAAATGCAAAAATGTGTACCCTTTTATGTAAATTTGTACTGTTTTTTCTGGGTTGATCAATTTTAGTCATTTTTTATTGACTTCCTCTATGATAAAAGAAGTGTATCTTTCTTTTTTGTTGTTGTTTTGTTTTTGTCATTGACTTTTTTTCATTGAAGTATAGTTGATTTACAATGCTGTTGTAGATTCTGGTGTACGACAAAGTGATTCATTTATATATATTGAATATAACTAAATATATATGTATATATATTCCTTTTCAGATTCTTTTCCATTATAGATTATTACAAGGTATTGAATATAGTTCTCTGTGTTATACAGTAGGATCTTGTTGTTTATCTGTTTTATATACAGTGGTGTGTATCTGTTAATCAAGAAGTGTATCTTTCTGACATCACCCTAACTCACCCAACCCCCATCTTCGAAAACAGGTCCATCACTATTTGCAATTTTTGGTTGGTTAAGTTCTTAACTTTAAGCAGTTAGCTGCTACTTTGCTTTTTGTGTTGTCAACTATGGATGGAGGTTATCAGCACACTTATACTCCCTTCAGCTCTCCCTATTATCTTTCTTCTCCCAGCCTTTGACATCTGTCCATTTCCTTTTATATTATCAATGTGGATAACATGTACTTGCTTTTCTTTACCCATAATTAAGTCTTCAGTGATTTCTTTATAGCTTAAATTTTAAAGTTGAAAATCAATAAATATTTTTTACATTATGATGACTAAGTAAATACTATTCATTGAGGAGTCAAATGGAATATTATGATTATATACCCTTTCCTATGAAGATTTCCTAAAGTTTCTACTTCTTGTTTTGTTTCGTTTTTGCATTGTCTGCTTTTATCACCTTGTTAAGCTTCCCCAGTGTCTCTAGGTTTGAAGGAATCCCTTTTGTGAAGAGGAATCCCTGATTCCTCTGTCCCCCTGCTGCTTTCCTCTGGGTTGGTTGACCTCGGATTGGCTACATAGCTATCACCCCAGGATAACCCTTCTTTGCTCTTCTTGGTCGAATCCAGTTTTTGGAATTTAATGCCTTTCTTTTCTTCCTTGTTTACTATCTGGCTTTGTTTGAGGGCATTTTCAAATAATTTCCTAAGAAAGGATGAATGAAAGGTAAACTTTCTGCATTTTAGTCCATGCATTTCTAATAATGTCTTTGTTCTGCCCACGCATGTCTGATGATGTCTGCATGCTGTCCTGTTAATTACAGGGCTGACTACATATGACTTCTAGGCTGAAAACAATTTCCCCATTGGAACTAGAAGGCATTTCTTGTTGTCTTCTAACCTTCTTAATTCTAATGAGAAGTCTGATGCCAATCTGATATTTCATTTTCTGTACGTGTCTTCGTTTTCTCTCTGAAAGTGTATAGGATCTCTTCTTCACCCTTGTTGTTCTGAACGTTCTAACACAGTGTGCCTAAGTGTGGACCTTCAGAGTTCATTTTTCCTGATGGGTCATTGAAATGAGAAGACTTATATTCTTCATTTTGGGGAAAGCCTCTTCTTCTAGCCTGAGATCCAGAAACCTGATAATTTAGTCTTCAGAGATAAGATGATGGGGAAGAGGAGAAGGCAGCCTGGTCTGTAACTCTTAATTAGTCCCCACTGACCTTGGCCCTGCAGCTCATGCTCCTTCTCCAGAGGGCCTGGTGGGCCTGAGTCTGTCTGGGTATCTGCAAGGCAGGTCAGGTACTTCCTGCCTTGTGGGGCACTGGGTCCCTCAAGGTTGTATTTTCTGCTGGACCTCCTTTGCCCTTCTTCAGGCACCGTTTTCTACCTGCTTTTGTAGAGATCTGTTATCATCGTTGTTTGCTGATGACTCCCCTCCCATTCTCTTGCTCTTGTGCTTTCATGCTTCTCTTTTCCGTTTATTATAATGTTATCCCTTTATTATAAAGAATATTATAATATCCCTTTATTACAGTGGAGACTTGAGTGGGAGAAGAAATAAGCTGTGTTATCTATCATCCAAGTGAGAAGGGCTCAGCAGATCCCAAGCTTGATAGTTGTTCTGTAGCCCTGCCTCAGTCACCGACGTTAGGGACCTTGTCTTCTTCATCTATTTATATATGCTGGAGGTTGGCACATAATCATCACTGAGTCAGTGTCTGCTGAATTATAATACACTTGAAAATTGAAATGTTGTATTTAGGAATGATTCAGTAACCTCTCTACATTTGACTTTGGTCAGATCTTCAGTAGAATGAATCCTAAATCGTCCCCCACTCCTGCCCCCCTCCCCCCCGACCGGAGAATCCATAAAAGGACCTGTGAAAAATAAAGAGGTTTTGTGGTTAAATTCGATACCCTCCCACCTAACTTTGGATTAAAAGAATTGCTAGCTTTAAGTGATATCGTTTTCCATATCATAGCTGTCTGAGAAGTAGCTCCTCTAAATAGGCCTCTTCTAATTGCCTACTTTTCCTTGCAATTAGAAAGCTGCTAGAACTTGACACTCCATCTTTTCTTTTTTTTGACACTCCATCTTAATATAAGCTAAGCTGAATTTTAACAATGTAAGGATCTTGTGGTGGTGTAAACTAATGTTTACAACAGCATTTTCTATACTGTAAAGTGCTCTCCACATTTGAGTTTTTGTTGATATTATAGTGTGGGAACTGCCAGCATTGTTTTCCAAGCCGCGCTATTTTGAGCAGGGATTAAGGCACTAATTAGCATCCTATTGTCATCTATTTTTGTACTTTAAATGGAGAAGGAATGATTTTGTAATATGTAGTTGTGAGCCTTAAATAGGAACAGTAGAAATGGAGCGAGTCTGCATAGTATATGATCATTTTCAGATTTATTTGGCTAGTGTAGACGTAGCATTAGGGGAATGTAGAGGACTGAAGATGCTGTGAAGATCTTTGGACATATCTCAAATATAAATGTAATGTGGCCCCGGTGATAAAAATCTACTGACCCTGATCTGGTTCTGTTTGGCTAGTTCTATTGAAGTGATCAATCAACACTGCCTGACAGGTTGGGAGCCTTGGTGGAGCTTGACTGCCAGAAGGGCCCAGACACTGAGTTATCATCGAAGTGAGAACCAGCCTTTCTTTATGCAAGTCAGAACTCCTGGTGGCATTTCTACTTGAGGACCTATCCTCTTCCCCTTTGTCCACTATTTTGATTTTTTAAAAAAAAATGTCATTATACACTTAATTGGGTAGGAAAAAGGGAATATAATTAATTGAAACCTCTGTTTATAACTTTAAATTTACTTCCAGTTTTTATCTGTGTGTGTTTGTACACTTTGCATAGGTGTAAGCAGTGCACATATGATATAATTTTCCAAATGAATATTATTTTATGTGTAATTTATATGACTGTGTGCTTATGTAGTACTGGTTTTTTAATGTGGCAAAAACACTTAACATGAGATCTGCCCTCCTAACGAATTTTCTGTGTACAACATAGTATTGCTAACCAGAGGCACAGTGTGGTACAGCAGATCACTAGAATTTCTTCATCTTGCATTGAGTGAAACTTCTTACATAACGTTTTTAACAGTGATAAAATATCCATCACGTTGATATGTCATAATCATACTTAACCTTTCCCCTATTATTACAAATTGGTGTGTTTCTAATTGTTTAATATCATAAGCAGTATTTTTTTTAATTTTTAAATTTATTTTTATTTAGTTATTTTTGGCTGCGTTAGGTCTTCGTTGCTGCGCATGGGCTTTCTCTAGTTGCGGCCAGCGGGATCTACTCTTTGTTGTGGTGCGCGGGCTTCTTATTGCGGTGGTTTCTCTTGTTGCAGAGCACAGGCTCTAGGTGCTCAGGCTTCAGTAGTTGCGGCACGCAGGCTCAGTAGTTGTGGCTCAGGGGCTCTAGAGCACAGGCTCAGTAGTTGTGGCGCACGGGCTTAGTTACTCCGCGGCATGTGGTATCTTCCCAGACCAGGGATCTAACCCATGTCCCCTGCATTGGCAGGCAGACTCTTAACCACTGCGCCACCAGGAAAGTCCTCATAAACAGTACTGATATTGGCAATAATCTTTTGTAAAGATTATTTTGCTTTTGGGATTGTTTTCTTAGAATATATCCCCCACCTGAGATTATCGGGTCTTCTGTTTTATACCTCTTATTTACACAGACATTTTGGTCTCCAGAAAGACAGGGCTGTGCAATTATCTTATTCCACCTATTTTTATTAGGGAGACTGGTAAATCTCCTCTGATGATTTGCCATTTGGGTTTACATATGCAATGGAGAGCCCATAGTCCTGTACTTTTAGCTCAATCTGTTAATTGTATGGAAAAAGTTTGAATGTGGAAGATTATTGTCTTTACCTTTTTTAACAGTGCATATATTGAAGGTGTACACCTTGACGATTTGATACATATATACTGTGAACGATTCACCACAGTCAAGCTAATTAACATTATCCATCACCTCACAGGGTTACCTTAGGATCTACCCTCCTAGCAAATTTCAATTATACAGTATCTTCTGAGGACACGTGCTCATTTCTAACCCTGCTCATCACACAGTGCTTTTCCAGAGAGTAGATTCCTCCAACTAAATTGCAGACATTGCTGGTAAGGGTAATACAGGTCAAGTTTTTAGCAGCAAACCCTGTGGTAAGGATTTTATCAGCTTGATTTGCAGTCATGACAGCTACCTGAGAGCATTCTCTCTCAAGAAGGGTGCACAGGACAGGTCCCTGAGGGGGAGTGGGCACGAGAAGCTTCACTCAGAATTAGAGGTGGGGGTGGGAGGATGAACCAGACACTTTCACACCCTTTCCCGGGCCTCCTCTGTTATTGCAAAAATTAATCAGAAAAAACGGGTAATTACCATATTAGGCTGTGGGTGTTAAAGAATACTGACTGGGTCAGGGAACCTATTATTTGAGAAAATAACATCAGAATTAAAAGGCTACTTTATTTCCACCTACATCAAACATAAAAACCAGTGATAATTACAAAGATGGAACATTAATTAATTCCATAGTGTATTAATTCACCACAAAAAGAGATTTATAGGTGTTGTCATGTCTTCTTTGTTTTTAGGGGGTGGATTTTCAAAAGAGAGGTTAATGAGGCCATGTAAAATGGTCATATAAAGAAATGTTTTTGCATTCTTTGGTCAAACTGCTTTTGGGACATTGCCCATTATTTGCAGTTTTCCTTCTATAAAGATCCAAGTGATAAAACCATCAGAGTTCAGGGCTAGGAAAAAGTAGACTTTTTTCCCTGAAAAATATGATTTTTTTTTATTATTAGATACTAAGATATATGTAAACATATGTAAGCTTTTTTATTTCTCTCTTTCTCTCTCACTTTCTTTGGGCTGGAGAATAAATGGCAAGTAAATGAGTGAGTCAAAGGGGAGTTAAGACATAGAAGAATTTACTGAGGGCTGCTAATTCCTGCAATGTCTCTTATAAGAACCATAATTAAATTAAGTAATAAAGAAGTTATCCCATCAAAGATTATTTTCAGGTCTAACACAGTATGTTTTAGTTGTAGCTAATTGATGATTCCATTTTGAACAGTATAGCTTTGTGGATAATTGGTTCTGTTCTTACGAAGACCTAAAAAATGATTCTTTTCCTATGAAGACTCTTGTTCTTTCTAGATCCTTTCCAGCGTTTCACCAAGAAGTGGGCTGACCTGCCTATCCTTAGCTTGCATGTCACAGACAAGGAGGTGCCAGGTTGGGTGCTCAGCAAAGAGCAGAGCCTAAATTAGAATTCATCATCAAGCCCTGGAGTCATTAGATGCTGGAGTTGGATTGGAAGGGCTCAGTGAAGAGTTTGAGGCTTGGAGAGCAACTTTTTCCATCTGATTCAACATCTAGGCTCTTTTCACAGTGCCATGTGATGTGTTCATCATAAAAGAGGTTGACATTGCAGGGTGATTTCTCCTCAGCCTTGGCTAGTTGGCCCAGGCACATACCTGTAGGACTTGAAACCGACATGAGTCTGATTAAGAGCCCTGCAGGCAATTAGATTTCTTTAAGGATGGATGGGAGAGAAATGGGGATTCCTTCTCAGTTCATCTGCTTTTTATATTCTTTCATTATTGATTTAACAGCATAAATATTTAACCTTGATGTTTGACACATTTTGATGAATCCCAGTTAGGAAAAGGAAAAGAAAATCCCAGATACAAATGTAGTACTTCATCTCTAAGTCTCCAAATTTTTGTTCCACCTCCCTCCCCCAACCCAGCTTCTGGTCCCTTTTGTTCTACTTCTTCTCATTGCCGTTTAGGATACAGGTTCTTACTTTGCAAGCACCTCTCTATACTAAGATGCCTTTATTTTCTCCAAGCTTAAGTTATCATGTTTTAGCCAAAAGCTCCAAGTGAATATCTACTCTATCCTTACAGCTGTTTCTGAGTGTCTTTCATGCCCACATAGTATGTGTGCCCAGGTCTCTTTTTTACTTTCTCATCTAGGACTTCATTTTCCCAGGGATGATCCAGCATCGGCTAAAATGCCTTTGAATACTTGGAGTCCGCCAAATAAAATCACATTTTAAAAACTGAGCTAAACAGTCTACACTTTAATAACACATAACATCATAATTTCATTCTTGTTGGACTGAGCCAAAAATAAAAACAAAAATAAACGCCCTTCATTTCAGGTCCTAATTGAAGTACAGATTAGATCCTACACCTTCAAATGTACATCCTTCAAAGGGTACATTTGGGGTGAACCATCAGGTTGGTATGACACAGACATTAAAAATAGGGGGAGGGCTTAAAATATATATTGTTATTAACCTTTTCCTGATATTTTATGGAATATTGATTATGTAGTGCTAATAATTTTATTCCATATTTTTCAAAGGACAAAAAGTGCCACCAAAAATGTAGCAATAGAGTTTTTAGCTCTCATGGCGGCCTCAGGAGTCAATTATGTCAGCACTAAGTCTGGTACTGTCAAATCATGACGGAATTGCAAGCATAGGTTGGCTGGTGATGCAAGAGTTCAGCAAAAATCAATGAAAGCATTAGGGAGTGCTGATTGAGGTTATTAAGGCTTTGCTTGATAACACACCACTGCAGCTCTGTGACATCAGGTTGAAATTAGTCATGCTGAGAATAGTTACACCAGCCGTGTGGCTGACAAGGACTTGGTGCTTTGGCCGGGTGTCAGGCCTGTGCCTCTGAGCGGGGAGAGCTGAGTGCAGGACATTGATCCACCAGAGACCTCCCGGCTCCACATAATATCAAATGGTGAAAGATCTCCCAGAGATCTCCACCTCAAAGCTAAGACCCAGCTCCACTCAATGAGAGCAAGCTACATGGCTGGACACCCTATGCCAAACAACTAGCAAGACAGGAACACAACCCCACCCATTAGCAGAGAGGCTGCCTAAAATCATAATGAGGTCACAGGCACCCCAAAACACACCACTGGACGTGGTCCTGCCCACCAGAAAGACAAGATCCAGCCTCATCCACCAGAACACAGGCACCAGTCCCCTCCACCAGGAAGCCTACACAACCCACTGAACTAACCTTAGCCACTGGGGGCAGACACCAAAAACAATGGGAACTACAAACCTGCAGCCTGCGAAAAGGAGACCCCAAACACAGTAAGTTAAGCAAAATGAGAAGACAGAGAAACACACAGCAGATGAAGGAGCAAGATAAAAACCCATCAGACCAAACAAATGAAGAGGAAATAGGCAGTCTACCTGAAAAAGAATTCAGAGTAATGATAGTAAAGATGATCCAAAATTTTGGAAATAGAATGGAGAAAATACAAGAAATGTTTAACAAGGACCTAGAAGAACTAAAGAGCAAATAAACAATGATGAATGAACAACACAATAAATGAAATTAAAAATTCTCTAGAAGGACTCAATAGCAGAATAACTGAGGCAGAAGAACGGATAAGTGACCTGGAAGATAAAAAAGTAGAAATAACTACCACAGAGCAGAATGAAGAAAAAAGAATGAAAAGAATTGAGGACTGTCTCAGGGACCTCTGGGACAACATTAAATGCACCAACATTTGAATTATAGGGGTCCCAGAAGAAGAAGAGAAAAAGAAAGGTACTAAGAAAATATTTGAAGAGATTGTAGTTGAAAACTTCCCTACTATGGGAAAGGAAATAGTCAATCAAGTCCAGGAAGCACAGAGTCCTATACAGGATAAATCCAAGGCAAAACACGCCAAGACACATATTAATCAAATTATCAAAAATTAAATACAAAGAAAAAGTATTAAAAGCAGCAAGGGAAAAACAACAAATAACATACAAGGGAATCCCCATAAGGTTAACAGCTGATCTTTCAGCAGAAACTCTGCAAGCCAGAAGGGAGTGGCAGGTCATATTTAAAGTGATGAAAGGGAAAAACATACAGGCAAGATTACTCTACCCGGCAAGGATCTCATTCAGATTTGATGGAGAAATTAAAACCTTTACAGACAAGCAAAAGCTAAGAGAATTCAGCACCACCAAACCAGCTCTACAAGAAATGCTAAAGGAACTTCTCTAAGTGGGAAACACAAGAGAAGAAAAGGACCTACAAAAACAAACCCAAAACAATTAAGAAAATGGTAATAGGGACATGCATATCAATAATTACCTTAAATGTAAATGGATTAAATGCTCCAAACAAAAGTCATAGACTGGCTGAATGGATACAAAAACATGACCCGTACATATGCTCTCTACAAGAGACCCACTTCAGACCTAGGGACACATACAGACTGAAAGTGAGAGGATGGAAAAAGATATTCCATGCAAATGGAAATCAAAAGAAAGCTGGAGTAGCAATTCTCATATCAGAAAAAATAGACTTTAAAATAAAGACTATTACAAGAGACAGAGAAGGACACTACATAATGATCAAGGGATAAATCCAAGAAGATATAACAATTGTAAATATTTATGCATCCAACATAGGAGCACCTCAATACATAAGGCAAATGCTAACAGCCATAAAAGGAGAAATTGACAGTAACACAGTCATAGTAGTAGGGGACTTTAACACCCCACTTTCACCAACGGACAGATCATCTAAAATGAAAATAAAAAGGGAAACACAAGCTTTAAATGATACAAAAACAAGATAGACTTAATTGATATTTATAGGACATGCCATCTAAAAACAACAGAATACATTTTCTTCTCAAGTGCTCATGGAACATTCTCTAGGATAGATCATATCTTGGGTCACAAATCAAGCCTTGGTAAATTTAAGAAAATTGAAATCGTATCAAGTATCTTTTCTGACCACAATGCTATGAGACTAGATATCAATTATAGGAAAAAATCTGTAAAAAATACAAACACATGGAGGCTAAACAATATGTTACTAAATAACCAAGAGATCAATGAAGAAATAAAAAAAAAAATCAAAAAATACCTACAAACAAATGACAATGAAAACACGACGACCCAAAACCTATGGGATGCAGCAAAGGCAGTTCTAAGAGGGAAGTTTATAGCAATACAATCCTACCTCAAGAAACAAGAAACATCTCAAATAAACAACCTAACCTTACACCTAAAGCAATTAGAGAAAGAAGAACAAAACACACCAAAGTTAGCAGAAGGAAAGAAATCATAAAGATCAGATCAGAAATAAATGAAAAAGAAATGAAGAAAATGATAGCAAAGATCAATAAAACTAAAAGCTGGTTCTTTGAGAAGATAAACAAAATTGATAAACCATTAGCCAGACTCATCAAGAAAAAAAGGGAGAAGACTCAAATCAATAGAATTAGTAATGAAAAAGGAGAAGTAACAACTGACACTGCAGAAATACAAAGGCTCATGAGAGATTACTATAAGCAACTATATGCCAATAAAATGGACAACCTGGAAGAAATGGACAAATTCTTAGAGAAGCACAACCTTCCGAGACTGAAGCAGGAAGAAATAGAAAATATAAACAGACCAATCACAACCACTGAAATTGAGACTGTGATTAAAAATCTTCCAACAAATAAAAGCCTAGGACCAGATAGATTCAAAGGTGAATTCTATCAAACATTTAGAGAAGAGCTAACACCTATCCTCCTCAAACTCTTCCAAAATAGAGCAGTCGGAGGAAGACTCTCAAACTCATTCTACGAGGCCACCATCACCCTGACACCAAATCCAGACAAAGATGTCAAAAAAAAAGAAAACTACAAGCCAATTGTAGATGAAATATAGATCAATGGAACATCAATGATGTTCATCATCATCTATGATGAACATAGATGCAAAAATCCTCAAAAAAATACTAGCAAACAGAATCCAACAGCACATTAAAAGGATCATACACCATGATCAAGTGGGGTTTATTCCAGGAATGCAAGGATTCTTCAATATATGCAAATCAATCAATGTGATAAACCATATTAACAAACTGAAGGAGAAAAACCATATGATCATCTCAATAGATGCAGAAAAAGCTTTCGACAGAATTCAACACCCATTTATGATAAAAACCCTCCAGAATGTAGGCATAGAGGGAACTTACCTCAACATAATAAAGGCCATATATGACAAACCCACAGCCAACATCATTCTCAATGGTGAAAAACTGAAACCATTTCCTCTAAGATCAGGAACAAGACAAGGTTGTCCACTCTCACCACTATTATTCAACATAGTTTTGGAAGTTTTAACCCCAGCAATCAGAGAAGAAAAAGAAATAAAAGGAATCCAAATTGGAAAGAAGAAGTAAAGCTGTCACTGTTTGCAGATGACATGATACTATACATAGAGAATCCTAAAGATGCTACCAGAAAACTACTAGAGCTAATCAATGAATTTGGTAAAGTTGCAGGATACAAAATTAATGCACAGAAATCTCTTGCATTCCTATACACTAATGATGAAAAATCTGAAAGAGAAATTAAGGAAACACTCCATTTACCATTACAACAAAGAGAATAAAATAACTAGGAATAAACCTACCTAAGGAGACAAAAGACCTGTATGCAGAAAACTATGACACTGATGAAAGAAATTAAAGATGATACAAACAGATGGAGAGATATACCATGTTCTTGGATTGGAAGAATCAACATTGTGAAAATGACTCTACTACCCAAAGCAATCTACAGATTCAATGCAATCCCTATCAAACTACCAATGGCATTTTTCACAGAACAAGAACAAAAAATTTCACAATTTGTATGGAAACACAAAAGACCCTGACTAGCCAAAGAATCTTGAGAAAGAAAAATGGAGCTGGAGGAATCAGGCTCCCAGACTTCAGACAATATTACAAAGCTACAGTAATCAAGACAGTATGGTAGTGCACAAAAACAGAAATATAGATCAATGGAACAGGATAGAATGCCCAGAGATAAACCCACACACATATGGTCACCTTATTTTTGATAAAGGAGGCAAGAATATACAATGGAGAAAAGACAGCCTCTTCAATAAGTGGTCTGGGAAAACTGGACAGCTACATGTAAAAGAATGAATTTAGAACACTCCCTAACACCATACACAAAAATAAACTCAAAATGGATTAAAGACCTAAATATAAGGCCAGACACTATAAAACTCTTAGAGGAAAACATAAGCAGAACACTCTATGACATAGATCACAGCAAGATCCTTTTTGACCCACCTCCTAGAGAAATGGAAATAAAAACAAAAATAAACAAATGGGACCTAATGAAACTTAAAAGGTTTTGCACAGTAAAGGAAACCATAAACAAGACGAAAAGACAACTCTCAGAATGGGAGAAAATATTTGCAAATGAAGCAACTGACAAGGGATTAATCTCCAAAATATACAAGCAGCTCATGCAGCTCAGTATCAAAAAAACAAACAACCCAATCCAAAAATGGGCAGAAGACCTAAATAGACATTTCTCCAAAGAAGATATACAGATTGCCAACAAACACACGAAAGGATGCTCAACATCACTAACCATTAGAGAAATGCAAATCAAAACTACAATTAGGTATCACCTCATACCAGTCAGAATGGCCATCATCAAAAAAATAATAAATGCTGGAGAGGGTGTGGAGAAAAGGGAACCCTCTTGCACTGTTGGTGGGAATGTAAATTGATACAACCACTATGGAGAACAGTATGGAGGTTCATTAAAAAACTAAAAATAGAACTACCATATGACCCAGCAATCCCACTACTGGGCATACACGCTCTTAAAACCATAATTCAAAAAGACACGTGTACCCCAATATTCATTGAGCTCTATTTACAATAGCTGGGACATGGAAGCAACCTAAGTGTCCATCGACAGATGAATGGATAAAGAAGATGTGGCATATATATACAATGGAATATTACTCAGCCATAAAAAGAAACAAAATTGAGTTATTTGTAGTGAGGTGGATGGACCTAGAGTCTGTCATACAAAGTGAAGTAAGTCAGAAAGAGAAAAACAAATACCATATGCTAGCACATATATATGGAATTTAAAAAAAAAAAGTTCTGAAGAGCCTAGGGGCAGGACAGGAATAAAGACGCAGACATAGAGAATGGACTTGAGGACACGGGGAGTGGGAAGGGTAAGCTGGGACGAAGTGAGAAAATGGCATGGACATATATACACTACCAAATGTAAAATAGCTAGTGGGAAGCAGCCGCATAGCACAGGGAGATCAGCTCGGTGCTTTGTGTCCACCTAGAGGGGTGGGATAGGGAGGGTGGGAGGGAGACGCAAGAGGGAAGAGATATGGGGGTATATGTATATGTATAGCTGATTCACCTTGTTATAAAGCAGAAACTAACACACCATTTTAAAGCAATTATACTCCAATAAAGATGTTAAAAAAAAAGTTTTTAAAAAATGAGTCATGTTTTCTGGATTATCTACAATAGACGTCATACAATTCTAGAGAATTCAGGAAAACACTCTGTAAAATATTCTTCTTTCTAACTCTCTGTGTATTCATTTTTTAATTACTGTGACTTGGAGTCTGCATTTCATGTTTTGCAGGAGAGTTTTTTTTAATAAAAAAATTAGAACAAAGTGGATAATGCAGATAACCCCAATTAAGAGGAAACCAGGTCCCATATGGATATTGTCTGATTCATTACAAATTACAGCTTTAGAATTTAGAATATTGTGCTATAAATCATGATGTCATTTCCAGGTAATCACATTCAGGCAACGTTTCCCCTGAGAGAATGTCCTTGTCACAAACAGCTGTGTCGTTTTTCAGACCTTAAGGGAGGTTTGGGTGGTTTAGAATTGTCTTATGAAGTGTGTGTTTATTTGTACTTTGCACCTTTGTCATTATTATAAGCTCACTGTAAGAAGTACAGTGATTAATAATTTAATTATTTAAATTAAAACACCAGAATATGAATAAAGCTTATTTAAATTAAAACATCATTTGATATGATGGTAATTGGTTACTTTGGTACACTTTCTATTATAAGATTAATTTGAATTACTGAAGAGTCAGATACATAAGAAGCTTTACACAGAGGAAGGAGTTTGCTGTAGGATCACCTGGGCTGACATTCTGCCACTAGTTAAATAGCTGTGTGACCTAATCTGTTTCTTTATAATCTCAGTATCACTGTCTGCACATTCATTTATGTATTCATTCAGCAAATACTCATTGAGTCTCTACTGTGTGTCAGGGACTGTGCTAGGAGCTGGGATTTAAGGGGTGAGTAAAAAAGAAAAGGTTCTTGATCCCTTGGAGCTTATGGTTTAGTGGGAGAGCCAGACATTAAAGCAACAATCACATAAATGATACAGCTACCATTGTGGTGAGGCTAGGAGCGGAAAGACTATGGAGCTGTATGGTGAGGTTGGAATTCTCTGGTCTCCTTTTCCAGGTTCTGGCACATAAGAAGCCCAGTGAATGGTGGCAGTGATTGTTGGAAGTGTTATTAGTATTATTATGATTTCATCCCAAGCCAAACGTGAGCACGTGAGGACAGGCAGTGCAGGAACTAGTTGCAGGTTGTATGATGACGTAATGAAACATGGTGAATTCGGGTTGAGGGAGTTCAAGCCACGTGAATTAAAATGCAGGCATCCCAAAATATGGTTGTCATCCTCTGGGTGTTAGAGTGGGCGTTACCTTGATGGATCTTTGAGCGTGGCATAGTTAACACTGTTCCCAGAAGGTTGATGAGTCAAAGTTGCTGCAGGGAGGTTGGGGTCTAGTGATTACCATTTTAAAACTGCTTTTATTTTAAGCTTTTAGGTGTTGGGAGCCAGTTCTACAGAATTCCACATACATACATATACATATATTCACACACATCTATTTATATATATTTTAATGTATAGATACACATATACATATATACACACAAATTATATGTGTGTATGTGTATATGCATGTGTATTTGTGCATGTGTATAGTAGTGTCTTCCCCCTCAGGATCTAGGCACTTAGTTTGTAATCACAGGAAAGAAGGATTCTTCCCACGTCTGCAACCTGAAGTTGGAAAGCAGGCTGACCTAAATCCAAAAATAGAAATTCTATTAAAGGTCACGTAGAGGTGAGAGAATATGTGAGTCCTCTGGTTCCTTCTTACAACAGCCATCCTGTGTGCGTATGTTGCCCCCATGTGTCCCTGCACATTCTTTGTAGGCGGGGTGATAAAACAGTGCCCTAGATATTCTCCTGGGTGTGGTGTGACAACCTCGTTGTGATAGAGTGCACCCCAAACAACACTGGACAGCAAGCTCATAGTCTCTGGGCTGGTGAAGAGCAGTGTTTCCTAGAGCATAGACATGACTCTGGGTGTGTTTGCTCCAGTGCAAGGAAGGATGGTATGTAAGAGGACTGAAATCTCTGATCAGATGACGTGGACTGGCCATTGAGGAATTTAGTCACGTTTCCCTTGCTAATAATAATAGTCGTGTTTTTGGGCATTTCATATGTGCATGTTACTGACCTAAGTGACTGACATAGAGAATCTCATGTAATTCTTAAGACAAGCCTGTGAGGTAGGTCTAGTTAGGGACCATCCAAGATCCCATATCCAGTGGATAGCACAGCTAGACCTGGACTTGGCTATGACCGATTGTGAAGCCTTCTCTCTTAACTGGACATTCTGTTGTCCCTATTCGTTCTCTGGTCATGGAAACCACACAGATACCCACTCACTTGTCTCATTTGCTGTTATAGCCCCACAGGCTGGCACAGTGCCCAGTCCTGGGCTTGGTGTATTAGTGACCCTTTGGTTGCAAGTGACAGAAACGTAACTCAAACTGGTGTAAAATAAACATTAAGCAGACTTCGTTGGCTCATATAATAAAAATGCAGTGGTGAAGTGCAGTCCTTCAGATGTGCCTGGATACAGGTGGACGGATGATGTCACCAAGACTTCCTTTCTTTCCATCTTTCCGTTGTGCTTCCTTCTGCGTTGGCTTCATTCCCAGGCAGGCTCTCTCCATGGGGAGGCAATTAGAGGAACCAGCAGCTCTAGACAACTAAGCCCAGAAATAAGAGGTTGTCTCCTTCTAACTGTCCCAACAAAAGCCCTGGGGGCGGGGGGGCTCTCATTAGCTTTGTTTGGGTCAAATACCCATTTCTGAAACTAGGCTGGGCTTGGGAGAAGGCGTCCCTGTAGGGACAGCTGGAAGTGGGAGGAGTCAGCCTCCCTTGAACCCCATGAACTGATAAAGGGGGAGCAGTTGTTCCCTCCGAGATACTGAACATAGGCAGAAACCTATGTTCATTGCAAAAGGTATTCAATAAATATTGTCTGAATGAAGGAAGGAAGGAAGGAAGAAATTAACCTGTTCTGTTCTAGGGAACCTTCAGAGAATACAAAGATCTCTAAAAATAAGATGTCACAAATTGGGACACACATTAAGCCTGCAGTACATTTTAATTTAATAGGAACGAATGAATAAGTTTGTGAGGGAAGGTATAATCTATGTTCTACTAGGTAAAAAGTTAAATGCTCCTTTTTTGATTAATGAATGTTTGAAGGGGCTTCCATCAAGTCATTTATGTTTTACTTTCCTCTGTGCCCCTCAGATATTGGGATAAGTATTGGGATAATGGAAGGTACGCAATGAGGGAATTTCATTTTTCCAAGCCACCTTCTACCTGAGTCCCCTGCAACAGAGGGGTGTAAATGGAAACACCTGGAGGGCTCCTGAGAGGGGAGAACAAGTGGAATTTCTTTGAAGTCTTGTGTTTTATCTTAAAGGTTTATGCAAATTTTGGATAATACTTTTATGATATTTACACAGTCCTTTTAATAATAGATTAATATTTGAAGTTAATAACCATTCAGAAAACAAAAACAAATATGCTTCCTTTGGGTCTTAGTTAAACAGAAAGATGGTATTTAATTGAATTTTACTAATTTTGGAAAATTGAGTTGAACTGAGGAAAGCCGATGTCAAAAGTCAGTTTCATGGTCCAAGCCTTTCCTTTGGTCTTGGTTTCTGATACCCAGATACATATAAATAGTAATCATTTGGAATCATAATCATTTGGAAGAAAGGCTTAAAATATTGCTGAAGAGGGTGGTGGGATGCAGTATTGAGGGCATACTTCTTCTTATTAAAGGAGTAAATC
The DNA here is from genome assembly GCF_965194805.1 of Balaenoptera borealis. Classification (NCBI taxonomy): domain Eukaryota; kingdom Metazoa; phylum Chordata; class Mammalia; order Artiodactyla; family Balaenopteridae; genus Balaenoptera; species Balaenoptera borealis. Next base: position 87,209,733 of record NC_138868.1, on the reverse strand, counting down.
ATTATTCAGAGGGTCTTTGGTCAATTGATAGTGCCTTCTTTCTCTCTCTCTCTCTCTCTCTATTTTAGGGAAGGAAAGGCCTCTCAATGCCAAGAGATTACTGATGATCATATTTTTAATTTTATCATTAATGTTTTCATTTTTATCACATGTAAATGAACTAAATGTCCCAAATAATCCTTATACTTTTCATCCAACTTTCAAACTTCATTTTAATTGCAGCTGTCTTGTCTCGTGTGGCAAAAACATTCAGCTTTGTTGTTCTTTTTCACGTTTCAGTTGTTACTTGAGTAAAAGTCTGTTAAAGTAGCCAACTCTGTGGACTACCGCTTCTTTAAAGTGAAGAGTGAATTCATTCAGCTTATCCGGATTTTTTAATGAATATAGGATTTTTTCCCTATGATGAAAAATAAGAAATAAACCCTGCATTCAGAAATTCGACTAGTGCCTTCTTGCCAAGCCAACATAAAAGCCACTTACCTGTGCCTTACAGATTTGCCATAGAAGTATTCAATTTATGATGCATATATGTTAAGAATAATTTTAACTGTCCTTTTGAATATGCTGAGCTAATTGGGTGTCAGATTCATTAAGGAGTGAACGATGCAGTGACTGATAGTCATAAAAAGGTTTTCTTTTCATCAGTTTGTCCAAATTTGCTGACATATCGATATGTGTCAGTATCAGCCTAGCTGAAAACTCATACATCTTATTTAAGATTTCTTCACCAGATGGTTTTACCTAAAGAATTTTGAGGATAAATGTCTTCAGAGACATCATCATTGTAAATACACCAAAGAGATAATGAGATGACAGAACTCATTGTGTTGGCTTTCTTCCAACCATGAGAGAAACACTGAGATGAATTTTAATATCTAACCAGCTATTTAACAATTATTTTTTCTCTCTTATTTTAACATTTTTGTTTATGTCCTTTCTTTCTATTTTTCTTTTGCTGTGTGTACTTACGCACAAGTATATATGTTTGTCTTTTTTTTTGTTTTTTTTTTTGCTAAAATGAGGATCATTTGAGAATTCTAGGAAGAAAATTTTCACTTGCAGTTTTGGAGGCATTATTTCTTTGTTCTTAGGCTTCCAGTATCAATGTCAAGAAGTCCAGTGGCATTCTGATTCCCACTTTTCTGTGTGTGCCCAGTTTTCCATTTTCAGGGTGCAGTTTAATATCTTGTTTCTGTTCCCAGTATTTTGAAATTCCACAGTTCTCTGGTTCAGTTTTTCTAGTCTTCTGCCTGGAGAAAATGGGGGATGGCAGCTTTGCTCTGCCATTCTGGATCTGGTGAGGAAGGGGATTAGGTGAGAGGGGTCTCATCACTCAGCTCTCAAACACTCAATCTCTCAGTGTAGATCTCCATTCCCATTTGTACATTTTCTTTGCTGGTGTCACCGACTCAGTTTCTCCTGAGTCCAGCCTTGTATCTTCTGTAGGGTTTGGGGGAGCAGTGGTGGCTTAACTGCAATGTCGGGATGGGGGCCTGGAGGCCTAACTGCTCATTTTATAGACTTTCATCTTGAATATGGAAGGTAGGTATGTCTTTCAAGCACATTGAAACATCCTGTAATAGTGTCATTCAAAAATGACGCCTTTTTCAACTTGGTTATTCTTTTATATGTATATATATATATATATATATATATATATATTTTTTTTTTTTTTTCCCCCCTTGAGACTGTTTTGACCACATCTTCAGTCTAGAGCTTCAACAAATTATCTCTCAACATGTGAGTTTTTCCTTCTGAAGAGATTCTGTATCCAATCTTGAAGGCAGCTTTGAGCAATCTTTTTGTTTGCTTGATTGAGCTTTATATCATATTGTTCCTTGCCAATACACGTCCAAAAATTCTGGCAGTTTTCCTTCTTACTTTGCAAGATTGGTTTATAAAATGTCATTCTGAAAGGAATGACTGTGCACTTCTTGCATGTGTTTTTACACACGTGCAAGGGTTATCAAAGTGAGCCTCATTTGCATCTCCATGTACTAAAACCCATGTTTTAAAGAAACAGCCTCTGCTTTCTTGATTAACTATTGCTATTCACTATGGAGTCATGAATTGTGGCCAGGGGAATCCTGTCAGCTCATTGTGGGGACCCTCAGGGACAGTGAATTCCATGTCTCTCTCAATCCTCAATACTTTCAGATGGTTATTACTTTTAATCATTATCTTGCACATTTGCGTGGTTTTAAAACCTCTATTTCTTGTTTCCTGTTTTAAACCCACAGGTGGCATTCCTGATTGCAAACAGAATTTTTAGAAACAAGTAAATAAGTCATTATCACAATAGAACAAACACCATGATTTTTATCACTTTTGTGCTATGGTGAATTGGATTTGAGAGTAGTTGTATGCTTACAATAAATAGAACTTTTTTGATAGACTGCAATTATGGCAGAAAGTTGAACTAGTGGGTTTTTTGGTAATCAAAATTGAAACGGACAGAAGCAGGCAAAATGTTTCATAAGGTGAGAAGACAAACATAGTTTTCAAAAACTTGGCCCTATGGGGCCCCAGGAGTTCAAAGTTAGCACAGGTTCTTGCCATGGGATGGCTGGTGGGGCAGCAGTGGCTTTGGTGATTTCTTGCATAACATAATTTTATTAAAGTAGTGTACCATTTTCATATAGCTGTGATATTTAGAAGGTACTAAACTCTCTGACTTTCATGAGAAAATAAAAAGATCCCAAATAAATTAGCTGATATGAAAGAAGGGATACTGCTTATCTTCATGAGCGTGACAAACATTTTTAAGAGTATAGAAATTCAAAGCCTGCTCCCCTCTCCTTTGGTCATTGAGTAGGAAGCAATGCATTAATCAAGGCAACTTTACAAATAATTGTGGGTCTAGGATTTAGGGAAGAATTCAACAGAATTCATATCCTTGAAGGGAACGTTTATTGACTATACGTGGTGCTAGATGCTATACCAGATGTGTATTCCTTCACATAAACTGAGGCATGAATGTTCACCTTCATTTACATAGGAGGACTTTGAGGGAGTCACAGAGGCATTGTATAATTGTCTAAACTCAACAGAGCTGGTAAGTAGTAGGCCTGTGACTGGAACCCATGTTCAGTTTGGTTATGAAAGACATGGTTTTCCTTCTAATAAATGGGCATTGGTACCTGTCTCCTTCCCCTCTAGGTGCTGTGCTTTTTTAAAAACCAGTTGAGTAGATATCCTTAAGTTAAAATCTGTGCATTGCAGCCTAGGTTTGGGTAAAGGCATCCAGAAGTAATCTGTAGGTATCATCAGGTAGTGCCAAATGAAGGGAGCAGGAGAAATTTGGACCTCTCTCTATTCTTAAATTGTTTTCAAATAGTCTAAAAGCATCCTATTGATTGTTTCGAACCTAACTACCTAATAAACAAAGCAGTACAAATAAAGTCACAGAATCTTAAAGCCCTGGGAGCCTTTCCTGCTGATCAAGGATGCTCCTTTCGATTAGCAGATGAAATCTAGGCTAAGGGACTTGTGCAAGGTCGCAAAACTACCACGTTGCATTGGTTCTAAGGAACACATGTTTCCATTATAATAATTCTGGAAACAGGATTGCTTCTTATAGTCAATGGTGTCTGACAGCAGCTTTCAGCCACGCAGCAGTTGTGATGTACTTGTGATTGCCTTTGCACGCATGGACATCCAGAGGACCAGCAGCAAGTGTGCAGCATGCGTATCAGCAGCTTGGAAGGAAATCCCGGTGACAGTAGTGGAGCCGTCTTACAGATGTTGTGTCATCAATGCTTTTGATGGCACAGAGGTAATATTGTGTGGAAAGACCTGGAACTGGATGGTTTGGAGTCAAAACATAATCTGAAGTTGGATTCTGAATGTAAAAAAGTGTTAGGGATACTTAACTAATTCATTTTTTTCTGATATTTTCCTTTTTACTTAAGTACAAAAGTGATATCTGATAAAAATCTGTGTATAAAAGAACTCTCTTACTAGGTGTGAAACAAAAATTTGAAGTGATAAGGCATTGTGGCATAATTTAATTGACAGCTTTTATTTCTTTCTTAGTTCGTAAAATAATGGTGCATCTTACAATACGTGGGGATTTAGAATTCATGAATTATGGTAATTAAGAGTTGGAGAAATCCCTCTTCTTCATGTTCTTTTTCTAATATGATTTCATCATTATGGATTCTGAATGTAAATAATGACATTTTTCAATGAAGTGTCAGTACCTTTATCCTCCGAGTAAGGCCTTTATCTTGTGATGCTCTGATACTAGTTTTAAGAATAATCACAGGTATGGAGTAAGTTTCATGTGGTCATTTCTTATAGCTTCCCTCAGTATAAGCAGAGGGGATTTCTCCAAAGCACCCCTCAATAAAAGCAGTTTCATAGGGGTGGAAATACATGGCTGTGATGAATTTAGCCAGGACAGTTTCAGAGCAGGATTAATGACTCATTTCAACCACAAAAAACTTTACCAGTTCATATGTCTAATTTTATTACCTGCAAAAGCCTCCCCATAAATTCGTTGCAAAATGTACCCCGAAATGAGTTGCTGGTTATAAGCCAGTTAATATTGGAGGACAACTTCCCAAAACTATGATTTTTGAGCTTAGAATATTCAAATGGTGGTCATTCTTCCTGATAGTTCCAGAGAGAAGCCCATTGTCTGTCCAAGTAGTGAAACTAAAAACACGTTGTCTGGAGATGACTTATCTCTCTGTTCTCTGTTGTGATTTTAAATCAATATGTTAAAAGTTAAGAAGAAAGAGAACCAGAACACATTCTGGTTTTACACTCTGAAATGTTTTTTGATCCATTGGGAGATCATTCTTGCTGATCTTCCTTCAACTATAGTTTTTGGCTGAGACTCTATATAAACAGCAGATTCCAGGGTGAGTGTGGGCTCACTGAGCCTGAAGCGTAGCTGAGTCCTGTGCACAGGGCCAAAGACCAAAAAAAGGCCAATATAAGCTGCAGACTGTCGTGTGTCGTCCTGACAGGTCTCTCACGGGGCGATTTGGGGGCGTCACAGTGGAAGAGTACAGTAACTTGCTCTAAAGGCTTTGGCTGTTCATGAAGAACCTGAATTAGCCTGAGACACTGAGCCTTGAACTTCATAAAGGAGGAAACTGATAGACAGTATGGTTGACATGCTGGTCATCTCCATTTGTTTTCCATTTTTAAAACAGCATAGACTCGTGAGGACCACACCCTAGACTTACTGACATATTAGCAAAACTTTTATCTGCTCAGTCAAACTAAACCTTGAAGTTTGTGAAGGTAGGAAGTCTTCATTGTGCTTATTTAATTAGAAGGTTTTAAACAGTTCTTGCTGTATATGAGAATAAGCATAACTAGACAGGCAATGAGGAGAGGAGTCTCAATAGATATATATGTAACTGAATGTGATTTAGTGCTTATTTCTCTGTTGGGGACTCATCACTGAAATCCATCCCTGGATCAGAAAGAACTTTTTTCCAAGACCAAGTATCCAAGTTTTGAGTGAAAAGTAAGATCAGAGTCCTAGAGATGCTTTGGGATTGTAGAGGATGAAAAGATTAATCCCAGGTTGGAAGATTCAGTTATTTGTGATAATTCAAAAAGGGCTAGAGTGATGCTTACTTTTGTATGCATCATGAAAGCATGAAAAGGGATCAAGTAATAAGAATAAAGGAAACAAAAGCAGAAGGGGAGCAAGATGACTTACCTGCAAGCACAGTAAAGCTCTTATTTAGGTACAGAGTCTGCAATTTCCAGCATAAGCGATGCCAGTGCACAGGCTAAGAAGAAGATGCTGAAGCTTTCTTTGACTTAGGAAATTGAACCATATTTTGAACCAGAAAGGAACTGTTAATTCAGTTTTAAAAGGAAAAGCAAAACCACCTAATGAACCAATTTTATATTTTCGGAAAGTATGAAACTGGAATAAAACTAGGATGTCAAAGCATTCCCAGATCTGATTCTGAACTAAATTAGTCTTCTGTTTGATTCATGTTTCTGGCTCTGATCTGCTAATTACAGCCCCTTCTTATATATTTATTAAAGCAAGATTTCATTTGAGCAATTCATTATGAATTGGCTTTTAAAAAATAACTCTTTATACTTGAAAGAATCAAACTGTTTCCTCAGAAACATTATATAAATCAGACTTCTCTATTTTAGTCAGATAGGCTTTCAATAACGTAAGTACGAATAAGTGAGGCTTGACTCTAATTCCTTCATTTTCCTTATTCTATGAATAACAGGATCATATAGCTTTTCAATGCAATCGCTGATAATAAAACCACCTTCCCTATTATCTATGAGTCATAGTCTATTCTCTGGAGTGCTTTCTCCTAATGAGGAAACATCAGCTGTATACCTGGAAGCGTAATTGTTCTCATGGAAATAATTACTGATTTATAATTGCTGACTTTTCTGAGATGGAAAGATCTGCTCTTCATTACTTTCTTTTGCCGCTATACCCAAGTCAAGCAGGAAGAACAGGAAAAGTCCGTTAATGAGAGTACCAAGTATTTAATTGTGTAATAAATTACTGAAAATGTTAATTAAATTAAATTCAAGTAATGTACATATTGAGTACATAGTACTAGCAGTAAGGGTGATTTTGGTAAGATATGATGCATACTTAGGAAAAGTTGAATGACAATAAAGTCGAGTTATCGTTAAGTGTCAAATGAACTCTTAAGATAGTAACTATTATGGATGTAATTCAAGAAGCAGGAGAAATGATATAATCAGGAGTGGGCAAGAGATTCATGGCGGGGGTAGGCCTTTATTTGGGCCTTTCAACAGGGGTAGGAATTTTACCGTGGTGAGGAGGAGGGTGGATAGACAGAGAGGCTGGTGGTGGTGGTACCATGCACAGCATGAGCAACTGTAAAAGAAACACCCTGTGTATGATGGGGATCCTAGCAATCTCATTTGCTGTATCACACCATTGACCTGTACTCATCAAACCATCAGCGTGATGAAGGATGACGAAAGGCTGAAGGACAGGTTCAGATTGAAAGAGGTTGAGGAGGCATGGCATCTAAACACAATGTGTGATCCTAGATTGAAGCGTGGTTTGGGGAAAAAAAAAAGCTATGAAGGACATTTTGGGAAACTTTATGAAATTTGAATATAGATTGTATATTAGATACTAGCATTGTATCAGTGTTAGACTTCCTGAACTTCATAAATGTGTTGTGCTTATGTATTAGTTCCCTAGGGCTGCTGTAACCAAGGACCACAAACTGGGTGGCTTAACACAACAGAAGTGCGTTCTGTCACAGTTCTGGAGGCTGGAAGTCTGAAAGCAAGGAGTTGGGAAGGGCATGTGCCCTCTGAAGGCTCCAGGGGAGGGTCTTTCCTTGCCTCTTCCTGCCTTCTGGCGGTTGCTGGCCATCCTTGTCTTTCCTTGGCTCGCAGCCGTAGCGCTGCAAACTCTGTCATCACACGGCCTTTTCCGTGTGTGCCTCTGTCTTCACATGGCCGTAGAAGGACACCTACTCATTGGGTTTAGGCCCCACCCTAATCCATTATGACCTCATCTTACCTAATTGCATCTGCAGAGATCCTATTTACAAATAAGGTCACATTCTGAGGTTCCAGGTGGACACGAATTTTGGGGGAGACACTAGTCAACTCAGTACAGATGACACATGAGACTCTTCCAGTTGTTAGGAGAGAGATGCTGCAGTATTTAGGGGTAAAGGATCATGATGTCTGCAACATACTCTCAAATGGGTCAGCAATAATAGTATTATGTATATATTATAGAGAGAGAGACAAAGCAATGGGGAATTATGTTAACAACTGATGAATTTCAGTGAAGGATATATGGGCTGTGTAATTTTTGTAACTTTTCCATACGTTTGAAATTTTTCAGAATAAAAAATTTTCTAAAAAGCTAAAGAAAAATTTACAAAAATGGATCATATATATTTTTCCTCTGGACATTGTCACCTCTGGACTGTTGCACAAAGCTGCTAAATCTATATTGCTACACATCTAAAGATGCAGCCAACACTGAGACTGCAGAGCCGAGAGACGGGTTTTTGATGTTCCCGTTATCAATTTACACAACCTCTGTTCTTCTGCTTATGGGAGATTTTTCTTTTTAATGGCTTAAGCAGGTTTGAGTTAAGATTTTAGTTTCTTGCAGCTAAAAACAATCTGCCTCAACTGATACACTTTTGCAGAGCTATGTGTTGTATTAGCCAGGTTAATGTCAATATATTCCATTTATTTGAAACAAATAAAAAATCCACTTTCATACTTTCATGCTTTATCAGTGTTTATAAAAGTAGTTTAAATATTTATCCAAATTCCAATGCAGTTTTTAAAGTTAAATGCTTGGCATTTTGCCCAAGATTTTGATACATGATAGCTGACCTAATTGTCCCTTTGAATGTCTCAGATTAAACTACCTTTCTTAAAGACAAATACAAGTCTCGATTTACCCTCATGACTTTTTGTTCCCGAAAGAAAGAGCATGGAGCAAGAGTATTTCTATATGCATTTTTGCACATTTCTTTTTTATACATTTATTTATTTATTTTTGGCTGCGTTGGGTCTTTGTTGCTGTTCGGGCTTTCTCTAGTTGCAGCAAGCAGGGGCTACTCTTCGTTGCGGTGCGCCGGCTTCTCATTGCGGTGGCTTCTCTTGTTGTGGAGCCCGGGCTCTAGGTGCACAGGCTTCAGTAGTTGTGGCTCGCGGGCTCTAGAGCGCAGGCTCAGTAGTTGTGGCGCACGGGCTTAGTTGCTCTGCAGCATGTAGGATCTTCCTGGACCAGGGATCAAACCCGTGTCCCTTGCATTGGCAGGCGGATTCTTAACCACTGCGCCACCAGGGAAGCCCTGCACATTTCTAATCTTTGAAACTTTGTTTATTTATACTGTTGCACATAAATAGTACACTATGCAGGCCTGGGGAACATGTTTAAAATATGCTTTATCTTATAGTTGGTAATACTTTTAGACTATAACATTCCATGAACTTGGCATCTCCTGAAATAAGTAAAACAGAGCTATGCAAAATATAATATGATGCAGCCCTCTGGATGGAGAGACATGCTAGCTCAGGGCAGGCTGCTGGACGGAAACATGTGCTTTCCAAGCAGATGGCTCTCTTCCACCTCGTGTGCAGAGGGCCGGGGGGCTTGTTTGTGCAGGGAGCCTCAGCGTAAGGGCAGAGAGGCAGCTTGTAAAGTTATTCCCATGGGGCTCATTTCCGTCTGCCCAGCGTCACCCCTGACACGGAACAAAACAGGCAGGCAGCTCCTTCCCTTCTTTGATGAATGAATGCTGTCGTAAAGGAGGACTTTTACTGAGCAGTGTGACATGATGCAGAAAGAATGTTGTAATGAAATACAAAACTGTATGTTATAAAAGTCGGTCATAGAAGTTGTTTGGGGTCCATTTTCCAGTGTCTCCTTTACCAGGGGATGTTTTGAGGGATAAGTTACAGCAGTAAAAGGTGGAGTCTCCGTAACATTGGAAATCCCCACGGGATGCTGTGACACTCTGGGTCGTAAGGACAGAGATCCATTCAGATGAACACATACCCCAGGCGGTCAGCGAAACCGAAGCTCGTGGAAATCTGAGCACGGGAACCCGGGGCTGAGCTTGGCACACTTGGGAGCATGAGGGCTTATCCTGAATCCAGAACTGCTGCGCTGGGGCCCACGGCAGCAGGTGTTTCTGGATCTTCACTTGAAGGCTGTGAGTGATGTAATCGAGCATCCCTGGGCCTGGGCAAGCTGCCGCCAGCCGGCTTCCTGCCTTCCCTTCTGGGCTGCACCACCTCCAGACAGTCCCCATGACCTCCTGATTCTTCCTTTCTCGTCACGTTCTCCAGGCATCTGTGGTTCATTGTGGCCCCTCCAGCCACTCTCCCTCTCATCCTGCACCTCCCCATCTCACTCCTCCAGTATTTTCTAGTTCAGGTCTCTAAAGAGACAGGCTTGTGCCCCGGATCCCAGGCCACCTCATGGTACTACCCTTCCCTGGCCCAGGTAGCAGTTTCGGCAGAACAGAATACAGTCACCTAAGAATAGATACGTGTATATGTATTACTGAGTCACTTTGCTGTACACCTGAAACTAACACATTGTTAATCAACTATACTCCAATATAAAATAAAAATAAAAAAAAAGAATACAGTCATTTAAGGCTGCTGCCTTTAGGAAGAACTGTGGGCATGGAAGACACCACAATCGACACATCTTATACATCCAGATCTTGTGAAATATTTTCGTTGTGACTCTCTGGTGTCATGGGCGGTTTAAGATGGATGGCTGGGGGTCACTCTTAATGTAATAGATCTAGACAGGTAACCGGGAACAAGCATTACACTTACACTCTTAACATTGGAGTTTGTACCTTTGTCTTAGGGCTTTTGTCATAAAAGGAGGATATAGAGACAGACATTTTTCTTTGAGACAAAGTTAGAATATGAGAGAACCTTGACTCAGCAGCCTGAAGATACCAGGTGTTGAGCAGGCTTCCTAGGAGAAGAGCCAGACCAGGGTGATGGTGCTGTGCCAGGTTTTAAATATTTGATTTAAATTGATTGGAAACTGATAACAGCTTTAATTGGAGGAACTCAAGGAAATGTCCATAAATGGTTCAATTTATTAAGCCCATTCACAGATCTATTTAGGAGGCTGAGTTCATGCAAACAGTAAGTATTGGGGTTTTACTATGATCAGCTAGGCAACGAGTGAAGAACTTCACATGCCGTCCTGGGTAATCCTCAGGGTGACCAGTGAGTTGTCCTGTACTTATTCTCTATTTGACAGCTGAAAGAAATTAGAGAGGTTAAGCAACTTTCCCAGGGCCACAAAGGTGGTGACCCAGCTGTGAATTTGAGTGGAGGTCTTGTTTCTGGACACTGCCCTTCTCTTTCACTGCTGTCCCCACTGCCACCTCCCCAACGCAAGCAGCTTTTACTGAGTCATGACGATTCGCCCTCTAGCCTTCAGAGTTAAAGGCAGGAGCACACATGTCTGAGCAGAGCTTGGTGGAGAAGCCTCCAGTGGGAGGGGAGGAGACATGTGGGGCAGACACCGCAGCTTTGGAGGGTGTGTTAATTGCTTGTTTACGACTATCTCCTGAGAGCCTTTGCTGATGGCCCTGTGGGTGACAAACAGAACTCAGCTAGAACAGGGAGACGATGAGGGGGATCATTATCTATTTTTTAACTGTTCTGGAGGATGTGCTAGTGTTTCCTGAGAGAAAGGGCACGGCAACTCTTAAACTTTATAAATCACTTGGAGGAATAAAAGGATGTGAAGTAGGTCAGAAAGAAGACAGGAGACACGTGAAAGCAAGCAATTCTAAATTACAAGTTATTTTGGCGTGTACCAGGCAAACAATTGGTGTCCAGATGAATCTCCCTCTTTGTTGCTTACTTTTCAGTGATGAGTATTTGTGAGTAGAAGGTACTTCCAATGAACTGTTGTATTAAAGGGAATCAGTTAGGTGTAAGCACAGACCTGACACAGTTATATCATGGTTTGGAGCTTATGGCCTTCTTTAATGCGAAGTATGTCAGCCTGTTTCAGTGACTATGGTTTGGAGGTTGGTTTGTCACCTTCCTTGCGTCTTGAGTGGTTTGCATGGAGGTAGAAGAAGTGCCTCCACCTTCTCTAAGAGGACTTGAGAGAGATTCTTTTTTTGCTAGAAGTTGAGAGCGTTTGTTGTTAGATGCCTGGAAGAGGTGAATCTTCCATCACTGGAAGAGGTGAATGAGGCTGACTGGAAAAAAAAAAAACAAGGATAAATAATACGTAATGAACTGGGTTAGAAATTTAATTGTGTTTAGATATGTTTTAAGTTTTTTTAAAGCAGACGTAAAGCTGTTATGATTTTCAGATCTTTTAGAATTTATTTTCCAAGAGTCCCCTTCTCTTCAACCTTTAAATAAGAACAAGCAGAGTAGTGTCTGCTACTGTGACTCCTGGAAAAAACAATGTTTCGTATTCCCCTGGTGTCACAGCAAGCCTGCTTAGCTAGTGAGTAATTCCCAGAGCTGTGGTGACTTCATCAATGGATCTGATGCACAAACAAAAACATCCTTCACTTGGGTCTGAAAAAAATAAAAGATGATTGTTGGACCTTTTTGTTGATAGTAAAATCAGCCATGAATACTGTGTGTGCGTGTATGTGGATTTGTGTGCGTGTGTGTAGTTATGTGTGGGCATGTGCATGCACAAGCGTGACCAGGACTCGAGGACACCTTGATACATTAATTAACTCTAATCAGAAGCTTTGAACATGAAGAGGAGAAGGAAATACACAAAGTAAATATGAGGAGTTTTTTTCTTTTTCATTTATAGCAATGATATACTGTATATGCTGTATCTGTATCAGATATTTCTACCATATTGTACCAACATCCCTATTTGTCTCAATAAATGAAAATTTCCCATTATTATGAAATTTGAAAAAACAGTGGTCTTGGCATCTCTACTGCAAGTAGTAAGGGTGAAATTAAGTGAAACAATTCCTCTGATCCCTTCCATCAAATAGGTGTAAAGTATGGAAGTCAAAAAAAAAAAAAGAAATCAGACGCACCAAAAAATTCTCTATTTGTCCATGTGCTGCTGTTTGTACCAATTATATTTGGAATAAATTTCCATTGAACAAAGGGTATAAATTGAAATATTCCTGAGATTTAGATTTTACATCTCTTATGTTGTCCTACTTGGCCTATGACTTAGCTGAAAATATGAATAGGTCAAAAGTCTATGGCTTTCTCTCTCTCTCTCTCTGTTGGTTTTTTCTTTTTTTTTTTGCATTTTACTGAAAAGAATTTAAATTGTAGTAAAAAGTCTACATAACATAAAATTTACCATCTTAATCATTTTAAGGGTACAGTTTAATAGTGTTCAGTATATTCATATTATTGTGCAATAGCCATGCCCATTACGTTAAAGTTTTTTCTTTTTTTCTTTTTTTTCCATAAAAGAGTGAGGAATGAAAAGGAGATATTTTGGGGAAGGAACTTGCGCACTTAAGAGAACTTATTACACAGCAGTATAACCATGGGCCACGTAGATGAATCTATTCAGGCAACCCTTCCCTGGGACGGTATTGTTTATGTGTGCTGTGCTCGTCATGGGCAGCGTTGATTCTACTTCTGACGATTCCCACGTTTGGAGTCTTGGATGGGGCTACTTAGATTTGCCAGATAATTCATGTACTTTAGCCATGTCTACGTGGCTCAGCCATGTCCATTTAATATATTTTAATCAGTCACTGCAGAATAAACCTGAAATATTTGGCTTTATTAATGATTGATTGTATAGATGGTGGGTCCTCATTCAGTTAACCATTCACAATACTGCTTTGGTTGTGCCTAGCTTTTACTCTGTTTTTAAGTCATTTAGAACAGTCATGGTCTTAAATGCTTTATCCTGAAAGACCTGTTTTAATAGACTCATTATAAAAGTGCTAAGTGGTCTAGTTTTATTGAACTATCATTTTTGGTAGAGAAGTTTTACTACCAAAATTGCTATTTTTCCATGTTGGACTCTTTATAAAGAACAGAGGGAAGTGCTTGTACAGATTTGCATAAAGAACAAAGGTGGAAGAATAGGTTTCTTATTTCCAGGAGCAGTAGAAGGTGTTTTACGCCTTTCCGTACTCTGGCCTTAAGATGAGAACCCTTCTCTTCGGAATGCCCCGAATGAAGCATGGTGCTTGGTCATGCTTAGGGAGAGGAGACACCTGGTGTGTCATTAACCGACCTCTGACTGTCAGCACACCCTTGGACTGTGCCGAAAAGTTGTGGTCCCTCTATCCGCAATCAGCCTACCAAGAACAAACCCCAGACCAATGAGATTGTATTTGGCCTTTGGGGGAATTAATGTTAAATGAGATCATAAGGGTCGGGCCCTAATCCAATGACTGTTGTCTTTATAAGAAGAGAAAGAGATACCAGAGCACCTTGTGAGGACAGTGAGAAGACCATGTGCAAGCCAAGGAGAGAGGCCTCAGAAGAAACCAAAGCTGCCAACACCTTGATCTTTGACTTCCAGCCTCCAGAACCGTGGGAAAGTAGACTGCTGTTGTTTAAGCCCTCCAGTCTGTGGTATTTTGTTATGGCAGCTCGAGCAGACTAAGCCATCACTGTGGATGCTCCTCCTAATATTTCTGGAATTGTGTAATAACATGAAAGGACATCCTTTGTTGCACAGTACACTTTCCACTGCCTGATCAGAGAGGGTCATTTCTGCAACAACCTTCAAGAGCCTCTCTAAATCCTTTAGGAGTTAGATCATCCTCTTGGAAGCAACCATCCTGCCGTCATCCTAGTCAGTTTTAACCTCTTTGGTTGTTAGCTAGTCCCACTCATGTCAACAGCTCTGCTGTGATGTGAGCAGGTTTTCAGCACTGCTTTCATTGCCTTTATGCAATACTACATCCTTGTGAGATCTGTGATTATTTTCATTCCATTTGCATTATACCTTTGGATATACCTCATCTGAAAATCAGGAAGAGACGGATTATGACACTGAGCTGAAGGGGAGGAAGGAACATAAGCGTCAGGAAGGGCTGTTTCAGTTGGAACTATTCTTATCAGTGCTCAATTTACCAGTGAATATTGTACTAAGGTGGCTTATGCTCCGCCCCCAGCCCTCTTAGCTGTAGGGACTTGGATATTCAGATGACAAAGATCCCTTACACCTTACCTTTGAACCAGTCCTTAGACTTCTTAATTTAATTTTTACATTTATTTTTATTTTAGAAACTGTAAAAGATTTTTTTAAAAGCAAAGGACATTGAGTCCTTTGCTCTGCACAAAGCAGAGCACAACTTAGTTTGCTCCCAGAAGGAGGTATTGGGACATATCTCTGCTGAAGAAACCGCCCTTAGGATTTTAAAAGCGTTTTTATATCCATCATTTTATTGGATTCATTATTTCATAGCAGGTAGTTGGTGATGTATTACTGTTGATTATTTTCTTAGTTGATGGCTCCTACTAGTCAGGAACTACTAACTTTTAGGATAAGAAATTAGTAGTAATAAGAACAATAATGGTAATGCAGTTGAGTGTTTACCACACTCCAGGTATTGTGCTAAGTGCTCTACTCAAAATTGGGAGTAAGAATTGGCTGAATGAATCAGACCATCACTCCAAAAGGTCATGAGTTAGCATGCTGTGGTCCTTTCTCTGTCCATCCACAGAGTGGGATGCAAAGAGCCTCCATGCACAGAGCCCTCTTACGGAGTATGCAGTGAATGGCATCCGTTGTTAGGATGGCCTTATGGAAATGTCTGGTCAGGAGTCCAGGAAGTTAACCAGGAATAGAGAAGACATTATATAAATGTGTCCAGGGATATGTGTGGAAGCCTTATTCTAATAAGAAACAGAGCTAAGCTATGATAACATCCTTAGGGTATTCATTTGGGCTTAAGTCATATAGCAGTTGGTACAGGAAAGTGGTTTTAAGAGACAAATTGTAGTATGTTTTCATCTTTTCTAACCTCAATCAGCTTTCGGAATTTCTGTGAATTTTTTTCACGCTTCATAATGTGAGAAAGATATTTTCTGTTTATACATTATATCAATTAAATCCCTAAAGAATATATCTTTTATACAAAATGCAACTAATAATGTCATGGTGATTTTCTAATTGTCATGAAACTAAATAAGTTGGCGGCTTGTGCTGGTTTACAAATTGTCATTTTGCATGGTTAGAGTATTACAAGAGATCTTTGTGGCTTTTAAAAACCTACTATAGACTGTTTGGCTTCACTTAGTTAGCTTTCAGGATAATAACACCATTTACTAGACTATACTAAACTTCCAAAAGGGCAGAGGTAAAGAATTAAACCAAGCCACAGCTGCAGCGGTGGTTGTTTCTCTGCAATGTGGAGAAATGCATAGCCTGGTAATGTGTTGAAGCAGAGCCATCTTATCATTGAAGTGCTAAGAGTGATTTGCAAACATTTTGTAATAGGAATTATATAATCCGTCCAAGGAAATGAACAGAAACTCATAACAGGAAAGTCTGATGTCAGTCCACCAGCTTGAAACTTGAGTTTAAAAGATGCATTGAGACTAAGCATATATTGGAGGGAGTTGGTTTAAGCCAACAGGCCTCTGACTGACTGACTTCATTTAGGATAATGCTCTCAATGCAAACACATTGTCTTGGGACAGTGAGTCTAATCCTCTCGTTCTAGTTTAGAAACCTCGGCATGTGTAGTTCTCAGAGGCACATATTTTGCTGGCTTATTAGGCTAGTGAAGAGGATGGAAGATTTTGGAGTCTCCACCTTTGTTGTTTCCATTCTGGGCCAGATAAATTCTTCTGGGATTGCATAGATGATCTCCAGTACCGTTCTAAGACAATGCCATGCCTGCCACTTAGACTTACGGAATGAAGGAATTTAGTTAATGGCTTCATATAAATCTGCCTGGGAGAATTTAGAGACCTTGTTTTTGATAACTGGGCATAAATGGGTTTTGAGAATAGAATTTGGTAGAGAGAGTGCCAAGAAAGCACAAATTGAATTAAGATTAGGTTTGGCCTTATATGACCAAAAGCCTAAAATGAGAGTAGCTTCAATGAGATAGTTTGTTTCTTTTTTAGATAAAAGAAATTCGAAGGTAGGTAGTCCAGAGCTGGTATGATGACTTCCCCATGCTATCAGGGAGCTTCTACCTCATGGCCTAAGATGGCTGTTAGAGCTCTAGTCATCACATCATATCTGCATTCCAGCCAGTTGGAAAGAGGAAGTGACAAAACAGGGCAATCCTCCCTCTCCCATGAGGTGGCTTCTTGGAAGTTGCAAATCTCTCTGGCGGAAACTTGGCCACCAGACCACACCCAATGCAGGAGAAGCCAGATAATGTAGGTGGGTAGCTGTGTGGCAGGGTACCTCACTAGATGCCCAGTCCTTATTACTACAGAGGAGACAAGAGGCTATAGGGAGAAGAGTAGCAGATTCCAGCACAACTGCTAGGTACTCTACTATTTATACAAAAATCAGAGCTATAAGAACTTTAATAAATGGTGGTACCATAGATGTGGGTTATCTTTCTCACCATGGGGAAAAGCAGAAAATTTGTTGAAGAAACACTTATTAGAAAACAAATCTTTGGTAGTTGATTGAACTTAGACATTAAAACATTGATTCCTTCTTAGCAGCCTTACATTTCTTATGCAAGCAAAAAGGAGAGATGTGACCCGAGAATGGAGAGGCGGAAATGATTAAATGCCAACTCCGTGACTTTTATAGCAGTTCTTTCAGCTGCCTACCAACAAAGCACTTCCCAAGGAGATTACAGCCAAGAATTCACTTGGCCGGGCTTGTCCATTTTTCATTCATTTCAATGACCATCTCCAGGCAGAAAACATTCTCGAAGAAGAAAACCCATTGAAGGACTTGGGGAGTATGAACAGAGTAGTTTTTCCTTTAAAAGAAAAGAAAAAAGAAATAACTTAAAACCACCTATGATTGAGTAACAATTTTAGAGCTCTGTTTTCTGTGTGTGTGTGTGTCTGTCTTTGTGCATCAAAATCAATACAAATATATGCATATGTATTCAAGATCAGGTTAATAATTTTACAGAATTAGGGATTTCATCTCTTTTCTTGTTTTAATGATGTTGAATGAAAACAAAATGAGGAAATTCTTTTAAATAGCCTTGCCAAAAACATGAAAAGGCGTTTAGCATTCAATGAACTGCATATTTTCCCTAATGGGTGGTCAGTAAACTCAGTTTAATGCATGGGGCAATATTTTGTCTGATCTTCTGCAAAAAATACTTCATAAACCTCAAACACAAGGTATTTAACAACTTCTTGGGTAGACCTTCTAGTTCTTTAGTAACTTTCAGGTATTTAAAATGGCCAGTCTAGTTTTTCCTCCCTGCAAGTACCCTTTAGCACTTCAAGGGGTTGTCTTGGGGTATCCATTATTCAGTTTCAGATTGGAGGGTGGGAAAGGTCAGAGCACTCCCAATGTGTGTGAATTGCTTTAGGTCAGAGAAATCTCCTCCCCAGCAATCTCTAGTCTCTTATAGAGATGGGAGGGAGGTGATGGATGTGGTTGGTCCAAAGACCAGTTCAGGTACTTCTTAATAGGCCCTGAGGTGATGTGTCTTTAAGGCCAGAATAACTTTTCACTGGCTGTCTTCAGATTTGAGCTTTAGCTGAAATTTGGAGCCATCAGGCAAATTCCATTCTGTATTCAGTTTACATATGATAAGTTTTATATCTTGGATGTTTTCTGACTCTAGTTTACTATTTTACCCATTTTTGCAGTCTTTTCTTAATCGTTTCATTCTGTGATTGTTGGAGTGATTTGTTTACCTCTACTATTCTAGAAGTCTAGTGGAATCTAGAAAGGTTAGCATCAACAATTGTGTTGAAAGCTTTATATTTAATAAGTATGTAGGAGATGGTTTTTCCAGACTCCAACATGTGCTAACAAATTTGCTTGCAAAAATAATGTAACAATATACTTTTTACCTCATTATGAAGTTTACATTTTCAGCGGTATAAAATGGGGATTAGGAATCTTAAGGCTTATGATATGATGAAAAAAACTAACCAGTTGAAACCAGGGATGATTTACTACTTGTGCTCTGCTTCATGCCTATCGGAGAAAACTTGAGATTTGGAAATAAATGAACAATATATCCCAAGTTGTCTCATCAGTGGTTTCAGAAAAATGCTGT